>NC_064929.1:158298114-158923114 GCF_023897955.1 Schistocerca gregaria | reverse complement strand
CCGCAGGTGCATTTGACCCAGGAATTGCCAGACAAAACTCCACCAAATGAATTACGTTTTTCAAGTTAATGCTTTTACTTTTGAAATAAGCAAATATTTTGCACCACATTGCACTAACACTTTCTTTGTCTCCTTCTTCACTTTTTATGAAGTTCTGTGCACATGAACATTCATCGAACAGTTCGTCTTCATCAACAGAAAAATTTGGTGCAATACTTTTAACAAAAACACTAGAGTCCTGAATATCCTTCCACTGTAGCTGCTCCTTTTCAGTATTAATCCGGTCAAATGCTTTAAAAGGTGTGAAAAATGGTAAACTCCATTCGTTAATATACTCAGTTCAAGAGTCGTAGAAGACGTCAGCATAAATATGAAATTGTTCCACAGTAATTTCACCCTCTTCTTCCAGCTTTCTTAGACTCTCATTTACACAGGATGTGAGAAATCTTTCAGATTTTCTACATTGTAATTTGTCCAATAATTTGTTTATTTCCTGATAAACTTCCACTATTGTGATTTCTTGTCTCTCAATACATTTGATTGCTGTGGAGAAAGGTTTTAGCTGGCTAACAAGAAAATGTAGAAGAACAATAGACACAGGGTTATCAATGAATTGTTTAAGGATAACAGGACACTTATCAACGGAAATGAAATATGCTTTCAAAGCAGGAAATATCTCTACAATTCTTTCCAATACTGGTAGCACAGATAGCCACCTTGTCTTGCTGTGCCCAACTACAGTTTTGGATTCAGTTTCAGTAAACTTACAGATTGACGTCCGAGATTCAACCATTACTGTATATATGTGGAAATGCTGGTAGATTTTCTTTGCAATTAATTGGCAGTCGATGGGTTGGCAATCTGAGCCAGTTTGTAAGAAATTGTGCACCACATGTGCTGGACAGCCGACACCTACTACATTATTCCCTGTATTCTGTTGCAGTTTATAGAACAAATTGTTTTTCCCTTTCCTCTGCTTACCACCAAAATTGGTTTTAGTGTTGTCTGCAGAAACTGCAATCACCTTTCCCACACGATCATATTTCTTTAAAAACTCCAGCACATAATTCTGAAGTAAATCTGAAGTTTGTCCAGCTAAGTTAACAATTCGAGCACTTTCACTGTGATGCCATTTTCAGAGTGAAAATGCGAAAATGCCTGATGAAGAGACGAACCAAATCAGAATGATTCGATGTATCAATCATTACAGAAATGAATTAGGCACTTTTCATTTAAAACCTGGTAAGCTGCGTACGGTGCAATAACATTTGAAATGATTATATTACATTTTGTGTGTCCACATATGAATTTAGGATTGAAAAGTTTTTTAACAACTGCTGTAGTACAGTCCATTGACTTAAACCTATGGTTATGCATTGCACTGTGGTACGCAAACGTTGCTTCTTTTGCTGTCAACTGCCTATCCATTTCTGTTACTGATTTTTAAGTTCACATAGAAGTCACTCACGCATTTTTTTGCTCTTTTCGTTTCATCACTCATGCGATGTTTCTTCTTCTTAATGTGATTCACAATGTTAGACCTTCCACCATGACCAATAGCAAATTTTGATCTGTACAACGTATAGTCTACAGTTTCTCCACTACCAGTGATAAAAGGAAACTCGCTTTTTATATTACTGTTAAAATTACACTTTCGTTTTGGCATAATGAAACAGTGATTGCACAGTGAAAATCATTAACAGTGTGGTGACGAAAGCCAGAGAGCAAGTATCAGTGGTGTAGAGTATCTCTGGACCTAAAGGACGGATTCAATAGATCGATTTAGAAGAGAAGAATCTTCGTTGTTATTCGTAACCTATAGTGCGTTCAAAATTACTTGCGATTTTTGACAGTCCGGTACATGCTTGGGGTATGCTGAAAGTCATCACACGCTTCCTAACGTAAATAATTGCGCAGCTAATAGCAAGTCAAACAACCATTAGCGTAAAATACTCTATCCAAGCGGAATCATTAAAAAAAGGGACAATTGAGCGCCCCCCAAAAAAAGTTTCGGGACAGCGGGACATTTTGGTAAAAAACGGGACTGTCCCGGGAAAAACGGGACGAATGAACACCCTGTGTTGATGTGACGTCCCCCTACTTAGAAGTTTCCGCATCCTTTCAGCGCTTCCCTCACCAGCATTTCTCCATACGAGGTTGAAGAGACTTGGTGACGGACAACACCCTTGTCTCACTCCCCTTCCTGTTTCCACACTGTTCGTTCATCCATAGTTCAGTCGTACCTTTACCCTTTGTCCCAGGTACAAGTTCCTTATAAGTCTCCGATCTCTCCAGTTGATTCCTATTTCCTTAAGGATGTTCATCAATACTACATACTAGTAGTCGGTGTTAGTTATTATAAACTTTGTTCTATGTTTTTCCGTATTTCGCAGTTTGCGTGTGGTATTTTCTGGTATGAAGACTGGGGACCAGCCCGATATTTTCTTAAACGACCGTTGAAAATCGTTTAAAACATCAGGTACTTCGTGGTTGGAAAGGAAACATCGCGGTTACAATCTGATGCATCGTGTATACGGATGGTATCGACCGCCTCAGCATCTGCTAAGGCCTGAAGATGGAATACTGAAGCACTGAAACTGGTCGCCACGCAATAAATGACGTCCTAAGGACGGCTGGAGGTGTTTCATTGTAATACCTTTGTCTTTGAGTACAGTCGTGTGAAGCTAAAGCAGGTATCGCTCTCGACCAGCTGTGTGTTCTGGAGCGGCCATATGGCCTGGACACGGAGATCGGCTCCCGCTGACCCCCGGTAGGGGGCAGTTGGCTTTCCGTTCCACCTACCCGCCCTCCCACACACACACAGTGGCTCCCAATTAGCGAGCAGAGTAGTGAGCCCCACAGTGGGGTGGCGGCGATTTCGCGAGCAATTTGCAGGCGTCGCATAAATTTTTCACTCGCCGCTGTCTGTCCGACTGGGGCGTTCATTCTACATCATTTCACTTGCGAACACCGCCCTAATAGGGGAAACGTCCAGCTCGGCCTCTTCTCCCACAAGCCGAACATTGCTTGACTTGACGTTGCTAGTCTCCTTGAGTTCTGAAGCAGCTGCCATTTTTATCCGCAGTTGTGAAATCTGCTGCGCGAGAGTTATACAGGGTGTAGAAAAAATACCCCTCTTGGTGGTCGGCATACATTTCCTAATCCAGATTCTCAGATCGAGTGCATTTTGAAAACACAAATATGAAAACGAGGAGTTGGCAACACTGTCACAGCCTGCAGCGCATCGGAATGTACAAAGGAACGTGAATCATTCCACACAGAAATACCAACGATTGTAGTTCACGGCTGGCTGAAGTGACCGAGCGGTTCTAGGCGCTACAGTCTGGAACCGAGCGACCGCTACGGTCGCAGGTTCGAATCCTGCCTCGGGCATGGATGTGTGTGATGTCCTTAGGTTAGATAGGTTTAATTAGATCTAAGTTCTAGGTGACTGATGACCACACAAGTTAAGTCGCATAGTGCTCCAAGCCATTTGAACCATTTGTAGTTCACGGAGCAGGCTGCTGGGACATCAAACTCACATCCAGCATGGAACTATTGTTCGAATCATCGTCAGGTTCCTTGTCTATAGTTCAGATGACCGTTCCACAGTTTCTGTCGTTTATAACGAGGACATCATATTGCCACATGACAATAGCCTATCACATGACATTGGGATTCATTAAACTGCACACGTGTGTCTACTAACCGTAAGTGGGCGTGTCAAGTTCATGTGCCGCGCGGGATTAGCCGAGCGGTCTGTGGCGCTGCAGTCATGGACTGTGCGGCTGGTCCCGGCGGAGGTTCGAGCCCTCCCTCGGGCATAGGTGTGTGTGTTTGTCCTTAGCAGTTAAGTCCTATAAGATTTCATACGCATTTGAACAACAAGTTCATGTAAGCCGGCTTCCCGATGGAGTACACAAACGGTGAATACGTCGGTATGCTCTTCCTGCTGCGTGCATCCGATAACCAAGCTGATGCACCTACCCTTGCGTATGCTGCACGGTGCTCCCGAAGAGACCGTCTCGATAAGAATGCTTTTCGTCGCCTGGAGCAATGCCTTCGGGAATCCGGTGATCCACCTCCACTAGTACTGGACGGAGGTCGTCCAAGCACTAGACGAACTCCACAAACGACTGACGCGATTCTTGAAACAGTTCAGCCTGCATCTCGTGGTCGTGCGGTAGCGTTCTCGCTTCCCACGCCCGGGTTCCCAGGTTCGATTCCCGGCGGGGTCAGGGATTTTCTCTGCCTCGTGATGGCTGGGTGTTGTGTGATGTCCTTAGGTTAGTTAGGTTTAAGTAGTTCTAAGTTCTAGGGGACTGATGACCTAAGATGTTAAGTCCCATTGTGCTCAGAGCTATTTTGAAACAGTTCACCAGTCACCTCCTTGATGATACTGCAAGGTTCAAATGGCTCTGACCACTATGGAACCTAACTTCTGAGGTCATCAGTCCTCTAGAACTTACAACTACTTAAATCTAACTAACCTAAGCACGTCACACACATCCATACCCGAGGCAGGATTCGAACCTGCGACCTGAGCGGTCGCGCGGTTCCAGACTGTACCGCCTAGAACCGCTCAGCCACTCCTGCCGGCATAATTGCAAAGCATTTCCAAATATCTCTGAGGCTGGTTGTTTAGGTGGTACTCAATGAAGAAATGCATCCATACCATTACATGTTAATTCAGTACCAGCGGAAAGAACACAGCATTAGACGAGCACAGTTTTGCGGTGTAGGGCGCTGCAGTCATGGACTGTGCGGCTGGTCCCGGCGGAGGTTCGAGTCCTCCGTCGGGCATGGGTGTGTAAGCTTAGGGACTTCTTAGCAGTTATGTCCCATAAGATATCACACACGCCTGAACATTTGCACAGTTTTGCGAATGGCTTTTGCGAAAGGTGGAGGATAAATAACGTGATATGGACTGACGAATCTACCTTCACTCGCAAAGGTATTTTCAACCTCTGCAACAGCCGTTGTTGCTGGGAATACAACCCACATCTCACCCGTGAATGTGGTTTACACGCATAACTAACTCACCCGAACAGGCAATGAAGGAGTTAATACCCGACAGGAAAATAAACAATAAAGTCCACCACAGCCGATCGTGTTTGCCGAGCGGTTCTAGGCGCTTAAGTCCGGAACCGCGCGACTGCTACGGTCGCAGGTTAGAATCCTGCCTTGGACATAGATGTGTGTGATGTTCTTAGGTTACTTAGTTCTAAGTTCTAGGGGACTGATGACCTCAGATGTTAAATCCCTTAGTGGTCAGAGCCATTTGAACCCATTACCAGTCACGTTAATGTGATCACCTGTCCAAAGCTTGAATAACCACATATTTTTCGTTGGACCACTGTGCGACATGCAGGAAGATAGTTGATGAGTGGAAGATACCAGGTATAAGCAGCAACGCTGAGACCAGCTGCCTAGATTTCTCCGTTGAGGATTCATAGCGCAAACAGGCTTATAGAGGAGGTCCCACAGATTCTCCATAGGATTTAAAACCGGTGAGTCTGGTGGCCCTGTGAGTACGATAAACGCATCCTGATGCTTTTGGTATCACGCACGTACATTGCGAACTGTGGAACACGTTGCTTTGTCCTTCTGGTACCACAGTGCCGAAGAAAAAGCAGTAGTGGACACCAAAAGATCCTGAGGAAGCTCTCAGCAGACTGGTCGAAACGTCGAACATATTAGAAGAAACATGACGCGGCCTAATAACCGAGAAGATTTTAACTTCAGTGACAACGGCCACGAAAGCCTGCAGACTGAAGAAAAACAAACCTTGTAGGGATGTGGTACTCGATAGTATATATACTTACTTTTGTTGATCACTATGCCTTCGAGAATGGCACAGAAACATTCCTCAGATCGTAATTCTCCCTCTTGCGGTTTTTGTCTCTGCTTTCAGAAATTTGACGATGCACAGACCAACGGCTGTGTGTATCGTGGAGCATTAATCGTAGTTCATCTGAAAAAGCCACGTGTCTCCACTTAGTCGACGTTGATTTGAGTCATTGCCGTGCAAATTCCGGCCTTCATCCGATGAACAGCAGACAGCATGGGGACATGAATAACGCGACTGCTGTGTACTCAGCTACATTCGCAGGATGGTTGTTGAGGAGAGGCTGTTGTTGGCCCCATAGTTTATCTGGGCGGTCAGTTGCTCAACAGTTGCACCTTTTCACTTCCCCGCGGACGTCTTTCAACTTTGTCAGTTATGGCCCGTGCAGTGCCACAGCTTCATTGGTGGCACACGAGCTGTTTGCATTTTTAGCATTTCGGTAGTGCTTCCACCCTGAGCCAATCACCATGCCCTCTTCGACATCATATATATTGCTCCTTTTCCGCATAACGACAACGACTGCGTCTACTCAAAAAAATGGTCCAAATGGCTCTGAGCACTATGGGACTCAACTGCTGTGGTCATCAGTTCCCTAGAACTTACAACTACTTAAACCTAACTAACCTAAGGACATCACACACATCCAGGCCCGAGGCAGGATTCGAACCTGCGACCGTAGCAGTCGCACGGTTCCGGACTGCGCGCCTAGAACCGCGAGACCACCGCGGCCGGCTGCGTCTCCTCGACCCACAGTATAAACAGTATTCGTCATTAAAATTGCTACACCAAGAAGAAATGCAGATGATAAACGGGTATTCATTGGACAGATGTATTATACTAGAACTGACATGTGATTACAGTTTCACGCAATTTGGCTGCATAGAAATCAGTACCCAGAACAGCCCGCTCTGGCCGTAATAACGGCCTTGATACGCCGGGGCATTGAGTCAAACAGAGCTTGGATGGCGTGTACAGGTACAGCTGCACATGCAGCTTCAACACGATACCACAGTTCATCAAGAGTAGTCACTGGCGTATTGTGACGAGCCGGCTGCTCGCCCACCATTGACCAGACGTTTTCAGTTGGTGAGAGATCTGGAGGACGTGCTGGCCAGGGCAACAGTCGAACATTTTCTGTATCCTGAAAGGCCCGTACAGGACCTGCAACATGCGGTCGTGCATTACCCTGCTGAAATGAAGGGTTTCGTAGGGATCGAATGAAGGGAAGAGCCACGGGTCGTACGCATCTGAAATGTAAGGTCCACTGTTCAAAGTGCCGTCAATGAGAACAAAAGGTAATCGTGACCTGTAACCAATGGCACCCCAGACAATCACGCCCTGTGATACGCCAGTATGGCGATGACGAATACACGCTTCCAATGTGCGTTCACTGCGATGTCGCCAAACACGGATGCGACCATCATGATGCTGTAAACAGAACCTGGATTCATCCGAAAAACTGACGTTTTGCCGTTCGTGTGTGATGCAGCGTCTAGGGTAACCAGAGCCACGGTCTCCGAGCTGATAGTCCATGCTGCTGCAAACGTCGTCGAACTGTTCGTGCAGATGGTTGTTGTCCTGCAAACGTCCCCATCTGTTGACTCAGGGATCGAGACGTGGCTGCACGATCCGTTACAGCCATGCGGATAAGATGCCTGTCATCTCGACTGCCAGTGATACCAGGCCGCTGGGATCCAGCACGGCCTTCCGTATTACCCTCGTGAACCCACCGATTCCATATTCTGCTAACAGTCTTTGGTTCTTGACCAACGCGGGCAGCAATGTCGCGATACGATATACCGCAATCGCGATAGGCTACAATCCGACCTTTATCAGAGTCGGAAACGTGATGGTACGCATTCCTCCTCCTTACACGAGGCATCATAACAATGTTTCACCAGGCAACGCCGGCCAACTGCTGTTTTTGTATGAGAAAATCGGCTGGAAACTTTCCTCATGTCCGCACGCTGTAGGTGTCGCTACCGGCGCCAACCTTGTGTGAACGCTCTGAAAAGCTAATCATTTGCATTTCGCAGAATATTCTTCCTGTCGGATAAATTTACCATCTGAAGCAAGTCACCTTCGTCGTGTAGCAATTTTAATGGCCAGTACTGTAAAGGGACAAGCACCGTGAACCGAATTAGCGGTTTAGCGCTTCCTTGTATTCCTGCAGTGGGTCATTAAATAATGATCGTAACGAAACGGCTCCAAAGCTGCCTTTCCCGATGTGTGCTCCAGCATTGCCACAGCGGTTTGAAGGCCGCCTTCCACACACGCTGGCTGGCCGACCCGTCCATTATTAACGATCGACCAATCATTAGGCGACTCCTGCCGCCACGCCTTTTGTGTCGCCCCTCCGCTGCTGAACGCAGATCCGTCGCCCCTTTTCCATTTTCCGCGTGTATCTTGCCCCCCTCCCGCCGCCGCTCCTGTTTTTCGGCGCCCTTTCATGCTGTCAGTCTTCAGTATTCCCGGAAACCCGCTATCAATAACCCCGGCGTGACGCTTCTGGAACGGAGCGGTCTCCAGCTGCCGCTCTGACGGCTGCAGACTGCGGTCAGACACTCATACAGCCGGCATAGCTGATTTTCAGCCAGTTCGTTGGATCAGTCGTGGAGGAGATACGGAGAAGATCTATTGTGGATCAATAATGACGCTGAAGTAAAATTCATGATCTCCAGCCTTTGCGCCAATGTCTTGAACTAAATTCCTGTTATCGCAATAGCAATTATGATGATGATGATGATGATGATGATGATGATGTTGGTTTGTGGGATGCTCAACATCCTGATCAAGTTCCACATCTTTCCATTTCCAGTTTCGGCACTTCCCGGATGATGATGAGATGATGATAACACAAATACCCAGTTCCTGGGCGAAGGAAATCCCGACCCGACCGAGAATGGAATCCAAGAAGCCCGCGATCCAGGTAAGCAGTGCTGTCTCAACAGGGGGGACAAAACGAATACCCAGTTCCCGCATGGAGAAAATTACCGACACGGCCGGGAATCGAATCCAGGAAGCCCGTGGTCCAGAAGAATCAACGCCATCTCAACAGTGTCTCATGTAGTGAGGACACATGACACTGTTGATGTAAGCTGTCTGTCGGATGTGGACGTTACGTTCGACAACCACCTTGGTGCTATTCGAGAAGAATAGACTCCTGTTTCTATCATTATCATCATCATGATCATCATCATCATCATCATCATCATCATACAACACAAACATCACACCCCTCTTGTTGCACATCCATTACCGTATTGGTTGAAAACAGTCTTGGTTTCAATTTACTTTTTTTTATATTTTTCAACGACGCGTTTCGCCTTATTTAGGCATCTTCAGGTTATCTTTTTCTAGATGGATGCGAGAGGCACCAAGATCTGCATAACGCGTTCCCGTTCACAGGAGCGAGTAACAAAGTTACCAGGACTGCTTTTAACCAATACTGTGAAGCACTGGTTTGCTGTATGCCACAGATGGATTGGAAGAACATCCATTACCTGTAGTCCAAAGAAACATTTAACACAGCTCCCTGCTATACCATGTGGAAAGGAACAAGAGTAGTGATGGGACAATCCACTTCTTTTTAAAAACCTATTGGATTCTCAGCTTTTTTTGATTGGTCGCCTCTTCTACTGAAATGGACTTGTAATGTTGTTGCATAAATTTGTTTTGAAAGCGGTGCTGATAGACAATAAAAGCGGGTTAAAAGCTGTGAGCTGTCTGGGGAAGTTAACCTTGCATTACTGAGCAACTGTTTCACCAGGTATCCAGTCTAGCTTACCAAATTCCCAACCAGACTAACATTAATTATAATCTTTTAATCGTCATACAACAACCGGTGATATATAAAGACAATTTAAATAAAAAGAAATAAATCATTTTATATTTGGACGTTTATTTTAACATTGATCACTGTTCCGTTAAAATTTCAGCATATCAAAGTTGATTCAAAACTAAACTGGTGCCTCATTTAGGATTGTGAAAATGTGAGATTGTAATCTTACGGAATACATCAAATATGGAGCCAAGATTGGGAGACTACATACAACACTGCATTCATAAGATAACACACGAAGAACGTTGAAACATATGCCAAGAGGAAATTAACCACAACCAACCGATTCAATTTTCACTCAAAGAAGTTACGTTTGTAGCGCAATCCTGTCAGTCATGAAATCACCACACACTGGTATACTAAATTCATACTAACTCTCTGTGAAATCTTCCCGAAAAGAATAGCTGAGGGCTACTTTGATAATTACATCACATGCTTCTCGTGGTCAACTTGGTTTACACAAAGAGTGTAGTTCCACAATAATTTTGATGAATAAAATAAATTACATCGAAACGCAATTCACAAAAGAAACACCTCCAACTGGTTACTATCGTCTTACTATGAACCTGATGGGTCAAACAATTGTATAAGCACGTGGTACTC
This sequence comes from Schistocerca gregaria, assembly GCF_023897955.1. NCBI lineage: Eukaryota > Metazoa > Arthropoda > Insecta > Orthoptera > Acrididae > Schistocerca > Schistocerca gregaria. The sequence continues at coordinate 158,912,822 of NC_064929.1, read as the reverse complement.
GTCTCACAAAGTACATCCCAAGTGGGTTGAACATAAAGAAAATTTGCTATATTGAAACATATTGTCAAGACGAGATGTTACAATCTCACGCACATTAGCATTTGAGATTTATGATCTTAGTTAGAGTTACTGATCAACACGTGGTTCCACTTTACTCACAAAGCAGTGACAAAGCAACTACCGGAAGACATTCTGAACTTCACACTCGAATTACACTGCGTTGGAATTTCAGATAACATTAGATATTTTAGAGCTAAACCTGAACTAAGGTGATTAAAATTTCAGTTAGGCTGATCTTAAGAAATCCATTGTCCTACGGACTTAGCAGACACGCGCTTAGCCGGAGATCTTACCACTTCAGACGCTCGCCGCTGGCAGACTGATCTGGGCTCCTACCTGAGGGGTGCCTCACAAATACAAACGGAAGTGACCAGAGAGGCAGCTTCCTTTACCAACATGACAAGGGACGCATAGGACCATACTAAGAATAGAAACCTTTTTGCTTCCAGAAAGCGTAGTTACCTGTTCCGACGTTGGTCCCACTGTTCTCTAGCAGACAGGCTTGTCTGCTACCATCAAGCATGCAACTAGAACTACATTTTCTCATTCATCCTTTCACACAGAAGGGAAGGGGGATGACAGTATCTTATCATATACAGTATATAAACGAAAGCGGATGTAGGTTACGTATGAGACTGTGTGGTATGAATTACATATAAACTGTGTTTTAAAGTGTAGTAGTGTGACAGATCGTTCTTGTTTATGTGTAAAATTAACACGTTCCACTGCTCAGTCTCCTCCCAGATGGTCAGAAACATCACAGTAAATTTAGAAGTGGAATGTATGCCGTAAATGACAACAGATTTAAGAAATTAACATGAAAGGAATCCAACAGAGAACTTTCGATATAGTATCTGCACCTACCTACGTTTTTCCAATTCAGTTTCCGAGTATGAACGGTCCGAGCATGAGCCGAATGACACAACTCTGTGATAGTTGCGTCGGTTATGGGAATGTTTCCTTTCAGTCTTAGGTTTAAGTAGTTCTAAGTGTAGGGGACTGATGACCTCAGATGTTAAGCCCCATAGTGCTTAGAGCCATTTGAACCATTTGACCTTCATATCTCTGAAGCGACTGCACCTAGCAACAAAAAACCAACGTCATATTTTGGCCCCCGTTGTCCCATGCAACTTCTGTCCGAAAAATCTTTGAGCTCCTATACTACTTCCGGAGTTATTCTTGGTGGCAACAGTTAGTGTCTCGTCCTGTATATACGAAACTATATTTGAAAACTGTGTAGTCACATTTATTTCTTAATTTATTTTAAACGTTAACCACTAGATTATCCAACATTCTTTGTCCAGTTGCGATAAAAACGTTCAATCGTCAAGAGGTCGATGGTCCAGTATGAGATACAGCAGAATGCAGGGATCATTATCCCTATATGGGAAATCTAGAATAAGGATAAATTGGTAAACCGTCGTAGAACGATATGTAATGAACTCCTACGGTACTGCAGTGCCTATGTTATTCCGAATTACGATGCATACGTTTCATGTATTCCATAACGGCTGTAGTCGCCGCAGTGCTTCTGAATTCGGACATGCATACGTGTACGAAAGGACCATACGTCTTACTCGAAATAACACCGTCATTGCAATGCCGTATTTATCTGCCGACACGGCACAAACAATATTTCTCCCCTGTACGGGAATCTACCTAATGGATGTACGAATTAAGGTTGTATGGACATGACTGACGACGTATGGAAATTTTGGTGTGCTCAGATAGCCAAATTGTAAGGCGAGCGCTCACGTAAAGCGCTCAAATTTTCCTTGTCGTCATTTCATTATACAGCTGATAGTAGTCCATATTCGCAACTGCGATTACATTTCATGTATTATGTGCTCACACCTTGAAACGGCACAATACCGCCCGACATTGAAAATAGGTACAACATACTTCATTATTCTTGTCAGAACAACGTATTTTTTGTAAAAATAATTCAATTTCAATTAATACAGCGAAGCCGGATACCAGTGTGGGTAAGAATGACAATTAATTTATTTAATTGATCACATGTGAACTCCCACAAAAGAAATCCCTACATCCAGTTTGGTGAGATCTGTGAAATGAATGAATGTATGTATCGTCGTCTGCTAGCCGCAGATAGTGAATGTGAATATATGATCATCTTTGAGACGATCCTTTGGTGGAACCAAAGAGATGAAATTTACCTGAGCTTTGAGCGCCTGAAATGTGGTTGACCAATACGGTAGCATGGTGTTCCCGCACCTTGGCTGAGGTACGAGATGACCTGAAGAACGGCCATGTTTCAGCACTCTGCGCTGGATCTAGTGTTGGTAAGACCTGTCTTAGGTGTGCTCCATAAAGACAAAAGAGTGGAGACATGGTATGCATGTAAAATACTTAAGAGTAGTTTAGAATAATAATTTCTCTATTTCAGGAACTTTTGTGAGGAGAATTAAATGTCGGGCAGGTAATATTAAGATGATCGTAGTAATTTTCGGAAGTGACCAACGGTCACAATGTAACCACGTGTAGCAATAAGTTGAAATGCTTCCGAGTGCTTAAGTTAAGCTGAATTACTAGCCTGTGTACTATAAGTTGGAAATATTTAAGAAATGGCGTGTGCAGGACTTGAAATTAGAGACGAGTACTTCCACGTGGTGAGTACTGTGTGAGTCTCAATCTGTGTATGAGACAAAGGATAAGGAGAAGCACTTGTCCATGGTATCAGTTGAGGACTGGTGTGTGATGAATATGTTCTTAATATTACTTTGCGTGTTATGTTTCCGTGTGACGCTTGATTCAAACTATAATACTCTGAGAGTGCAGCAAGGTGAGTCAGCCGTCTATCCAGAAACGCCACTTGCCTTGCATTGCACAGGAAGACGTGCTTATATCCTCCAGAGTTCGTAGTAGGAAAGATAAGTTACGAAGTGGGGCAGTGTCGTGTGAAACTGGGATGAATTTTAATTGAAGTGAGAAAGCTGAAAGTGATGTGATTATAACGTTATGACTATTCCTTGTTTTGTATTGTATGTTGCCAGTGTGATGTATTTCATGAAATTTAAGTATGAGTGATTGGAGAGTAACAAGATAGTTTCAGAGGAAGTGGGTTATGCATGTTCCTTTTGTACCGCTCGGTCTGGAGGAAATTTTCGTGATGATGGGTGTGAGAGTCGAAGTGTGAGATATAGCAAAAGATCCACCATCCTATGCAGAAAGTGCACTGTAGCCTTAAATAATTACGAGACCATAAGATAGAGAATCACCAATGTAAACCCATGCCCACTGGGCGGAATTTCTTATGTGTTATTGTTATAGGTTATAGAATTTGTGTGTTTAGATTATAGAATTTATCGCAATAAATAAGATAATGAAAAGAAAAAGATTGGTGGCCTTTTCCTTCGAATAGTAAGTCGTCATGATACCCAGAATTTATAATGTGTGCGCCACTCATATTCAGTGCGATGACCACGTGTTGTTTAAAGCTGTTGAATGAGAAAGAAAATGTGGAATTGCCAGTGCGTAGTGAACAGTCAGAGTTGTGTAAATTACTAACAGTCAGATGTGCGATATCCGTTGCGTAATATTCATACAGGATGATAATTTGTAACTTAATAGTGAGTACTAGAGCTGATGTTACTCGATAAATAAGAATGAATCCACTCGCTTGGCAGATCACTCATCTTGCAGGCCTGACTGCTTGATGCCACAGTATGAGCAAGGCATGCGGGCGACTCTCAACCTCTCCACAAGTCCTAGAAGTTTGTGATGAGAATTTCTGAGGATGCTGTATACAGATGTACCCCTGTGGCTCTAACGCTGCGAAATTACACTGAAACGCCAAAGAAACTAGTATAGGCCTGCGTATACAGAGGTATGTAAACAGGTAGAATACGGCGCTACGATCGGCAAAGCCTGTATAACACAAATGTCTGGCGCAGTTGTTAGATCGGTTACTGCTGCTGCAATGGCAGGTTATGAAGATGTTCGTGAGTTTGAACGAGGTGTTACAGTCGGCGCATGAGCGATGGGACACGGCATCTCCGAGGTAACGATAAAGTCGGGATTTTCACGTACGTCCATTTCACGGGTGTACAGTGAAGATCAGGAATCCGGTAAGACATCATATCTCCGCCATCGCTATGGACGGAGAAAGTTCATGCAAGAAGGGGACCAACGACAATTGAAGAGAATCGTTCAACTTGACAGAAATGCAACCCTTCCGCCAGTTGCTGTAGATTTCAATGGTAGCCCATCAACAAGGGTCAGCGAATGAACCATTCAAAGACACATCATGGATATGAGCTTTCGGGGCCGATAGCCTAGTTGTGTAACCTTCATGACTGCACGACTCAAATGTTTCACCGAGCCAGGTTAGCACACTGGACTCGCATCCGGGAGGGCGACGGTTCAATCCTGCGTCCGGCCATCCTGATTTAGGTTTTCCGTGAGTTCCCTGAATCACTACAGGCAAATGCCGGGATGGTTCCTCTGAAAGGGCACGGCCGACTTCCTTCCCCATGCTTCCCAAATCCGATGAGACCGATGACCTCACTGTTTGGTCTTTTCCCCCAAATGCTATACAAAACACTACGAGAAACATTAGGAAAGTCATTCTGCTAGGAGGAAATAGTAAAACCTCTGTTTTCTCTCACCTTATTGTCCACTTCCTGCATCAAAATTTCATTAACGACCGAAGGACGCCCACTCCGTTGTTCTTCATGCACATTAGTGCGGACATCTTAGAATGCTGTCACCCACTTTCTTACCATTCTATCACTCATAATGTTTTCTCCGTAAACTGCACAATCTCACGATGAATATCGGTGGCTTTTAGGCCTTTAGCACTAAGAAATCTTACAACAGCACGTACTTCACAGTCGGCGGCACTCATGATTATTGGAGGCATCTTAAACACTCAGTACACAACGTAAACGAGAAAGAATCACTGTAATGGCGTCAGTGCGTAGATTAAGATACAGGCTTTCATGTAAAAATAAAATTATTGAGATATCTTAGTACGTCCTTTCTTTAATTTTTTTTTAAATTTAAAAACACCGAGCGAGGTGGCGCAGTGGTTAGCACACTGGACTCGCATCCGGGAGGGCGACGGTGCAATCCCGAGTCCAGCCATCCTGATTTAGGTTTTCTGTGATTTCCCTGAATCACTACAGGCAAATGCCGGGATGATTCCTTTGAAAGGGCACGGCCGACTTCCTTCCCCATCCTTCCCTAATCCGATGAGACCGATGACCTCACTGTTTGGTCTCTTCCCCCAAACAATCCAACCAACCCAAATCTTTACGCCTCGCCTGGGCTCGTCATCACCTACATTGGACTGTTAGTGAGTGGAAACATGCAACCTGGTCGGACGAGTCTCATGTCAAATCGTATAGAGCGGATGGACGTTCACGGGTACGGAGACAACCTCATGAATCCATGGACCCTGCACGTCAGTAGGGGACTGATCAAGCTGATGGAGTCTCTTTAATGGTGTGAGGCTTGTGCAGTTGGAGTGATATGGGACTCTTAATACGTCTAGATACGACTCTGACAGGTGACAAGTACGTAAGAGTCCTCTCTGATCCCCTGCATCCATTCATGTCCATTGTGTACTTCGACGGACTTGGGCAATTCCATCAGGACAATGCGACAAGCCACACGTCCAGAACTGCTACAGAGTGGCTCTAGAAACACTGTTCTGAGATTAAACTTTTCCGCTGGCCACCAAACTCCTCAGACATGAACGTTACTGAAGATATCTGGGACGTCTTGCAGCGTGCTTTTCAGAAGAGATCACTCCCCCCCCCCCCCCCCCCCGCCCCCCCATCGTACTCTTGTGGAATTATGATCAGCCCTGCAGGATTCAAGGTGTCCTCTCCAGCACTATTTCAGGCATTAGTCGAGTCCATGCCACATCATGTTGCAGCACTTTTGCATGCGATATTAGGTAGGTGTACCAGTTTCTTTGGCTCTCCAGTGTAGTTGGACCATAAGCAAATATTTATCATACAGCTGAAGTGGTCTTTTTCACCATGGCACTCCGTGTAACAACCAGTGTGATGGGAACAGGCGTGTCCCTTTTTAGCAGGAGGAGGTACTGCCAAACCGCAGCCGCTTCTCAAACGCATGGTGCACGTCACTCGTCACCACGCAGTCAGCAGCTGTGGAGGCGCCTCGGAGGCGAGCGCCGTGACTGACAGCAACCGGAGGACCCGAGCCGAGCAAACGCGGCCATTCACATTGACTGGGCCCATTCATACGGAGCGGAGCGACTCATTCACTGTGTGGGCAGTCTCTCGGGACGGCCAGAGGCGCCAGCGATCCTTACAGGAAACGTCCGCCTAGCTCATGCGACGCCTTCTAGCACGTGCCGACACACACACACACACACACACACACACACACACACACACACACACACACACAGGCGTGCGCGTGCACGCGCACAGTCAGAAAGAACTTCACATCCTGTTGGTGTGTGAATACTGCACCGTCGCCGGCCGGAGTGGCCGTGCGGCTCTAGGCGCTACAGTCTGGAACCGAGACCGCTCCGGTCGCAGTTTCGAATCCTACCTCGGGCATGGATGTGTGTGATGTCCTTAGGTTAGTTAGGTTTAATTAGTTCTAACTTCTAGGCGACAAAATAGTTCAAATGGCTCTGAACACTTTGGGACTCAACTGCTGAGGTCATCAGTCCCCTAGAACTTTGAACCACTCAAACCTAACTAACCTAAGGACATCAAACACATCCATGCCCGAGGCTGTTTTCGAACCTGCGACCGCAGCGGTCGCACGCTTCCAGACTGTAGCGCCTAGAACCACTCGGCCACTCTTGCCGGCGCAACTGATGATCTCAGAACTTAAGTGGGATAGTGCCCAGCGCCATTTGAACCGTACTGCACCATCGAGATAGACCGATGAGCAAAGCTTAGGGACGAAAATTACATTCGCATAACATGTCACTACCATGACTCTTGGACCACACATAGAAACAACCGCCGCAGTATATACAGAAGCCAACTGAAAGACGTACGCAGTACGTGCTCAAATATCTGGAGATCAGTACGCCCATGAAACATTATGCGCTCTCACCATAACACCTACACCACCAAAACTATCATCTGATTTGATCCATTTTAAAAGGTTCTACCGGCCGCTGTTCCCGTGCGGTTCTAGGCGCTTCAGTCCGGAACCACGCTGTTGCAACGGTCGCAGGTTCGTATCCTGCCTCGGGCATGGATATGTGTGATGTCCTTAGGTTAGTTAGGTTTAAGTAGTTCTAAGTCTGGCTGATGATCTCAGATGTTAAGTCCCACAGTGCTTAGAGCCATTTGAACCATTTTTTCGACAATGTTCCTGGGTCCATAACGTGTTCCACTTCACGCAGTATGAGGATAGTCCAGTCCCGTCCGACATGTTGGTTTGGTGGTCCAGGTGTTTGGTGTGAAGAGCCATAATGTTATGTGGGTGGACGGACTTCCAAATGTATCGTTTCGAACTTTGTTTGTTGCGGTTTCACCTGGCCAAGAGTAAAAGTCCACCACGGTGTCGCAATGAAGTTGGGTAACGTGTTGAAAGATATGGAGGTCACTACACCTTTGCAGCATTACCCCTGCCCACACCACAATGCCTGGGCCACGAAAACGATCAGAAGTGTAAAACTGTGTACTTCACATATCCAAACAACTTTGTATCCTATGGTTACAATGTCAACGAGTAACATTTGGAATCGATCGACTCGTACAAATTCATGGTGTACTGTAACACACAGATTTCCGGAGATTGGATGCCATAAATGCTGAGAAGTTGAAGAAGTGCATTATAACGCCTGACGTTTTAATTTATTACTATTTATTGCATACTAACTACCCACAACACCAAATTTACCATGCATGTACTTACAAAATTATATCATTGTACGACACATCGTTCAGATGTCACCAAGTCTGTAACCTTGAGCTGCATCAAAAAGAAACTGCAGCGTTAAATTTTTTAGAGATATATGTGAAATATGTGTACAAAAGTGTGTAAAAAATGTGAAAATATGTGAAAATAAGTTAAATATATGTTAACTATATTTGGAATGCGTGTATATGAGCAATGCCACAGGGAAGAAGCTCTTCTTTAAATCTAGGGTCGATTTCAGCCAAACTTGATACACATATTACTTACTACCTGCTAAGAAATATTGCTGAGGCAAGAACAACAACCTGCTATTGGGGTGGATATAAAGTGGAAAGAGAAGGGTAGTGGAGGAGATTTACAGACAGAAGAGAAAGAGGGACACAGACAGGCGAGGGGGGGGGGGGACGAGATGGACAGTGAGATGGGACAAGGAGATGTACAGTAAGATGGACAGCACAAAATGAATAGAGAAAAGGAAGAGTAAGAAATGGGCAAACAGAGGAGGAGGAGGAGGAGGAGGAGGACATGGATGAGGAGATGGACAAAGAAAGAGGGAGGAAGATATGGACTTAGACTAGGCCACTGGAGATACAGGGCAGATCAGGAGATGGATGGATGGGAATTACGAGATGGGCAAAGGGGGGAATAAGAAAGTCGAAAGAGAGATGGTGGAGAAGTAGAGGTGTGGTATCGATAGCTACGATGCCACAAAGTAGGTGCGCTCTGATAGGTTGGCACTACGTAGCCAGAGCAGGAGAGTTCTCCGAGCTCCGCTTCAGATTCTGCCCATTTGATCAAGAGCAGGCGGCTGGGACACTTCGCTTGCTATTGAGACTATGTACTACTTACGATGGATGCAAGGCTTCGCACTGCAGTGCAAAGTTACGTATTCAGTTGATATTGTGATATAGTAAAACCATTTGTAAGAGCAGTATCGAGAGATGTTCACCTTTACCTGCTCCTACTCACTTCCTACATTCGGCCTGCCCTATAGTTTACAGGAGCAGACCCACGCGCCGCCTTCCAGGCGGGAAACGAAAGAGGGGCTGAGAGAGGGTTAGGAGGAAATGGACTGAGTGGCAGGTGGTGAAGCGAGGGAGTGGGAGTAGGAGCTGTGCAGAGGGGAAGAGGAGCAGGTGGACAGATAGAGGGGGAGACGAGAAGATTGACAGAGAGAGGGAGTGGAAATGGACAGAGAGAGTTGGTGAAGAGATTGACGGAGAGGTGAGAGAAGGAGATGGACAGGGAGAGGGGAAGACAGATAGAGGCACAAGAAGCACAGAGAAAGAGAGAGGAGGAAATAGACAGGGTGAGGTGGGGGTAAAGGATGGAAGAGAAGATGGAGAAAAGGGGAAGTAGCAAGTGGATGTGTGGACTGGTGGGGGGGGGGGGGCTGAAGCAGATGGAAAGTGTGATGGAGTAGTAGGTGGAGAGAGAGAGAGAGAGAGAGAGAGAGAGAGAGAGAGAGAGAGAGAGAGAGAGAGAGGGTGGGGGGGAAGGGGGTAGGAGGGCATCAAGTAATAGAATAAATACGTAATCGGCTATTCAGCTACTCTAGTAATGAATTACAACCTTCTACATATCGCTCTTATAGGAATGGCGAAGACATTTATAATGCACACAAGCATTTATGGGGACGAGGAGATTAGTGTTTAACGCCCGTCGACAACGAGATCATTAGAACGGAGCACAAGCTCGGAATAGGGAAGGATGGGGAAGGAAATCCGCCGTGTCAAATCAACCATTCCAAAATTTGCCTGAAACGATTCAGGGAAATCACGGAAAACCTAAATCAGGATGGAACTCCATATGCGGATGAAACGGGAAAAAATTGCTAATTACTGGTACAATAGAATGTATCCTTTGCCACGCGCTACACAGGAGTTTGCACTATACAGAAGCAGAACTAGGTGTGTAAGTAGGCTGTTTAGGTTTTTTTATTGGTAACGCCAACGCCACGTAGCACTCTGTACGAAAATCACTGGCTGTGCGGTGTGCAGTTTGTGGCTGGTTTGCATTGTTGTCTGCCATTGTAGTGTTGGGCAGCGGCAGCTGGATGTGAACAGCACGTAGCGTTGCGCAGTTGGAGGTGAGCCACCAGCAGTGGTGGACGTGGGGAGAGAGATGGCGGAGTTTTGAAATTTGTAAGAATTGGTGTCATGAACTGATATATATATATATATATTATGATTATTAAGGTAAATACATTGTTTGTTCTCTATTAAAATCTTTCATTTGCTAACTGTGCCTCAGTAGTTAGTGACTTCCGTAGTTTGAATCTTTTAGTTAGCTGGCGGTAGTGGCGCTTGCTGTATTGCAGTAGTTCGAGTAACGAAGATTTTTGTGAGGTAAGTGATTTGTGAAACATATAGGTTAATGTTAGTCAGGGCCATTCTTTCGTAGGGATTTTTGGAAGTCAGATTGCGTTGCGCTAAAAATATTGTGTGTTAGTTTAAGCACATTCGTGTATAATTGTTCAAAGAGGACGTTTCACATAGACCAGTCTTGTACAATTTTTCTAAGGGGACGTTTCAGGTGTATCAGGGCCTACCACAAAGGCAGTCGAAGTGTGATGGCACCGTTCTCTGCCGGTGTGGGATCACACGCTGCGAGATGTATTGACACTCAGCAAACGTAATGGCGGCAGTTACGCCAGGGCATCATTAGGTGAGTCAGGTGGTCGCTATTAGCTCTCGAGGGCTCGCAAACGCACAGGGCCGAGTTATGACGATCGCCCCGTATAATATCCGGGCGTGAGAAGCTCCCATTGTGGCGGGAGCTTTGTGCGATATCAGCCGCAGCTCAGCCGGCGATTTGGCAGGCACTCCTACGTGTGTGTCGGTCCGATATCTCCCCGCTACATGGCGCGTGCATAATGCGTGCGTAATGCGTGCGGCCTGCGCCAAGGCCGTCCGGCTACGCAGCGAGGCAAAGCAGAGGGCATCAGCTGAGCTGAGAATCTCATGTCTGACTGTTGTGCCACCTTCGCGCAGTGTCTCTTTTTCTCGTAGGGATGCACAGAGGCATAGGTCGAAGTAGAGTAGTAACGAAAGTGGGCTGAGTGGAAGCAATTAACATACATGATTAATTGAAACCCTCAGCTGCCGACAGGTGATGTTGATATACCTCGACGGGGACAGTTGAAAATGTGCGCCCCGACCGGGACTCGAACCCGGATCGCCTGTTTACATGGCTCAGATGGACAGAGCGTCTGCCATGTAAGCAGGAGATCCCTGGTTCGAGTCCCGGTCGGGGCGCACATTTTCAACTGTCCCCGTCGAGGTATATCAACATCACCTGTCGGCAGCTGAGGGTTTCAATTAATCATGTATGTTAATTGCTTGCTCTGAGCCCACTTTCGTTAATGTGCCAGCGACCAGGAAATAAAGTGCCGGTACTGTCCCAGAAAGGTGGAAGGAGTATATAGAGGGTTTATACAAGAGCGATGTACTTGAGGACAATGTTATGGAAATGGAAGAGGATGTAGATGAAGACGAAATGGGAGATAAGATACTGCGTGAAGAGTTTGACAGAGCACTGAAAGACCAGAGTCGAAACAAGGCCCCGGGAGTAGACAACATTCCATTAGAACTACTGACGGCCTTAGGAGAGCCAGTCATGACAAAACTCTACCATCTGGTGAGCAAGATGTATGAGACAGGCGAAATACCCTCAGATTTCAAGAAGAATATAATAATTCCAATACCAAAGAAAGCAGGTGTTGACAGATGTGAAAATTACCGAACAATCAGTTTAAAAAGCCACAGCTGCAAAATACTAACACGAATTCTTTACAGACGAATGGAAAAACTAGCAGAAGCCGACCGCGGGGAGGATCAGTTTGGATTCCGTAGAAGTTTCGAAACACGTGAGACAATACTGACCCTACGACTTATCTTAGAAGCCAGATTATGGAAAGGCAAACCTACGTTCCTAGCATTTGCAGACTTAGAGAAAGCTTTTGACAATGTTGGCTGGAATACTCTCTTTCAAATTCTGAAAGTGGCAGGGGTAAAAAACAGGGAGCGAAAGACTATTTACAATTTCTACAGAAACCAAATGGCAGTTATAAGAGTCGAAGGGTATGAAAGGGAAGCAGTGGTTGGGAAGGGAGTGAGACAGGGTTGTAGCCTCTCCCCGATGTTTTTCAATCTGTATATTGAGCAAGCAGTAAAGGAAACAAAAGAAAAATTCGGAGTAGGTATTAAAGTCCATGGAGAATAAATAAAAACTTTGAGATTCGCCGATGACATCGTAATTCTGTCAGAGACAGCAAAGGACTTGAAAGAGCAGTTGAACGGAATGGATAGTTCTTGAAAGGAGGATATAAGATAAACATCAGCAAAAGCAAAACGAGGATAATGGAATGTAGTCAAATTAAATCGGGTGATGCTGAGAGAATTAGATTAGGAAATGAGATGCTTAAAGTAGTAAATGAGTTTTGCTATTTGGGGAGCAAAAAAACTGATGATGGTCGAAGTAGAGAGAATATAAAATGTAGACTGGCAATGGCAAGGAAAGCGTTTCTGAAGAAGAGAAATTTGTTAACATCGAATATAGATTTAAGTGCCAGGAAGTCTTTTCTGAAAGTATTTGTATGAAGTGTAGCCATCCACGTATGGAAGTGAAACATGGAAGATAAATAGTTTGGACAAGAGGAGAATACAAGCTTTCGAAATGTGGTGATACAGAAGAATGCTGAAGATCAGATGGGTAGATCGCATAACTAATGAGGAGGTATTGAATAGAATTGGGGAGAAAAGGAGTTTGTGGCACAACTTGACTAGAAGAAGGGATCGGTTGGTAGGACATGTCCTGAGGCATCAAGAGATCACAAATTTAGCATTGGAGGGCAGCGTGGAGGGTAAAAATCGTAGGAGACCAAGAGATGAATACACTAAGCAGATTCAGAAGGATGTAGGTTGCAGTAGGTATTGGGAGATGAAGAAGCTAGCACATGAGAGAGTAGAACCGAGAGCTGCATCAAACCAGTCTCAGGACTGAAGACAACAACAACAACAACAACAACAACAACTGCCCCATAGTATTGTACAGTTCGTCTGTCAATAGCACTGAGTAATAATGAGTCTGTCGTTGATTCATGTCACGTTCTGTCATGGGAAATTGTAAATACGATACATTAGAGCCACCTTATGGACAAACAAAGTAAACAGAACCTGCATCCTGGTAATCAGTCTCGTCCTCCTTGGTCCCTTTGCAGGAAATAAAAAATGTTCATGTAAGTAAACAGCACAGTATGCGAAAACTCATACGTTCGCCAGTTGTAAATCAGCTGGAAAACAGTAATCTTCGACAAGACTTTATACAAGTTTACTTCCAAATCTCCTTACCGTGGATTGTCCGACCCCAAGTTCCCTGCTTCAAACTGTTCGATGGTGCGTTCTCTATGTCCTGTAACATATTCGCACGCTCTTATGGTAACACCCAGCATGAGGTTACTTTTTTACTGAGCGACATACGGAAACATAAAAAGAAGTAGGAGACTTTCTAACGTAGTTAAATGCACTAAAGAGCCAAAGAAACTGGTACATCTGCCTAATGTGTGTAGGACCCCCGCGAGCATGCATAAGTGTCGCAACACGACGTGGCATGGACTCCACTAATGAAGTAGTGCTGGAGAGAACTGACACCATGAATGCAGCAGGACTGTCCATAAATGCGTAAGAGTCCGAGGGTGTGGAGATCTCTTTTGAACAGCACGTTGCAAGGCATCCCAGATATGCTCAATAATGCTCATGTCTGCGCAGTTTGGTGGCCAGCGTAAGTATTTAAACTCAGATGAGTGTTCCTGGAACCACTCTGTAGCAATTCTGGACTGTGGGATGTCGCATTGTCATGCTGGAATTGGCCAAATTTCTCTGGATGCACAGTGGACATCAACAGATGCAGGTGATCAGACAGGAAGCTTGCCGCGTGGGATTAGCCGAGCGGTCTGAGGCGCTACAGTCATGGACTGTGTGGCTGGTCCCAGCGGAGGTTCGAGTCCTCCCTCGGGCATGGGTGTGCGTGTTTGTCCTTAGGATAATTTAGGTTAAGTAGTGTGTAAGCTTAGGGAATGAAGACCTTAGCAGCTAAGTTCCATACGATTTCACACACGTTTGAACAAGACAGGATGCTAATGTACGTGTCACCTGTCGGAGTCGTATCTAGACGTACCAGGGGTCTCAAATCACTCCAACTGCGCATGCCTCACACCATTACAGAGACTCCACTAGCTTGAATAGTCCCCTGCTGACATGCAGGGTCCATGGATTCATGATTCATTGATAGAATTTGAAACGAGACTCGTCCAACCAGGCGATGTTTCCCGTCTAATATCGGTGTTGACGGGACAAGTCGACACGTAAAGCATTGTGTCGTGCGGTCTTCAAGGATACACGAGTGGGCCTTCGGCTCCGAAAGCCCATATGGATGATGTTTCCCTGAACGGTTCGCTCGTTGACACTTGCTGATGGCCCAGCATTGATATCTTCAGCAGCTTGTGGAAGGGTTGCACTTCTGTCACGTTGAGCGATTCTCTTTAATTGTCGTTGGTCCCATTCTTGCAGGATCTTTTTCCGGACGGAGCGATGTCGCAGATTTCCTGTTTTACCGGATTCCTGCTTTCACGATGTGTGGTCTTAAGTCATGAGACTGGTTTGATGCAGCTCTCCATGCTACTCTATCCTGTGGAAGCTTCTTCATGTCCCAGTACCTACTGCAGCCTACATCCTTCTGAATCTGCTTGGTGTATTCATCTCTTGGTTTCCCTCTACGATTTTTACCCTCCACGCTGCCCTGCAATGCTAAATTTGTGATCCCTTGATGCCTCAGAATATGCCCTACGAAGCGATCCCTTCCTCTAGTCAAGTTGTGCCACCAACTCCTCTTCTCCCCAATTCTATTCAATACCTCCTCATTAGTTACGTGATCTACCCATCTAACTTTCAGCATTCTTCTGTAGTACCACATTTCGAAAGCTTCTATTCTCTTCTTGTCCAAACTATTTATCGTTCATCTTTCACTTCCATACAAGGCTACACTCCATACAAATACTTTCAGAAACGACTTCCTGACACATCTATACCCGATGTTAAAAATTTCGTCTTCTTCAGAATCGCTTTCCTTGCCGTTATATCCTCTCTACTTCGACCATCATCAGTTACTTTGCTCCCCAAATAGGAAAACTCCTTTACTACTTTAAGTGTCTCATTTCCTAACCTAATTCCGTCAGCGTCACCTGACTTAATTCGACTGCATTCCATTATCCTCGTTTTGCTTTTGTTGATGTTTCATCTTATACCATCTTATACGACACACTCGTGAAATGGTCGTACGGGAAAATCCGCACTTCATCGCTACCTCGGAGATTCTGCGACTCATCGCTCGTGCACCGACTATAACACCACGTTCAAACCCCTTTAAATCTTGATAAGCTGCCACTGTAGCACCAACAACCTATCTAACAACTGCGTCAGACACTTGTTGTCTTATATAGGCTCTGCCGACTACAGCGCCATATTTTGCCTGTTTACATGTTTATATATTTGAATACCCATGGCTATACCAGTTTCTTTGGCACTTCAGTGTATGTACAATTTTGGTAAACATTTTTGGAATACAGTGATCAATAGATTACTACATTTTGACTAAAGTTCAGTCTTGAACACACCGTTTATGTTTCAATGACATAGGTGACCGGTTTCGGTTATTTTTACATAACCATCATCAGACCCACAGCTCCCTTAGGATGGTAGGCGGAGCTGTCCTCAGCTGCTACGAAGTCAGTTACCTATGAAATTGAAACATAAATGGTGTGATCAAGACTGAACTTTAGTCAAAATACTTCAGTGTATGTGTTTTACGTCCGAGATACGAGTTCACGTCATAGAAATGCAATTGCTCCATACGTGTCGGCTGACGAAGACGGGGGAAATCGGGCCACAGGCTGGCTGGGTTAGTACAGCGGCGGCGACGCCATCGGTGCGGCGTTGATGGATGGCGCTCCGCCGCCGTCTCGTCAGTCGGGCCGGGGCAGAGTTTTTCGGCAGCGATTTCGGCGCCGCACGTCCTGTGCGAGCGCACGCATGTGCGTGTGTGTGCGTGCGTGGACTGTACAGGAGGCGGGGGCGGTGTGGTGGGTGGGTGGGGGGGGGGGGCGGCGACGCGCTGGAAGATGAATGGAAGCGCGAATAAAACGCGATCGACAGCGGCAGCGAGAGATCGAGCAGGCGCGCTTTGCCGCGATACCGCTAATGATGCACCGGCGCTGGGGTCGCCGAGCGCTGATAGACGCAAACCAAAACCCACCCCCGGCGGCGGAGACTTTGCGCCACAATGAGCCGGCGACCCGCGCCTCGGGGCGAATTTCATTATCGGCCGCCGCCCGCGAGGGGCCACGGCCTTCCGCCCCCATGCGGGTCCGGCGAGGGCGGATATCTGCGCCCCCCGCCTCCCGTGTGTGTGTGGGAGTCTCACACACGCCACCCCAAAAGCCGCTGCCCGGCACTCCCAGGAATGAGACGTAACGTTACTCCGCCGGCTGCAGTTTCAATCCACCGTCTGCTCCTTTTCCAGGCTGCGCAGCCACTACGCGCTCTGCGTTGAGTGGTAGTATCGAGAAGTCGGCAGTACATGGACTCAGTGCGTTGGCATCAGTATTCCGGTGTCTGGCTTGCAATACGTGCGGCAAAATTGCGGGAATATTGCTCATATTATTTTGATTGAATTTTCTCATTACGAGAGTCTTGAAGGGCGATTTCTTGTGTTAAAAACTACTCAGAAGCCGATATGGAACAAAATAGTTTTTATTCAAGACAACCGGTTTCAATAATCTTAGCTGTTATCTCCAGGTTTTTAACATTATTTTGTAGTAAAACGTTCATTTTACGCTGAATCTCATGCACAAGATGTCACCACATTATAGACTTTCGTCAAGCGCTAAAATACTTAAAAAACACTCAGCACGTTGCGCAAAAGGGCCATGTCCACATACGTTCACAGATGCTTGTTACATGGTACAAATACGATAGACATCTGTTTACGTACGCAAAAAAAAAAAAAAAAAAAAAATAAAATAAAATAAAAAACTCGAAGACGACAGCTATGACTGTTAAAACCGGTTGTCTTGAATGAAAACTGTGCGATCTTGACTTTGGAATGGCATTTTAGCTCATATTATTACTCTCGTATCAGAAACATCCGTATTACACAGATGTGACAAAAGTCGTGGGATAGCGATATCTATGGATGTCAAATAGCGGTAATGCAGGAGTAGGTTTAATAATGAATATAAAAACAGGAGTGCGGGTAAGCTACGACAAACAGCATAGTGAACGCATTTTTGTGGCCACGATAGGCACGAAGCCCATGCCTACTACAGTAGTACAAGTTTATATACTAACTAGCAACAGGGAGCGAAAGGCCATTTACAATTAGTACAGAAACCAGAGAGCAGTTATAAGAGTCGAGGGGCATGAAAGGGTAGCACTGGTTGGGAAGGGAGTGAGGCAGGGTTGTAGCCTCTCCCCGATGTTATTCAATCCGAATATTGAGCAAGCAGTAAAGGAAACAAGAGAAAAATTCGGAGTAGGATTAACATCCATGGAGAAGAAATAAAAACTTGGAGGTTCGCCGATGACATTGTAATTCTGTCAGAGAAACCAAAGGACTTGGAAGAGCAGTTGAACGGAATGGAGGATATAAGATTAACAATGGATATAAGATAAAACGAAGACAATGGAATGTAGTCGAGTTAACTCGGGTGATGCTGAAGGAATAAGATTAGGAAATGAGACACTTAAAGTAGTAAAGGAGTTTTGCTATTTGGGGAGCAAAACAACTGATGATGGTCAAAGTAGAGATGATATAAAATGTAGACTGGCAATGGCAAGGAAAGCATTTCTGAAGAAGAGGAATTTGTTAACATCGAGTATAGATTTAAGTGTCAGGAAGTCGTTTCTGAAAGTATTTGTATGAAGTGTAGCCATCCACGTATGGAAGTGAAACATGGACGATAAATAGTTTGGACAAGAGGAGAATACAAGCTTTCGAAATGTGGTGCTGCAGAAGAATGGTGAAGATTAGATCGGTAGACCACGTAACTAACGAGGAGGTACTGAATAGAATTGGGGAGAAGAGGAGTTTGTGACACAATTTGACAAGAAGAAGGGACCGATTGGTAGGACATGTTCTGAGGCATCATGGGATCACAAATTAACCATTGGAGAGCAGCATGGAGGGTAAAAAATCGTAGAAGAAGACCAAGAGATGAATACACTAAGCAGATTCAGAAGGATGTATTTTGCAGTAAGTACTGGCAGATGAATAAGCTTGCACAGGATAGAGTAGCATGGAGAGCTGCATCAAACGAGTCTCAGGACTGAAGACAACAACAACATCCACCCTGCCACATCTCCCCCCCCCCACCCCCCGCTCCCAATTTATCACCAACTAATCACCAACCAGCATCTAAATAATCTCTATCACGAAAGACTTGTTTTGGAACACTTTTATTTATAAAATGATGAAAGATGCAATGGTATTTAGTTTGTGAGTATATGTGCATGGGAGTGTATGTGCATGCGGGGTGCGCGCTGGCGTGTGTGTGTGTGTGTGTGTGTGTGTGTGTGTGTGTGTGTGTGTGTGTGAAAGAATGACGAAGGAATTCGTTGTGCTTCCGAGGTGCTACCCGTAATTCCTTCTCGGAAAAGAAATCAAACTGTCCACAGTGAGGGTACACTCTTGTTACAAAAGATGTATACCGCGCTTTACTCCTTTCCATTGTAATACTTGATTCACCTACACTCTGCAACCCCATTTAAAATCAACGATGCTAAAATCTGTGCTCTATACTTGCTGTTCGTAAATCATTTGATTGCTACACTCTTTACTTCTGAACTGCTGCTAATAGTCATAATAATAATTTTAAAACAGTAAACTGCGCCCGAGCAAACCAAGAAGGCGCAACGGTGCCCACCGGCCACCGTGCCATCCTCACCCCTCAGGCGTCACTGGAAGGACGTATGGTCAGCACACCTCCCTCCCGCCAATATGTCAGTTTACGAGTCCGTATAATAATTATTATAATTATAATAATAATATTGTGTACAGTACTATAGTAGCCCTTACGTAGTAATGCTGTGCCATGCTGTCAGTTCATTTATCTGTTTCAAAGCGAGCAATGAAGCAATTTCTGTACTACTGAAGGTATTATCTACAACTTGGAGGAGTCATTTTTTTGAGATGGTTATCATTTTTTCATTATATAGCACAGTTTTATCATCAGCGATGTGTGCGACAACGCGCGACATACGTTACTAGTGGGTGGACTATGTTAGGAATCTGTAAGCTCCACTGCATTAATAATACCAGTTGAGAAAGAGTAATTATTAATAACTTATACAATCAGTATTAGAGTCTTACAGATTTGTATTAATAGTAGTGATCTTTTGACAAATAATTTAGTTTCGTGACTGAAAGAGAATTGAATCTTTTACTTTTTACCCCTCAGGGGGCGTCAACGTCCTTGCCGTCAGATCAGCGAAGTTCAGCGCTGTCGGGCGCGGCCGGAACTTGGATGGGCGACCATCCAGGCCGCCATGCGATGTTTCAAATTTTTCGGGGTGCACGCAGCCTCGTGATGCCCATTGAGGAGCTACCCGACCGAATAGTAGCGGCTCCGGTCAAAGAAAACCGTCATAACGACCAGGTGAGCGGTGTGCTGACTGCACGCCCCTCCTAACCGCATCCTCAGCTGAGGATGACACGGCGGTCGGATGGTCCCGATGGGCCACTTTTCTCCTGAAGACGCAGTGTCTCAGGGAGTAATTACCCCTGGGTTGGGGACCACTGTGCTAGAGTCATGGGATACTCAGTTCCGCAAAACATTAGGGAATTACGTATTCCGAAATCCACAGTGTCATGTGTGTGTCGAGAGTACCAAATTCGAGGCATTACCGCTCAACACGGACAACGCAGTGGCCGACGGCCTTCACTTGACACGAACGAAAGCAGCGGCGTTTGCGTAGAGTTGTCAGTGATAAGAGACAAACAGAACTGCTTAAAAAAATAAATAAATAAATAAAAATGTTCAGATCTTATGGGACTTAACTGCTAAGGTCATCAGTCCCTAAGCTTACACACTACTTAACCTAAATTATCCTAAGGACAAACACACATTCCCATGCCCGAGGGAGGACTCGAACCTCCGCCGGGACCAGCCGCACAGTCCATGACTACAGCGCCTAAGACCGCTCGGCTAATCCCGCGTGGGACTGCGCGAAATAACCGCTGAAATCAATGTAGGACGCACGACTAACGTATCTCTTAGGGAAGTGCAGCGCAATTTGTCCTTAATGTGCTGTGGCAGCAGGCGACCGACGCGAGTGTCTTTGCTAACAGCACGACATCGCCTGCAGCGCCTGTCTTAGGCTTGTAACCATATCAGTTGGACCCTAGACGATTCGAATGCGGTGGCCTGGATAGGTGAGATCCGATATCAGTTGGTAAGAGCTGATGGTAGGGTTCGAGGTTGGCGCAGCCTCCACGAAGACATGGACCCTATTGTCCACAAGGCCATGGAGGTAGAATAAGGGGAGATGGCGCTACAGACTTAGGCTGTAAGTTGTTTTGAAGCCAGTGGGCGGGGCCTGCCGCCATCTTGGATCCCCAAAACATTAGCAGACGAGTGTTTACAGTTGCTTCTTGTTCGTTATTTCAGTCGTGTGCACGCGATATTTATTTTATATAGTAAGTGTTACACTACTTTAGTGAACAACACAGCATAAGCAACGCAAGTTCAAACATTTTTCTGGTCTTAAATGCGTATTCGATACAGTAATACGACACGTAAACATGACGCTTCTGGCCTCAGTACTGTAATTCCTTTTTGTTTATACACTTCGAATAACCGAGAAGTATATCCTATGAAAAGCGTGCTTTCGTAATCCATTTCTATTCACTTTCATTGAATTGTGTTTGTGCGATAATTGATAAAGCCAGAACTCCAAAAGCAATTATTGATATTTTAGAGGCACCGATTTGTATTCGTTGCATTTTCAAGTCAAATGCAAGTTTTAAATGTTCAAGTTTGCAAGAAACTTACCTTATTTCCCTTGGTGTACCATAGATGTATGCAGGGATGATATAAACAAGCCAGCTGTCATGTCAACAAAGTGAAAGATTCGTTAAATTACGAAGGATAAAAATGGAATTCAAGATTGTCAGGCCCATTGTAGTTTACACATCTGCTTTGTTTTTAAATTGTACCTACGAAGTGACATTTAGTGTGACAAATAACAGCAATTTACAGGGTAACACGACAACACAGTGATTAATGTAATGATCCAAATAGCCTGGACTTAGATAGGGATCTTTGCTTTAACAAAATATATGTAACCCTTTAAGTACTTATAATTTAACCACTGTAACAGGTGTTCCACACATTTTACTGAAGATTTAATTAACTACATGTGGTTACATTACTTTTATATTAAATTATCGCATTTTAAAACATTAGTCCCCATTTCTAGGATATTTCATGCCAGGACTTTTCAGTTACTTCGGGATAACGAAACAATGAAAACCAAGTGTATTGCTCACCTCCAGAGAGCTCTTCGCCTTGAAATGATTGGAAATCTAAAGCCAAATCACAGAAACAAAACCATACTGCAAAACTTCACAGCACATCAGAATTTCAAGTATATATTAGAAAATAGCGCTTAAATAAGTCCACTTACGAATGAAATGTAATTTGTTTAAACTTCAGACTACAATCAGAACGATTAGTACACCAGTAAGCAACACAAGCTGGCATTTGTTGTCAAAACAATTCACGACTACACAGAATCAAACCACCATAAGCGAATGTTTTGTGGCAGCTAACATGGCGGATCTTCACTTGGGTCGGTTTCAAGTTTGTGACGTCATGACAACTCTTATTTTTAGCTCCATGAACAAGACACTGTCCAAGCTGCTGGAGGGGAGTTGGGGAGAGGGGGGGAGCAATAATGATTTGAGCTACGTTTAAATGGAACCGACTGGGTCCTCTGGTCCAACTGAAACGATCGTTGCCTGGAAATGGTTATGTGCGGCTACTTGGATTCCATTTATGGAATTCATGTTGCCAAACAACGATGACATCGGGGCACGTTTCTTTGCGATGTGTTTGAAGAACATTCTGAACAATTCGAGCTAATGGCCTCACCACGCATATGGTCCGACATGAGTCCCATCGAACATATATGGGAGAAAGTGGAGATGTCAGTTCGTGCTCAAAGTCGTGAACCGGCAACACTTTCGGATCCATGGAAATCTCCTGCAGCAATATGCTGCCTCTATAGCCGTCCAGATACTTGGCCAGTCCATGCCACGTCGAGTTGGTGCAGAAGTTTCAGCTACAGCAAGATAACTGTTCAGTCTTTGTGTTTTTTGCTACAGATGTCCCATTTAAGTCCTTTCTACTGCTCATCGTCGACAGCTGAACCAACAGAGCACTTAATCAAGATCTCTTTAGAAGTATCATTTGACAGCAACTGGTCGCGGAAAATGCATTCCTCGTCTCCTTCATATTCAGATGATGAGTATTTCAACGTTGGTTCGTAACGCTTGTATCGCAGTCTTCCTCATCATCATCCTGTTCTACATCCATACTCCGCCTCTACCTGACGGTGTGTGGCGGAGGGTACCTCCTTCGGTTCTCCCTTCTATTCCAGTCTCCTACTGTTCGTGCCTCTGTGTGGGCTCTAATCTCTCTGATTTTATCCTCATGGTCTCTTCGTGAGATATCCGTACGAGGGAGCAATATATTGCTTGACTCCTCGGTGAAGGTATGTTCTCGAAACTTCAAGAAAAGCGCTTACCGAGCTACTGAGTGTCTCTCTTGCCGAGTCTTCCACTGGAGTTTATCTGTCATCTCCGTAACGCTTTCGCGATAACTAAATGATGCTGTAACGAAGCGCGCTTCTCTCCGTTGGATCTTCTCTATCTCTTCTATCAACCCTATCTCTTACGGATCCCACACTGCTGAGCAGTATTCAAGCAGTGGGCGAACAAGTGTACTATAATCTACTTCCTTTGTTTTCGGACTGTATTTCCTTAGGATTCTTCCAGTGAATCTAAATCTGGCATCCGCTTTACCGACGATTAATTTTATATGGTCATTCCATTTTAGATCACTCCTAAAGCCTACTCCCGGATTCTGTAGCATGCCACGTCCGTCTAGGTGTCATAAAGCTGGTTTCTGAAATACCGTTTTTGGAAAATAAGGTATACACAATGCGATGTCGAAGCATTTTCAACATTCATCCTGAGTTTGAAGCTCTTTTGTCTGTGTTTGCTTTAACAATAACATATCTTTTTGGGTGGGGTCCGGTTTTAGCAAAACACGATTTTCTTTTTTGACCCAAACATGTTTCACTGCAGATGCAGTATCATCAATTTTTTTTATTATTATTATGGCTGTTAAACATAAGGAATGTTCTTTACTGTTTAAATACATATAACTATTAGTTTCTAAATTGCAATTACAGATTTTTGAAGGGCACATAAATTGTGTATTCACACCTTCTTACTACATGCTGTGGCTTTCCTGCTGTATTACTGTTTTACAGTGTCTGTTTTTCTTTACAGTTTGTTCAAATGGTTCAAATGCCTCTATGCACTATGGGACTTAACATCTGAGGTTATCAGGCACCTAAAACTTAGAACTACTTAAACCTAACTGACCTACGGACATCACACTCATCCATGACCGAGGTAGGATTCGAACCTGCGACCGTAGGAACCACGCGGTTCCGGACTGAAGCGCCTAGAACCGCTCGGTCACCGCTGCCGGCTACAGTTTGTCACTTGCAACTATATACAACGTAACGTAGGCAAAATATTTACACAAAAATATGAAATTGTAGTAGCTGCAGGTAGGTGTTACTCCTTTCGGGAATCAGAACCGTTGCCAGCAAACGTGTCGTGAACACAACGAGCGTAGGCCTGTTTAAGTGGTGTAGGGAGTTCAGTGCCGGCAGAACGAGTATTCTTGAACAGAGGAGTGTAAGACCATCCATTTTGGTTGGTGATTTGATGCTACAAATCGAGGTAGCTGTTCTTGAAAACCGCCGATTGACAGTGGATGAAATTCCTGATATGCTTCCACAATTCTCCAGAACTCTCTTGTACGAGACACTCACAGAAAAGCTGCGATGGTGGAAACTGTGCCCAAGATGGGTCCCAAAAACAGCTGACAGAGCAGCAGAAGAGATAGCGGGTCAATAGGGCCCGCGAGTTTCTCTAGCGTCTTGAACTCTTGAACTGGAAGGTGAGGATTTTATGAGAGCTACTGTGACTCGAGACGAAACTTGGGGGAGGGGGGGGGGGGGGCTCATTACACACCTGAGACAAAAAGACACTAGTCACAAAGAAGTCACACCCATTCCACACCTGCCAAAAAATTCAGATCCACAATTTCTGGCAAAAAGAAAATGATGGCCTCAGTGCTTTGGTACCGAAAACGCTTCATTTTGGTCGAGTTCCTGCGTTAGGGGAAGACTGTCAATGCACAACGATATTGTGAGACCCTAGAAAACCTAAAAGGACAACGCAAAACAAAAGGAGAGGAATGCTGACGAGAGGTGTCTGCTTGTTACAAGACAATGCCCGTTCTCACAGCCGACCGGCGTGACGGAGCGGTTCTAGGCGCTTCAGTCCGGAACCGCGCTGCTGCTACTGTCGCAGGTTCGAATCCTGCCTCGAGCATGTATGTGTGTGGTGTCCTTAGGTTAGTTAGGTTTAAGTAGCTCTAAGTTCTAGGGGACTGGTGATTTCAGATGTTAAGTCCCATAGTGGTCACAGCCATTTGAACGTATGCACATGTGAGAAATTCACGCCTGTGGAAATGCAGCCTTACTCGTGTAAAACCATACTCGCAATACGTGCGTTTCGCGTGCGCCAAATTTCGCAGTGTTCCGCGTACAGAGTCTCGGGCGTTAATCCGGAGCCCGTGTGGGTTTTCTGCACCCCCAGGCCCGCCCCAGCTCTGGGGGTTAGGGGGCGCTCGCATTCATGACCAAACACACCCCCTCCGCAGCCACACCACCCCCTGGCCGGCTGCGCAGACACCGCCCCACCCCACGCGAGATTTCGCGCCGCACAAAAGTTTTGGGTAGAAAATTGCGGAGCCCAGTGGAGCACAATTGCGCCTGGGCGGGGGTGCGTGCCGCTGCGGGGCCCTGATTTCACCACCGCCCCCACCCCCCACCCCCGCTGGCAGCCACCCCGCGGTCCTCGCTGGCCGCAGAAACCAACCCCCCGCCACCTACCGCCCACAGTAGCGGGGTTGACAGTTCGCCGCCACAGCCAGCCGTCACTTTCGTCAGTAGGCCGCTGTGAGGGTAGGTCAGCGCTCAGTCACGACCCATCTGTTCGGCGAATGGCAGACGCTCAGCCGAGTCACCGGGAACCACCACCTAGCGAAGGCGCGTACGGGAATACGACGCTGTGTCACAGGTAAAGCTCCTTTCCTCTTTTTCTTTCTTATGCGTCATCAGCATTGTGACGTTTGCTGCGGCCCGCGTTAAAATTCCTCTCCTGTGCCAACCTCTCCACCTTACAAAGTGCCGGCACCTGAATCCTCAGCAACTACACTCTATTAGAGGGGTGAAAAATTAGCGAACAAAAGTCTCGTCATATGCGTGCTATACTCGTCAATATTTCGTCCGAAACGGACGTCATTATGATGACTGGACTGTCTATAAATACAAACAAGTTTTGCGTCAATCCCTAGTGGTTTTTTTTTTTTTTTTTTTTTTTTTTTTTTTTTTTTTTTTTTTTGTAGCTAAGCGTTTCGATGTTTCTCCACCTGAAGATGGTGGAATGCACCATCGAAACGCGCAGTGACAAAATAAACAAGTGACTGAATCAGAAAACGTTTTATTAGTATTTATTCGTAGATACTCGACCATTTCTGAGAAATTGACGGTGGTGTTTCTCGGCACGGACCGAGTTTAACCAAAGCAGTGGCACTTGCGATAACGTCGCAGCCTTACACTTTTACGTCCCGTGTTCAGACTGGAGTGTATATAAATACATACAAAACATTTAGTAATGTTTTTTCATAATGTGGGGCTACAGTCATATTTCTTTAAAGTCACTACCGCCATTACAATGTTTTTTTTTTATTTGCAGTGTTACATATACACGATCATGATTACGCCTATAAAGTGCCATTAGCAAGTGTTTTTAAATACAACAGTATTCCATCTTGTTGTTATTGTTGTGGTCTTCAGTCCTGAGACTGGTTTGCTGCAGCTCTCCATACTACTCTATCCTGCGCAAGCTTCTTCATCTCCCAGTACCTACTGCAACCTACGTCCTTTTGAATCTGCTTGGTGTACTGATCTCTTGGTCTCCCTCTACTGTTTTTACCCTCCAAGCTGCCCTCCAATGCTAAATTGCTGATCCCTTGATGCCTCAGAACATGTCCTACCAACCGATCCCTTCTTCTAGTCAAGTTGTGCCACAAACTTCTCTTCTCCCCAATCCTATTCAACACCTCATTAGTTATGTGGTCTACCCATGTAATCTTCAGCATTCTTCTGTAGCACCACATTTCGAAATCATCTATTCTGTTCTTGTCTAAACTATTTATCGTCCATGTTTCACTTCCGTACATGGCTACACTCCATACAAATACTTTCAGAAACGACTTCCTGACGCTTAAATCTATACTCGATGTTAACAAATTTCTCTTCTTCAGAAATGCTTTCCTTCCCATTGCCAGTCTACATTTTATATCTCCTCTACTTAGACCATCATCAGTTATTTTGCTCCCCAAATAGCAAAACACCTTTACTGCTTTAAGTCTCTAATTTCCTAATCTAATACCCTGAACATCACCTGACTTAATTCGACTATACCATCTAAGGCAGTGTATAACATTAAAACCCTTGATAATAGCACTTTAAACACGAAATCATGATCGTGTAAATATAACACTGAAAATAAAAGTCAGTGTAATTGTGCTAGTGAAAGTCCGCAGCTCGTGGTCTTGCGGTGGCGTTCTCGCTTCACCCGCACGGGGCCCCGGGTTCGATTGCCGGCGGGGTCAGCTATTTTCTCTGCCTGGTGATGACTGGGTGTTGTGTGTTTTTAATTATCATTGAATCGCAAGTCGCCGAAGTGGCGTCAACTAAAAAGGACTTGCAACACGGCGGCCGAACTTCCCCGCATGGGGCCTTCAGGCTAACAATGCCGTAAGATCATTTCATTTCACTGACATCAAAGAAACAAACAAAACAGTTTTTGCGTCAGTCACTTGTTTAGTTTTGTCACTAAGCGTTTCGATGTTTCTCCGCCTGAAGATGGTGGAATGAACCATCGGAACGCGTAATGGCAAAGAAAACAAGTGACCTATGTTTTACTAGTATTTATTCCTAGTTACTCGACCGTTTCTGACAAGGGAACCTCCCCATCGCACCCCCCTCATACTTAGTTGGAACAGTGGATAGGCCTTGAAAAACTGGACACAGATAAATGGAGAAAACAGGAAGAAGTTGCGTGGAACTGTGAAAAAAATAAGTAAAATATACAAACTGAGTAGCCCATTTGAAAGATCGGCGCTCCTGAAGTCAAAGTGTCCTTGATGTTGCCTATCTTCTAAATAGACTACTCAGTTTGTATATTTTGCTTATTTTTTCCATAGTTCCATACAACTTCTTCGTATTTTCTCGATTGATCAGTGTTCAGTTTTTCAAGGCCTATCCACTGTGCCAACTTATAACTAAATCTGAGGGGGGTGCGTTGGGGAGGCTCCCTTGTCAGAAAAAAGACGGTCGTCGCTGTTTGCACGGACTTAGTTTAACGAAAGCGGTGGCACATGAGATAAAGTCCCGTTTTCAGAGTCCGATTATTGTGTTCATTTTCGTTTCTCATTTATCTACCATGTCCGGAGAACATTAGTAAATGAATATTTTCCCTGTATGTTGAAACAACGTTGTCCTTATTCGACTACTGTCTTTCACCGAGTGATGTGACACTCTGGTTAGCGCACTAGACTCGCATTCGGGAGAACTACGGTTCAAACCCGTGTCCGGATGTCCTGATTTAGATTTGCCGTTACTTCCTTAAATCGCTTAATGCAAATGCTGGGATGGTTCCTTTGGAAAGGGCACGGCCGATTTCCTTCCCCGTCCATTCCTAACCTGTGCTGGAGCTCCGATGACCTCGATGTTCAAATGGTTCAAATGGCTCTGAGCACTATGGGACTCAACTGCTGTGGTCATTAGTCCCCTAGAACTTAGAACTACTTAAACCTAACTAACCTAAGGACATCACACACACCCATGCCCGAGGCAGGATTCGAACCTGCGACCGTAGCAGTCGCACGGTTCCGGACTGCGCGCCTAGAACCGCGAGACCACCGCGGCCGGCAACCTCGATGTCGACGGGATGTTAAACACTTATCTCCTCCTCCTCAAGTTGTCATTCTCTTGGATTAAGTAAAAAAAATTAGAAAATTAAAACATGTGTGGATAAAAATCCTACGCCAAGGTTGCAAATTATCTTTAGTCATTAGCGGTTTCGACTCGTTTTTGAGCCATCCTCAGAGCAATCTAAAATTTTGGTCAGCGTGTGACACTCATCACATTTTATACAGCTACGTCGCCCTAGTTAAACAAAAAAGTGAAGTGAAAATCTAACTTGTTATGTAGGTTGACAAAAAAGTGGTTCAAATGGCTCTGAGCTCTATGGAAGTTAACATCTGAGGTCATCAGTCCCCTAGAACTTAGAACTACTTAAACCTAACTAATCTAAGGACATGACACACACCCATGCCCGAGACAGGATTCGAACCTGTGACCGTAGCAGTCACGCGGTTCCAGGCCTAGGCGCCTAGAACCGCTCGGTCACCGCGGCCGGCGTACATTGACAAATGGGCACTATTACAACATTCCCTTATTCATTAACGTAGTCAGTTTATGCGACGAACTAAGATATTCCCTTTACATTTTTTTTATAACTAGAGCAACTTAGCTCTAAAAATATGTCGATGTGTATGAGTGTCATACACTGAACAACACTTCAGATTGACCTGAAGATGGCTCGGTAATGAGCCGAAACCTGTAATCAAGTAAAGAAAATTTGCATCTTGAGGTAGGATTTTGATCCATACATGTTTTAGATCAGCAGATTACATATCTTCCCTCCCCCCACCTCCCCATTGTCACTGCCAAAGAATAAAATAACAAAATTATTTGAAATTGCTTTCGATGAAATTCCATTCGTGCATCATAGTCCGTTGTAAGCGCCAGCTACCGTGAAAATGATCCGTTATGCGTGGTTTGCAGCAAAATTATCAACAGCAGCGTTACCGGCGTTTCTTTCCCGGGTGAAGTTTATGCGAAGAAAAGTCACTGTGGCGAACTAGCCTTCGCACAATGTTCATGGTGTTCGGAATTTCTGTTTCGAGCGTTTGTTCAAATGGCTCTAAAGCACTAAGACTTTAAATGTACCTAACCTGAGGACATCATACACACTTATGTCAGCGGTAGAATTCGAACCTGCGACCGTAGCAGCAGCGCGGTTCTGGAATGAAGTGGCTAGAACCGCTCGGCCACAGCGGCCGGTTTCGAGCATTTGTACGATTTCTATCATACAATGGACTGCACCAAATTTCCCTGAACAATAGAGAAACGTAATAATTAAAAAAACGTAATAATTAATAGAGGAATGAAATATAAGAATATGGGAATTTAAAAAGATTGTACCCATTGAAAATACCATACACACACAGTTGTACCGTATTATAATAAATATGTGACACTTATTGCGAGACCCAGTTGTAATTTTACAATTAATATAACGCTTTTGCGTCCCGTAATCTAATGTAAAATATTCATCTAGTAATCTTCTATGGACATGGATAAAATATAAATGGCTCTGAGCACTATGGGACTTAACTTCTGAGGTCATCAGTCCCCTAGAACTTAGAACTACTTAAACCTAACAACCTAAGGACATCACACCCACCCATGCCCGTGGCAGAATTCGAGCCTGCGACCGAAGGGATCGCGCGGTTCCAGACTGCAGTGCCTAGAACCGCTTGGCCACCCCGGCCGGCCATGGACATGGATAGATAAATGTAAAAGGTAAATAAATTTAAACAGCAATCGGGTTTCTAGGCTCCCCATTCTAACATACCATGCTGTAACGATGGTAATTTATTACAGAGCCAGTTGTGGGCCAATTCTAACGATGTGTTTGGGACAAGAATGCAACGTACGAAATTTCGTATCAATAAAGTTTATAGTTTTTGTTCGTGATTTTGAATGTATGCAGTGAGCTTGGAACGTGAATCATGCATTAGTTATGATGAGTCGATTGCTTGCCAAGGCTTGCGTATGGGACATGATATATTTGTGACTATTCTGTCAAATCTCAATAGAAGCACACAGTGTAACACCAACCCAAAAATGTCTTTAAATTTTACTGTGACTTAGACGAACAGATGCTGAAAGCTCTTCAGTCGACTGCTGTATCGTTCCGTTGGCGCATATGCAAATGTAATAAGGTGCTGCAATCGTTGTAAGGTGAAAGCCAGTCGACTATCATTAGTTACTGAACATACCTGTGATAGAATGTTGTATTTTTCCAGTAATGACGATCGTTATACGATATCATGAACACTGGGATACCTCCTAATATCGTTCCGAACCTCCTCTTGTCTTTCGTAGTGCAGTAATTCGACGCGGCATGGACTCAACAAGTGGTTGGAAGTCCCCTGGAGAAATATGGTACTATCCTGACTCTATTGCCGTCCATAACTGCGAAAGTGTTGCCGGTGCAGGATGAATTATTCGCTCGAATTCCCCAGAATGTTCTTCAAACCAGTCGCGAGAAATTGTGTCCCAGTGATATGGAACATTGTCATCCAAAAAAATTCCATCATTGTTTGGGAACATGAAGTCCATGAATGGCTGCATATGGTCAATGGCTGGTTCAGTTGCACCAGAGGACCCGGTCAGTTCCATGTAAACACAGCCCACACCATTGTGGAGTCACCACCAGCTTGCACAGTGCTTTGTGGAAAACTTGGTACCATGGTGTCAGGGGTTTGGTCCACACTCGAACTCTACCATCGGCTCTTACCAACTGAAATCGAAACCCAGCAGGCCACCGTTTTACAGTCGCCTAAGGCTCAACCTGTATGATCAGAGTCCAAGATAAAGGCGCTGCATGCGATGTCGTGCTGTTAGCAGAGGCACTCACGTCTGTCGACTGCTGCCATAGCACATTAACGTCAAATTTCGCCGCACTGTCCTACCGGACACGTCCTACATTGATTTCTGCCGTTCTACATGTTCTAATGTGTATTAAATCTTCTGGGACTTGAGTGCTAAGCTCATCAGTCCCTAAGCTTACACACTACTTAAACTAGGTTATCCTAAGGACAAACACACACACACACCCATGCCAGAGGGAGGACTCGAACCTCCGCCGGGATCAGCCGCACAGTCCATGACTGCAGCGCCTGAGACCGCTCGGCTAATCCCGCGCGAATCTGCAGTTCTACATCTACATGGTTACTCTGCAATTCACACTTAAGTGCCTGGCAGAGGGTTCATCGAACCATTCTCATACTACTTCTCTACCATTCTACTCCTGAATGGCGCGTGGGAAAAAGGAACATCTAAATCTTCCCATTCGAGCTCTGATTTATCTTATTATGATGATCATTTCTCCCTACGTAGGTGGGTGTCAACAAAATATTTACGCATTTCGAAGAGAAAGTTGACGATTGAAATTTCGTAAATAGATCTCGCCGCAAAGAAAACCGCCTTTGTTTCAGTGACTGCCAGATCAACTCGCGTATCGTATCAGTGACACTCTCACCCCTTTTGCGCGATAACACGAAACCAGCTGCCCGTCTTCACACTTTTTCCATGTCCTCCGTCAATCTTACCTGGTAAGGATCACAATATTCCAGCAGAGGACGGGCAAGTGTTATGTAGTCTGTCTCTTTAGTGTGTTTGTGGCATTTTCTTCCGCCAACAAAGCGCAATCTTTGTTTCGCCTTCCCCACAATATTATCTATGTGCTCTTTCCAATTGCTCGTAATTGTAATTCTTAGGTATTTAGACGAATTGATAGCCCTTAGATTTGGGCGATTTATCGTATACCCAAAATTTATAGGATTTCTTTTAGTACCCATGTGGATGACCTCGCACTTTTCTTTGTTTAGTGCTAATTCCTAATTCGCATCATACAGAAAATCTCTCTGGATCATTTTGTAATTGGAATTGATAGTCTGATGATTACAGAGTCATTTGCAAACAATCTAAGGGGGCTGCTCTAATTATCACCTAGATCATTTATGTGAATCAGTAACAGCAGAGGGCCTATGACACTACCTTGCGGAACGCCCGATATTACTTCTGTTCAACTCGATGATTTACCGTGTACGAACTGTGACACACAACTGAGACCATGCTCCATATGCACGCAATTTGATTAATAGTCGCTTGTGAGAAACGGTATCAAAAGCCTTCTGGAAATCTAGGAATATGGAATCGATCTCAGATCCCATGTCGACAGCACTCACTACTTCATGTGAATGAAGAGCTAGCTGTGTTGCACAAGAACGATATTTTCTGAATCCGTGTTGGTTATCTTCAAGGTGATTCATAATGTTTGTGTGCAGTACATGCTCCAAAATGCTACTGCAAATTGAGGTCAGTGATATGGATCTGTAATTTAATGGGTCACTCCTCTTTCCTTTCTTGAATATTGGTGTGTCCTCTGCTGCTATCTACTCTTTAGGAACATACCTTTCGTCAAGTGAGCCGTTGTATACGATTACTAAGAAAGGCGCATTGTGTCTGCGTACTCTGAGAGGAACCAGGTTGGTATACCATCTGGACCGAATGACTTGCCTTTCTTTGGTGATTTGAGTTGTTTCGCAACACCTAAGATATCTACTTTTATTTCACTCATGCTAACAGCTGTTCTGGTTTCGAATTCTGACACATTTACTTCGTCTTCTTTCGTGAAGGAATTACAGGAAGCTGTATTTAGTAATTCCGCTTTAGTGGCACCATCGTCGGTAACATTTCCATAGCTATCACGCAGTGACCTTTTTTTTTTTTGGCGCTGATGTACTTTGCGTACCATCAGAATCTTTTTGGGTTTCCTACCCTATTTTGAGAAAATATTTCATTGTAGAAACTATTAAAAGCATCTCGCATTGACGTCCGCACTAAATTTCTAGCTTCCGTGAAACTTAGCCAGTCTTGGGGATTTTGCGTTCTTCTGAATTTGGCATGCTTCTACCTCATCTATTGCTACTTGTCTGGTGCCAATGACAGCTTCACCCAAACGGTGCTGCTCTCGGTCGTAAGTGAAGGCCATCTACCACTACGCTGTTCGTGGTCAGAGGTTATGCACGAAATTTCGTATTCTCCACACACTGTTGACACCGTG
Source organism: Schistocerca gregaria (assembly GCF_023897955.1). Lineage (NCBI taxonomy): Eukaryota > Metazoa > Arthropoda > Insecta > Orthoptera > Acrididae > Schistocerca > Schistocerca gregaria. The sequence goes on along the minus strand of NC_064929.1, from coordinate 158,879,411 downwards.
CACCTGGGGATATTGAACTCCCTAACGATTTCCGAAAAGAAATGTTAAATTTGTGTACCCCAGACTACTATCCCACGTTCAAAGTCTGTTAATTCCCATCGTGCGGCCGTAATCACGTCGGAAAACCTTTCACATGAATCAGCAGACTACAAGTGAAACTCCACAAGTACACTGCCCTTTCATATCTTGCGTACACGATACTACCGCCATCTGTATGTGTGCGTATCTCTATCCCATGAGGTTAGTCGCCTCAGTGCTCACACACACACGAACATCCCTTTTTGTAGTTTATTCGGACGTGTACATTTATCAGTCTAAAAGTAGACTTTGGGGGATAGTTTTGCGTCTGTCTTCAGCGATTGCCAGTTTATTGCATCTTCGTGACGCTCTCCTACGGGCCTAACAATCCCGTGACCATTCTGGCTATCTTTCTTTGTATCCGTTCAATAGCCCCTGTCAGTCCTATTTAGTACCGGTTCTACGTGCTTTAGCAGTATTCAAGGATGGGTTGCACGAGTATTTTGTATCAAATGTGACTGCATTTCCACAGTATGAAATGTAGTGTGCCGCTTATTTTATCTGCAGTTGACACTATGTGATCGTTCCATTTGATATCCGTACAAATTATTATGCTCAGAAATTTGAACAATCTGATGAGCTCCATGGCTGGCGCTATCTGTATATGTGCTTATCGCTATCCTATGATTTTCACCTCAGTATACAGAGAGAGTCAATAACTATTGCCACCAAGAATAACTCCGAAATTACGGTAGGAGCTGAAAATTTGTGGGACAAAAGTTGCGTGGGACAACAAGGGCCATAATATGATGCTGGATTTTCGTTGCTTGGTAGGGTAGCTTCAGAGATATAAAGGTCAACTTTGTTTATTTAAATGGGATTCTATAGTTTGGTACTCATTTTCTGATGCGGGCTATCGAGACGAATCCAATGATGTGTAACAGTAAGGTCTTTGAAGGTCAACGAAGGTCACAAAGATGGCACGAACGTCCATTTATTGAAGGTGTTCGGAGGCGATGACCAATGATATCAACGCAGTGCTGCAATCTTCTTATCACGGGTTGAGTGGTATTCCTTTTCACTTCAGCTCTAAATCGAAACACGTGATCTGACAATTCTCTCTCGCATATCTTCAGGTGTAGTTGGAACATCTTTATAAACAATGCCTTTTACGAATCCCCACAAGAAAAATTCCAGAGGCATCAAGTCTGGCGAACGAGCCGGTCACGACACATCTCCTCCGCGTCCAATCCAACGATTTGGGAATTGTCTCTGCAACTCATTTGTCGCCATCAGGGAGGAATGTGCCGGACACCCATCATGTTGATACCACATTCTGTTCCTTGGTCCTAAAGGTATTTCTTCCAATAACAGACCTAATGTTTCTTCCAGGAATGTGGTGTACTTCCTACTATTAAGATTTCAAAGAAAAAAATGGTTCAATTGGCTCTGAGCACTATGGGACTTAACATCTGTGGTCATCAGTCCCCTAGAACTTAGAACTACTTAAACCTAACTAACCTTAGGACAGCACACACATCCATGCCCGAGGCAGGATTCGAACCTGCGATCGTAGCAGTCGCGCGGTTCCGGACTGCGCGCCTAGAACCGCTAGACCACCGCGCGGCTGACATTAAGATTTCCTCCGATGAAATAGGGGCCTATAATTTTGTCCTCCAGAATCCCACACCACACATTTACCAACCATAGTTTTTGGTGTGCAACTTGCTGCAGCCAACATGCATTTTCAGTTTCCCAATAATGAATGTTGTGCAAATTAACATTTACATGGTTCTTGAATGCAGCCTCGTCAGTAAATAAAATCAAATCAATAAATGTGTCACCCCTATGCGTCTGAAGTTGAGCCCATCGGCAGAATTCAATGCGACACATACAATCCGTACCAGTTAATTTTTGGTGGAGACTGATAAAAAGGATGATATTTATAGAAATGTAGAACACGAACCACACTACTCTGGCTCATGCCAGGTTCCCTTACGATTTGACACTAACCGACATAAGGATCTCGAAGAAAAGTGGCAAGAGTACCTATTTCGTTAGTAACTTTCCTTTGACGGATATATTTCCGATGCGTTAAAGATTCAGTTGTTCTCAATTCATCATACACATATTTAAATGTACGACGTGTATGGTGAGTACGTTGAGGATATCTTTCTGCGTGTAAGTCTGTCTCACAGAATTTCGTTCGCATTCGCCGTATATCAGAAGCATATCGAATAGTTCTCCGAAGGAATACATCACTGACATTCGCTTGATTCGAAAATACTAGTCTTACCGTTCCTATCAGAGTTGAACTGAGAAACCGTCGAATGGTATTTACACGTCAATGGCACGTTAGATGGATACGCCATATTCAGCGAATATTTACTATTTGCACGATATACGAGAGAGAATTGTCAGAGCCGAAGCGATATTCTTACTAGACAGTATTGGACGCTTTGTGTTACGTTACCGTGTTTTATTTGAAATCAAGTATACTGACGCTGTTTTGAATCAACTGAATGGTTCTGGTAGTTTCTTCAAATACCAAATACCAAATACCACTCAATCCATGACAAGAAGATTGCAGCACTTCATTGATTCCAATGGTCATCACTTCGAACACCTTCTCTAAGTCGACGTTCCTGCCACCTTTTTGACTTTCGTTGACCTTCAAAGACATCATTGAACCCGTCTCGATAGCCGATGTCAGAAAATATCTGTTAAAATATGGCATCCCATTAAAAAAAAAGTTGACCATCATATCTCTGACGTGAACCCACCTAACAACAAAAAACCAACGTCTTATTTTGGCCCCCGTTGTCCCATGCAACATTTGTCCCACAAACTTTTCAGCTACTATCATACTCTCGGTGTTATTCTAGGTGGCAATAATTGGTGACTCACCCTCTATAATAGAGAGTCTGCAGGCAGCTCTGGCCGAGCGGATCTAGGCGCTTCAGTCCGGTACCGCGCTGCTGCCACAGTTTCAGGTTCGAATCCTGCCTCAGGCATGGATATGTGTGATGTCCTTAGGTTGGTTAGGTTTAAGTAGTTCTAAGTCTAGGGGACTGATGACCTCATGTGTTAAGTTCCATAGTGCTTAGAGCCATTTGAACCATTTGAATAGAGTTTCTGATATGTTTGAGGACGTATTTTTCACTACGAATAATGGCATAACACTTCAAAACTGAAAAGTCAACAAAATGCCTGGACAGCTGTGTGCTGACCACATGGCATACGGCATCCGCGTGACGCAGCAAGTCTGAGGATGACACGGCGGCCGGTCGATGTATCTTAGGCCATCACGGCCTGCACGAATGGCTCGTTTCTTCAATATTACATGGACAAATTAGTCACATATCCTTTACGTGCATGTTCGTATGCGAAATTCTTCGGAATAATGATTCGCGTTTTCCTTGATTATAGAACTTAATAATGAGGTCATATCTTCGCGAATTCATTACGAATTCTTAAATAAATCGTTCCGCAACTGGTGCGTCATAGTATTCATACTGATACAGAACGGTGCAGTTTCAATATATTTAGATAACAGCATCGTGGAAACACCTAATCTCTTGCGATGGATATTTATTTATAGGCAACCAGGTTCGGTCAGACTGCCATACTGAAGTTACGGATTAACACTACTTGACGTTAAAATAGGTTTCTTGACGTCAAATATGTAACTTATTTTTACTTCCCACGTGCGTAGTACACATTCATCTAGTATCTTATACGTTCGCGGTGACAGATGAAAAGTGTCTAAGATAATAGGTGCACGTCTGTTTATGGTCAAAATAGAAAACTATTATGCATTTAACGCCAAGAAAACTCCTTTTAACACGTAATATTATTCCGTGAATTAAAGATGGTAGCTTTCGGGAGGCTGATTGTGTGTCAGTATATGTACGTTACAAGAGATTTAGGTACTTTCACTATGCCGTTCTTTTTCGTACAATGGCTTAAATCACTTTCAAATTGTTTAATGATTATAAAGAATCCGCCTCGATTGCAAATAGAAACCAGATGTTGACCTAGGTTTCGGCGCGGATAACCACGCCTTCTCCAGAACACACTAAAACTACAAACTGCCTAAAGAGGCATGGTCCAATATTAATACAGAACACCCAAAACTGCAAAAGAATCGCAGTTTGTAGTTTTAGTTTGCTCCGAAGAAGGCGTGGTTATCCGCTCCGAAACCTAGGTCAACATCCGGTTTCTATTTGCAGTCGAGGCGGATTCTTTATAATCATTAAATTATTCACGATTGCTGACGCGCTGCAATGTTAAAAGTTCTCACTTTCAAATTGTCTTCGCTTCGGGATAACTACAAAAGCTGCCGTGAACACAGTACGTAATGTCCCTCCTTATTGCATGTATTTAATTGTACAATGACCGATTTCTGACCTAAATTCAGTTTTGGTATTTGAAGAAACTACCAGAACCATTCAGTTGATTCCAAACAGCGTCAGTATACTTGATTTCAAATAAAACACGGTAACATAACACAAAGCGTCCAATACTTTCTAGTAAGAATATCAGTATGATTGGAATTCGTCAGTATTGGACACTGTGTGGATTTTTTGACTGCATTTTATTGTAAAGAAAATATTGTTGTGGTATTTTCGGTAATTGGTTGTCATACTGACTTCATTTTTGCTACAGTTCGCTTGTGTAGTTTCTTCAGGTACCACCCGAAAGTAAACTTGTGGATAGAGATTACGATTGCTGTACGGAGTGTCGTTTGTGCATAGATGGAATGTATAGCATTTCTCGGCAGCCACTCCAGCTAAATTTTTGCATCCACATTCGTCGGCTTCTCCAACTCAGAACCAGACTGCCACATTCCAACATAACCTAGACCTCGGCCTAAGTAACACATACGTCTGTCATCGCAACTAGTTTTTTTTTCGGCTTTTCAACATGAATTGAAACTACTTCCTAATAACTTCCTACTTCTTTGGTGTGACGTCACGTGTGCTGGACTGAAGTTGAAACCGCTCGTCAATATTTTATAAAGTTTTAGTCTTCAGTAACTAGTTTTAAAGTTTATTTGTGTTAATATTTGCTGTAAAAGTAACCTATTAGTAGATTTTCATTCATCACAGTCTTTCTTCCTGTGTTATTGACTCGAGTGGTCTGTTATTCGAGAGTGTGCTTACGTCGTTCGTCCAAGGCTCGCTCCTCAGTGGTGTGTTTACATTTCGCGGCGTGCCGTTGCAACTCTAGCGGTTATAAAGCTAAGTACTGACAAAGTTATTTGTGCACTGTTATAGTTACGAAATTTAATAGTTTCCAGTGGTGTTTCGCGCTGTTTGAGGCGATATAACGATTTGATAAACTTTTGGACAAGTTCGCTCGCTGTGTTTTTTGAGAATTTTCTGTGCGTTGAACTCGTTCAGTAAATTGCGTCATTTGGTTTTCAGCTGACGTTTCTTACTGTTTCTAGTGAAATATTTCAGTAAACATTTCATTCAGTGTTTTAACTTCGTTGAGTGTTACAGTGGCCACTTGAATTTTTGGTTTTAGCAAAAAATTTTGTGAAGTTTTGTTAGTATTGGTATTAGCTGTGATGTAGTATTAATACAAGAAGTTGCTTTCTTAGTAGACAGAGAATTTCGAGACCGCTTGGTGTCACTGAACTTAGTTTACGTATACGTTGTTTCTTTCGATATCTGTGAAATTTTACCATGAGTGAGAAGTGTGGGCTCTGTCGTAGGTTTGTGAGTAGTGAATTAGGGTGTGGGATTTGTTCAAAGTATTTTCATTGGGGAGAATGCAGTAAGAAATCCAGTGGGCATTCTAGCGAGATCCTCTCCTGGGAGTGCAGGATCTGTAGTAGAAATAAATTGTTAGAGGAGCAGGAGCGTAAGATCTGTGCTCTTTACTTTGCTGCTACAACACGCAAAAGAAGAACTAGATAGGTTGAGGAGGGTGAAGGGTGGGGTGTGGTGGGGTGGGGTGGGGGGAAATGGGAACTGGCAGTTGGCAAGAAGGCATCTAGAGGGGGAGGAGGTGTGTAGACAGCTATACTTTGCATATATGCAATAGATTTGACCAACTGTCAGAGTTGAGTGAAGAGGAGCCTCTTGTAGCTGTAGCTGTAGTGTAACAGAAAGAAGAAGGTCCTGCTGCTAGGTAGTTGGCACGGTAGTGGTGTGGGCCAGCAGTTGCAGGAAGTGTTGGGGAGTGAGTGCCATCATTGTGAAGACTAGTGTAGGATCCGCTCAGGTGACTGACAGCATAGGGGAGTTACGTAGGAATTTTACGAAGGAGGATCAGGCAATGATAGCGGGTGGAGCAGGGACGGAGAATATGGACTGCGGAGCTATGGGGTATCGTCTCAGTTGTGCGACTGGATTCGTCATTTCCTGTCAGGAAGGTCGCAGTTCGTAGTAATAGACGGCAAATCATCGAGTAAAACTGAAGTGATATCAGGTGTTCCCCAGGGAAGCGTCCTGGGACCTCTACTGTTCCTGATCTATATAAATGACCTGGGTGACAATCTGAGCAGTTCTCTTAGGTTGTTCGCAGATGATGCTGTAATTTACCGTCTAGTAAGGTCATCCGAAGACCAGTATCAGCTGCAAAGCGATTTAGAAAAGATTGCTGTATGGTGTGTCAGGTGGCAGTTGACGCTAAATAACGAAAAGTGTGAGATGATCCACATGAGTTCCAAAAGAAATCCGTTGGAATTCGATTACTCGGTAAATAATACAACTCTCAAGGCTGTCAAATCAACTAAGTATCTGGGTGTTAAAATTGCGAACAACTTCAGTTGGAAGGACCACATAGATAATATTGTCGGGAACGCGAGCCAAAGGTTGTGTTTCATTGGCAGGACACTTAGAAGATGCAACAAGTCCACTAAAGAGACAGCTTACACTACACTCGTTCGTCCTCTGTTAGAATATTGCTGCGCGGTGTGGGATCCTTACCAGGTGGGATTGACGGAGGACATCGAGAGGGTGCAAAGAAGGGCAGCTCGTTTTGTATTATCGCGTTATAGAGGAGAGAGTGTGGCAGATATGATACACGAGTTGGGATGGAAGTCATTACAGCATAGACGTTTTTCGTCGCGGCGAGAGCTTTTTACGAAATTTCAGTCACCAACTTTCTCTTCCGAATGCGAAAATATTTTGTTGAGCCCAGCCTACATAGGTAGGAATGATCATCAAAATAAAATAAGAGAAATCAGAGCTCGAACAGAAAGGTTTAGGTGTTCGTTTTTCCCGCTCGCTGTTCGGGAGTGGAATAGTAGAGAGATAGTATGATTGTGGTTCGATGAACCCTCTGCCAAGCACTTAAATGTGAATTGCAGAGTAGTCATGTAGATGTAGATGTGTGATGTAGGTGGTGATCTGGTAAACATAGCTACTCAAACTGGTGGCACTAATGTGCATTTCGTGATCGGCCGCACCCTAATGCGGCTGTTGGGTGTGTTGACATGGAGCTGGGGAGAGCACTGCTGGTAGCGGGCATGGGTTACATTTCAGTGGTGCCAGTTGGGTCTATCAGTAGATCGGGTTTCACTCGGCAAGGTCTGCACCTCAGTAGGTATTGGAAGTGGAGGCTGGCAAAACTTATAGGTGACAGTGGTGGTGGTAGGATCGCTCAAGGAAATATTCCTGTAGTAGTTGGTGTTAGAGCTGTATCTTTTTTTAGATTCAAGTCAGCTAATAGGTATACCCGTTTAAAGGAAGTCCTTCTCAGGGCTCTGCTTCAGAGGACGCCATGTTTCCAAGTAGAGAAGGAATTATCGTATTACATCAAAATATAAGAGGTATTAGAGATAAAGTTAGTGAATTGCTTATACACGTTGACTATGAAATTATTAGTACGTCGGAGTACCGCTTAAATAATTCGGCAATTCAGAGGCTCCCTTTACCAGGACACAGATTAGCAGGCTGTTTTTTTCAAGGAGTTCCTTGCGGAGTAGGGTAGTGGCTATGTACGTAAGAATCAGTATTTCATTTGAGTCCACAGACGTATCACGGCATCTTGAAACGTCCCCTTAGAAAAATTATACAAGACTGTGCTTAAACTGAAACACAATATTTTTGGCGCAACGCAATCTGACTTTCAGTAATCCCTACAAGAGAATGGCCCTGACTAACATAAACCTATACTTTTCACAAATCACTTACCTCACAAAAATCTTGGTTACTCGAACTACTGCAATACAGCTAGCGCCACTACTGCCAGCCAACTAAAAGAATCAAACTACGGAAGGCACTAACTACTGATAGGTATAGTTAGCAAATGAAAGATTTTAGTAGAGAACAAACAGTGTATTTACCTTAATAGTCAAAATATATATGGTAGTTCATGACATCCAGTCTTACAAATTACAAAACTCCGCCATTTCTCTACCCACGTCCACCACTGCTGGCGGCTCACCTCCAACTGCGCAACGCTACGCGCTGTTAGCATCCATCTGCCGCTGGCCAACACTACAATGGCAGACAACAATGCAAACCAGCCACAGACTGCACACGGCACAGCCAGTGATTTTTATACAGAGCGCTACGTGGCGGCGGCGTTACCAATAAAAAAACCTAAACAGCCCACTTACAATCTCACTGAACACACATATCAGTTACTTTTGAAGACAGTGGGAGTGAACAGTGATCAATGTTGTTACAAAAATTTACTGTCAAAAACAGTCATTATCACTATATATTTACTTCGGTGACCGGTTTCGAACACTACCGTGGTCATCTTCAGACCAATGAGTAAGAACCTCCTTCTGATGGTAAATCACTACTCATATTTCAATGTTGTGCATGGGCAGTATAATTTAGTTAAACTGAAGTTCTAATTGTTGTTTATTGGTCCCCTAACTCTGACTTCAGAGCGTTTCTGCTCAAGCTAGGGAGGATTCTTGGTTCACTTTGTACGAAGTATCAAAAACAATTAAATGTGGTGACTTAAATATAAATTTTGTATATGATGTTGGTAGATCTCTTAAAAAATAAAAAAGTAAATGTCGTGTGACTAGAGACTCCCGACGGCTAGACCGTTCGTCGGGTGGAAGTCTTTCCATTTGACGCCATTCCGGCGACTTGCGCGTCAATGGGGACGAAATCATAGTGATTAGGACAACACTACACCCAGTTCCTCAGCGGAGAAAATCTCCGACCCAGCTGGGAATCGAACCCGGGCCCATAGGATTGACATTCTGTCACCGTGACCACTCTGCTACCCGGAGCGGACAACTATCGTAATGAACACAAAACAATAAAACATGTACAGGGTGTTTCAAAAATGTCCGCTATATCTGAAACGGCAATACAAACCAAACGAGCAGGGATAGAAATACACCGTTTGTTGCAATATGCTTGGGACAACAGTACATTTTCAGGCAGACATTCCTTCGAAATTACAGTAGTTACAATTGTCAACAACAGATGGCGCTGCGGTCTGGGAAACTCTATAGTACGATATTTTCCACAAATCCACCATGCGTAGCAATAATATGGCGTAGTCTCTGAATGAAATTACCCGAAACCTTTGACAACGTGTCTGGCGGAATGGCTTCACATGCAGATGAGATGTACTGCTTCAGCTGTTCAATTGTTTCTGGATTCTGGCGGTACACCTGGTATTTCAAGTGTCCCCACAGAAAGAAGTCACAGGGGTTCATGTCTGGCGAATAGGGAGGCCAATCCACGCCGCCTCCTGTATGTTTCGGATAGCCCAAAGCAATCACACGATCATCAAAATATTCATTCAGGAAATTAAAGACGTCGGCCGTGCGATGCGGCCGAGCACCATCTTGCATAAAACACGAGGTGTTCGCAGTGTCGTCTAAGGCAGTTTGTACCGCCACAAATTCACGAAGAATGTCCAGATAGCGTGATGCAGTAATCGTTTCGGATCTGAAAAATGGGCCAATGATTCCTTTGGAAGGAATGGCGGCCCAGGCCAGTACTTTTTGAGGATGCAGGGACGATGGGACTGCAACATGGGGCTTTTCGGTTCCCCATATGCGCCAGTTCTGTTTATTGACGAAGCCGTCCAGGTAAAAATAAGCTTTGTCAGTAAACCAAATGCTGCCCACATGCATATCGCCGTCATCAATCCTGTGCACTATATCGTTAGCGAATGTCTCTAGTGCAGCAATGGTAGCGGCGCTGAGGGGTTGCCGCGTTTGAATTTTGTATGGATAGAGGTGTAAACTCTGGCGCATGAGACGATACGTGGACGTTGGCGTCATTTGGACCGCAGCTGCAACACGGTGAACGGAAACCTGAGGCCGCTGTTGGATCACCTGCTGCACTAGCTGCGCATTGCCCTCTGTGGTTGCTGTATGCGGTCGCCCTACCTTTCCAGCACGTTCATCCGTCACATTCCCAGTCCGTTGAAATTTTTCAGACAGATCCTTTATTGTATCGCTTTTCGGTCCTTTGGTTACATTAAACCTCCGTTGAAAACTTCGTCTTGTTGCAACAACACTGTGTTCTAGGCGGTGGAATTCCAACACCAGAAAAATCCTCTGTTCTAAGGAATAAACCATGTTGTCCACAGCACACTTGCACGTTGTGAACAGCACACGCTTACAGCAGAAAGACGAGGTACAGAACGGCGCACCCACACACTGCGTTGTCTTCTATATCTTTCACATCACTTGCAGCGCCATCTGTTGTTGAAAATTGTAACTACTGTAATTTCGAAAGTTTGTCCGCCTGAAAATGTACTGTTGTCCCAAGCATATTACAACAAACGGTGTATTTCTATCGCTGCTCGTTTAGTTTTTATTGCCGTTTCAAATATACCGGTCATTTTTGAAACACCCTGTACTATATACGTAAAAACTACAAAAATACTATCTCTGAAAAAATTAAACGTTATCACTGACTTACGGCGAAATATAAATTCGATAGTCGACAAATAGCATCACTTGAGCCGGACTGACGTGCTGACCGCTCAGCTATCGGGGGCGGATGATCTCCTAAATTCATATGATCTGATAGACACTGTTTTTTTTTTCCAACTAGGATGCAGGGGAACAGTAGTACAGCCATAGATAATATTTTTATTCATTCTTCATTACTAGATGAGTATTCTGTCACTAAAAGTGTGAATGGCCTTTCAGACCATGATGCAATAATTTAACACTAATAGGCTTTTCTACCCAAAAAAGTTACATATAATTAAAAACTATGCAGGAAAGTTGATATAATAGCATTAGAGAGTTTCTTTAAACCTTGTCAAGGAACAAGTGTGGCAGAATATTTATAGTGCCGATAATATAGATGATAAATAGAATGCTTTCCTTAACACATTTCTCGCACTCTTTCTTTCCATTAGAACGTTCTAAACGGGGTACTAGAAATAATAGGCAGCCCTGGTGGCTGGCTACTGGGATAAGGACAACATGTAGAACAAAGTGGAAATTACATCAAAATGTTAGAAATAGTCAAAATGAAGCTACAGTACAGAGATTTTCACTCTGCAGCGGAGTGTGCACTGATATGAAACTTCCTGGCAGATGAAAACTCTGTGCCGAACCGAGACTTTGACTTTCGCTAGTTCTGGAAGGTAGGAGACGAGGTACTGGCAGAAGTAAAGCTATGAGGACGGGGCGTGAGTCGTGCTTGGGTAGCTCAGTTGGTAGAGCACTTGCCCGCGAAAGGCAAAGGTCCCGAGTTCGAGTCTCGGTCCGGCACACGGTTTTAATCTGCCAGGGAGTTTCAGTATCGGGAGAAGCCGCGCGGCTCCTCTCAACTTGCACGGTCATTGCAGCTCCCATCATTAAAAAAAATATTGAAAAAGGTTTTTAAATTTTAACTACCGCTTTCACCAGATGACGGTATACTGGACTTGAATAGCGGGGAGTGACTACAGGGCAATGTTCCACGTTACTATGTTATAAATAGCGTATATTGTCTGAGGATGCACTGATAAGTGGAACGAAATCGGTCGCAGATTTAATAAAAATCATTCATACAGCTAGTGCGGAATTTTCTCTGAAAAAATGTCGAAGTTTGGATGTGGTTGCCCGCCATACCAAACGACATGTTTACTATGGTAGTGTGTACAAGGATCTGTCGTTCGACGGTAGTAAACACACAAACATCTGGACAAAAATGTGCACTTGATGTAATGACTGGCAGCTCTCTTTAAATGTCGATAATATAAAATGTCTGCAACAAAGGGAAAGGACCCGAGAGTGACAGTTTATAAAATTAGTGGCGAACATCTTCAGCAGGTGACCTCGTATGGGTATGCACTTCGTATGAAGCAAAGTGAAATCCGCTGATCATGTCAAATCACTATTAGGGAAGGCAAATGGAAGGCTCATATTTGTGTCGAGGAAGTGGTACGCCTCTGCTAAGAGTTTCATAGATCAGATGCTAATGCGAGTAAATCCAGTGGTCCAGGTTTTGGAGTGCGTATTAAGTAGGGTAGAAAACGAGTTTGAAATGAATTCAGGAAAGCGCTCCTTGTTTGTTTTGGGTCGATACAGCCCGTACAGAAGAGCAGCATACAGTACTCTTTGTAAGTAGCGAGACACCAAGTTCGAGAGATGTGATCGTAATGAAATTTACGCCACCAGTTAGGGACGTGACATTACACAAATTATTAGCATTACTAACCTGTACATGCTCTGTGGCTGTGGAAATTTAGTCGAAAGTAGTAGCACCAAGTGCTGGAATCAGCACGACGTAGGAGTTAGCGTGTTACAGAAAATACATGCATCAGCTCGGCTTTAGAAAGCATCGCTCCTACGAAACGCAACTCGCCCTTTTTTCACATGATTTATTGCGAACCATGGATGAAGGGTATCAGACGGATGCCATATTCCTTGACTTCCGGAAAGCGTTTGACTCGGTGCCCCACTGCAGACTCCTAAGGTACGAGCATATGGGATTGGTTCCCAAATATGTGAGTGGCTCGAAGACTTCTTAAGTAATATAACCCAGTACGTTGTCCTCGATGGTGAGTGTTCATCGGAGGTGAGGGTATCATCTGGAGTGCCCCGGGGAAATGTGGTAGGTCCGCTGTTGTTTCCTATCTACATAAATGATCTTTTTAATAGAGTGGATAGCAATGTGAGACTGTTTGCTGATGATGCTGTGGTATACGGGAAGGTGTGGTCGTTGAGTGACTGTAGGAGGATACAAGATGACTTGGACAGGATTCGTGATTGGTGTAAAGAATGGCAGCTAACTCTAAATACAGATAAATGTAAACTAATGCAGATGAATAGGAAAAAGAATCCTGTAATGTTTCAATACTCCATTAGTAGTGTAGCGCTTCACTCAGTCACGTCGATTAAATATTTGGGCGTAACATTGCAGAGCGATATGAAGTGGGACAAGCATGTAATGGCAGTTGTGGGGAAGGCGGATAGTCGTCTTCGGTTCATTGGTAGAATTTTGGGAAGATGTGGTTCACCTGTGAAGGAGACCGCTTATAAGACACTAATCTGACCTATTCTTGAGTACTGCTCGAGCGTTTGGGATACCAATCAGGTCGGATTGATGGAGGACATAGAAGTAATTCAGAGGCGGGCTGCTAGATTTGTTACTGGCAGGTTTGATCATCACGCGAGTGTTACGGAATTGCTTCAGGAACTCGGGTGGGAGTCTCTAGAGGAAAGGAGGCGTTCTTTTGGTGAATCGCTACTGAGCGAACCAGCATTTGAGGCTGACTGCAGTACTATTGTACTGCCGCCAACTCATTCACGGAAAGACCACAAACATGAGATAAGAGAGATTAGGGCTGGTACAGAGGCATAAAGGCGGTCATTTTTCCCTCGTTCTGTTTGGGAGTGGAACAGTGGCAGATGATGCTAGTTGTGGTACGAGGTACCCCCCGCCACGCACCGTATGGTGGTTTGCGGAGTATGTATGTAGATGTAGATGTGGCATGGACTGAAAGGTGGATCCACAAAGCACCAACCGTGGATGCAAGAGGTCCTGAACGATCAAGGTGCCTACGGACCATACACCAGATTCGTTCGATGAGCGGCGAGTCAGACGAATGGGCAGGCCTCGAAGAAGTATTGCACATTCCTCGCCCCACGCTCGTAGAGCGTTGTCCTGCTGAACTATGGCATGTGGAATGGTCTGCTGCAGGGGCAATGCCTCGGGCTGTAACACCTCCCAAATGTAGCGGTAGCTATTCAGATTGCCCTCATGACGTAGGAGTTAGCGTGTTAGAGAAAATACCACCCAAACCATCACACTTGGCGTTTGTCGGCTCTTCCGCTCAGTGCAGTCTGCCACACTGCGTTTACTACGGTGGTGTCGAACGCATATGCGGCTGTCATCGTAAGACAGACTGAAGCGGGGCTCGTACGGAAACACTACACTCTGCCACTCAGCACCCCAGTATCGCAGTTCACGTTTCCCTTGCAGGCTACGACGCTGGTGGGTCCCGGTCAACGGAAGCCGATGCAATGGCATGCTTGCTACCAGTTCAGCCCTCAGAAGACGACGTCGAACTGTCGACGTAGACACGTCCACAGCCGTGCAATGTCCCAACGTCGCGCCAACACTGTGGACGACGCTGTTCTGTCCATTCTGGCGAAACGGACAAGATGGCAAACCTAAGCATAGCAAAAGACATGCAGACAAACAAACAAAAATTACACGAAGCAAAATGTAGTGTGAGGAGGGCTGTGCGAGAGGCGTTCAATGAATTCGAAGGTAAAGTTCTGTGTACTGACTTGGCAGAAAATCCTAAGAAATTTTGGTCTTACGTCAAAGCGGTAGGCGGATCAAAACAAAATGTCCAGACACTCTGTGACGAAAATGGTACTGAAGCAGAGGAGGATAGACTAAAGGCCGAAACACTAAATGTCTTTTTCCAAAGCTGTTTACCGAGCGAGGTGGCGCAGTGGTTAGCCCACTGGACTCGCATTCGGGAGGACGACTGCTCAATCCCGTCTCCGGCCATCCTGATTCAGGTTTTCCGTGATTTCCCTAAATCGCTTCAGGCAAATGCCGGGATGGTTCCTTTGAAAGGGCACGGTCGATTCCTTTCCCCATCCTTCCCTCACCCGAGCTTGCGCTCCGTCTCTAATGACCTCGTTGTCGACGGGACGTTAAACAGTAATCTCCTCCTCCAAAGCTGTTTCACAGAGGACGACTGCACCGTAGTTCCATCTCTAGATTGTCGCACAGATGGTCAGCGCACAGACTGTCAATACATAGGGCCCGGGTTCGATTCCCGCCTGGGTCGCAGATTTTCTCCTCTCAGGTACTGGGTGTTGTGTTGTCCTAATCATCAACACTTCATCCCCATCGGCGCGCAAGTCGCCGAAGTGGCGTCAAATCGAAAGACTTGCACCAGGCTAACGGTCTACCCGACGGGAGGACCTCGTCACATGGCATTTCCATTTCGTTTCATTTCTTACCGCTGCGTAATTATTAATCGTGCACATAGAACATCGCCTTAGCTGGCTAGTCATCTGTCTATTAGCGACCTTACCCGGCTCACTCCGAGCTGACATAAACATTGCAGTTAACTAAGAGATGGTCTGATGTCAAAGCGGTAGGTGGATCAAAACAAAATGTCCAGACACTCCGTGACCAAAATGGTACTAAAACAGAGGATGACAGACTAAAGGCTGAAATACTAAATGTCTTCTCCCAAAGCTGTTTCACAGGGGAAGACTGCACTGTGCTTCCTTCTCTAGATTGTCGCACAGTTGACAAAATGGTAGATATCGAAATAGACGACATAGGGATAGAGAAACAATTAAAATCGCTCAAAAGAGGAAAGGCCGCTGGACCTGATGGGATACCAGTTCGATTTTACACAGAGTACGCAAAGGAACTTGCCCCCCCTTCTTGCAGCGGTGTACCGTAGGTCTCTAGAAGAGCGTAGCGAACCAAAGGATTGGAAAAGGGCACAGGTCATCCCCGTTTTCAAGAAGAGACGTCGAACAGATGTGCGGTACTATAGACCTATATCTCTAACGTCGATCTGTTGTAGAATTTTGGAACACGTATTATGTTCGAGTATAATGACTTTTCTGGAGACTAGAAATCTGTAGGAATCAGCAGGCGTGGCATTTAAATGCCAGATTGCACAGAGCGGCAGCAAAACCAAACTGTTTCAGACCAGGCATTTTAAATATGCTAGAATCTAAAACTGGAATTTTTGAAGCCCACATGCCTTCCGTCTCCCCTTACAGGCATCCTTGACTACTTTCAACTCTGAAAGGTAACTAACGCTCACGATTGTTACAGCGTGTAATTAAACGTGCCCTTAGAGCTAACCTGAGTTTCATCCTCCTAGAGGTGTCACTAGCGCCGCTCTTATGCGACTGGCGTGAAATTTCAATAGATATCATCTTTCAGGTGCAGAAACGCGCCTACAAACTTTCGTTTATGTCGCGCAACTCCTCCTTGGTACTGCCATTTTATTTCCCTCAGTGTATGACCACTGCTCTCAGCAGCTCATTGTTATTAAGTTTGGCGTGGTAGTCTCTAGCTAATTCATATACACATAAATTCTCACTCCCAAGAAAAAGTTATGCGTCAGAGAGAAGGGGAGGAAGTGCAATAAAGCTTCATGTGCTCTGAGTTTACGTTCTTTCTTTCAGTGATTGCACAACCTTATTGCATAAACAACAAAATCGGACACATTGCAAGGTCCATTGCTAGTAAGATGATGCATACCCTTGGCCCTAGCTCGTCGCATGAACTCGTTCATTCACTCCTAAGTAAACCCATCCACAGCTCTTGCAACTGGCCTTCCATATCATGGAAATCGGCACAAGGATGGAATTGATGTCCATGACGGTCCCACACAAATTGTACTGAAGACTGATTGGGGGGATTTGATCAAGGCAATACATCATCATGCAGACATCTCATAGAGATACGTGTCATCTGTGGACGAGAATTATCCTGCTGAAAGATGATACCACTGTGCTAACTCTTGAGAAGTGGAGCACGAGTTCAAGGAGTGTCTGTGGGTCACTGCTGTATCGTTAAGAGTTCTCTAAAACGTTACTTGAGAGGACTTCAGGTCTTACCCGATACCTTCTTGCATCCTTTTGTTTGGGATAACGCGAACGTTTCTTTCTTAGATAATGACGGAGTATTTCATCATCCTTTCGACACCACCATATTCAGAAACGATGGACATCTAAGACACTGCAGAATCGCTGACAATGGCGAGACACCACCAATGAACAGTCCATACTTCCAAATTACATTGTCACACCCGAAACAGCCATCTGTGTTTTGGATGGCCATTCAGTAATTCAGCTTCTGCAGATTTCCAACCAAGAGTGCGAATTGGCGCCCTGTTATAGTGCGACCGCTCCGGTTGCAGATTCGAATCCTGCCTCGGGCATGGATGTGTGTGATGTCCTTAGGATAGTTAGGTTTATGTAGTTGTAAGTTCTAGGGTACGGATGACCTCAGATGTTAAGTCCCACAGTGCTCAGAGCCATTTTGCAGATGTGAAGGAATTACGACTTGCTTGGCTCACAGTAGGGAAATCAGTCCTTCGTGTTGTCGAACGCAGACTACCAGAAGCTTGATGTTGGTACGTAGTTTCCCTTACGTTCCATCGTCCGGGACAGTCACATGTGTAAACGTCTCAGTTTCTTGGATATTCTACAGTTTAACTTGTTATACACCTAGCCAGCCACAGACGGGCCCAGTCATGCCCCCTTTCAACCGCTGTCAGCTGCTCAGAATGTTGTTTCGAGCGACCACATTGTGCTCTTCCTCTTCTTTTACAAAGCCACTGAACATCTGAGACATTGCAAGTGCTTTATGTCTTTACAAGTCACGTGATGCCACCACTAATGCACTCTGCTAAATGCTCTGGCTGTCTTAGATAGTTGCAACCCAAATCATTTGCATACTCACGGAAATCTACATCTACATCTACGTCCATACTCCGCAAGCCACCTGACGGTGAGTGACGGAGGGTACTCTGAGTACCTCTATCGGTTCTCCCTTCTATTCCAGTCTCGTATTGTTCGTGGAAAGAAGGATTGTCGGTATTCTTCTGTGTGGGCTCTAATCTCTCTGATTTTATCCTCATGGTCTCTTCGCGAGATATACGTAGGAGGAAGCAATATACTGCCTGACTCTTCCGTGAAGGTATGTTCTCAAAACTTTAACAAAAGCCCGTACCGAGCTACTAAGCGTCTCTCCTGCAGAGTCTTCTACTGGAGTATATCATCTCCGTAACGCTTTCGCGATTACTAAATGATCCTGTAACGAAGCGCGCTGCTCTCGATCCCACACTGCTGAGTAGTATTAAAGCAGTGGGCAAACAAGCGTACTGTAACCTACTTCCTTCGTTTTCGGATTGTATTTCCTTAGGATTCTTCCAATGAATCTCAGTCTGGCATCTGTTTTACCGACGATCAACTTTATATGATCATTCCATTTTAAATCACTCCTATTGTGTACTCCCAGATAATTTATGGAATTAACTGCTTCCAGTTGCTGACCTGCTATTTTGTAGCTAAATGATAAGGGATCTATCTTCCTATGTATTCGCAGCACATGACACTTGTCTACATTGAGGTTCAATTGCCATTCCCTGCACCATGCGTCAATTCGCTGTAGATCCTCCTGCATTCCAGTACAATTTTCCATTGTTACAACGTGTCGATACACCACACCATCATCTGCAAAAAGCCTCAGTGAACTTCTGATGTTATCCACAAGGGCATTTATGTATATTGTGAATAGCAACGGTCCTATGACACTCTCATGCGGCAAACCTGAAACCACTCTTACTTCGGAAGACTTCTCTCCATTGAGAATGACATGGCATTCCTTCTAGGTGTTTATCTTTTCTGTAACGGAGTGCATTGTGACGATGATATGGTACCAAATTTTTACGCTATTTCTTTTGTTCTCTCATTTCAGGGGATGACTTCATCAGAAGGACTAACAAAGGACTACAGCCATTGTCTTAATACAGTCCAGATCCGCGAGAGAAAGTTATCTCAGCGGCCAAGTGCTACGCTATGAACTACCCAAACTGTTTGTTGTAGATACAGTTCGAACACGAGGTAAACAGCTGTCAATTGGAGCCAAAATTGTGTGAGAAGTGAATGTGGTATTTTGTGCATCTCAAGAGTCGTGTGTCAATGATGGCGAGGTACACCAGATGCCATGTCTTGTAGCATGGGACTTACGATGCTCAGTCTTCTATATAAATCAATGGACACTGTCATCAGTCAATTTTTATAAGTTACGACCTTTGTGACTTTGGAGTTGGCACACTCTCCAGATTAACGAAAATGTCCGGATCTGCAACCTCATATTTCCCTGGTGGTGCCCCACCAATGACAGGGCATAGTGGAGTCCATATTAGTACCCCACCTCCGGTACAACAATGGCCAATACAGTACCACACTTACCAGGCCCAAAGGTACCACCAGCAAGAAGTCGGAGACCAACAACAGGGGCATCAACTGTCCAGTGTCACCCACCATCAACAAAACAGGGCAATGTACCAATCTCACGACTTGGGGACCTATGAGAATCACCACGCCCCACCAGCCTCAGACAGTCAGCATCTGCCACAGACCCAACAACCGAGACATCTTCCAGCTCCCTCTACGTATGCATCCCAGTTTCCGACGAGGCCACCCTCTGGTGGAAGAAATGGGAACGCAAATAACGCTGGCGCCTTCGACATCAGGTACGCCACCAACTTCTTTGCCCAAATGCATTACGGCGCTTCCAGCAATGGTGAATGTGCGGCATCGCCAGTCGCTCCGTTTCCCCCTCTGGAGGACAGGACTACGGAGAAGCTCAAGAACGTAAATAACAACTGTCCAACAACTGAAACTCCACCGAATGTTTATCCTCAATCAGCAGCGAGGGTCAGCAATAAAGTGGACATACCGGAGGCTCCAATCGGAATGGCGATGAAGACATCAATATTATCAGTGAGCGGGAACGTTAGTCCACCTCACCTTGTAGGACAAGCATCATTTAGGGATCACTTCCACAACATGCAGCGTTTTGGAGAGGCCTTTTCGGATCTTCAAACTATCAGAAGAAACGACGATGGGCCCAGCAACTGCCACATGAACTCACCACCATCGGCGGCGACTGCGACTTTTGCGACGTCTTTCCCGAAGGTGCTATACAGTCCAGAGACGTTCCCAAAAGAAGAAAATAATTCAAATTCCGAAGTCAGCTCTTACCCAGACGGCACGAATACGACGTCAACCCCATCGCCGCCTGTTCAAGACCGTTGCCCGCCCTTACCAAGAGTGGAGATGGATGTCCGACCGCAGTGCGCTTTTTTCTACCCGTGGATGAAGACACAATCCGGTAAGTACTACGATATGTCCTGTTTGTTACTCATCCTCTGTCTGGTTCCTCTTATGCAGTTTCATTCCTTCGAGGAGGAGCTTCATAATCAAGGTGTCATTTTTCTAAAGACTGCTTGCATTAACAACACTTTCCTATTGGCATACACCTGTATTATTTCTGTCTCTCAGTTTATTTAATGAAAACGTTCATAATACCAATATTCAGCGATTCCCATCTGGCTGCAGGACTTAATTACAATTCAGCAGCAACATAGTCACGTATATGAACAGTGATCCGATACTGTCAAATGTTTCTTATTCCATTCTTTGATCACAATATCAATTCTTTCGACGATGACCGGTTTCAATCAGTAATGACCATCCTCAGATCTTTTCTACACCACGTCTTAAAGTGATAAGGCCGTAATGGCATCGTCAAAACATATTAATATACTCAGCACAACACCATTACCTAGATCTATTCTACACCTTATTTTAGACCTAGGTGACGATGCTATGCTGAGTACATTTATATGTTTTGACTGTGCCATTACGGCCTTATCACTTTAAGACGTGGTGTAGAAAAGATCTGAGGATGGTCGTTACTGACTGGAACCGGACATCGCCGAAAGAATTGGTATTGTGATCAAAGAGTGGAATAAAAAGCATTTAATTACAATTGTTGGGCCGGCCGGAGTTGCCGTGCGGTTCTAGGCGCTACAGTCTGGAACCGAGCGACCACTACGGTTGCAGGTTCGAATCCTGCCTCGGGCATGGATGTGTGTGATGTCCTTAGGTTAGTTACGTTTAATTAGTTCGAAGTTCTAGGCGACTGATGACCTCAGAAGTTAAGTCGCATACTACTCAGAGCCATTTGAAAAATTATTGGGAAGACTGTCTAAATGTTCCTAACGTGATATTGTAGTACTGAGTTTGTTTCAAGCAAGTATTCATTGACTGCGTATTTTTATTAACTATTAAATTATTTTTTGTGGCATGAAAACCGCAAACAGCTGTCTGTAAAGCGCGTTATTTAGAATCACGAGGCCGGCCGTAGTAGCCGAGCGGTTCTAGGCGCTACAGTCTGGAACCGCACACAGGTACGGTCGCAGGTTAGAATCCTACATTGGGCATGGATGTGTGTGATGTCCTTAGGTTAGTTAGGTTTAAGTAGTTCTAATCTCTAGGGGACTGATGACCTCAGAAGTCCCATAGTGCTCAGAGCCAATTTTTTTTTTCTAGCGGTTCCATGGCTTAAAGCCACATCTTCATGTGAATATATGAACTACGTCATGTGTGACCCAAATGTGGAGATGGATAGAAGACCCTAATGACGGTAATACGCCAAGCGAGCATATTATCAATGGTGCCATCGAAATCTTCCGAAAATCAAGCTGATATTATAATTCAGGAACAGGCTTCCATCGCACCATATGAGCTCCAGCGATAACGTTAATTCGGTGCTATGGGCTTGCTTTTGCATTTTGGCTTCAGCTCTATTTTCGGGGGATGTAGATAGCGTCTTTAAACCTATTTAGGACTTGACATCTCACTCATCGTCTTAATATCATTTGGGCTGTCAAGGCTGAATGATATTTTCACTCTGCAGCGGAGTGTACGCTGATATGAAACTTCAGGCAGATTGAAAATGTGTGCCGGACCAAGACTCGAACTCAGGACCTTTGCCTTCATTCTAGAAACATGCCCCAGGCGGCGGGAGTGCTAGGTTCGCAGGAGAGCTTCTGTGAAGTTTGGAAGGTAGGAAACGAGGTACTGGCGGAAGTAAAGCTGTGAGGACGGATCGTGAGTCGTGTTGCGTAGCTCTGTTGGTTGAGCACTTGCTCGCGAAAGGCAAGGGTCGCGAGTTCCAGTCTCAGAGCAGCACACAGTTTTAATCCGCCAGAAAGTTTCAGTCAAAGCTGGTCACATCTGAGTGCCATAAAACGTAATTTATACAGGGTGGTCAGAAAAGAGTCTGAAAAGTTCGTAAGGATGATACAGGGCAGGTTGTGCTGAGAAATAAGTCAGAAAAAAATAAATCGATAAGTTCCGCTGTTTCTGAGTTAATTAGCGACGAAGTCAGCTAATCTGGCCGTTGCGTGTGCAAATTCAAGCTACCCACCGGATGCAATCAGTGTCCGTTGGTACTGCCCGAGACCGCTCTCCTTTGGCTTGGGTTAGATCCTTACTATCGCCCGGTGGCCAATTTCTGTATTACTCGCTTGTTCGGTTTTAGGAAAACAAAAGAACAAGTTTGGTGACACCGGGTGGGACATCGAGAATTTCGAAGGACAGGTGAAAAAAATTGCATGAAACAAGTGAAAGGAATGAGTCGTGTCCCAAAGTGCTACCAGCAATCCAGCTAATACGTGACTGTGCGTAAGGAGTTAAGAGGAACGGGGTAGAATGGTCGAGCAGCTGCTCATAGGTCACGCATGTTTATAGTCAACACTCAGCGACGATTGACGTGGAGTAAAGAGCAGGGTTTAGAATCCATATTTCTCTCCACTGACAGTATAACTACTCCTTAGTGCCCCTGATGTGTCATATCAACCGATTCCTCCTTTTAGGTAAGTTGCACCACATCCCCTTTTTCCCTCCAATTCGGTTCTGTACATTTCTGTTAGTTCTTAGATCGAGGTTGACAGGACAGGGAAAGAATACGTGGCGAATTGATGACACAGAAAAAAATAAAAATAAAAAAACCCATAAGATGTAAATAATTCTCACCACATTTAGTGCTTTCGTTTCTATATATTGCCATAGCTACACGACCACCAAAACGCACTTAACAAGCAATGAATGTGATTCTAAACCCATCATCGTAAATGAAAATTGAAGAATCACTAAAGCGACTGGTTGCAGTTGTTTCTCGAAACCTTTATTTATCCCAGTCGCTGGTGAAAGTTTTAATGCCATATCTGTTTAATATGTGTACGTTTTATAGTAGTCAGCTGTGATAGCCTACGAATGCCAGCTGTATTCCAAGGACGGTACGTATTTTGGAAGATTTCTGGCTTGGCGCAGTCAGTGCTAGAGACTCCAGGTGTAGAAGAGAAAGCGCGTGACCTCCCCAGCGGCAGGCAGAGTCTGGCCAGCACATACAATGGCCCTCCCCCAGGGTGTTCCTCTACCTGCGCCGACTTTCACCCCACCCCACACCACACCAACACGCTAGGGCCTCTGTCACAACTCTAGGCCGTTTCAGTGCATCCTACGGCCGCAGCACGAACCGCGTAAGCAGAAATTACGCCCATCTATTTGGTGCGAATAACGGGCAATCATTAGTGAGCGTCTCCACAGGCAGCGCGAAGTTGGGCGTGCGCCTACATCCATATCCACACTCTGCAAACCACAGAGCAGTGCGTGGCAGAGGATACTTCCTACCGTGTCATTATTAAGCCCTTTCCCGTACCAGTCTCGCATGGAGCACGTGAAGAATTACTGTTTAAAATCCTCTGTGTGCGATGTAGTTAACCTAATTCTGTTCCCACGATCCCTACGGGAGTGCTACGTAGCGGGTTTTACTAGAATCAAGAAAGGCCATCAGATTTCCGCCGATTTCTGTGGTTGATTATCGCATGTCCAGTAAATTGTTGGGCTGTGTATGTGACGAATGGGTGGTGTCACCGCCAGACACCACACATGCTAGGTTGTTGTTGTTGTTGTTGTTGTTGTTGTCTTCAGCCCTGAGACTGGTTTGATGCAGCTCTCCATGCTACTCTATCCTGTGCAAGCTGCTTCATCTCCCAGTACCTACTGCAACCTACATCCTTCTGAATCTGCTTAGTGTATTCATCTCTTGGTCTCCCTCTACGATTTTTACCCTCCACGCTGCCCTCCAATGCTAAATTTGTGATCCCTTGATGCCTCAAAACATGTCCTACCAACCGATCCCTTCTTCTAGTCAAGTTGTGCCACAAACTTCTCTTCTCCCCAATCCTATTCAATACCTCCTCATTAGTTACGTGATCTACTCATCTAATCTTCAGCATTCTTCTGCAGCACCACATTTCGAAAGCTTCTATTCTCTTCTTGTCCAAACTAGTTATTGTCCATGTTTCACTTCCATACATGGCTACACTCCAAACAAATACTTTCATAAACGACTTCCTGATACATAAATCTATATTCGATGTTAACAAATTTCTCTTCTTCAGAAACGCTTTCCTTGCCATTGCCAGTCTACATTTTATATCCTCTCTACTTCGACCATCTTCAGTTATTTTACTTCCTAAATAGCAAAGCTCCTTTACTACTTTGTCTCATTTCCTAATCTAATTCCCTCAGCATCACCCGATTTAATTTGACTACATTCCATTATCCTCGTTTTGCTTTTGTTGATGTTCATCTTATATCCTCCTTTCAAGACACTGCCCATTCCGTTCAACTGCTCTTCCAAGTCCTTTGCCGTCTCTGACAGAATTACAATGTCATCGGCGAACCTCAAAGTTTTTACTTCGTCTCCATGAGTTTTAATAACTACTCCAAATTTTTCTTTTGTTTCCTTTACTGCTTGCTCAATATACAGATTGAATAACATCGGGGAGAGGCTACAACCCTGTCTCACTCCTTTCCCAACCACTGCTTCCCTTTCATGCCCCTCGACTCTTATGACTGCCATCTGGTTTCTGTACAAATTGTAAATAGCCTTTCGCTCCCTGTATTTTACCCCTGCCACCTTCAGAATTTGAAAGAGAGTATTCCAGTCAACATTGTCAAAAGCTTTCTCTAAGTCTACAAATGCTAGAAACGTAGGTTTGCCTTTTCTTAATCTTTCTTCTAAGATAAGTCGTAAGGTCAGTATTGCCTCACGTGTTCCAACATTTCGACGGAATCCAAACTGATCCTCCCCGAGGTCCGCATCTACCAGTTTTTCCATTCGTCTGTAAAGAATTCGCGTTAGTATTTTGCAGCTGTGACTTACTAAACTGATAGTTCGGTAATTTTCACATCTGTCAGCACCTGCTTTCTTTGGGATTGGAGTTATTGTATTCTTGTTGAAGTCTGAGGGTATTTCACCTGTCTCATACATCTTGCTCACCAGGTGGCAGAGTTTTGTCATGACTGGCTCTCCCAAGGCCGTCAGTAGTTCTAATGGAATGTTGTCTACTCTGGGGGCCTTGTTTCGACTCAGGTCTTTCAGTGCTCTGTCAGACTCTTCACGCAGTATCTTACCTCCCATTTCGTCTTCATCTACATCCTCTTCCATTTCCATAATATTGTCCTCAAGTACATCGCCCTTGTATAAACCTTCTATATACTCCTTCCACCTTTCTGCCTTCCCTTGTTTGCTTAGAACTGGATTGCCATCTGAGCTCTTGATATTCATACAAGTGGTTCTCTTCTCTCCAAAGGTCTCTTTAATTTTCCTGTAGGCCGTATCTATCTTACCCCTAGTGAGATAAGCTTCTACATCCTTACATTTGTCCTCTAGCCATCCCTGCTTAGCCATTTTGCACTTCCTGTCGATCTCATTTTTAAGATGTTTGTATTCCTTTTTGCCTGCTTCATTTACTGCGTTTTTATATTTTCTCCTTTCATCAATTACATTCAATATTTCTTCAGTTACCCAAGGATTTCTAGCAGCCCTCGTCTTTTTACCCACTTTATCCTCTGCTGCCTTCACTACTACATCCCTCAGAGCTACCCATTCTTCTTCAACTGTGTTTCTTTCCCCCATTGCTGCCAATTGTTCCCTTATGCTCTCCTTGAAACTCTGTACAACCTCTGGTTCTTTCAGCTTATCCAGATCCCATGTCCTTAAATTCCCACCTTTTTGCAGCTTCTTCAGTTTTAACCTACAGGTCATAACCAATAGATTGTGGTCAGAGTCCACATCTGCCCCTGGAAATGTCCTACAATTTAAAACCTGGTTCCTAAATCTCTGTCTTACCATTATATAATCTATCTGATACCTTTTAGTATCTCCAGGGTTCTTCCATGTATACAACCTTCTTTTATGATTCTTGAACCAAGTGTTAGCTATGATTAGGTTATGCTCTGTGCAAAATTCTACCAGGTGGCTTCCTCTTTCATTTCTTTGCCCCAGTCCATATTCACCTAATACGTTTCCTTCTCTCCCTTGTCCTACTGACGAATTCCAGTCACCCATGACTATTAAATTTTCGTCTCCCTTCACTACCTGAATAATTTCTTTTATCTCATCATACATTTCATCAATTTCTTCATCATCTGCAGAGCTAGTTGGCATATAAACTTGTACTACTGTCGTAGGCATTGGCTTTGTGTCTATCTTGGCCACAATAATGCGTTCACTATGCTCTTTGTAGTAGCTTACCCGCATTCCTATTTTCCTATTCATTATTAAACCTACTCCTGCATTACCCCTATTTGATTTTGTATTTATAACCCTGTATTCACCTGACCAAAAGTCTTGTTCCTCCTGCCACCGAACTTCACTAATTCCCACTATATCTAATTTTAACCTATCCATTTCCCTTTTTAAATTTTCTAACCTACCTGCCCGATTAAGGGATCTGACATTCCACACTCCGATCCGTAGAACGCCAGTTTTCTTTCTCCTGATAACGACGTCCTCCTGAGTAGTCCCCGCCCGGAGATCCGAATGGGGGACTATTTTACCTCCGGAATATTTTACCCAAGAGGACGTCATCATCATTTAATCATACAGTAAAGCTGCATGTCCTCGGGATAAATTACGGCTGTAGTTTCCCCTTGCTTTCAGCCGTTCGCAGTACCAGCAGAGCTAGGCCGTTTTGGTTAATGTTGCAAGGCCAGATCAGTCAATCATGCAGACTGTTGCCCCTGCAACTACTGAAAAGGCTGCTGCCCCTCTTCAGGAACCACATGTTTGTCTGGCCTCTCAACAGATACCCCTCCGTTGTGGTTGCACCTACGGTACGGCCATCTGTATCGCTGAGGCACGCAAGCCTCCCCACCAACGGCAAGGTCCATGGTTCATGGGGGGATTTATGACTTATCAGATAATATTACTACTAAACACAGAGGTTTTGCAGATGATGTAGTCAATTATAACGTTAAGTCTTCAAAGTAGTTCAAAGATTGCAGTTCTTGTTTAGAAATGCAACACTGTGCTCTTCATAAAAAGAAAGAAAACTGTAGTAGCTCATTCCCATGATACCAATTAATTCGGGACAGTCTAATGACAGCCGAGTAAAATATAGTTTTTGTGCGGCAGCCAGGTATTCTCGTTTCGCGTTCATTGGATCCGCCAATACACAATCAAACTGTCACATTGCAACCTAACCTAGACCTCAAGCTACGCTACACATCAGTCTTTCACCACAATCAGGTTTTCTGATTTCACGTTCTTTGGTTTCAGCAACTCATAATCACACCGTCACATTAAAACCGAATTAGCCCACGGCCTACGCCGCAAATCTGTCTCCACAAGCAGGTTGTATGGTTTCTTTAACGTTCTTCCCCCCCCCCCCCCCCCAAAATCAAATCGTTCTGACCACTATGGAACTTAACATCTGTGGTCGTCAGTCCCCTAGAACTTAGAACTACTTAAACCTAACTAACCTAAGGACATCACACACATCCATGCCCGAGGCAGGATTCGAACCTGCGACCGTAGCGGTCACGCGGTTCCGGACTGAAGTGCCTAGAACCGCACGGCCACACCGGCCGGCTGGTTTCCCCAACTCTCAATCGAACTCTCACATTCCTACCTAATCTGGACTTCCGGCTACGTTATATTTCGGTCCATCACCACAACCAAGTTGTTTATTTACACTACTGGCCATTAAAATTGCTACACCAAGAAGAAATGCAGATGATAAACGGGTATTCATTGGACAAATATATTATACTAGAACTGACATGCGATTACATTTTCACGCAATTTGGGTGCATAGATCCTGAGAAATCAGTACCTAGAACAACCACCTCTGGCCGTAATAGCGGCCTTGATACGCCTGGGCATTGAGTCAAACAGAGCTTGGATGGCGTGTACAGGTACAGCTGCCCACGCATCTTCAACACGATACCACAGTTCATCAAGAGTAGTGACTGGCGTATTGTGACGAGTCAGTTGCTCGGCCACCATTGACCAGACGTTTTCAATTGGTGAGAGATCTAGAGAATGGGCTGGCCAGGGCAGCAAATGAACATTTTCTGTATCCAGAAAGGCCTGTACAGTACCTGGAACATGCGGTCGTGGATTATCCTGCTGAAATGAAGGGTTTCACAAGGATCGAATGAAGTATTCATCCGAAAAAATGACTTCTTGCCATTCGTGGACCCAGGTTCGTCGTTGAGTACAACGCCGCAGGCGCTCCTGCCTGTGATGCAGCGTCAAGGGTAATCGCAGCCATGGTCTCCGAGGTGATAGTCCATGCAAGTGCAAGCTTCGTCTTGCAAACGTCCCCATCTGTTGACTCAGGTTTCGAGACGTGGCTGCACGAGCCGTTACATCCATGCGGATAAGATGCCTGTCATCTGAACTGCTAGTGATACGAAGCCGTTGGGATCCAGCACGGCGTTCCTTATTACCCTCCTGAACCCACCGATTCCATATTCTGCTAACAGTCATTGGATCTCGACCAACGCG
The DNA here is from genome assembly GCF_023897955.1 of Schistocerca gregaria. NCBI lineage: Eukaryota > Metazoa > Arthropoda > Insecta > Orthoptera > Acrididae > Schistocerca > Schistocerca gregaria. The sequence goes on along the minus strand of NC_064929.1, from coordinate 158,850,564 downwards.
AGCAGCAATGTCGCGATACGATAAACCCAATCGCGACAGGCTACAATCCGATCTTTATCAAAGTCGGAAACGTGATGGTACGCATTTCTCCTCCTTACACGAGGCATCACAGCAACTTTTCACCAGGCAACGCCGGTCTACTGCTGTTTGTGTATGAGAAATCGGTTGGAAACTTTCCTCATGTCAGCACGTTGTAGGTGTCGCCACCGGCGCCAACCTTGTGTGAATCCTCGGAAAAGCTAATCATTTACATATCACAGCATCTTCTTCCTGTCGGTTAAACTTCGCGTCTGTAGCACTTCATCTTCGTGATGTAGCAATTTTAATGGCCAGTAGTGTATCATTCAGCCCATTACAACTAAGTATTCTGCTTTCGCATTCGTTGGATTCGCCACTAAACTACCAATTGCTACATCCTATCATGGCTTATACCTCATCAGAAGAAAGGAAACCAGGCTGAAACTGATAAAGCGAAAATAAATTACAATAAAAAAGTGAAGGCTAGCAGTTTTTGCAATCTTTCAACATAAATTAAAACTGACTGACACTTAAAAGCTTTGTAAGCTACAGCATGCTATGCTAAACTGCTAAACGGGAAACAAATTCGATAATGAAATTTCCACTCGGCAACGGAGCATGCAGCTCGTGGTCTAGTGGCTAGCATTGCTGCCTCTGGATCACGGGGTTCAGGGTTCGATTCCCCGCATGGCTTGGGATTTTCTCTACCCAGAGACTGGATGTTTATGTTGTCCTCATCATTTCATCACCATTCGTGAAAGTGGCTAGGCTGGACTGTGTAAAGATTGGAACTTTATACGGGCGCTGCGGACGAGCTTGTCGGATTTGGTACAGAATATCATCACTCGGACTGTCTTTGAGGCAGTCCTATAGGTGTTTTGGATTCGCTGGACTACATGTTAGAATTATGGCGAATAAGTCTCTCACTGGTTCAAATGTGAAAAGAGAGTAGAATAAGAAGACATTTCAAGAACTAGAAGAACTAAAGGCACGAGTGAAATAAGAAAGTTCTATCATTCCATAGGCAAAATGAAGAATAGAGTCCAACCAAAAACAATTGCCTGTTCCAGTAAAGATGGGAAAATGATAAAGGAGGAAGAACAGATAGTGGGAAGATGTGCAGAGTATTTCAGAGATACACTAGACCCCCGCGTAGAAGATGAAGAGACATCCGCACAGGAGCGAAGAGTGGAGCAGGAAGTAGACAATGAAACCAATGAGGCAAGAAAGCAAACACTACAGGAGATCTCCCAGGCTGTACATAAGTCAAAAAACAATCGAGCCCCTTGGGAAGACAGTATAATTGCTGAATTAATAAAAACAGGTGGCGAGGCACTAATAAAGGAACTGCACACAATATCAGATATATGGGAAACAGAAACTATGCCAGATAATTGGAAAATTGGAATAATAATCACCATTTATAAGAAAGGGGACAGAACAGCATGTGAAAACTATAGAGGTATAACACTCCTAAGTACAGCTTATAAGATCTTCACAAGTATATTAAACGAAAGGATACAGAAGTGTGCAGAAGGCATACTAGGGGAGTATCAGTGTGGCTTTCGACCAGACAGAGGAACAAATGATCAAATATTTGTGATAAGACAAATGATGGAAAAGTTCTATGAATATGATATAGATCTGTATTTCCTATTCATCGACTTCAAACAAGCCTTTGACAGCACAAATCAGCAAGAGCTATACAGAGTACTGAAAGAAGTTGGTATATGTGCTAAATTAATACGACTATTCAGATTGACAATGACAGAGACAAGAGCAAAAGTAAAGCTCCTTAGCAGAACAAGTGAAAGCTTTGACCTTAATAGAGGTGTGAAGCAAAGGGATAGTCTCTCCACTGTCCTATTCAATATAGCCCTGCATAGTGTAGTAAATAAAATATAAAAAAAGAGGCACCATATTCATGAAAACTAGCCAGATACGTGCATACGCTGATGACATTGTTATAGTAGGAAGAAATATCAATATACTCCTAGAAGCATACCGGGCAATGGAAAGAGAAGCCTTAAAAAGTGACCTCATAGTAAACGAAAACAAAATAAAATATATGGTAATGTCACAATCTGAGGCCAGAAGAACCCCTAAAAACCTTAACATCAAAGGGAAATGCTTCAATGGAGTGTCCTCTTTTAGCTACTTGGGAGCCCTAATAACAAATGATAACAGTATTGGAAAGGCTATAAGGGAAAGAATACAAGCAGGAAACAGAGCTTACTCTGCACACGTTCGTGTATGGAGAAACCGAAATTTCGCCACGCTGCTTCGTTACTGTTGATGTATCTTCCCACTTGGTACACGCAGATGTAGTCGTTTCTGTTTTTGTGTTCGCTGTCTTTGGCTCTTTGAAATATTGCCATGTCACTGTCTTTGTTCACATAAAATCATATTTGATGGATATCACTGAATTGCAGTACTCTACGTTTCTGATGAAGATAAAGTGAAAGATATGATACTGCGTGAAGAGTTTGACACAGTACTGAAAGATCTAAGCCGAAACAAGGCCCCGGGAGTAGACAACACTCCATTATAACTACTGATAGCCTTGAGAGAGCCAACCCTGACGAAACTATACCATCTGGTGAGCAAGATGTATCAGACACGTGAAATACTCTCAGACTTCAAGAATATAATAATTCCAATCCCAAAGAAAGCAGATGCAGACAGATGTGAAAATTACCGATTATCAGTTTAATAAGTCACGACTGCAAAATACTAACACACATTTTTTACAGATGAATGGAAAAACTGGTAGAGGCCGACCTCGGGGAAGATCAGTTTGCATTCCATAGAAATGTTGGAACACGTGAAGCAACACTGTACCTACGACTTATCTAAGAAAATAGATCAAGGAAAGGCAAAACCTACGTTTCTAGCATTTGTAGACGTAGAGAAAGCTTTTGACAGTGTTGACTGGAATACTTTGTTTCAAATTCTGAAGGTGGCAGGGGTAAAATACAGGGAGCGGAAGGCTATTTACAGTTTGCACAGAAACCAGATGGCAGTTATAAGATTAGAGAGGCACGAATGGTTGGAAAGGTGGGGCTGTAGCCTATCCCGATGTTATTCAATCTGTATATTCAGCAAGCAGTAAAGGAAACAAAAGCAAAAATCGATGGAGGAGAAATAAAAACTTCGAGGTTCACCGATGACATTGTAATTCCGTCAGAAACAGCAAAGGATCTAGAAGAGCAGCTGAACGGAATGGACAGTTTGATGAAAGGAGGATATAAGATGAACATCAGCAAAAGTAAAACAAGGATAATGGAATGTAGTCGAAGTCAATTGGGTGACGCTGTGGGTATTAGATTAGGAAACGAGTCGCTGAAAGTAGTAAATGAGTTTTGCTATTTGGGGAGCAAAATAACTAATGATGGTCGAAGTAGAGAGGACATAAAATGTAGACTGGCAGTGGCAAGGAAAGTGTTTCTGAAGAAGAGAAATTTGTTAACATCGAGGATAGATTTGTCTGAAGGTCGTTTCTGAAAGTATTTGTATAGTGTGTAGCCATGTATGGAAGTGAAACATGGACGATAAATAGTTTAGACAAGAAGAGAATAGAAGCTTTCGAAATGTGGTGCTACAGAAGAATGCTGAAGATTAGATGGGTATACCACATCTCTAATGAGGAGGTATTGAGTAGAATTGCGGAGAAGAGAAATTTGTGGCGCAACGACTAGAAGAAGGGATCGGTTGGTAGGACATATTCTGAGGCATCAAGGGATCCCCAATTTCGTATTTGAGGGCGGCGTGGAGAGTGAGTACCCTAAGTAGAAGGAAGTAGGTTGCAGTAGGTACTGGGAGATGAAGAAGCTTGTACAGGAGATAGCATGGAGAGCTGCATCAAACCAGTCTCTGGACTGAAGACCAGAACAACAACAAACGTTTATGTATTGTTCTAACATTTTGGACAGTGGAATAACTATTTCCAGTACTTCGCTGCCTCGTTTTCATATTTTTGCTCTGACGTCAGTGTTTTGGGGTGATCGTCTTCTGCACATGGAATAGTCATCAGCTCCGGTTTGTGTGTCGTCCAAGTATGGTTTTGGGTATTTTAGTGTACATTTTCCATCACTCATACACTTTGAGTTCGGGTTTAAGGGCCCGCATGGTCGGTGAATCATGTTTTCAACTACTATGTCGTACTGTTCAGAATCTTCTTGTGTATTGGGAAATTCACCTTGGATGATTGTGCCGACATCCGTGAAATCTGTCTTGTAGTCATACGAGACTGTGTGAGTGAGGTACTCCTCGTTTTTGCCATTCCATTGTGTATATCCAGCATCTAACGGTTCCAAGAATGCGATATTTTGTGATGATTTCAAAAAATCTCATTTGTTTTTGTTCGGTCTATTATGTCGTGTCGATGTTTGGTGGATTGTCCGTATCTTAATTGCTCTTGGATTCCTGGCCGCATGTTATGAAGAGATGAGGTCGTCCACATTTTCTTATGTCGGTCATGGTATCTTGAGTATATTTTTGCATACGTCTAGGACTTCTTATGTATGATGAGGGCAAGGTTACCATTGTTCCAATGCCGCCAACGTTTACGTCATTTATGATTGCGTCTCGAAAATGATGGGTTCTTCCGTGCACAGTTTCTTCTGAGTCAGTATTCTGTAACGCATCAGTTGCGATTCTACTTTTTCATATATATCCAATAGGAATTGTTCCAACAAACGGCGAGTGTTGCGGTAAGCGTAGAACTCCTTGGAAGTGACTCTTTTGCTTGTTTCTACGGCTGTTTCAGGAATGGATTCGTTTAGTGCTAAAATGATATCTGTTCTCTCCGTGCAGAATAATGTAGGGAATCATAAAAACGGTGTGTTTCTGCAATTCGTTGTAATCCTTCTCTTCTTGTTGTTCAGTTATATCACGGCTTGTGTTTCCATTATGCGCAGTTACGATGGCGACTTTGTCCATCTCAGGTCCACTAAATCGACGTTCAAATCATTCATGGCTCTAAGCACTATGACACTTAACATCGGAGGTTATCAGTCCCCTAGACTTAGAACTACTTACACCTAACTACCCTAAGGACATGACACACATCCATGCCCGATGCAGGATTCGAACCTGCGGCCGTAGCAGCAGCGCCGTTCCGGACTGAAGCGCCTAGAACCGCTCGGCCACAGCGGCCGGCTAAATCGACGTTCGTGTTTTCCATGTGGTCTTTCGTCAGCTCGAGTTATAACTTTATAGTCATCATTAATCATTCGGTCTAGCGCTATTTTGAATATGTGAATCAGTTGACTGTATTCGTGTAAGATCCTCTGTGCATCTCAATCCACTGATATTTGTACATAGTTGATCGGTTTCTGTTTCTTCATTTCCGATTAAATATGCTTGCGGAAATTTATGGTCTTCGTTGCGTAGTGGTGCTAATGATCCCATGTTGTGATAGATTTGTCCTTGGATGTAAAAAAAATAACCGATTTCACGTCTGTTAATGTTGATCAAAGTGACACCGAAAGAAGTCAATGGAAGCAGGCGTTGGTCACTTCTGTATTTTGAAGAATGTGTTATGATTTTGTAGTTTCCCGATCCTCTAATGTAAAAATTCCTGTGGGTGTGCTTTCAGTGATGGTAATGGAATTCTTACATTCTTGGAACAGACTCCTGGTGTTTCTCAACTGAATTTTTCGCTTTGCAAAACTGCCGGATGTCATCCCATTTTTTTGTTTACGACATGTCTGCATTTTTTATTAGACTGTAGTGTTTACTTGGCCTACTCTGCGCTTCTCACAGGGTGATATATTCAAAGCTGGCTTGAATTCGCAGTTTTGTGCTGTAAGATAGTAAAGCAATTCTTCATTCTTCAATCCGTTCCTTTCGGTGTTCTTCGGTTTCTCTGCTTCTCACGGTGTTCAATCTCGTTCGTCGAGAAATTAAATGTTCTTTGGGGTCTTCGTCTTTTCATTTTTTTTTTTTTTGTTGTTCTTTCTGTTTTCGCCATTTTGCTTCAGAAGTGGCGAGTTCTCCTGCTGTTTTACGTTGTTGTCTGATATATTAAGTAAATCTACTTTTTAATAGCCCATTCATTAAGTAAATTTTACCCACTTTTTACACTTCACTTTTTATTTACATTCAGTCATTGCATCACTCTGATTACTCAAACTTCATTGTATCTTTTATTCACTGACGGTACTGCTTTTTCGGTTCGTCCCTTCATCACTGGTAAGAAACTCACGTCCAAACCCACGACTAGTCTAGTTTCATATACATCCCTACCAAAGGCTAGTCCCACCAGGGCGAGTTCCAAAAGATATTAAAAAGGCTTCGAGTGCTCCTCAACGTTCCAGAGCATTCCACAACATTCGTGAGTTTTCTGGAATGTGCCGCAATGATCTGGAGTCTTCCCGAACGTTCCAGACTATTCCCGAACCTTCTAGAACATCCTCGATAATTGTGCAACATTGTGGAGTAGTCTAGAATACTCTCGAATATTCTAGAAATGTTCTAGAAATTCGTAGAGGGTGAAACTTCCCAGCCCTTGTATCCTCAAAAGCACGCCCTTCAGCTAAAAACTGGAACCTTCTTCATGGATGAAGGATAGCGTCCTAGAACACCGCTCGTTTCTGAGTTTTACTGACACGCACACTGTACATCGACTTTCATAATATATATTGATTGCAAAATTAAATCTACTATGTAGGATTTAAAAAATACAAAAAAATAACAAATATACTTGGGGTCTTGCAGGACCCCACTTGGTAATCTACGTTACAAGTTTTGACGGATTTATTTTATTTACTCTTTTATTGATCATAATTTAAACGCCATAAACTTTCAAAATTGGCGCACAAACAATTTTCAGATGAGGACACTCTTCACATGCTGGATGAATGTGATCTCTGTGATGTGTTAATGTCTGGAGCGAACCTGGTAATGACTTCATTCCAGAACAAACTACGTCCGAATCGGAAGATATCCCTGAAGTGAATTCGGAAGTAAGTGACATTGACAGTGAAATTCTTATGAGCATCCCGGTGGAGGAAATGATTGTATTGCAAAGTCCGAACGAAAATGGATTACTTCAGCGTCCCTGCTGACTCGCTATCTTCAGTATAACGTTGTCGAAGGATCACTCAGACCAAGAAATGCAAATGATTTTGTACCCACAATTTCCGAAGTTTCTAACATGGTCTTTGAGAACTAAATTGTAAATGCTACGTGTATACGCGTGGTGTAGGGGTAGCATCATACTCAAAACGTCTTCAGTCCCAGGTTCGATTCCCGCCACTGCCTAAATTCTGATAAATAATCAGCATTGGCGACCGAAGACTTCCGGCATAAGAAGTCAGCCTCATTCTGCCAACGGCCTAGTCAAAGAGGACGGAGGAGCGGATAGAGGTTCAGGGCACTCTCTTGTCCTAGGGGTGGGAAATTGCCCCTAAAGGCGGAAGAATCAGCAATGATCAACGACATGAGGATGCAGAAGGCAATGGAAACCACTGCATTAAAGACACGTAACGTGTATCCACAGGACATGTGGCCTGTAGTTGAAGAAGTGTCATGATGATCTCTCCATTGGCAAAAGATTCCGGAATAGTCCCCCATTCGGATCTCCGGGAAGGGACTGCCAAGGGGGAGGTTACCATGAGAAAAAGATAGAATAATCAACGGAAGGATAACGTTCTGCCAGTCGGGGCGTGGAATGTCAGAAGCTTGAACGTGGTAGGGATACTAGAAAATCTGAAAAGGGAAATGCAAAGGCTCATCTAGATATAGTTGGGGTCAGTGAAGTGAAGTGGAAGGAAGACAGGGATTTCTGGTCAGATGAGTATCGGGTAATATCAACAGCAGCAGAAAATGGTATAACAGGTGTAGAATTCGCTATGAATAGGAAGGTAGGGCAGAGGGTGTGTTACTGTGAACAGTTCAGTGGCCGGGTTGTTCTAATCAGAATCGACAGCAGACCAACACCGACAACTATAGTTCAGGTATACATGTCGACGTCGCAAGCTGAAGATGTACAGATAGAGAGAGTGTATGAGGATATTGAAAGGGTAATGCAGTATGTAAAGAGGGACGAAAATCTAATAGTCATGGGCGACTGGAATGCAGTTGTAGGGGAAGGAGTAGCAGAAAAGATTACAGGAGAATATGGGCTTGGGACAAGGAATGAAAGAGGAGAAAGACTAATTGAGTTCTGTAACAAGTTTCAGCTAGTCATAGCGAAATCCCTGTTCAAGAATCACAAGAGGAGGAGGTATACCTGGAAAAGGCCGGGAGATACGGGAAGATTTCAATTAGATTACATCATGGTCAGACAGAGATTCCGAAATCAGGTATTGGATTGTAAGGCGTACCCAGGAGCAGATATAGACTCAGATCACAATATAGTAGTGATGAAGAGTAGGCTGAAGACATTAGTCAGGAAGAATCAATACGCAAAGAAGTGGGATACGGAAGTTCTAAGGAATGACGAGATACGTCTGAAGTTTTCTAACGCTATAGATACAGCAATAAGGAATAGCGCAGTAGGCAGTACAGTTGAAGAGGAATGGACATCTCTAAAAAGGGCCATCACAGAAGTTGGGAAGGAAAACATAAGTACAAAGAAGGTAGCTGCGAAGCAACCATGGATAACAGAAGAAATACTTCAGTTGATTGATGAAAGGAGGAAGTACAAACATGTTCCGGGAAAATCAGGAATATAGAAATACTAGTCACTGAGGAATGAAATAAATAGGAAGTGCAGGGCAGCTAAGACGTAATGGCTGCAGGAAAAATGTGAAGATATCGAAAAAGATATGATTGTCGGAAGGACAGACTCAGCATACAGGAAAATCAAAACAACCTTTGGTGACATTAAAAGCCACGGTGAGAACATTAAGAGTGCAACGGGAATTCCACTGTTAAATGCAGAGGAGAGAGCAGATAGGTGGAAAGAATACATTGAAAGCCTCTATGAGGGTGAAGACTTGTCTGATGTGATAGAAGAAACAGGAGTCGATTTAGAAGAGATAGGGGATCCAGTATTAGAATCGGAATTTAAAAGAGCTTTGGAGCACTTACGGTCAAATAAGGCAGAAGGGATAGATAACATTCCATCAGAATTTCTAAAATCATTAGGGGAAGTGGCAACAAAACGACTATTCACGTTGGTGTGTAGAATATATGAGTGTGGCGACATACCATCTGACTTTCGGAAAAGCATCATCCACACAGTTCCGAAGACGGCAAGAGCTGACAAGTGCGAGAATTATCGCACAATCAGCCTAACAGCTCATGCATCGAAGCTGCTTACAAGAATAATATACAGAAGAATGGAAAAGAAAATTGAGAATGCGCTAGGTGACGATCAATTTGCCTTTAGGAAAAGTAAAGGCAAGAGAGAGGCAATTCTGACGTTATGGCTAATAATGGAAGGAAGGCTAAAGAAAAATCAAGACACGTTCATAGGATTTGTCGACCTGGAAAAAGCGTTCGACAATATAAAATGGTGCAAGCTGTTCGAGACTCTGAAAAAAGTAGGGGTAAGCTATAGGGAGAGACGGGTCATATACAATATGTACAACAACCAAGAGGGAATAATAAGAGTGGACGATCAAGAACGAAGTGCTCGTATTAAGAAGGGTGTAAAACAAGGCTGTAGCCTTTCGCCCCTACTCTTCAATCTGTACATCGAGGAAGCTATGATGGAAATAAAAGAAAGGTTCAGGAGTGGAATTAAAATACAAGATGAAAGGATATCAATTATACGATTCGCTGATGACATTGCTATCCTGAGTGAAAGTGAAGAGGAATTAAATGACCTGCTGAACGGAATGAACAGTCTAATGAGTACACAGTATCGTTTGAGAGTAAATCGGAGAAAGACGAAGGTAATGAGAAGTAGTAGAAATGAGAACAGCGAGAAACTTATCAGGATTGATGGTCACGAAGTCAATGAAGTTAAGGAATTCTGCTACCTAGGCAGTAAAATAACCAATGACGGACGGAGCAAGGAGGACATCAAAAGCAGACTCGCTATGGCAAAAAAGGCATTTCTGGCCAAGAGAAGTCTACTAATATCAAATACCGGCCTTAATTTGAGGAAGAAATTCCTGAGGATGTACGTCTGGAGTACAGCATTGTATGGTAGTGAAACATGGACTGTGGGAAAACCGGAACAGAAGAGAATCGAAGCATTTGAGATGTGGTGCTATAGACGAATGTTGAAAATTAGGTGGACTGATAAGGTACGGGATGAGGAGGTTCTACGCAGAATCGGAGAGGAAAGGAATATGTGGAAAACATTGATAAGGAGAAGGGACAGGATGATAGGACATCTGCTAAGACATGAGGGACTTCCATGGTACTAAAGGGAGCTGTAGAGGGCAAAAACTGTAGAGGAAAACAGAGATTGGAATACATGAAGCAAATAATTGAGGACATAGGTTGCAAGTGCTACTCTGAGATGAAGAGGTTAGCACAGGAAAGGAATTCGTGGCAGGCCGCATCAAACCCGTCATTAGACCGATACACCAGTCCTGAAGCATTACAATGCAAATGTTGCTTTTGCTTTTTTTTAACTACTGACTGCTGGAGATTTTTGCTGCTGAAAGGAATCAATTTCGAAATGTGAACAACAGACTACAATATTCGTTGTGCAGTTTTTACTGTTGCTGTGACACAGAATCGATCTGACTCATTTTTTAAGTTTATCAAGTTTGACGGTAAAGCAACACATCAACAATGTTTATTTTATTTAAATATACTGTTGGGCACCAAAGAACCTAATCTGAGTAACCTTCGATACTACTGTTATAGAAATTGAGAAATAATCAAATGGGGTCTGTAAAAGACCCCAGTTTGATAACCAAAAGTTGACGACGTAGGCTTGGTACGTTAGGCGTCAAGCTGTCACGGAAAACTAAATTGGTTCAAATGGCTCTAATCACTATGGGCCTTAACATCTGAGGTTATCAGTCCCCTAGACTTGTTACTGTTGTTGTTGTTGTTGTGGTCTTCAGTCCTGATTCTGGTTTGATATAGCTCTACATCAAGCTTCTTCGTCTCGCAGTACCTACTGCTGCCTACGTCCTTCTGCATCTGCTTAGTGTATTCATCACTTGGTCTTCCTCTACGATTTTTACTCTCCACGATGCCCTCCAATACTACACTGGTGATCCCTTGATGCCTCAGAACATGTCCACCAACCGATCCCTAGTCAAGTTGTGCCACAAACTCCTCTTCTCCCCAATTCTATTCAATACCTCCTCATTAGTTATGTGATCTACCCATCTAATCTTCAGTATTCTTTTGTAACACCACATTTCGAAAGCTTCTATTCCCCTAGACTTAGAACTGCTTGAACGTAACTAACCTAAGGACATCACACACATCCATGCCCGGGGCAGGATTCGAACCTGCGACCGTAACAGCAGCGCGGTTCCGAAATGAAGGGCCTAGAACCGCTCGCCCATAGTGGTCGGCCTACCTGGTAACTATATATGACTGTTAAGATATCATGTGCTAAGTGTGGGAGTTGGGCTTGGTATAATAAACGTTTACTGTATTCATTTCAATTTTGTAAAGTGGTTGCTGTATCAAGGATTCCCTTAACTCTAACGACTGCAGTAACCGATTTGCCTTCACGTGTCTGCAGGTGAGATTCCAGGACGGGAGACAGCCAAACGCACCCGTCAGACGTACACTCGCTTCCAGACGCTGGAGCTGGAGAAGGAGTTCCACTACAACCGCTACCTGACTCGCCGCCGACGAGTGGAGATCTCGCAGGCGCTGGGCCTCACAGAGCGCCAGATCAAGATCTGGTTCCAGAACCGGCGCATGAAGCTCAAGAAAGAGAATGGTGGCACGCTACCTGCCCCACTCGTGAGCTTAGGGCAGTCTCTGGCTGGGAGAGTCCCCATGCTCTCCATGGGGCTGCCCAGATCGTCGCCATCGTCTTCACCTCTGAGGTCCTCGCCAGACGCTGGCTCTGACGGTGTGGACTGATGGTAAGATTTCAGTCTGTCCCAGTTGTGACTCTGGAGTGGTCCCTGGTCACTGTGCCCACACTGGGGCCTCTGGCATTGCAATCATCAACATCGACTTCACCTCAGACATTGGTATGAACTGTTAGCAAGTCCACACTATGTGGAACCCTGACGAAGTCCCTGTCTCGGAAGGACTCTTGAGTGTGCTCTGATCCCCTGGTGTCGACGTCTTTGCCATCATCTTCAGTGCTGAGGTACTCACTGGCTCCCAGCTGTACTCATGCATGGTCCTGGAGCATAGTTGGGAGTCTCTACATGCTAATCCAGAACGCTCTGGAATTGACGTCGTCACCATCTTCTTCACTCCTAAAGCCCTCGCCAGTTGCAAAGGTGTGGACTTACCACTCTGAGGAACTCCTTGGCTGGGAGAATAGCTATGCCTGACATGGTGGTTCTAGTGCTGGTGTCCCTGACATCATCTTCATTGCTGTGGTCGTCATTTGTCTCCAGCTCCGATAAAGTTAACTGATCCCAAGGTAACAGCAGGCCTTATCAAAGAAATCCAGTGTTGGCAGACAGTAACAACCAGCTGAAAACAAATGCCTTAAACCCATCAGGACAAATCTCTATTATGGAACCCAATGACTATAAAGAGTACAAAATCTCATTCGTCTCAAAACCTCTAGTGTTCGTCATTAAGGCATAAGATGTTTAGTGAAAGTTCCTTCGTTCCCAAATGTCTCTGGGATAGTCACTTGCCCAGCATCAGTCTATATGGAACAAGTATTTATAATGATGGCAGCACTCTCCATCATTCTCTAATAAGGCTCACTTATGTTTCATCAAGTACCTGTCCCGAAAGGAGGAGTTTTTACTATTTTACCTTTCACTGCAGGTATTTTTCCAATATGAAACAGTGACACAAAATTTGCACTTTATAGACTGTCTTGTTTGATTTTCTTCATAGATAGTTGTCAGCGTATGAGGTACCAAACTTGTTCCCTCCTCTGCCTCAAGATAAGATTGCCTTGGACCAAGGGAAACTCCCTTGTAGATGAAGCATACTAAAATTGTTCCAAAGGGAGCAGACATATTGCATCTTGCTGCACTGATCTTACTAGTTCATTTAGGATATGAACATTCAGGATATGAAACAAAGAGATGTTTCATTATATAACTTCCACTGTCGAAACTGAATATTATAAAATTCTGACATAGACAACGTAAGGCATTATAAAGATTCTCAGGAATATGTGGGTATATGGAAGGTAGTTTCTAACATTATTCTAACCACCTTGGGATTTAGTCCCCCCCCTCCCTATCTCCCTGAGGTAAACATTTAATGTCGTCTGTGTTACAAAATTGCTATTCTAATCTCTTAGAGACAATGCCAGACTTCCTACCGTCCGTTTTACGTCTGTCACGTAAGAACAAAGGACGTACACGGCTGTTTATTTCGCATATGAATTCCCCTTAGCAGGCAATAAAGCGAGAGAGGAGTCTATGTGTAAAGCCATCACTGGAATTAGAGAATTATAAAATTTATGACTTCATTATTACCAAGACAGGATCGCTAGTTTTTTTAATGTCACCCCCAGGTATTAAGAACACGATTTCCATGACGTTTTCGAAATGTGATTAGTATAATATTTCTCAGCTAATGTATTTTTGCCAAGCTATATACATATGAGTTCCTGATTTAAAATATAGTGTACATATTTTGTGAAAACTATATATTTTTTGCGCTAGTATGCAAATAGTAACTTTTACTCACATAATTATGGCATATGTCAGTTACGTTGTATAATAATATCTTTAATTTATGTTTCATGTGATGATATGAGACCTGTTAAAAGAAAGGTCATTTGTCCTTACAAGGCTGTGAAGCCCTTACTGAGTGCAAATCAAAATGTATTTATTAATTAGGTAGTATACAGATGTTATATGACTGAACTATACGTATTTCGAAGTGAAAACTTTTTCATAGGTCTGCCTAGAAGTCGAAATTTCTGTCACACTGACTGGTCCAATTTGAAATTATCGCAGCTCCGACAGTTAATCCCCCATGTAGTATAAAGTCTTTTACTGCAGTTTTTCTGTTAAGTTATTGAGTGTTAGGATTAGAATGACGGTACAATTTAGTGCGATCCACTTCCGATCCCTTCTCAAGGGAACAACGTCATATAATCTTGCAAATGGGTTATGAAATTAGTAGACGTTCGTTACCTGCCGTAGATCAGCATCCTCAATATGATATTGTTATATTTTAGGCTATTTTCCTCAGTTGCTGCTTCATTTCTATTGTTCCTATCCGTCCTGTGCAAGTGAATCTCCGATTTGTGTTTAACTAAAATGTTTTGCTTAATTTTTTGGGCATCTTCAATGGTTACAGTAGTAAAAAAAATTATTTACTTAATTGTACTAAACATTTTGTTTTTGACTGCTATGCGCAGATGACGTAGTGTTTAATAGCAGCACTTTTGATTTAATGAACAATAGTAGACATGCTCGTGTTAGATCTGAATTTTTGTTCTTCTATACGAGACATGTCTCACCTACTTGTCTTAACCATCTTCTGTAGTGTATTGTGAATATTATTTGGTTAACAACAGTTGCCTCGATTTACTTACAAGGTGATTCAAAAAATTATGGCAGTCTTTAAATCGAAACAAAAATAAAAAACTCAATTTTCCGTCGATGCTCGACGGAACATGACAATGATATTAAAAAAGATAACACTTCCTAATTTTCTGCAAAATTATATTTATTTGGTCACGAAATGGCTTTCGGCTTCTCAGGCCATCTTCAGGAGACAACTGAATATCGCAAGCACAGATAAACATGATGCGCGACTTACACAGATATTATTTCTACACAAGATACAAAAATGACGAAGTGTTCACACAGAAAAAGATTACGATAATTAACTAAAAGAGAGGGTAACCGAAGTTTTTATGTAGAAGCGTAGGCTACGACAACTGATGCGAAATCAAATGCATTTACAGCTTGAATCTAGTATTTGTAACGCAACAGTAATTTAACAAAGGAGAAAACGGAAATTAAGTCTGATCATTTAATACTAGGTTGGCATTCTGTGCCATGCGTTAGTTGAATTCCATTATTTCTATCAGGGTCAGCGTCTACTTTTTTTGGCAGACTGTAAAACTTTACATTCTCCATCATTTGAACGTTTTTCTGCTTAAAGATGATCCGCAAAGATCGAATCATTCTTTTTTAATCGCCAGTTTCTCTCATGTTCACGTGACTTAAGTGCCACAGTTCTGCCTGACTACCAATATACACTTTTTCACACCGCTTATAAGTCATTTTATGTGCAGCACTCTGTGAAAGGGGCTGGATTTTGTCTTGGTAATTGAATAAAAATTTTGGTGTGTTATTAGTATTTTATCTTGCTTTTAATTTTACCAGAGGTTGTTTTGACTTTTCTGTATGCTGTGTTAGTCCTTATCTTTAGCTCTACTTTAAAAACGACGACCCAATAAGGTTTTGTTTTGGGAACAGAAAAATGTCACGGCTGGGGAATATGGTGGTTGAGACATGGGTAGATTATGTTCTTTGCTAACAATTGCGCAAGCAAGCAAGCAACAATGTGTCAGCAGACGCATTGTTGCAGTGTGAAAGCTACTAATTTTTTCGGGACTACTCAGGGCGCCTTTTCCGAATTGCTTTACACAGAAGGCATTGAACATGTAGACTAGTTCTGATATAATAAATTTTTCGTCGAGACATTTGAGTGTCAACTTTATGCACAATAAAGATGAAAACTGTAAACATGAATTAAAATTTGTGCCACGCTAAGGGCTCGAACTCAGGTCTCCTTGTTTACTAGACTTTACTAGACAGGTATGCCAGCTATTACGCCACCACAGCAGGTTTTCTTCATTTTTTGTCTATTTTTTAAAATTTTGTTCAGTATTGCTCGTTTTGTTTGGTCTGGGCGGACGTCACATAACGTCCGTTCATGCTGATCGTTGATTCCTTCAGTCAGTTTATTTATTACAGAAAACAATCGGCCCTCTGACGGAATACGCCCTTCTTTAAAAAAAAAAAATCTCATTCTGTTCGCTTTTGTTCGTTGCGTCTGCTCGAGGCAGATGTCGTAATATATCCGTTTAAGTTCGTTGATGATCGATTAAATCAGTTTTTTTTTATTACAGAGGGCACGCAACCCTCTGACCCAACACGCTGAGCTACCGTGCCGGCATATCGGCCCTCTGACCGAACACGCTGAGCTACCGTGCCAGCCAGAACTGAGGCTTACGTGGCTGCATAGACTACACTAATCCAATGCCTTCCCTCATTATCGTATAAATTAGTATTCACTGCTCATTAGACCCCGTGATTGTAACTGACAGTGCACACTCTGCTGTTAAAATCGAAGAACACAGCGAGCGTACCCTTCACATCTAACCGCACTTTTCGAGATTTCTTCAATCGTGGCGTTCCAGAATACTTCCAATGCAGTGTTTCGACATCATATTTGTAGACCGTGCACCGTCACCTACCATGACACAGTTCAGTAGTACTTTTCCGATGTTAACTTCATCTAGTCACTCCCCACCAACATACATTCGCCTGCTGTTTTCGTTCTAAATTCAACAAGTTTCGGATCAAACTTTGTGTACCCCAGGTTTCATGCCTGAAAAAGACAAAGAGAATTTAGAGCCCTACTGAGTGTGATTCGGGTATCGTACATAGTCATTTGTTTCACTTTCAAGCGTTTCATTGGTTGACGATGTTCTGGGGCGTCCAGGGTCCTTCTCCTAAATGTTTATGCCGCTAGTAAACCGTTGTTTTACTCATAAAAGACTATCCAAAATCAGTATTTCTGTAACTTTACTTTACCTTATTCCGTTCTTGTATCAAAATAATATACAAAGTTTTGGATGCATTTTATACAAAATTAATAATCACCGATACCACGAAAAGGCACGTTGCCCCTTTGGCAGCAAGCAACAGTCTATACAAGGTTATTTCGCTGTCCCTAGCGATGGCGTTTTATGTATCCTGCAGTGGTATACCTGCTCTTCAAAAACAGTGCGAGAGATTTTCGTATTCTCTTGTCCGCCACACGCAAAATGTCAGTCCCACAGAAAATTTGAAGAGGTCGCTTTTGTAGGAAATTTACTGCAGTTACATTTTGCACCGGGATACGTTTTCTCCAGAGGCCAGTTTTCGCGTTATTAAAGAAAAACGTACAAAAGGAACGTTCAAACGCAACCTCACTTCCACACTCAGCCCCCCCCCCCACCCCACTAGTGTGGGTTTCTACTAGATGCTATGTAGTTCGTGGCACTCCTTCCAACCACTGTACAAAAACTTTTGAACGTGCGAATTATTTCCTACATTGGAACTTCTTTATCTTCATTAAATGGCTTTATTGCACCACTGACTTGTCGAGCATTCATAAATTGTAAAACTGACGTTTGTGTAAATTTTGTCTAATAGTTTCCTGAATGTTAACAGTTACTGACAACATGACTCGTGCATATGATGCTACATATACATGTTGTCGTGGTCTTCAGTCCTGAGACTGATTTGATGCAGTTCTCCATGCTTCCCTATCCTGTGCAAGCTTCTTCATCTCCCAGTACCTACTGCAACCTACATCCTTCTGAATCTGCTTAGTGTATTCATCTCTTGGCCTCCTTCTACGGTTTTTACCCTCCAAGCTGCCCTCCAGTGCTAAATTGCTGATCCCTTGATGCCTCAGAACATGTCCTACCAACCGATCCCTTCTTTTAGACAAGTTGTGCCACAAACTCCTCTTCTCCCCAATTCTGTTCAATACCTCCTCATTATTTATGTGGTCTACCCATCTAATCTTCAGCATTCTTCTGTAGCACCACGTTTCGAAAGCTTCTATTCTCTTCTTGTTCAAACTATTTATCGTCCATGTTTCACTTCCATACATGGCTACACTCCATACAAATGCTTTCAGAAACGACTCCCTGACACTTAAATCTATACTCGATGTTAAATTTCTCTTCTTCAGAAACGCATTCCTTGCCATTGCCAGTCTACATTTTATATCTCCTCTCCTTAGACCATCATCAGTTATTTTGCTCCCCAAATAGCAAAAATCCTTTACTACTTTAAGTGTCTCATTTTCTAATCTAATTCCTTCAGCATCACCCGACTTAATTCGACTACATTCCATTATTCTCGATTTGCTTTTGTTGATGTTCATCTTACATCCTCCTTTCAAGACACTGTCCATTCGACTCCTTCCTACCACTGTACAAAAACCTTCGAACGTACGAATTATTTCCTACATTCGATCATTTTTATCTTGATTATCTGGCTTTATTGCACCACTGACTTAGTCGAGCACTTACAAATGGTGAAACTGACGTTTGTGTAAATTTTATCTAATAGGTTCGTGAATTTCAACAGCTACTGACAACATGACTCGTGGATATGATGTAATTTATATATATTTGACGATGCTGGAGCTGATTTTGCATTTAACATTTGACGATGCCACTATGGCTGCGTTACTTTAGGACTTTGTTTTTGTAAAACAGATCTGGTGATGGTCATTATAGACAGAAACCGGTAATCTGTTAACAAAAGGTTTGTGACCACAGACGTAAATTAATGGAAACTTATAAAACAAAAAAATTGCATCGTTGTATTTATCAGGCCCTCTGACTACGAAACTACTGTGCCTGTAAGGGTTAAGTTTGGATATAACTGTCAACGTAATTAGTTTTAGCGCAACGTTTTCCTTTTATTAAGCCCACAGGCACATTTAAATTTGTGATGCTAACGCAGTAGCCCACTATGCAAGTGACGTAATAGCCCGATCGATAGAGAGGGAAAAAAAAGATCGAATGTCGGGAATAGTTCGTGCAGTCGGAACTTTTTGTACAGTGGTGTTATCGATGTGTGAGTGTTTGTGACGTGCGCGAAGCAGAGAGAGATAAACAAACCACGCCTGCTAGGCAGTGCAGTGGCGCCTCACGACAACACCTGAGCTACGCTACGCTCAACGGTCATCAGTTAATGCGTTCCAAATTATATGGTTTCCTCGGCGATGCACTCCGTGTAATGGCTTCATCTCTTACCAGCCCTGTCGTTAATAACAATATTATTCTCACCGTTATCATTCCATTCCATTTCGGGCTTCTGCGACGGCATGTTAAAAAAAAGAAAAAAAAACATAGAGCGCTCAGGAAACAGCTTTGCGTCGGTAGTAAGGAAGCTTGCGTGTGCTAAGACGTTTCCTTGGAAAGGCTGGAGTGTGTCCGATTACGGAAACGAGGTTTGCACGATACACCGTGTTAAGATGATTGCTTTGGAAGGTTAATTATTTGTGTACCATTACTCAAATCGAGTCTTTCGTAATGTGATTTGACTGCTTTCTCTTGAAATGTTAATGACTATATCTAGAGTTACGCACTTAGTTCACCAAATATACAGCTGCGTTCAGCAGGTCGCCTAACGGCGGGTGGTGTGGGATACCTTCAGAATTTAAAGGGAATATTCCAGCCAACATTGTCAAAAGCCCTCTCTAGGTCTAGAAATGCAATAAAAGTAGCATTCCTTTTCTTAACCTACACTACGAGCCATTAAAATTGCTATACCAAGAAGAAATGCACATGATAAACGGGAATTCATTGGACAAATATATTTTACTAGAACTGACATGTGATTACATATTCAAGCAATTTAGGTGCATAGAAACTGATAAATCAGTACCCAGAACAAACATCTCTGGCCGTAATAACGGCCTTGATACCACCTAGGCATTGAGTCAAACAGAGCTTGGATGGCGTGTACAGGTACAGCTGCCCATGCATCTTCAACACGATACCACAGTTCATCAGGAGTAGTGACTGGCGTATTGTGACGAGTCAGTTGCTCGGCCACCATTGACCATACGTTTTCAATTGGTGAGAGATCTGGAGAATGTGCTGTCCAGGTCAGCAGTCAAACATTTTCTGTATGCAGAAAGGTCCGTACAGGACCTACAACATGCGGTCGTGCATTATCCTGCTGAAATGTAGGATTTCGCAGGCATCGAATGAAGGTTAGAGCCACGGGTCGTAACACGTCTGAAATGTAACGTCCACTGTTCAAAGTACCGTCAATGTGAACAAGAGGTGACAGAGACGTGTAACCAATAGCACCCCATACCATCACGCCAGATGATACGGCAGTATGGTGATGACGAATACACGCTTGCAATGTTCGTTCACAGCGATGTGGCCATCACGATGCTGTAGACAAAACCTGGATTCATCCGAAAAAATGACATTTTGCTATTCGTGCACCCAGGTTCGTCGTTGAGTACACCATCGCAGGCGCTCCTGTCTGTGATGCAGCGTCAAGGGTAACCGCAGCCACGGTCTCCGAGCTGATGGTCCATGCTGCTGCAAACGTCGTCGAATTGTTGGTGCAGATAGTTGTTGTGTTGCAAACGTCCCCATCTGGACTCAGGTATTAAAACGTGGCTGCATGATCCATTAGAGCCATGCAGATAAGATGTCAACCATCTCGACTGCTAGTTATACGAGGCCGTTGGGATGCAGCACGGCGTTCCGTATTACCCTCCTGAACCCTTCGATTTCATATTCTGCTAACAGTCATTGGATCTCGACCAACGCGAGGAGCAATGTCGCGATACGATAAACCGCAATCGCGATAGGCTCCAATCTGACCTTTATCAAAGTCGGATACGTGATGGTACCCATTTCTCCTCCCCACACGAGGCATCGCAACAAGGTTTCACCAGGCAACGCCGGTCGACTGCTGTTTGTGTAAGAGAAGTCGGTTGGAAACTTTCATCAGTTCAGCAAGTTCTAGATTTTGCCACCGGCGCCAACCTTGTGTGAATGCTCTGAAAAGGTAATAATTTGCATATCACAGCATCGTCTTCCTGTCTGTTACATTTCGGGTCTGTAGCACGTCATCTTCGTGGTGTAGCAATTTTAATGGCCAGTTGTGTATTTTCTAAGATACGTCGTAGAATGAGTTTTGAGTCGATTGTTCCTACCTTTCTCTGGAATCCGGACTGACACGGGGTCAGCTCTTACCAGTTTTATAGTCTTTAAAATGTGGTAGAATAAAAAGTTGCCTTCACCAAGCAGCTGATAGTGATTCGCGGAATGCAGACAGTAGCTCCAAGAAGCGAGATAGTTTTGGCAACTTGCGATTTCCAGTCAACTGTCAGTTGCGACCCGCCACTCCCGTGGGAAGACGTCCCTGGGAGACGAGATTTTCTCGGAAGGACCGACTCGCGTCAAAACATAGCGGAATGTTGGGACAACGCTCGCAGCGCTGTGGCCGCCAAGTCCTGAGGGAAACAGGGCTGGTGGCAGACGACTCCCCAGGGAGCTAACGGACCGGCGGCCAGCCCGGCCAGGTAATCTGCGTGGGAGCGTCTGACCCGAGGTCTGAGACCGCGCCGCTGGCCTTCCTGGAACCCACTCCGCACAAAAGCCGCTGCTGGCCGCCCCAAACAGGATTTCCGGTGTTTAGCCGGCGGCGACAAGCTGACAAGTGGCTGAGGTTACTGATACCGTCATCTGTGATCTCAACTGTCACCTCACCCAACTCCTCTCCAAAGACAATTTCCACGTGTGTCGATAGAGAGGCCTGCTCACGTTCAACGTTTGTTGACAATACTAGTTTGTAAAGTATTCAGTACATTGTAACACTGTCATAGCGAAATATGTTCGAAATATCGTCTGACACAAAACGTACACTGGGGCACACAGTGATTCTCCACATATGGAAGGCCAGTATAACACCCCCCCCCCCCCTACCCCATCCTCCCCGCTCGCCGCTTCTCCAAAAGCCGTCGGCACACGGACCGTGTTGTCGAACGTCAACGTTGAACGTGCCGAGTTCAACGTGCTGACGAACGCTCAGGAACGATGCGACTTGTGCACACGGTACGTGGGCCCCAGCGTGCTATACGCGATCGCAACGCACTCCAGCGACAGTTGTGGGATGTTTCCAGTTCTTAAACCACACTGTTAACTCAACGGGCGCTCGTAAATTTCCCAGCTTAGGTCTCCTAAAACGCACATTTCCTCCATGGCCCACGAGAGGAAAGTACCGTGTCCAATCAATAAGGATACAGGCTTATAAAAGTCAGGACACAGGCTTATAAAAGTTCCATTACAAACAGTGCGGTACAATTTTGGAATACTTCTCCGCATAAGATAAACATTATTTCATCATTCCCACATTTTAGTAAAACCCCTAGGTCAGTCTTACTTGATCACTGTTCCTTTCCAGTAGCAGAATCTTTGCAGCATGTGAATTACGAAGCGTAAAAGAAAAAGGAGCAAAATATCTTCATACAAGTAGCGCAAGCTGTCCTGTAAATTAAGCCAATCGAACAAAGTCACCCCTAAAAAATAGGTGAACTTATATTTACATAACATCAAATATTATAGTATATACTTACATTAAACTAATAATAAAGTATCAGAACCTAATAAAAACACGAATAAAAAAAATTGGAATTGGCAAAACGCGAATCACCGCCCCAACAAACATCTCAATGTGGGACCGTTACGTTACCCATTACGCTGCATCAACAACACACTGCCCGTCACTAAACATTGTGTTCTACCCCTTACTGAAAACCTTAATAGTAAATATGTTACTAATTGAAATTTAATTACAATAGTTATACCAAGAACAATGCGTTTTGGGTGGATCTTCAGTGTGTCGCTGCCTTCAGATAGCCTACTCTCATAATACGCAAGTTACAAAAATTCTTTCCCGAACGTGCTATTCCGTGCTATGGCGTCACAAACTCGGCACGCTCAACACGGTTCGTGTGCCGACGGCTTAACTGAATTGTAGCCAACATGCAAACAACCTCGCATCTCGTACACGTTGCCCCGATTCTTCACCTTCGGTCACATGTTCTAACGCTAATGCAACACACAGCTCGTATAAATAATGTGGCAAGTGGCATGTTTAAATGCTAAGCATAATAAACATTGTAAAATGTTAGGATACCAAGTACTTTTGTTTTAATACATAAAGGAATTACAGACATCGTCTGGCGAGTGGGTATTGCCTTAAATCAATGAGAACTTGTGCCAGCCCGGGATTCGAATCCAGGTCTTCTGCTTACCGGCAGATGCGCTGATCACTGCGCCATCTGGACACAGTGGTCTTCGCAGATGTACGGACTACAGCAGAAAGACTTCCGTCAGATCCAAATTCTCAACTTTTCAACACACTACTAATATAGTAAACCTATTATCTTCATTACGCGCAGCGTTTCGCCGATTCCCGTAATTCGAGCCAAGTGTGTATCTACACCGAAGAGATCATTGGCCACCCTCATGTTAATTTTACATAATTTTGTTTCAATTCTCCAATCGCAAAATAAGTAAAACGATTTTTAGAATCAGACTATCGTTAATATTCATTACAAGATTCCCGGTTGTTAATCATCAGCTTCCTGAGCACCGTAAAAGTCACGAATGCTTTACAAGATCTTAGAGCCAACATGAGATACCACTGATAAGTATTCCGAGGCACCTTTAAGAATTAATTCCGTCTTTATGCGGAGTTTCGTTTCACACACCAGTTCGCGCGTTGCCAACTTGAAAACCGATCGTAGACTGCCTCGGATCAATACAACGTCGCGCAACTACGACGTCTGGGGCAATTTTTCAACAAACTGTTCCTGCTTTACATGAGATCAGATTTTATTCACAGATTCATGTATTACTTCCTCGGAAATCGATCGAGGACTATTAGCGAGCTGTCTTAGAATTCGTCGCCTGTCTTCAATAAAATCTTCCTATACTGTGCATTAAAACATAGCGACAAAAAATATAATAAGCTTAGGCAGTGGCATGGCATAAAGGCCACAATAGGGTGAGTCTAAAAGAACGAACAGATTTCAGGTGTTTGTTACAAACTGTGAAAGATAGAAACTAATTTCGCGTGTCAATGTATAGAGGAAGGTTCAAAATTTTCAGAATGAGATTTTCACTCTGCAGCGGAATGTGCGCTGATATGAAACTTCCTGGCAGATTAAAACTGTGTGCCCGACCAAGACTCGAACTCGGGACCTTTGCCCGCGAAAGGCAAATGTCCCGAGTTCGAGTCTCGGTCGGGCACACAGTTTTAATCTGCCAGGAAGTTTCGTTCAAAATTTTGTTTTCGCACACACACTATACCAACACTCCACGCGAGCATATGCGCTGTTCGAGAAACGTCAAAACGGTACTCCATTCCATTCCACACATGAACCAACAGGTCCTTGTTTATTGAATCGACAGCTTCAACAATTCGATTTCTCAGCTCTTGAAGAGCAACTTGCGTAGGTGGGACAAAGACTCTTTCTTTTATGCATCCCCACAATATCTGGTTAACTGGGAGGCCAAAGGCAATGAACAAGTTCTTGTTGTCCAATTCCTTCAGCCCAGCGTTGTTGCACGGTATTATTAAGATATCCCCGCTCCTCGAGGTGAGTTGAGGCGCCACAATGTGTGAAAATGAAGTCACTGGAATCTTCGTGAATTTGAAGAAATAACCAATTTTTCAGCATATCCTCCGGGTATGACATCCTAGTCACAGTGTCCGCCGAAGAAAGAGAAGAGAAGAGAGAGAGAGAGAGAGAGAGATCCATAATCTTTGTGAACGGAAACGGCATAAAACACATTCAGTTTTCGGTGTGTCTTGAGCGTTTTTCGTGTTCGACGACGATGCCAGAATTTCGTGACCCCCAAATAATTACATTATGGTGGTTTACTTCCCCCCGCAGATAAAATGTCGTGTCTTCGGAAAAGATGGGAAAAAGTGTCCTCTGCTATATAGTGGGGAACTGAAATGCAAAACCCTCACCTTCTGTTGTGGTCGCCAGAACGTTAACTTGCACTGCTTGAAATGCAGGCATTATTTCAGAACACGCCACACCGTTGTTTGGGGAATACGATATTCCTGAGCTGTCCGTCTTGTGCGCTTGAGAGGGCTACATATGAACGTATCTCGGATGCGCTCGACATTTTCATCAGACGTGAGTGGCCGATCTCTGTTGTTCCCTTTGTATTAGCAGCCAACTTACAAGAATTTTACAAGCCAGTCATACATCTCCTTGGGCAGAGGCTGGATCAATGGTGGAATCCACGTTGCACTTGAACAATCGATTGACTTCGCACATTCCAACACACAAAATGATTTCTCTTTTGGTGTAGTCGCCATTTTCCTAGAAACAAACAGCGCAACTGTGTCAAAACTTTGAACCTTTCACTACACAAGGACACGCGTAATGTGTTTCTATCTTCTAGAGTTTGTAATGAACAACTGAAATCTATTCTTTCTTTTTGAACACACACGCCATTCATATTATTGTCAATATTTTCCGTTGCCAATGCGATTTTAGTAGGTCTACATGTCGAACATCTTTAAAAAAAGCGCGTGCCGCAATTATATTAGCTGTAACAACAGAAAATAACGAAAAAGGGGAAACATTTCTTTATCTGATTCCTTACTTCGCCGAGTGTTTGGCTCTGTTACAATTCTGATATAATTTGTGGAGAACCCATTGCTCCTCAGAACACTTTCCAGGTGTTGCATTTCGTGTCTGAGGTGCTGCGGCTCACATATTAGTCCTGCTCTCGTTACGAGCGTATTAATCACGCCTCTTTTCTGGCTCGGTTGGTGGTTTGATAGTTAGTGCAGGTGTCGGTCCGTGTGTGTCGCCTTTAGATACACCCTGCGCCCCAGGTTTTCGCCAGGTTTGTAACCAGCACATCTAGAAATGGTAGTTTTTTGTCCTTTTCTACTTCCGTGGTAAATTTTATGTTGGCATAGAGGCTGTTCAAGTGTCGAAGGAAGTCACCGAGCTGTTCTTCGCCATGGCTCCACACGACGAAAGTATCATCGAAGTATCTGCATCACACTTTAGGTTTGCAAGTCACCAAGTCCAGTGCCTGTGCTTCGAAATGTTCCACGAAGCAGTTGGCCACCACTGGACTGAGAGGACTACCCATGGCGACGCCTTCCAGCTGTTCGTAGAAATCGCCATTCCACGTGAAATAGCTCGTGGAGAGGCATGCATCGAAGAACTTTGTGATGTCTTGTGGGAAAATGGAACCGATGTGCCGCAGAGCGTCACTGAGTGGCACTTTCTTAAACAAAGAAACATCAAAGCTGACCATGATGTCGTTTGGTGCAAGTTTCAGTGTCCTCATTCCTTTATGTATGTGTCGGTCTTTCCCAAGTGTGGCTGGAGCGGAGAGGCCAACTGTTTCTCCAGTTTATACGTCAACGAGCCAGGAGCGCTAACAATCTGTCTTAGTGTAACGTTGTTCTTATCGATCTTTGGTGATCCGTATCAGCCGAGGTGGTAGGGCTTCTGTGTTGCGCAGGTTCCTCTGTATGTCCGCCGGCAGAGAAGACGCCTTGATTAATCGATTCGTATTCCGTGTGATACACTGCGTCTGACCCGCGCTTGGTTTTCGGTGCACCAATAGGCAGTTTGTCAAACTTTTGTGACACTACGCTCTTTCCCACTGTGCCTCTTTTCAAGGCTGCAATCGGCGCTGATCACTTATGGGTGACAATGCTTGACCGCATCGAACGGTGCAGCTGACTGATCTTTTGGAACGTGACGGCCAAATAACTGGCCTAACCATTCGGCCGACTTTCCATTGCACGTCATCATGCTCCACTGACCATCCAACAGTTGACATTCGCACTGTTGGAGAAATGAAACGTCCTGCCAAAGAACCCACTTACAACCTTGTGGCCAGGCTTGGGGAGCATGTTCCAGAACATGCATTGCCGTCCGCGGTGATCGCACACCCTTTTTAAAACTATTCGCCTTTTGCATTTAGAGCGCTAGTATTTCTTCAGTGATTGCAGTTAAAATTATTGAATACAGATTCCGCCTTTTATGCAAAACACTGTTTTTTCTTGTTACCCAAACATGTTTCAGCACCTCTGTGCCATCATCAGTGTGATCGAACGTGTGGGTGCTATTCTGTCTTTCTGCGCAACGTATTAATCTGAGATGTACCCTTTACCCTGTGGCTCCTGCAAGATGCAATTTCCACCCCAACACTACTACAGAAGTCAGACAGACGCTACTAACGCTCTAAAGAGAAATGCCTGAAAAACTTTCAGCAATAAATATCTTCTGGAGTCGCCGCCGACGTAGATAGGTTGACTCGTCCTCTGAAGGGACCGGCCTCCTACCGTGCGGTTTGCCTCTCCCGAACTAAAAGCTTTAGTGACCGTCGTGTCTTGAATGTGTGTGTGTGTGTGTGTACGCCAGTCTCGAGTATTTCAACCTGCGTGCGCATTTGCGATTTACTTATTTGCATATCGTTTACATGAATTCATACAACATTGACTTAATCTTATCGAGTTCGGGTTCGAATGAAGCGTCTTGATGTGCAGAATATGATCGTGAGGGCGGAATATGTAAGCAATGAAGGTCAGGAGACCACGAGGTCTTACATCAGTGTGTTTTGTTTACTGGACAAATTAGTTTTACATTATATTTTTTTTGCAGGACCATCTGTATGGTGTCCTGCACTGTTAGCTTGTCATGTTTTGTTCTGACTCATCCTTCTTCTTTCTGGTTCAGATGCCACTGCACGCACTATTAAATGTACCGTGCGTATTTTCGGTTTTGCAGTAGCCTTTCTACTTCGCAAAAACACGGTGTACACGATGTTGTGTGTCCTAAACCCCTCCCTTTTCTACCTCCCCCCCCCTTCCCCCTCCACGCAACAACATCGTATACACCGCGTTTTGCGAAGTGAAAAGGCTATTGCAAAGTACATTTGCAAAGTACATTTAATATGTGTCTTGAGTGCCCTTGGAGTGAGATCAGTCACAAGAAATCCTGACAAGCCATCAGAGAAGGACACCGTACAGACGGTCCTGCAAAACCGTATAACGTAAAATCAAGTCGTACAATGAACAAATGTTCAAATGTGTCAATTCCTAAGGAACCAAACTGCTGAGGTCATCGGCCACTAGACTTACACACTATTTAAACTAATTTAAACTAACTTATGCTAAGAACAACACACACACACACACACACACACACACACACACACACACACACACACACACCATGTCCGAGGGAGGACTCGAACCTCCGATGGGAGGGGCCGCGGAATCCGTACATGGCGCTTCAAACCGCGCGGTGAACCTGTAGCCATCTTTTAAGAATCATGTCGTGCCTTTTATAATGTGCAGGGAACCATCATAAATCGTAGTAACATCTCTGTAATTATTGTCTTTGAATAAAAGTGTCGTTTCTGTTATTCTCTTTGTGTATTTCTTTCACTTACTCTTTGTATTGTACTGCAGAAGGTCTTTCAATTTACGGTACAGCTTTGATCCATCTGTTAGCTGGCAGTGACGCATAATGCGAAAGTTACTTTCGTCGTTAGGTGTTGTACACCATTGTATTTTCATTCTCACCGAATGGGCTCTTCTCAGCTCTCCAGACTGTTAGGATCTTCTTGAGTTTTTTTCAAAAATTGTTCAAATGGCTCTAAGCACTATAGGACTTAACATGTGAGGTCATCAGTCCCCTAGTCTTAGAAGTACTTAAACCTAACTAACCTAAGGACATCACACACACAGCCATGCCCGAGGCAGGTTTCGAACCTGCGACTGTAGCAGCAGCGCGGTCCTGGACTGAAGCGCTTAGAACCGCTCGGCCACAGAGGGGTTTTTCTGCCAGGCAAGGAGTCCGGTTACCAATTTTCTGCTGAATTTACTTCTGTGGGGTATAACGACTGTCATTCCTCTTGCTTTGGGCGTTCTTTTATTCTACTGATACTTTTTCTACTTCTTTCGTTGCACCATACTTTGGGGTGCGTCAAATCAGTTTTTAGTGTTCTGAGCATTTCTGTTAGGCCAATATAGTTTCATTCTTTCTGATCCTCATTTCCTATCTTTCTCAGAGATTTTGGATTGATAGTTTGGTTTTCATTTCAATTTGTAACATTTTTTTCCAGATTTAGCTGTGATCGTATTTCTTGTGCTCGTAAGTCCTCCTCTTTTTTCTGTTTCCTTAAAACAGTTTGGGTTTTTGTTGCGAAAGTAATCGAAAACTTTCTTCGTTAATCTATTTAGGTTCGTTCTGATGATGTGCCCATAAAAGTCAATTCTTCCTTTACTCATTGTGTCTGGGAGATTTTTGGTAGTTCGGCAAGGGATTTTATTATTGATGTGAATTAGTTTGCTGTTGTGGAATCTGGCGCCAAGGATTGTTCTTAATGTCTTCCTTCAGTCGATCTCTAGCCTTTCAATTCGGCCATGTTTGGTGACGGTCAATGTTTCGACTGCATACAGTGCTTCGGTTTGATTGTTGTATTGTCTTATTTTTGCATTCCACGGCAGGGGCTTTTTCTTGTATGTATTTTTGGTGAGCTGGGAGGCTAGTTAAGCTTTACTTTCTCTAGATGTCATCGTCTTTCTCTTGAGAACATTCCAACTGATCTATTCTCCAAGATAATAGAATTGTTTGACGACTTCTATTTTTTGTTGTCCCACTTTAAAATATTTTGTTGATTTTTTTATGTTTGTGAGTTCCTTCGTCTTTTCAAAGGAGCTTTTGGTTTTTTTTTTTCTCAGCTTGTTTTTGTAATTCGAGGGTCTGTTCTTTGGCTTCTTCCTAGACCTCTGCTAGTAGGGACATATCATCTGCAGACAATTGACATTGATGCCTTCGTTTTTTGTTCTTAGCTGGATTCCACTACGGTTCTTCGTGTTCCCCTCTAGGCCGCAGTTAGATAGCAGTGGGAAGAGTCCATCTCCTTGCATTTACCATTTTTATCTCAAAATGGCCAGATATTTCTCCCATGAACTTGACTTTGGAATACATGTTCGAAAGGTTTTCTCTGATTATGTTTGTGGTTTTGATGTCAAGGGTTAACTCTTTTAGTACAGCGATGGAGGGATTCCCGGTCTACTGAGTCGTATGCTTTCTGAAAGTCAATGAAACTGATATGATTTTGATTTTTGATAGACCATGAGGTTTTCATTGTTAAAGATTTGTCCTGGGCAAGATCTTTCTTTCCTGAAACACGCTTGGTACTTTCCAAGTTGAAGATCAAATAGGAATTCTGTCCTGTTTAGTAGGTATTCAGAGAATATCTTGTACGTTACTTGTAGGAGGGAGACTTCTGTATTTGTTGGAGTATGCTTTGAATCCTTTCTCTGATCCATTTTATTATTTCAGTTTTAGCTTTCCTGCGGCTTTGGCGGGATTCCACAACCTGTTTCGTTAATTAGGTTGTATGTTTCCGTTAACATAACGAGCGAGGTGGCGCTGTGGATAGAACAATGTACTCACATTCGGGAGGACGACAGTTCAAATCCACGTCTAGCCATCCAGATTTAGGTTTTCCGCGGTTTCCCTGAATCGCTCCAGGCAAATACCGAGGCACTTCCTTCGAAAGGACTTCCCAGTGCTTGAATCATTCCGAGCTTGTCCTCCGTCTCTAATGACCTCGATGTTGACTGGACGTTAAACCGCATTGTTCCTTCCTTCTTTCTTTCCTTTGATGCCCACAAAATTTTAGTGTACCTTCTTTCGTATCAACGGCCTTGCCGCAGTGGATTCACCGGATCCCGTCAGATCACCAAAGTTAAGCGCTGCTGGGCGTGACCTGCACTTGGATGTGTGACCATCCAGGCCGCCATGCGCTGTTTCCATTTTTCGGGGTGCACTCAGCCTCATGATGCCAAGTAAGGAGCTACTCGGCCGAATAGTAGCGGCTCCGACCAAAGAAAACCAACATAACGACCTGGAGAGCGGTATGCCGACCACACGTCCCTCCTATCCACATCCTCAACTAAGGATGACACGGCGGTCGGATGGGCCACTTGTGGCCTGAAGACGGAGTACTTCTTTCGCATCGGTATAGGCGTCCAAATATGCAGTAAGCATGCACTGCTGAAACATCAAAAACTCCTTCTCTCCGCTAAACGAGCAAAAACAAAATGTACAAAATGAGCAGTTAACCACCTCACGGAATTAGGCTTTGGAAAGAAGGGTGAATTCGGCAGCAGGAAACTGTCGGTGGTATAAGCAGTGACAGAAGTCCTGGTGAGGAAAGCAAGTTGATTACACAGCCAGAGCCAGGTCGCCAGGTGACCACAGCAGAGAAATCTATGAAGAAACGTATCTTCGGCTGCGGGGGCGATTTGCAAGTTGACTCCTTACTAGGACGCTGTCCACGATCGCGGTGATTTCCCACATCTGCTCCTGATGCTCCTTACCTGAGTATGGGAATGGTGGAAGTCCGTCAGTAGGGAGGGCTTAACATGCTCGCCGTTTGTGACTCTGAATGTGTTTGAGTGTTTCGCACAGACGGGACGGGCAGTGAGTCGGCGGGCGGCAGGGGTAGAGAGACTTGGACCGTAGGGATGGGACGTGGCTGCGATTTCACGGCGTGGCAGGTACACAGCGCGAGGGCATTGTTAGCTGCGTGTGTGTGCGTGTGTAGGCGGGGCTGACTTTCTCCCGGCGTCTTGTGTGGACCTGAGAGCCGACCCCGCTCCGTCTAGTCAGGCTGGAGATCTGCTGGAGAAACGACGCTCTCCTCATCTGCTGGACACCGGGCACACACTATGGCGTGTCGAGCAAAGGTAAATTTGCGTCACGTACTATGATGTCACATTTTTCTTATCGCTTGTACGTCGTGTACAGGTTTGACCTCCCCATTACAACTGTTGTGGTGAATGGTTCCACGTCTACTTCTTCATTTACATCTACACCCTTTGAATCATTGTGTGTGCCAGAGGTTACTCTCCATTATAACTTACATTGACATAGCTTACCGTTCCATTCACGGACTGAACGTCGGAAAGGTGGCAGTTGAACGCGTCCCTCTGTTTCTGTTTTTCTCTCTCTGTATCTCGCTTTTAAATCTCTCACTCCTTTTCCCACCAATTGTACACAACTTCAGTGTCTGCAGTCTCTGGTTACCCTACAAATTTTACCTTGTGCTACTTCCTCTAGCACCATGGAAGTTACTCACTGACGTCTTAACACATGTCGTATCATCCTGCCCACTTCCTCTTGTCAATGCTACACGTTCATCTTCTCATGAATTGCTGTGTGATTAATTTTACCTTCGCGATCTCTGCGGGACAGAAACTTAAAACGCTGAAGATTATTCGTGGTCTGAATGAATTTTCACTCTACGGCGGAATGTGCGCTGATCTGAAACTACCTAACAGCTTAAACTGTATTCCGGATAGTGCAAGAGCTCTACCGATTTAGCTATCCAAGCTGGACTGACAACCACACTCACAGCTTTATTGGAGGTACTGGCGAAAGTAAAGCTGCTAAGTCTGGTCCTGAGTCGTGCTTTCATAGCTCGCTCGCTGTGTCAGCACGCGAATGGCAAAAGTCGTATGTCCAGGACACAGTTTTAATCCTCGAGGCAGTTTCAGTGTTCGTAGATTCCGCGCTGACATAGGTTCTTGAAGTTTTCTGTGCAAATGTCTGTGAGTCAACGAAAAATTTCTGTACGGGTACATTCTCTCGCCAGTGTAACTAGCAAGTGAACGATTCGCAGCACCCACCTTTGTGTACGCCCTGTATCTTCTGTTAGTGCAACCTTCAATGGGTGCGACACAGCTCAACAGTATTGAAGTATGGGCCATATAAATGTTTTGTTTTTCGTAGGAAAGACGGAACTTTCCTCTATGCTAACAAAATGTAGCCTTCAATTTTTTATTTTTTATTTTTTTACATATTTCGAAACAGAGGTATGCGATCTTTTACATGTTTACATAATAGTGTATTGTGCACAAGGCCACTTAAAAATTACAGTGTTCATCTTAGCGGTTCCAGCAGTTGATTACCATCTTCAGAGTTAATTAAACTTCGACAGCTTCGTCAAAATTAGTATTCTGAATATTTTGTAGTCGTATAAAATACGTCATTGAATACATCATATTGTCTCGTGTTAAAAGTGACTCTTTTAATACGTGATATTATAATGTATTTATTGATACATTTTGTAAGACTTCTTAATACTAAGAATGCTAGAGACTGCTCTGTAAATTTTTTATCAACAGTAAAATATGCGGGGTTTGGTTAGTACAAATACAGAATGCGTAAGGCAGTGTTTATATTAACAACTCACCAGTTTATTTAGAGGTAACACTACAGTTCAGAATATGGTATAGTAGCGCCACGAAATTTATATAATGTGCCCTTCTTGTGTGGCGACCAGGAAACGAGAGAGACTACCTCATCAATCGTGGAAATCATTCCCAGATGTTTTAACACATGTCCTATAATTCGGGACCTTCTGCTTGTCAGTGTTTTCGACATACTTCTTTTCTCTCCGATTCTGCACAAAACTTTCTCATTCCTTATATTATCAGTCCACCTAATTTTCAACATTCGTCTGTAGCACCACATCTCAAATGCTTCGATTCTCTTCTGATCCGGTTTCCCACAATCCATGTTCCACTACCATACAATGCTGTGCTCCAAATGTACATTCTAAGAAATTGCTTCCTCAAATTAAGGTTTATGTTTGGTGCTAGTAGACTTCTCCTCACCAGGAATGCCCTTACCGCCAGTCTGTTTTTGACGTCCTTCTTTATCTGCCTACGTAGTAGAATTTCTTAACTTCATCTACTACGTGACGCTCAACCCTGATGCCAAATTTCTCGTTGTTTATCCGATTTATTCTCAATACGTATTGTGCATTTATTAGACTGTTCGCTCCATTCAGCTATCTTGTAATTCTTCTTCACTTTCACGTAGGATAGCAATGTCATCAACGAATGGTATTGATATCCTTACGCCTTGAATTTTAATTCCACTCCTGAACCTTTCATTTATCCCATCATTGCTTGTTCGATGCACGGATTGAACATCAGGGGCGAAAGATTACGTCCCTGTCTTACACATTTTTAATCAGAGCACTTCGTTCTTGGTCGACCATTCTTATTATTTCCTTTTGGCTCTCGTACATATTGTATATCAGAATTGCGAACATCTTGCACCATTCTACATTTGTGTCTTGATTTTTCTTTAGTCTTGCTTCCATTATCAACCGCCACATCAGAATTGCCTCTCTCGTTTCTTTACCTTCCCTGATCGTCATCTAACACTAGATTTATTAAACCTTATTAAAGCTCTTTATATATACAGAGTGTTACAAAAAGGTACTGCCAAATTTTCAGGAGGCATTCCACACACACAAAGAAAGAAAATATGTTATGTGGGCATGTGTCCGGAAACACTTACTTTCCATATTAGAGCTCATTTTATTACTTCTCTTCAAATCACAGTAATCATGGAATGGAAACACACAGCTACAGAACGTACCAGCGTGACTTCAAACACTGTGTTACACGAAATGTTCAAAATGTCCTCCGTTACCGAGGATACATGCATCCACCCACCGTTGCACGGAATCCCTGATGCGCTGATGCAGCCCTGGAGAATGGCGTATTGTATCACAGCCGTCCACGATATGAGCACATTTGGTACCGGGGTTGCGTAGACAAGAGCTTTCAAATGCCCCCATAAATGAAAGTCAAGAGGGTTGAGGTCAGGAGAGCGTGGAGGCCATGGAATTGGTCCGTCTCTACCAATCCGTCTGTCACCGAATTTGTTGTTGAGAAGCGTACGAACACTTCGACTGAAATGTGCAGGAGCTCCATCGTGCATGAACCACATGCTGTGTAGTACTTGTAAAGGGACATGTTCTAGCAGCACGGGTAGAGTATCCTGTATGAAATCATGGTAACGTGCTCCATTGAGCGTAGGTGGAACAACATACTGACGAAACTAAAATGAGCTCTAACATGGAAATTAAGCGTTTCCGGACACATGTACACATAACATCTTTTCTTTATTTGTGTGTGAGGAATGTTTCCTGAGAGTTTGGCCGTACCTTTTTGTAACACCCCTCAGATAAGACAAACTGTAAACTGCAGTACAAATGCAAAAATACGTAAGATGTTTCTAGCCATGTTCATACTTAGACATGTTCTTTTCTATCTTCCATCCGCTGTACGAAAAATTACAGCCAAACACATGTATATTGACAACCATGTCAAAACTCCATAGGTAACGTAGTTATAACACTTTATCCCCATTTATTACGTTTTATCAGTAAGCAAAAAGCTGTGCGCAAAAGAAGTTGCTCGGCAGAGAGTATGTATAAATTGAATCTGTTGCTATCCAGTCGATCCATACTTCCATATCTATGCATCATTATGAGCTGAGCAGTAGCTACGTCTTTGGGAGTTTATTGATGAAAACACCGTATTCCGCGGTTCGTCCAGACCGAAATCACTATCTTTGTTAATTAAATTATCCGCCAAACGAATGTCAACTTGTTCTTTCACAACCGATTCTCATAAAGATGAACTGACAGAAGAATTTAGACCTTTTCGTACCACATAGTGTCGATGCGGTGCTGCAACAGCCCATTTACTAGGATGTAAGAGACGAGTGTACATATGGTGTTCAGTGGGTATCTCATGGCCTGTAAGAATCTGAGTCGTCTGCGCTACGTGTGAACGGGTACATTCGCACGGGTCTTATAAACGCTAGCCCTCAGAAGCATCAAGACGTCATAAATCAGTGGTTCCCAATTCCAATCTTTCCGAGACCATTACCCTTGAGCCCAATCTGATATAAAGGAGCACCGCCCCCGCCTTACTCCACCCTCTCCCAGCCCCCATCTAAGCTTTAAAATTAAAAATAATTTCATTTTCACACATCATTATTTAGAATGACTAGAGGTAAATGACATATAGTTTTTGTGAGTGTTTTATTATTCTACACAGTAACAGCTGCTAAACCCACACTCTGCCTCTCCAATTAAAATCAAACAGGTTCAAAATTTGCAGACTGTATTTACCGTTTATAAACCAATTGATTGCTGGATTCCTTACTTCCGAACTAACAGAACTTGGAAGACTTCTTACTGTTAATGCTTGGTGTATGACAAATGCCAATAAAAATAATCATAAGAACAAAAATACTGTGTAGGTCCTAAAGTGATATAATGGTCATTACGTAATTCCTCTTCTGTTGCACTGGCAGTTAGTTCGTTTATGCCTTGGGTAGTGAATTATAAGCAATATTTATTTATTTATTTAGCGTATGGAATCTACAGAGTAAAATTGCAGACATACTATTAATCAATATAATGAACGGACTACAAATATGTTATTAAATGATTGATTGCAAACGACAATATGCGAAAGATTAGGGAGACAGCCACTGCAGCTATTACAAACCCACATCTAAGCAGGTCACCCACTGAACAGCATGTGGAGTAGCGTTCATGATATCCCTCCATTCTCCTTCAAACCTGCTCGAAGGACATTGCAAGATCAGGTGAGGGATTGTTTGTTCTTCTGCACCATAGTCGCATCGTGGAACATCAGTGAGTTTCCATTTGTGGAGAATGGCCTTACACCTGCCGTGGTTAGTCCTCACACTATTAGGTCTGCACCAAGTTCTTCTGGTCATCTGCATTCCTTCCACTGGTAACGAAGGATCAAAATCAGTGATGAGAGGGTGGTGATTATTCAGCGAACAGTATTGCCTCAATTCCCCATGCTATGTCGTACCTTTCTGGGAATTTGAGGACTTAGTCTACCCATATAGGTTTCCTGGATTTTAGGCGGGTAGTTGGTCCAATATTTTTTGGATAGGTATCTTCAGAGACAGAGAGGTCATTCATTTTCTTCCATTCTCGGATAGCTGCTTGTTGCCTTCTGAAAGAGGGAGGAGCTATATTGCAAAGGTCGTGAAGCCCGGGAAGTGGAGTTGATTGCAGAGTTCCTGAGTTCCTCATGGTGGTATTAAGCTGGACATCTACTTTCTTCGTGTGTGTGTGTGCACTTGTACCAGACTGGGGCGCAGTATTCAGCCACCGAGTAAACAAGAGATTGCACTGCGGTGCGTAGGGTGTTAGCTTGAGCTCCCCAGGAGGTTCCAGTCAGCTTCCTTAATATTGCTATTTCGATTTTTTATCTTTTGACTGGTTATTTCTAGGTATTTATTTATAGGTTAGTGACCGGTCAAGAGTGATTGCCAGATATTTGGGATGGCTGTTGTGCGTCAATCGCTCATTGCAGAACGGTACATGTAACTCTCGTCTTGTCTCATGATTGTTCAGGTGGATTACGCTTACCTCAGTTTTATTTGGATTTGGGCGGAGCCTCCATTTCGTATAATACTGGTTAAGAAGTTGAAGGTCCGTTGACAGAGTAGCTTCCCCCTCTTCGAATGTCTTGATCTGAGTGGCTACTATAATGTCATCTGCATAGCAGAATTTTTGCAATTTAGTTGCTGGCATGTCTCCCGTGTATATTTCGATTAGAAGGGGAGCCAACACTGATACCTGTGGGAGCCCATTGTTTATTGAGTAGGATTCACTCGTATTTTGACCTATGTTCACTCTGAAGTAGCGATTTTTCCAGAAGCTTAGTTGTCTTGCGGCAAGGGATCGCTTTTTTTCAGCTTGAGTATGAGTCTGTCGAGCCAGATGGTATCATAGGCGGCCGAGAGGCCCACAAAAGCCACACAGGTTTTTTGGGCCCTTTGAAAGCCTGACTCTAAGAATAAGCAATATCTGGTCCGTCACGGCAACGACCTACAATTCGGAGAGGGCAATTTCGAGAGATATGAGATACATGTTTAAAATGAAGCTATGTAGTTCCAGAGACCTTCCTAAGTCTCATCCATCTACAATGGAAATATGCAAACTGAAGCGACAAATAAAACTTTGTGCCAAGACCAGGATTCGAACCCGGGTCTCCCATTCACTAGGCAGATGCGCTAACCACTATGGCAATCTGGCTTTGCCCAAGTGCTGATCGAGTTTAGAGAGAATACTAAATTTGCTGAGGCGTGAATGGGAATTCGGATTGAGGATGGGGCATGCGAGTGTAGTCTGCACACTTGTACAAAGCCACTGTGTCAGGGTGGCGTAGTGGTTGGCTTAGTTAGCAGGAGACCCAGGTTTGAAACCCGGCCTTCAATCAAATTTTCATTCATCACTTCAGTCTGGATACACGCAGTTCATGTTTGAGTTTCTACATCATTGGTATATGGCACACAGTAAGTGTGTGGTGGGTGGACTACGTGAGGAAGCTGTTACCTCAACCACACCGTGTCACGTGTCATCCTAACATTTGAAAAATAAAATGTAATTATTCATCACTGATGTAATCTGTTTTACAGCGTTATGAAACAAAGATAAAAGTAACAATTTTTTTTAAATAAATTTAATTTGCGAGCAAAGCAATACAGCCCTTTTGTTTTTACCCCTCAGAAAAATTAGTTTTACCCGTCAGGGGATCATTACCAGGTTTGGAACTATTGTCGTAGACGGAACCCACCTGAGCTCCTATCTTCGGAGGGCGAAAAAATTTGTGATTGGTGAGATTTTTAAAGACAAGCTTGCCACACTCTGCCGTGGTCTATGTCTTCTTCCCCCTTTCGTATATCCACTTTAGCATTTATTTGCAGCGCCTTACGTATCTATTGTCGAGAACATCCATTTACTTCGAAAACATTTTAAGTGTAGAATATAGAAGCTCACATTGCATACTATTCTCGTCAGCAATGCTATGTGTTCTGTGAACCAAAATTCTGAGAACACTCAATGGAAGCCGACTGAACAGACATATTACATGCAAATAGCTGCCTCACCCTTCCCAGTCGATGGGTGTCTTCACATCGTTGGTCCACAGAACACGTAGCATTGATGACGAGAACAATCGTGGAGCCTCTGTACTTAAGAGGAGATTCCGAATTAAACAGGCATTCTCTACGACAGGTACATAAGGTGCTACGAATGAAATCTACCGTCGACTCAAGAAACGAGAAAGAAAACGCAGAGAGTCTTGAAACATGCCTTGAAACATGACATGGAAGATCTCTCGTCAACAATTAATCGGATCCACGTGAAACACAAAGTTGAAGACGACTTTGTGAGAACCGCGGCTGTGATACTACAAGAATTTTTGTTGAAACCGCAATCAGTCATAAGTACGCTTTAAAAATGTTTATTTCTATCGAAGCATGACCGGTTTCGGATTGTTTACAAATCCCTCTTCAGGTGCTTCTTAAAGGTTTTGTTGTTTTCTCGCCGGGGCCAGATCTTGTGTTAGATATTGGTTTGCCGCACTAGGATAGATAAACTTTTTTATTTTATAACTTTGAAACATCCCCTTTGAAAAATTGATTTTCAAACAGCTGAGCAAAACTGAACGTACTCAGACATTTCACTCTTCATTTATTCTGATCATCATTAAACTGACATACATTTTTTTTTTTTCAGCGCAATCGGACTTTCAATAATCCCTACGAAACAATGGCCCTGACTAACAATAACCTATACCTTTCACAAATCACTTACCTCACAAAAATCTTCGTTACTCGAACTACTGCAATACAGCGAGCGCCAATACTGCCAGATAAATAAAAGATTCTAACTACTGAAGGCACTAACTACTGATAGGCATAGTTAGCAGATGAAAGATTTTGATAGAGAACAGTGTATTTACCTTAATAGTGTTCAAAAGTCATCATATATATATATATATATATATATATATATATATATGTTCATGATATACAATATTACAATTTTACTCTTTCTGATGGACACACGTCCAGATCGTCCGCTTTCAAAATTCTGCCATACCTCTCCCCACATCCACCACTGCTGGCGGCTCACCTCCAACTGCGCAGCGCTACGCGCTGTTAACAGCCAACTGCCCAACACTACAATAGCGAATATTCCAACCATGCAAACCAGCCACAGACTTCACACAGTACAGCCAGTGATTTTCATACAGAGCGGTACGTGGCGCTACCAACATAAAAACCTAAACAACCTACTCACAACTTTTCTTTTAACTTGTGAGTCTGGATGAGCAGACAACATTGTTGAAGATAGACAGCCCACCGAAATTACCCCGAAATAAATTCGCCGAAATCGAGTAACTTGGCTCCACCTGTGTCAGGTATAGATGCACTACCTATTGGTGACGTATTAAAATTTGTGGCAGATCGAACTCCAACCAGGATTTCCGGTCGCCTTAACTATTAGGCTATCCGGGCACTCCTCCCAGAGCAACACAAACTTCCATATTTCACGCCATCTACATCCCTGTACCACAGTCTTCTACTTTCATACGTAGTATGGCTGCGAATATTTAGTGAACAGTGTAGGAGAGTGTGGTATAGAGATGTAGAAAGTATGATTTGTGTGTCTTTGGATCGGTCATGGGGGCGTAGTCGGGTAGGCTAATGTAAGCAGGAAATCTGGGTTCGATCCCTGGTCCGGCACAAATTTTCATGTGTGACCAGTAGGTAGTACATCTATAACTAACACAGCTAGAGCAAAGATACTAGAATTCAGCGAATTTATTTCGGGAAAGTTTTTTGTTCATTATTTCGAAATTTTTTATAAAGTCAGTTTTCGCCCTCCACAGAAAGACGCAGCGCTTTTGGATTCCGTCAAAGATGAGTTGATGCTTCGTAGGATTAGGGTTTACAAGACCCTCTGGGTGTGGCCTTTCGTGCATGAAGCAGACGACTCGAACAGCTGGTGAAAAAATAGTGGAACACTATAGGGACTCCCCGCTCTTTCAGCCCACTAAACCATTAGTGGCAGACACTCTACACGGTACGCAGGTAGCGAAATTCTGGGGTCATCTTTTTGGGACTCGGTTATGAAAGAAGCAGCTGAGATTGGTTTACCGAAGAATTTAATTAACACAGGCCACGGTTTCAGCTTGAACAAATCAAGAAATCCGAGACTTTCCTTAATACACTAGCAAAAAAAAAAAAAAAAGGAAAATTTATATGGCTCAGAGGACAATGGGACTTAACTGCTGCTGAGGTCATCAGTGCCCCTAGAACGTAGAACTAATTAAACCTAACTAACCTTAGGACATCACACACATCCATGCCTGAGGCAGGATTCGAACCTGCGACTGTAGTGGTCGCGCGGTTCCAGACTGTAGCGCCTAGAACCGCTAGGCCACACAGGTCGGCTGAACTAGCAAAGGCATCGCTACATTGCACCTCAAATAATTCATTGTGATCCCAGCATGGATCTTCTGCACAATAAATATTTTAAAAATTCGGGCCGAGCAGTTCTAGGCGCTACAGTCTGGAGCCGAGCGACCACTACAGTCGCAGATTCGCATCCTGCCTCGGGCATGGATGTGTGTGATGTCCTTAGGTTAGTTAGGTTGAATTAGTTCTACGTTCTAGGGGACTGATGACCTCAGAAGTTAAGTCGCATAGTGCTCAGAGCCATTTGAACCATTTAATTTATGCATACTCTTTGTCGCCGACCGATGCATTTGGCATATGTGTGTCTATGGGCGCCCGCTGTAGCGTGCTCCACATGCTTGAGACAACGGAACGAGGGCTGTACATCTAGCCTGTCGGTTCACTCTGGAGAAGGCTGAAATATTAGAAGAGAGAAAGTTTACGCAGCTACAATCCCCAAAATTAATGGATCACCTAAGCTCGTATATGTACTTGTTCCACCTGGATTGCCCTGGAAAAAGGTGGTTCTGGGTTCGAGCCTCGGTGCAACGTGCAGTGCTACCCTGTCAGAAAGTTCCTAAACAGCGCATACTCTACAGCGGAGGAAAAGATTCATTATGGAAGCAATCTCTAGACCGTAGCTAATTACAAGTCATCTTCTCTGCAAATAACTTCCGGAAGGAAATAGGTCCAAGGATGATACCTTCTGTGAAGCTGGGAAAGAAGGAGATAGCACTGACTCATATCTGGATAGTTTGCCTTTCGCGTGCAATTCTCAAATCGGCTATGTTCTGGATTCGATTTCTACTCGGGCGCACGATTCTAATGTGTCAAAAAGTTTCAGCAGAAACGGTGTCACATTTCCCCTGGGACACATCATAATTGTTTTGTGTGCCTGTGGATACTCTCCGTCTAGGATAGAATGTTGTGTTCTACCTCTCAGCAGATATTGAACTTCATCATCGTCTTTTTGACGGCCATTCAATCTCAAATCTGGCCAGTTTCATATTTTCTTTAACATTGTTGAGAAATTTAAAATTAGTACCTATGTAATTAAATTCTATTACGTCAATTGTTTCTCTATCTATGACAGTTTTGGCTCTTATGTGTTCCATTCCTGGAAAAGCTTTAATTTTTGTTTTTTATGTTGATATTCTCATTCCGTATTTAGCAGCAATTTGACTCAATTGTCGTACTGTAATACAGTATATATTTATGTAACACAAAACTGGCTATATATGCCTTGCCAAAACTTTGTCTTTAGTAGTCGTCTGGACGCATTTCGACATGCTTGATAGATTTCTATCAGGGTCACACCAATCTTCAGTTAGATGACCCTTCTCCACATCTGACAAGCATTTCGAACTAGAGACACGATCTTTCTCGACTTGTGTGCACTAAAGTGATCATCCTTATGGATGTCTTCAGTAATCTTATTCTTGGTGAGGAGAAATAAACCTAATTACACTTCCCATTTTTCTTTACAGACATATTCGTCTCAAAACTGTTTGCAGGAATCTAAATTCTGTCTGTAGAAAAAGAGGTAAACGTACATCACAACTCTGTAAAATGAGTGTAAAGAAATGAGATTATAGCCCCGTCTTTGGCCTTACATATAGAGGGAAAAAAATCACGGATGAGGCAGAGTTATTGAAATAATGGAAAAGAAAATCATTAAGATCACTTCGCTGTTCCACGCAAGTTACCTGTATCACTATATAGCACAGTCATTTTAGCTTTGGGTGTGAATTAGGCAGTAGAAAAATGTCACTAAGTGTTCAAAAACGAAGAACATTTCATCTATTAACTTCGGGGAGTTCGCAGCCCAAAAGGTACCTGGGTTTAGCTTTTCGAAGAATTTTTCTCACTTCGTTGCTCAGTCTAAAAGTCAAAATCGTGACGGAATTAATGCACTATATGTACATACGGTTTCGAATTTTCTGCCTTGTGTTTTTTCGCAGTGGTAATTGCTAATACATCCCCGTTAATATGCCACTTCTAATGCAAGACACTCGATAGACAACGTCGATGAAGTAAATGGACAGCACCCGATATTCCTATTGATATTTTTCTTTATTCAGATCCGGTGAATTTGCGTCACATAAAATAAGCCCTGCCTTTGTTCGGTACCACTTCTTTATGTTACTTAAAAACCGTCTTGATTGCAATTTTTTTTTTTTCATATGACCG
The DNA here is from genome assembly GCF_023897955.1 of Schistocerca gregaria. Classification (NCBI taxonomy): domain Eukaryota; kingdom Metazoa; phylum Arthropoda; class Insecta; order Orthoptera; family Acrididae; genus Schistocerca; species Schistocerca gregaria. The sequence continues at coordinate 158,807,361 of NC_064929.1, read as the reverse complement.
GTTTCGGTTCATTCAGAACCATCTTCAGATCTGATATTTCAGTTACAGGAGTAACCCGTCCAAATCCAGCAATTTTCACATGCTATGAGATTCAGAAGGATGTAGGTTGCAGTAGGTACTGGGAGATGAAGCAGCTTGCACAGGATAGAGTAGCATGGAGAGCTGCATCAAACCAGTCTCAGGACTGAAGACAACAACAACAACGTCTTTATGACGTCTTTACGTCTTATTTTCAAGGAATGGTTATTTCTACCATTTTGCCCATATATCGATTTATCTGAGATTATTTGGAGACAAAAAAGAAAAAGCTAGTAGGAAACTAGTTTTAACGTGACTGTTTCCCAAGTATGTTACCCGTAATGGTTTTGAGAAATCTCTGTAATTTGAAATGACATGAAAGAGTAAAACAGATGCAACCTGTTCAATTTTTTAAAAGCAAATAAATAATTTCAAATTGGACTAATGTCAGTTTCATCACGTTACCACATTCACGTCGAGGTTCCCAAATAGATATTATCCTTATTACTTTTATTTTGTAACAAATGGCTGAGTGTCGCGTCCTTAATTTTATTATTTCAGTCTGATATCACTAGAATTACCAGAAAAATTAGTTTCAGCAAATCGCAATGGAATGTGCACGCAGCAAGATCATGTCACTTGCAATTTCACTTGAAACCTATTTTCTTGCGCAGCGTTATTTCTAAATTCCGCGTGTCCTTCGGTTGTATTGTACAATAACAGCACCAAATACAGCAGATCTTTGCGATATTTGAAGCACGCAACCAGGAACAGTATTTTCTGGACACCCGGTAGATCCACGGAACCGTTGCGTGCGACGCCGCTCAGCCTTGAAGCGGGAGTGAGAGAGAAACAGAGGGAGCGAAAGCGAAAACTGCGAGCCAGAGGCAGAAGAGGAGTGTGCGAGAGAGAGATGCGACGAACGGAGTCAGACGGGGACGGCTGTCAGTGGCGAAGTTGCGCAACTGTGGCGCTAGCGTCGAGAGGAACAAAACACTGGAGACGCGCGGAGCGTGTATCTGGTACTTTTACAGTGACGCTAATCGTATCATTTGTGTCAGTTAACTGAAGATTTTGTTAGTACTTTGACCGGTGCATAAGATTTCGTTGGTTACACGTAATGACAGAGCACTGCGGAACGTATCTTTAGAGTGTCTCTTTCCGGTGATGGCTGCCGGGTGTACTGCGCCGTCAAAATGGCGGCTGGGTGAGAGATGCGCTACGGACCGGCAGGAAAATGAGCGGTTTGTACGACTGCAGCAAGGATATGACAACCGGTCACTATCGCACAAAGAAGGTAAATGTTTCTTTACATATTAATAGTGAAATGCGCCGTCAACAAACCCATTTTTTGTTAAAATTAATATTCATATTTTGATGATCGTGCTGCAGTTACCTGATATTAGCGTCCGTATAATCGCGTGTTTTATCCGGTACATAGCCATACAAAAGTTTTGCAAATAGCAGTAGTTCTGGACGAAGATATCCGCTTTCATATTTTTATAAAATTAATTACAGAATTATCATCAGACATTTTATGTCGTACACATTTTGTTAGAATGCATTGTAAAATTACAGCAGTATATTTCCAAAATTCTGGTGAATATTTGTTCTTAACAGCAATAATTAGAGTTCGATTGATACAAAGAAATACACGAGGCGATACATTCAGCTATTCCTGTCAAATAAACCTGAGCGCAATTTCTCTTTGCTTTTGCGATCAACTGAAGTGTGGATTGCTGATAATGTTTTCGAATGCTACAGTTCTTTGTGAAATAACCCGTAATACGGTAGTTTAGGGAATCATGTAAGCGTTCCATTGATTTTGCAGCGACCTAACTTGTTTACTTTATGCGTTGGAACTGCGAGGCAAAGGCGTTCTATGAAAAGTTTTTACGTAGTAATCCGTCATTTCAGCCATCTATTGAAATAAGTTACCATAATACCATATATTTATAGTTCTAGTATCCTAATCAACGATGTACTAGTCATAATAGTGCGATATATGTTTCGTGTTTAGTCATTTAAAAAAGTATTTTTATTGCCACAAATACGGGTATGATAAACAGAATTTAAGTTCCAGGAAGAATGTGAATGTACAGTAAAAGAAACACGTTATTTACACCTGAATAATAATTATAAATGTAAATATGTTTTTCAAAGGAGTGAGCTGAAATAGTTGTATGAATTGCTTAAACGGACAGTTAGTGTTTACAGACGTGTATAGATGAATGACAGTGTGGAGAATTAATGCTTGCAATGATCTCAGGGGTACTTACGTTCCTAATGACGATTCGTTTACGTAAATATGTGATTACTGTCGTATTTATGTAACATATTTTATGTGTACAAGAATTTCATAATTGTGTAATTATATTTTTATAAAATAAATCGTATTGTCTTAATATATTTATCACTGCCATTAAATGTTTTATTGTGTCTGGAACGTTTTGTGTGCATTACAACAGATCATTACTTGCTGTATACTCTCTCATTGCCACATGCTTTGGTCATTTTACACCGAATTTTGACAGCTCTAAAACTGTTTGTATGTACCAGGTGACCTTGATATCTCGTACCCAACACTGGTCAGCTTCCTACATCATATATGTTTTAGTTATTGGTATATGAGTATGAGACTTGGGGTGTGTGTGTGTGTGTGTGTGTGTGTGTGTGTGTGTGTGTCAAAGAAAATAATGGAAATTTTAGGTGAGGGGGAAAATAGAACTGTATATGCAAAAAAGTATTAAAATATTTTCATTTTCATGTATTCCAGGAACTGAGTGCCAGTCTATAAAACATTTTTAAGGTAATTACGATTTGGAGCAAAGTTTGAACACAATACCCAGATGTGCTCGAAAACAATCTCACTTAGGGCTAAAAAACGTTGAGAAATTATATGTCTACTTTTATATGTTTGTGTAAACCAGTGATTACTTTTTGGTGGGCGAAGATGCAGACGAAAATTTTGTAAATGTCCAGCATTTAGGAAATACTATTACTGTGATGTCGGGTTTAGGATGTAGAAGGAAGTTACATTTAGTAACTCACTTAATTGTGACGTAGTCTTAGTCCATAAAATTATTGGCATTGGATTTAGCCTTTATATTTTAAGAACTAACTGCTTGAGTTAAGTGATCTGTGAAGCCCTGGGCTTTAACTACTTCGTATTTCTTCCCCACGGATCGGCTGTGTACTGACGAATTTAGAGAGAGCTACAGTCACGTAAGTTCACTGAACTTTTGACTGAGTGATCCATCACGTACAGCTTTTGGTATGGTTTTTAGTATATTCCACACTCACCTAGTAACCAGCTGATGAAGAAAACTCTTTGTATTACATTTAGTTTCAAAAAATTTCACTCCCTCCTCCCCCCCCCCCCCCCCCTCTTTCACTCCTTCCCTCGTCTCTCACATCACACTGTACTCTTGCTTGTAGTTTTTATTGTACCAACCACTACTCTCACTTCCTTCCCATTTTTATCTTTGTGGTATGCATGATCATTTTATTTTCACTAGCAATTATGCTAAATTGATTTTGCCATTACAGTAAAAAAAGTCAAATCTGCTGATGTGATGGTAGTTTCAAAAAGAAACATTCTGCCATGAAATTTTGTTTTCGTTACCACGTATTCCTCCAAAGAGCGTGCAGAGGAGTAACGAAGCTTTTCCTGAAATAAAAATTTTAAAAACAAAAATATTGTTCTGGTCTTCAGCTAAAAGGAGCACCATCAGCTGTTACTTGTATATAATGATTGGTTTTCCTGTCTTAAGCATTCTGCAGTTATAGACTACTTCTCACCAGATATGTTTACTTTTATTTATGAAGCATCTTATGCTGTCATTCTGGCAATATGCAACACTATACATAATAGGCCGATGTATTTTGTCATTTATAGGTTAAAAACAATATATCTTTATGAAACTGGTGAACAATTTACGTACGTTACGTTTGAGTCTTCTTATATATTCTGCAGTCTTGTCCATTTTCCTTTGTTGTTAGCGGTGACTTACATCAAAAAAACAATGTTGTACGTTCACTGTTGGCAGTTTTTTTTCCCTTTTGTGAACCGCATTTTTCCGTTGAATTCGTGACTTTCCACTTCACCTAACTTTTGTGAACTTCACAAGAGTCCCATCATGTGCTACTGACGACTGTGTTTTGTGACCCTCCCTGCTCCAAATCTTAGCATTCGGTAGAGCATTTCCAAAGGAAAGTTTCCACGCTCGAGCCCCGTTTCGGCAAACAATTATAATCTGCTGGAAAGTTTCCCCTTATTCACTCCTAGTTCATCGATTAACGGTTTTCTCCGCGGAAGATCGTATACACCGGTCAAGTGCATCACTCACGTGAAATATCGGATAACGCAGACACAAAAGGTGCCGATGTTGCAGGCAAGAACTGAATTCTAAGTAGCACTCATCCGCTGCTTCAGTTACTTGATTCCTCTTCTTACTCGAAACCAAGAAGAAATCATGATCTCGAGCAAAAGAGAACGATTTATAACGGAAAAGAGATGAGTTATCCGCTGGAACATTTTTAGGCTTTGAAGCGCCTCATTCTGTACCACAAACTAAACCCGCTTCGAAATGTTGCTTGTGTTTCTAAGTAGTGGAACAGCAAAGAAGTCACTTCGTTCTCTCCCCTCTTGGCAGTTCCTTCGTGGTAAATGAACATGACGGCTTAATCACTGGAGATATTGCCAACTTTCTTACAAAAATAACCCCAGCCGAATGTGCCGAGACTGTTTTTATGAGCAAATACTTGGCCATGGGTTGTTTTCGTACCTTCGAGCTCCAATAATTCAGTAAAAGTGTATTTTTAACTACATTTCACTAATGAAAATAGTGGTCATGGCCGTAGCTACCGCAAAGTCCCCAAACAACGAAAACGAGAAATCGTTTATGTAGATGATATGATGTGTTTATTAACTCGCACGATTAGAAAAATAAATACCTCGCGGAAGAGCTAACTTGCAACATAATAAAATTTACTTAGCTCTTCTATAAATTTTTCGTACCTTGGTACAGCAATTAGCTCAAAGAGAGATTCATTAAAATGCTTGCCGGTTTGTAGCACACTCACATGGAACTTTCCGTTCCATGGCGTATCCCCTCATATCATTTCCATTATCCGAATCTGTCTTTCAAACCGATTTACAGACACACTTACCGCTTTCAGTACTGGCTATATAGCTGACTTGATTAATAGCGGTCCACAAAAAAGGATATTGCGTAGAATTAGGCCAAGTTTGTAAGCTGGTAAATAGGAAATTGCCACCATCCCATGCACCATCCCATATACTGTGAAATTTTTAACTGCCTTGAGAAAAAGTTAAACGCTCGCAGCCAGTCTCCGTTCCACAGTAAACACGAGATTTGTGAATTATAATTCAGTAGTAAACAAAATCTGTAACATTTATGGAATATTCTATGGGGAGCTCGAGGAAAATATACATATTAAAAACTTCAACACAAAATATTAATGTCCACAATAATATGTATTTAATAGTTCGTTAGCCGGCCGAAGTGGCCGAGCGGTTCTAGGCGCCACAGTGGACCCGCGCGACCGCTACGGTCGCAGGTTCGAATCCTACCTCGGGCATGCATGTGTGTGATGTCCTTAGGTTAGTTAGGTTTAAGTAGTTCTAAGTGACTGATGACCTCAGCAGTTGAGTCCCATAGTGCTCAGAGCCATTTTTTTTTTTTTAATAGTTCGTTAGGAGCCGACTTTCGTCTTCTAGGCCATTGTAAGTTAATACTGAACACAGACCACACATCAGCGGGAGTTCACAGCTGTACAAAGATATGTCGGTCGCGTTCCGAGCACGGGGATCCCATGTTCGATTCCCGGCGAGGTCAGGATTTACACCTGCATCGAGATGATTGGGTGTTTGTGTGGTCCTCATCATTTCATCATCATTCATGAAAGTTGCAAGTTTGGACTGAGCAAAGGTTCGGAATTTGTACGGGCGCTGATAACCGCACAGTTGACTGCCCCACAAACCAAACATCGTCATTAAAGATATGTGGCATTTTATGACTATTTCGATACAAATACAAGCATCATGTAATGTCCCAAAAGGACTCTGAACAATAAGCCAAATATGTTGCACAAGCGAGTAACAGCAAAATCAACTATGTCATTCGACAAACTAACAATGTGATAAACAGGCCGAAAAATGAGGAAGAAAGAAGCTTATAGACTGTGATTACGGTACAGTTATAACAAGGATTTCCAGCTTTCTGGAATGCTGCAGTGTCAGCAACGTGTGGTACTACTTCAATATGACAAACAACCAAAGTTGCAAAATAGCCTTTTTTACGTCTTGATAACTAATTTCGGTTTTTTATTCATAATCTATTCTCAAATCATCCAATCAGAATAAATATTACTCCACGCAGTAAAAATTGACTATCCTTAGTCAAAGGAGTACAATGTCACTGTTTATGAAACCATATACAAGCTGTTCGTATTCGGTTTCGTGATCACTTTCACTGTACTGCTTTGGATAACGATTGTCATGATCTTTGCTATGTGGCGTTATATTTATTCTGATTACATGGATAATCTGATAATGGGTTATAAATAAAAACCCGAAACTAGTCATCAACTAATAAAACTAAGCTTATTCAGAACTTTGGCTGTCTTTTTAAAAATGAGTTATAACAAGCTTATTACCCATTGGTGAGAGAAATAACTGGCTGCTGCTACTTCAGTACTGTTGGGTAATGGAACTGTGTTTGGTCATTAACGACCAGATCAGGATTCTTTGATTGATGTTTATTGATAGCAGGAAATTGATTAGTGTTTATTGATAGCAGTAAATTCGAGTAATGTTAGTTTTCTGCCTGTAGTTCCTCTATGGAGAAGATCACATCCAATATCATACGCATGGCATTCATTCAGAACATGTTCAGCAAATGTGGAATTTTTCTTTTTCAGCCTCCAGCTCGTTTCATGCTCAGTCAGTCCAGTAGTTATTGTACAACAATCTTTGTACAGCTATGAACTCTCGCTGAAGTTGTGTGGAATGTCGGTTTAGCATTAAGTTACCTGACGGTGGCCTAACAAGACGAAAGCCGGCTTATAACAAACTATTAAATAAATGTTGCTATGGAACTTTAATACTCTGCATTCAAGTTTTCAACACACTAACAGAGGGGTGTGTGTACAATCACGTACGTAGATCCCTGTCTACACATATTTGTAAACATAGTGGAGTATTAGTTGCCCACTCAATCCTAATTGTAGCATATAGGTCATCGAATCGCGAGAGAAACTGAAGACAAGGAAAGGTAGATTCATTGATTGGGGACTCCATGGAGTGTTCTGTGCACCACGACCAAATAGTGGATAGAATTGGAAGGAAAATCAGCATTGGCCGTATTCTGTTGTTTTATTGTCAGCAAAATCGATTTTCGGTCACTTAGTTACCATCCTCAGTGCTGTAATATACAATTAAAATATATCAAGCTATAACCACAAGCTTAGAGCGATCGCATAAACTAGTGCCTACCAATTTTAATTGTATATTAGAGCACTGAGGATGGTCAATAAGTGACCGAAAATCGATTTTGCTGACAATGAAACAACAAAATACGGCCAATGCTGATTTTCCTTCCAATTCAACGATAGATTCATCCTCTGTGGAACACCTGTCAAAAGAGAACTTCCCATACTGCACAAATCGCGAAATTTTACGCACTATTACGAAGGAAAGAAATCGCCAGTTTTGGATATACCTTGAGTCTATTTATTTATTTATTTTGCGTACACACTGAAGCAAAAATGCCCAGCACCAAAAAAATGGTTCAAATGGCTCTGAGCACTATGGGACTTAACATCTGTGGTCATCAGTCCCCTAGAACTTACTAACCTAAGGACATCACGCACATCCATGTCCGAGGCAGGATTCGAACCTGCGACCGTAGCAGTCGCGCGGTTCCGGACTGAGCGCCTAGAACCGCTAGACCACTACGGCCGGCCAGCACCAAAAAGTAATTCATGTAGAGCAATGAAATTTCGGTAATACAACTATCTCGGTTACATATTTGAAGCGGTTAACATTGCAAGATAATAGGTTAATGTAAGCCCGAGATTAGGCATTTTAAATGTGAACTACTCGTACATTAATAACCGCTGTAACTGCCAGAATGTTAAATGTATGCAAAGAAAGGAGCATGTAGGGTGTTGTACAGTTTAAACTTCCTGGCAGATTAAAACTGTGTGCCGCACCGCGACTCGAAGTCGGGACCTTTGCCTTTCGCGGGCAAGTGCTCTACCACCTGAGCTACCCAAGCACGACTCAGGCCCCTTCCTCACAGCTTTACGTCCGCCAGTACCTCGTCTCCTACCGTCCAAACTTGACAGAAGCTTCTATACTGGTGCGGCACACAGTTTTCATGTGCCAGAAAGTTTATCAGCGCACAAGCCGCTGCAGAGTGAAAATCTCATTTTCTATTGTACAGTTACTGGATGTCAGTTTGCATTTGGTCGGTCAGTACAGGGATGCTTAATGCTGTTGGTGAATGACCAATGCGCCGGCCGCTGTGGCCGAACGGTTCTAGGAGCTTCGCTCCGGAACCGAGCTGCTGCTACGGTCACAGGTTTGAATCCTGCCTCGGGCATGGATGTGTGTGTTGTCCTTAGGTTGGTTAGGTTTAAGTAGTTCTAAGTTCTAGGGGACTGATGACCTCAGATAGTCCCATAGTGCTTAGAGCCATTTGAAATTGTAACCTCTATTTTTTTATGACCAATGGGTTGTACGATGATATCCTATATGTGCTCGAATGAACACGGGTCCAGTGATAGAGGAGTCCAACGTAATACGTCGATACTCTGTAATGCACCTTCGGTTACAACAGAGGTATGCGGACGAGCGTTATCCTGTTGGAAAACACCCCCTGAAACGCTGTTTATGAATGGCAGCACAACAGGTCGAATCACCAGAGTGACGTACAAGTTTGCAATCAGGGTGCGTGGGATAACCACGAGAGTGCTTCTTCTGTCATACGAAATCGCATACGAGACCATAACTCCACATGCAGGTCTAGTGTGTATAGCACGTAGACAGCTTAGTTGCCGGCCCTCAATTCTCCTCCTCCTAAGCAACACACTGCCATCACTGGCACAAACACACAACTAGCCTCATCAGAAAACACAACAGACCTCCACTCTGCCTTCCAATGAGCTCTCGCTTGATACCACTGAAATCGCAAAAGGCGGTCGTCTGGGGGCGGAGGTACTCACGTTACAGGGCGTCTGGCTCGGAGCTCTCCTGGAAGTAACCGATTTGTAACAGTTCGTTGTCACTGTGGTGCCAACTGCTGCTCACATTGCTGCTGCAGATGCTGTACGCTGTGACAGAGCCATACGTTGAAGACGATATTCTTCCCTGTCGGTAGTGCCACATGGTCATCCGGAACCCAGTTCTTGTGGCCGTACATTCTCGTGAGCACCGCTGCTAGCAGTCACGTGCAGTGGATACCTTCCTGCCAAGTCTTTCTGTAATATCTCAGAAGAAACATCCAGCACCTCTCAGCTTCATTACGCGACCACGTTCAAACTCAGTGAGGTGTCGATAACGGCGTCTTTGTCGCCTTAAGGGGGGTAGGACGTCAAACGGGCCGACTTGGAGCAGGAGAGGCACCACAGGACACTTTAATTTCCACTGTCTATACTTTTACAAATAAATTCATAAAACTTTGTCAGCATGACCAGGAAGGATTCGGGATTCACACTCATAGCAGTGGAAGTGCAAAATCATAGCAAAATAATTTTTTTCTTACATATGAAATTTTATCATTTTTTCACTTACTGTTGGCTGCATTTGTTGCTATAGGTACATTTTTCTTTACAAGTAAGACAGATTCTTTGATGAATTTTGCACAGCATACAAACCATACTTACAGGTGTATGAAACTCTAGAATTCTTCAAATCTATTAAAAACTGTGGTAAAAACAGAGATCATTAAGTACAAAATTTGATTTTTTTCTAAATATAAAGTTTAAAACTTAACAGCTCATTCATTTGTTCATAAATTAAATATATTCTAGAGTTTCAGACAGCTGTAACTGTGGTTTGTATGCTGTGCAAAATTCATCGAACATTCTCTCTACCTTATGAAGGAAAGTGTACCTATAGCAACAAATGCAGCCAATAGTAAGTGAAAAAAATGATCAAAGTTCACAAGTGAACAAAATTATTTTGTTATGTTTTTGAACTTCGGCTGCTACGCGTGTGAATCCTGAATCACTCCAGGTCATGCTGACAAAGTTTTATGAATTTACTTGTAAAAGTATAGACGGTGGAAATTAAAATGTCCTGTGGTGCCTCTCCTGCTCCAAGTCGGACCGTCTGACGTCCTACCCCCACTTAAAGACATTCTTGACTTAACATCAACTCACCACGTCCAATATCAAAGGTAACTAACACTGGTGACCGTTGCCGCTTGGGAATAGCCGAGCGGTCTAAGGCGGTGCAGTCATGGACTGTGCGGCTGGTCCCGGCGGAGGTTCGAGTCCTCCCTCGTGCATGGGTGTGTGTGTGTGTGTGTGTGTGTGTGTGTGTGTGTATGTGTGTGTGTGTGTGTGTGTGTGTCCTTACGATAATTTAGGTTAAGTAGTGTGTAAGCTTAGGGACTGATGACCTTAGCAGTTAAGTCCCATAAGATTTCACACACATTTGAACATTTTTCAGGAGCGTTACAACGTGTATTGAAAGCAAACTTGGTTTCTATCCTCATAGTGGGGCTACTAGCTTCATTCATGCAACTGGTGCGACATTTGAACAGACATCATCTTTCAGCTGTAGAAACATGCCTACCAACCTTCGTTTCTGTCACACAACTTCCGCTTGGTTCTGCGATTTTGGTTTCCGTCAGTGCAGTACTACACACCACTCACAATCAAAAACTCAAAGGAAGTAACAGATAAAAGTATAAATGAAACCTTAACAAACAGTCTCTTTTTAGTCAACGCTTGATGGTGTAGCCATGAAAAAGTCTTTAGGATCACCCAGGTAAGACCTTAACTTACTCCTGTAAAGTGAATTGGATGGGCTGTCTCAGAGCACCAAACACATGACACACGATGCCAGTTTTGTTTTGGAAGACTAAACGCAATTTGCTTTCCCTCCTGTGTCAAACTAAGTTTAATTTATGCAAATGTTTAAATACAATAGTAAAATCAATCATTCCACAGTGAGATTTTCACTCTGCAGCGGAGTGTGCGCTGATATGAAACTTCCTGGCAGATTAAAACTGTGTGCCCGACCGGGACTCGAACTCGTGACCTTTGCCTTTCGCAGGCAAGTGCTCTACCATCTGAGGGAAAGGGAAAGGTGCCGAGTTCAAATCTCGGCCCGGCACACGGTTTTAATCCGCCAGGAAGTTTCATATCTGAGCACACTCCACTGCAGAGTGAAAATCTCATTCAGTAAAAGATATTTTTTGTTGATTATGATCCACACTTTTAATGAATTAGACACTACATGTAAGATCATAAGCTGCTGTGTAATTTACTCCTTTAAAGGGATAAATAAAATAAAATAACAACCTGAACGGTAGTTTATGGTGCCACGTGATGCCATTTCTACAAAGTAAAAAGTAGTTGCAAGATATCAGGAAAGTGTTAATTGTTTTACACGAAAATACTTTTGTGTAAATCGGAATAGCCGCTGCTTCGTTAGTGCCGCAAGGAGGGATAGAGCTCTGGTTGAGACACTGGACTCAGCTTGGGGAAGAGTTGGGTTCAAATTCCGGAATGTCCATCCAGATTTAGGTGTACTGGGGGTTCTCCAAATCGCACGACCGTAGCTCGTGGTCTAGTGGCTGGCGTTGCTGATTCTGGATCATGGGGTCCCGGGTTCGATTCCCGGCGTGGTTGGGGACTTTCTCTGCCCGGGGACTGGGTGTTTGTGTTGTCCACATCATTTCGCCATTCGTGACAGTGGCTAGATTGTTTTGTGTAAAAATTGGGACTTTTCACGGGCGCTGATAACAGCGCTGTTGAGCGTCCCACAAAACCACCACCACCACCACCACCACCACCACCACCACCACCACCATCATCATCATCATCATCCAAATCGCACTGAGCAAAAGATTGAATAGTTACTATGAAAACAATATATCCAAATTCCTTACCCATCATTTCACAGTCTGAACTAGTGATCCGTCTCTATTAACCTAGTTGTTAACAAGACTACATGTTTATACCACAACCAGTGATGTTGAAAGCCAACGGCCTTGCCGCAGTGGTAATACCGGTTCCCGTCAGGTCATCGAAATTAAGCGCTGTCGGGCTGGGCTAGCACTTGGATGGGTAACCATCCGATCTGCCGAGCCCTGTTGCCAATCGGGGTGTACGAAGCCGTTGTGAGGCAAACTGATGAGCTAGTCGTTAGAGTAGCATGCCTCTCCGCATCGGATGAGACCTAAGGCAGAGGGATGACACGACGGCCGATTGGTACCAGTGGTCTCTCACGGCCTGTTCGGCAGGTTTTTTGTTCAAAACCCCATTTATAATGGGTAAAATAGAATAGAACATAGTTCCATTTTTTAAAAAAAGTGCAGTTACCCATGAGGTTGCAGTGGGAGCTGTAATTATCGTATGGCAGAGAAACCTGGTAGTTGTACTAATGCTCCAATGCGGAATCGATTTACGCTGGCAAAAGGTGGTACCAGCTGTGTCACCAGATGAAAATCTGGAGCTGTAAGAAAGACGTACAGAAATGTTTGCATGTGCAGTGGATTAGGAAAGGGGCCTGGTCAGAAAAAGTCAAATAAGCGATAAGGGCACAATGTTGATTGTACGAGAGCGAGTCAAATGACAACCTTAAATATTTTTAAAAAATGGTTCAAATGGTTCTGAGCACTATGGGAGTTAACACCTGAGGTCATCAGTCCCCTAGAACTTAGAACTACTTAAAACTAACTAACCTAAAGACATCACAAACATCCATGCCCGAGGCAGGATTACAACCTGCGACTGTAGCGGTCATGCAGTTCCAGACTGTAGCACCTAGAACCGCTCGGCCCGAATTTTTAAAATATTTATTGTGCAGAAGTGGTACAAAGCTGTATCACTTTTCAACAGAATCTCCTCCACGCTCAATGGAAGGTCTCCAGCGCTTACAAAGTGCATAAACTCCTTTACAAAAAAATTCTTTTAGTAGTCCTCGCAACCACTCATGCGCTGCGTGGCGTACCTCTTCATCAGAACGGAGCTTCGTTCCTCCCATTGCGTCTTTGGGTGAACATATGGAAATCACTTGGGGCAAAGGTCTCGTGTGTATGGTGGGTGAGGAAGACACTGTACATACAGGTCTGTGATTGTTGCAACTGTTGTACGGGCAGTGTGGGGCCTTGCATTGTCATGTTGCAGAAGGACACCTGCTGACAGCAATCCACGTCACTTTGATTTGATTGCAGGCCGCAGATGATGTTTTAGGAGATCTGTGTGTGATACACTGGTGACAGTGGTCCCTCTAGGCACGTAATGCTCCAAAATGACTCCTTTCTCGGCCCAGAAGAGTGCCAGCATAACCTTCCCTGCTGATGGTTCTCTTCGAAACTTCTTTGGTTTTGGTGATGAGGAATGGCGCCATTCCCCGCTCGCTTTCTTCGTTTCAGGTTGGTGGATGTGAACCCAGGTTTCGTCCCCAGAAACGATTCTTGCAAGGAAGCCATCACCTTCTCGTTCAAAGCGCCGAAGAAGTTCTTCACAAGCATCAAAACGTCGTTTTCTCATTTCAGGAGTCAACTGCCGTGGCACCCATCTTGCAGACACCTTGTGAAACTGGAGCACATCATGCACAATGTGGTGTGCTGACGCATGACTAATCTGTAAAACATGCTGCAGTGTCATTCAGTGTCACTCTGCAGTTTTCCTCCACTATTGCTTCAACTGCTGCAATGTTCTGTGGAGTCACAACTCGTTGTGCCTGTCCTGGACGAGGAGCATCTTCCACTGAAGTCACACCATTTGCGAACTTCCTACTCCATTCGTAGACTTGCTGCTGTGACAAACATACATCACCGTACTTCATTCGTCGATGAATTTCAATAGATTTCACACCTTCACTACTCAAAAACCTAATAACAGAAGGCTAATCTTCCCTGGTGCAAGTCGCAATTTGAGCGACCATCCTTGTACTGATACTGCGACAGTATGTGGGCATCTGCACTATGCTGCCACCTGCAGGTCATTTTGCACGCTGTTCGTAGCACACTTACCAACTTACAGGATAACGGTGTGAAATTTCGATTTGTTATTACAAATTTAAGGTTTCAGTTGACTCAGCCTCATATTATTAACCCACCGCTTACACAATTTGTTGAATATGAGTACCGAAGACGTCGACGACTCGCTGCATCCGCCAAACGACGTGATGAACAGTTGGTCGCAAAAGTTCGTATGGAATCTGAGCAACGTGTTCCTATATACTTGTCTTCAGACCATGTAGAGACCAGACATGTATCTTTCAGATATAGCCAAAAGTCATGTGGATTCAGAACAGATTATCTTGCAGGCCATGCGCCTCGAAAACCTCTGGACATAATTTGTTTGTGGAAGGTTGCGTTGAGCAGATGTTTCACTCGGGGAACGACATGAGAATTTGCCTCATCTTGCATGAAAACAGTAGTCTCCACACACTTGCTCTCTTCCAATAGAGCAATCAAATGCTGTACAAAGAGACGTACGTACGTGGAGACGTCACGGTACACCTGACAGTCCGTCTGGGTATATTCTCTAGAGCAGGGGTTCTCAACAAATTTTTCTCGAGGACCCCCTCATCGAGCATGATTGGTACCTTGTCATATGACAGTATCAAGTACCTAAAACAGCCAAATTAAGATTTTTTTATACGTTTTCTATACATGGTACTTAGGAAAAACATTGACATATAAATTATTGAAAAAATATTGAGCCTAAAACTTTTTCAATTTAGCCGTCATTGCTGTTATTAATTTTTTTATTATTGCTGAAAATCTTTTCCTCGACTTTGGGTGTTTAGTATAACAAATGGCTTAAAAAAATAAAAATTGAGTATGAACTGGAAATGACAGGAAAAAATTAAAACTGAGTGCATTGTTCTTTCAAGAGTACTACACTTGAGATTGCATTGAGTAGACGTGTGAAAAATAAGGAAACACTAATTTCGTACAAGGTATTATTTATTTGAAAAAATACAGTTACAAAAGAGTAATTTTCAGTTGTTAATGAGATCAATCTCACCTTTCGAGTCCATTATTTCTGAAATATTAGGTTCCAAACTTCAAAGTTTTACTCTGAAATCCGACCGCATGTCGAGCCGATACCTATATTTGTTTTTCATGAAACACATGGAGGAAAATGCTTGCTCACACCGATGTGTGTGGTTGCAAATGGAAGTATCTTTTTCATTGCCTTATCTCCAAGTTTCTTGTAGTCCTTGCGTGCTGATGCCAAGAAGTCTGTAGTTTTATCACCGATGAAATGTGGTACACAGCTGGATAGATCCAAAAGTTGATCTTGCTCTTGTTCAGTGAGGCTTTTGATTTGGTCTATTTCTTCACAAATGAAAGGAATTAGAATCAATCTGTCGTCAGGGTCAGGTTCAGGGAAATACTCTCTAAAAGTGGTGGCTAGGCTGCGTAGATGCTCGGCTGCGTTGATCTTGATCTGGTCAGGCAAACTCTCCTCTGATGACTCCAAGAATTGTTTTATAAAGTAGAAAAGTTACTTAGTGATTTGTTTTCTATTCTTGACGCCCAGATTTGACACTTTTTGACCACAGCACTAATCTTATCCTCAACATTGAACATGTCTACATGTTTTCCTTGTAAACTCAAGTTTAACGCATTCAAGTGTTCAAACACATCAGCTAAGTACGCAACTAAGTATAGCCAAGAGAAGTTAGTGAGAAAATCCGCGTACTTTGTGTCAAGAAGGAAGACACGAGCCTAGTCTCTAAGTGCAAGAAATCTTGACAAGATCCTACCTCGAGAAAGCCATCTTATTTCCGTATGAATAAGAAGTTGGGCATGCTCACTGCCGATCTCTTTACACTGTAGGAAAACGCTAGACGCAGAAGTTAGCGTTCGCTAAAGCTCTGCTCATGCAGGAAGCGGCCAAAACAAAAAAATCTGTTATCATACTAAATATATTTAATGTATTATTTATTCTCATAGCACCTTGCGGAACCCTCTGGGGGTCCGCGGAGCATCTTGTGAGAGAAAAATGGCTCTGAGCACTATGGGACTTAACTTCTGTGGTCATTAGTCCCCTAGAACTTAGAACTACTTAAACCTACCTGACCTAAGAACATCACACACATCCATGCCCGTGGCAGGATTCGAACCTGCGACCGTAGCGGCAGCGCGGTTCCAGACTGTGCCGCCTAGAACCTCACGGTCACTCCGGCCGGCCATCTTGTGAGAACCACTGCTCTAGAAAGGAGAACGGACGGAGAGTAAAGGTACTCGTGATGAATCCACACCCCCACAGTAATATACGTCGTGTGCAGTGGCTCTTCGTGAACAACTCGCGGCTTAACAGTACCCCAAATTACGCAGTTCTGTCTGCTCACTTCATCCTGTAGGGTAAAATGTGGCTCGCCACTCCACAGAATATTAACCCGGCCACATGTCATCAACTTCGATCTGTGCCAGACACGGAACAGCAAGTTCAGAAAGTTTCTGCAGATCGTCAGGATTCAGTTGCTGCACCGTCTGGATCTTGTACGGGTACCGGTAGTAGTGTAACACACACCACAAAACTTTAAGTACTGTTGACCATGGGTGGACATTTCCCGTGACGCTGCACGAGCACTGACACTAACCGGGATACTTGCTGCGTGGTCAGTTACAGCAACAGCAACCTCGTCAAAAACTTCTACAGGTATAGGACACCTTCCTATTCCATGTGCCAAGCCAGGCTCACCCGTGTTTCCCAATTTAAACGATTTAATGACATGGGGCAACTCTTCCGGCCTTTTAGTCGGCGATTCTCTCCCAGTACAGTACTGTAATTGCTGCCGTTCACATAACACAGTTCCACTAACAGCGCACCGTCTGTCTTTTCGACAGCCATACTGTTCACGCACGTTGTTGTTGTTGTGGTCTTCAGTCCAGAGACTGGTTTGATGCAGCT
This sequence comes from Schistocerca gregaria, assembly GCF_023897955.1. NCBI lineage: Eukaryota > Metazoa > Arthropoda > Insecta > Orthoptera > Acrididae > Schistocerca > Schistocerca gregaria. The sequence continues at coordinate 158,790,204 of NC_064929.1, read as the reverse complement.
CTCCATGCTACTCTATCCTGTGCAAGCTTCGTCATCTCCCAGTACCTACTGCAACCTACACCCTTTTGAATCTGTTTAGTGTATTCCTCTCTTGGTCTCCCTCTACAATTTTTACCCTCCATGTTGCCCTCCAATACTAAAATGGTGATCCCTTGATGGCACAGAATATGCCCTACCAACCGATCCCTTCTTCTGGTCAAGTTGTCACAAATTTCTCTTCCCTCCAATTCTATTCTGTACCTCCTCATTAGTTACATGATCGACCCATCTAATCTTCAGCATTCTTCTGCAGCACCACACTTCGAAAGCTTCTATTCTCTTGTTGTCCAAACTATTTATCGTCCATGTTTCACTTACATACGTGGGTACACTCCATACAAATACTTTCAGGAACGACTTCCTGACACATCTATACTCGATGTTAACAAATTTCTCTTCTTCGGAAACGCTTTCCTTGCCACTGCCAGTCTAAATTTTATATCCTCTCTACTTCGACCATCACCAGTTATTTTCCTCCCCAAATAGCAAAACTCCTTTACTACTTTAAGTGTCTCATTTCCTAATCTAATACTCTCAGCATCACCCGATTTAATTTGACTACATTCCATTATCCTCGTTTTGCTGCTGTTGACGTTCATCTTATATCCTCCTTTCAAGACACTGTCCATTCCGTTCAGCTGCTCTTCCAGGTCCTTTGCTGTCTCTGACAGAATTACAATGTCATCGGCGAACCTCAAAGTTTTTATTTCTTCTCCATGGATTTAATTTCTACTCCGAATTTTTCTTTTGTTTCCTTTACTCCTTGCTCAATATAAAGATTGAATAATATCGGGGATAGGCTACAACCCTGTCTCACTCTCTTCCCAACCTCTGTTTCCCTTTCATGTCCCTCGACTCTTATAACTGCCGTGTGTTTTCTGTATAAGTTGTAAATAGCCTTTCGCTTCCTGTATATTACCCCTGCCTCATTTTACCCTTGCCACCTTCAGAATTTGAAAGAGTATTCCAGTCAACATTGTCAAAAGCTTTCTCTAAGTCTACAAATACTAGAAACATAGGTTTGCATTTCCATAATCTTTCTTCGAAGATAAGTCGTAAGGTCAGTTTTTGCTCACGTGTTCCAACATTTCTACGGAACCTAAACTGATCTTCGCCGTGGTCAGCTTCTACTAGTTTTTCCATTCGTCTGTAAAGAATTCGTGTTAGTATTTTGCAGTTGTGGCTTATTAAACTGATAGTTCAGTAATTTTCACATCTGTCAACACCTGCTTTCTTGGGATTATTATATTCTTCTTGAAGTCGGAGGGCATTTCACCTGTCTCATACATCCTGCTCACCAGGTGGTAGAGTTTTGTCAGGACTGGTTCTCCCAAGGTTGTCAGTAGTTCTAATGGAATGTTGTCTACTCCCGGGGCCTTGTTTCCACTCAGGTCTTCCAGTGCTCTGTCAAACTCTTCACGCAGTATCATATCTCCTATCTCATCTTCATCTACATTCTTTTCCATTTCTATAATATTGTCCTCAAGAACATCGCCCTTGTATAGACCTTCTATATACTCCTTCCACTTTTCTGGTTTCCATTCTTTGCTTAGAACTGGGTTCCCTTCAAAGCTCTTGATATTCATGCAAGTGGTTCTCCTTTCTCCAAAGGTCTCTCCTGTAGGAAGTATCTATCTTACCCCTAGTGATATGCGCCTCTAGCCATCCGTGCTTAGCCATTTCGCAGTTCCTGTTAAAGCTTGTTAAATGACCATGTGGCTGTCAGCCTTCATGCAAACCGTGTACAGAGCAAGAGTTGCATCTGGTGACCACAACTGTAACTAATTTGTTTTCAAACTTAAATAAGTTGCGCATTCACGCAATAGATTACCAACCAAGTTTCGCGGCCATAGCATGGTTACAGCCCACAGTGGACGTACGTGAATAACTGCACTTTAATTATAGCCGTCAGGTAGTTCGCTTGGAAAGAGATCGATATAAAAGTTGTATGAATCCCTCACGCAGTAAAACTTCCATCTCCCTGTGTACTAAAACGCACCGACAACCTCTTTCCTTTATTTTGCATCAATACGAAATATTTCGTGAGCGACATTCTGTACAGAGTACGTGTCGTAAATTAAAAGAATAAGTCCATGGGTCGTATTGCAAAGTTTGTTGGGAGTTCAGAGTGCTAAGTTCAGCCGCGTGTTCAGAAACGGTTTTGTTCCTGTGTGGGTTGCGACCCCGTTTGTGAGGTAAGGGAGAGTAGCCGACACTGTTTCGCTCTCCCATCCTTAACAGATTTTCTTCCCAAACCGACCTCACGTTGTGCTGCGCCAGAAGTGTCACTTACAAGAAAGCAAGAATGTGTAATGAATATTGACTTCGTGGCAAGAGTACAAAGAGCCATTTCTAGCGAAATCTGGACACTGTTTCGTCTTAAAATCCCAGAGTAAAAGTAACTTGATTCGCTACGCGTCCCCCCCCCCCCCCCCCCGTATTCCTTAAGCTGCAGTATCTCGCTCTATGATCTGGCCAAGTGATGGGAACAAAGACGTAGTCGGTGGTAGTTTTGCATATTCACTGAAATATTCATTCTTTCCTTCACCGAGCGAGGTGGCGCAGTGGTTAGCACACTGGACTCGCATTCGGGAGGACGACGGTTCAATCCCGTCTCCAGCCATCCTGATTTAGGTTTTTCGTGATTTCCCTAAATCGTTTCAGGCAAATGCCGGGATGGTTCCTTTGAAAGCGCACGGCCGATTTCCTTTCCAATCCTTCCCAATCCTTCCCTAACCCGAGCTTGCGCCCCGTCTCTAATGACCTCATTGTCGACGGGACGTTAAACAACACTAACCTAACCTAACCATTCTTTCTTCGAAGTTAAAACAGTCCTGTAGCTTCTGTCGCGGAGTGTGATTTTTAGGCGATTTTGCCATGCTCGTGTAGGCTTATTCTAAGCTCCCAGAATGAGATTTTCACTCTGCAGCGGAGTGTGCGCTGATATGAAACTTCCTGGCAGATTAAAACTGTGTGCCCGACCGAGACTCGAACTCGGGACCTTTGCCTTTCGCGGGCAAGTGCTCTACCAACTGAGCTACCGAAGCACGACTCACGTCCGGTACTCACAGCTTTACTTCTGCCAGTATCTCGTCTCCTACCTTCCAAACTTTACAGAAGCTCTTCTGCGAACCTTGCAGAACTAGCACTCCTGGCAGAGCACTTGCCCGCGAAAGGCAAAGGTCCCGAGTTCGAGTCTCGGTCGGGCACACAGTTTTAATCTGCCAGGAAGTTTCTTATTCTAAGCGGTTTAAGCACTTTAAGAAAATAGCTGAGGACAAATAATTTGCACGAAATAATAATTCCGACAAATGGCGATATATGGTTAAAAAACATGTGGTTAAGCTATCAAACAATAAAAAATTGAATCATGTAGTTTTCTGTTCACTTCACCTCAGAATTTACGCAAAGTTATAGGTGAAAACCAGCTGGAACAGACACACACACAGTCTCAATTTAAACTAAAAAGTATTTGTTCATTTATTTAAATATAAATTTTAGATGTAGCACCAGTTCTAAAACTTTTATAACTAATTAAAAACTGATATTTAAAGCTAGATACCTGAAAATCTCGTATTTAAGTAGAGAAATAAATTAATTTTGAAGTTACCTTATTGCCAGAAATATACTTTTTGCTTGCCTCTCTCTGAAATAAGATACGTTAGTTGACTCTAAACAGATTAGCAAGCCTGCTCATGAGTGACATTTACTAATGAGCGTAAACATTATGACCAACTGCGTAATAGCTTCTTAATCGTTGTTGATCCATTACGGATCGTGGGACGATGGCTGACATGAACTTCTTGATGCAATTATTTGCCGACAGCCGTATGTATTGTAGAAATTTATTTTATGAACTCCTATGTGCTCCCAGTTTCGGCATTATTTTGATGCCATCTTCAGGCCCCACTCGTCAGAGTCGTAAAATCGCTATACACGGAAGGAGCCATATAACTGGACCCGTGAATCAAATCGTCGTGCAACAGCTCTTGGTGGACAGGCGACGCAGACTGTATGGCGATTCTACGACTATGGCGAGTGGGGACTGAAGATAGCATCAATATAATGCCGAAACTCGTAGCACATAGTTCATAAAATAAAATAAATTTCTACAATACAGACGGGTGTTGGTAAATTATTGCAGCAAGAAATGCTTAATAGCTTGTTTGTTCGTCTTCGGAAAGAAAAATGTTATTGATTCTGTATATCAGGCATCTGACACCTTTGTCTAGGTATGTGGCTTTAGGTGTCTATGCATACGTCACGTAATTCGCGTAAATAACGGGCGCCCGACAGAGACTCAAATGGGTTCCATAGGATTTACGTCAGGCAAATTTGTTCGACGAATCATTAATGTGAGTTCACTACAATTCTTGTCAAACACTGTAGCACGATTCTGGCTCCCAAACGCGGACAGTTGTATTGGTGAACTATGACATCGCTGTCGGGCAAGGCATCAAGTGTGAAGTGATGCACGTGGTTCGCAGCTGTCAGCGTGTCCTTGATTACTTCCCCAGGTCCAATGCAAACGCAGGGGAATGTCTCCAGTGGCCTGCTCTCACCAGTATGTGTCCGGGGCGCGCTGCACGTTTCGTGGCGCCATTCACCTCGATGACGGTATATGTCGAGACGATCATGGACATAGTGTAAGAAACATGAGATTCACCCGAAAAGCTGACACGTTTCCATTGATCGACGGTTGAATCCCGATGGTCCCGTTCCCACTGCAATCGTAACTGACGCAGTTGTTGGGTTAACATGTGAACACAAGGTGGTCTCCCGCGGAGTTCCATGTTCAACAATATATGAACAGTGTGCTCTGAAAGACTTGTGAATGCACCATCATTGTGCTTTTCGGCAGAGATGCCACAGATCACCATCTTTCCTACTTTACAGAGCAGGCTAGCCTCCGATTCTCATATTTTGTGACGTCCAACAATTTAGTGCCTTCACTGTCCTACTTCTTCCTGAATATGCTGACGACAGTAGCACGTGAACATTCCAACAGCTTCGCGGTTTTCGAGGCACTCGTTCACAGGCTCTGCGTAATAGTAGCCTTCCCTTTGTCAAAGTCGCTTATCTACATCTACATCCGTACTCCGCAACCACCTGACGGTGTGTGGCGGAGGGCACTTTGAGTACCTCTATCGGTTGTCCCTTCTATTCCAGTATCGTATTGTTCGTGGAAAGAATGATTGTCGGTATGCCTCTGTGTGGGCTCTAATCTCTCTGATTTTATCATCGTGGTCTCTTCGCGAAATATACGTAGGAGGGAGCAATACTCTGCCTGACTCCTCGGTGAAGGTATGTTCGCGAAGCCTCAACAAAAGCCCATACCGCCGTTGGATCTTCTCTAACTCATCTATCAACCCTATCTGGTACGGATCCCACACTGCTGAGCAGTATTCAAGCAGTGGGCGACCAAGTGTACTATAATCTACTTCCTTTCTTTTCGGATTGCATTTCCTTAGGATTACCCCAATGAATCTGTCTGGCATCTGGTTTACTGACGATCAGCTTTATATGATCATTCCATTTTAAATCACTCCTAATGCGTACTCCCAGATAATTTATGGAATTAACTGCTTCAAGTTACTGACCTGCTATATTTTAGCTAAATGATTAGGGATCTTTCTTTCTGTGTATTCGCAGCACATTACACTAGTCTACATTGAGATTCAATTGACACTGCCTGCACCATGCGTCAATTCGCTGCAGATTCTCTTGCATTTCAGTACAATTATCCATTGTTACAACCTCCCGATATACCACAGCATCATCCGCAAAAAGACTCAGTAAACTTCCGATGTCATCCACAAGGTCAGTTATGTATATTGTGAATAGCAACGGTCCTACGACACTCCCCTACTAGACACCTGAAATCACTCTTACTTCGGAAGACTTCTCTCCATTGAGAATGACATGCTGCGTTCTGTTATCTAGGAGCTCTTCTGTGCGGATTTACCCACGTGCAGTCCATATGTTCGCGAGGGTGATCCCACGTCCGTGTCTGCTCCGCTTACATACTTTCGTTACCTCGACACCTGTCCGTCCCCGGTAGCTGAATGGTCAGCGCGACAGAATGTCAATTCTAAGGGCCCGGGTTCGATTTTCGGGTGGTTCGGAGATTTTTCTCTACTCAGAGACTGGATGTTGGGTTGTCCCAATCATCATTATTGCATCCCCATCGACGCGCAAGTCGCCGAAGTGGCGTCAAATCGAAAGACTTGCACCCGGCGAACGGCGTACCCGACGGGAAGCCCTAGCCACACATTTTCATTTACCTCGACACGTGCCCCCAACGCCACAAGGCGGCATCATAAAGGCATTGACCGTCTTGTCTCACAGTAGGATAAACGAATTAAGTTATTTTCATTACTTTTGAAATAATAAACAGCTTTCTCACTTATTTTCCGACTGCCTTCTCAAAAAATGGTTCAAATGGCTGTGAGCACTATGGGACTTAACTGCTGAGGTCATGAGTCCCCTAGAACTCAGAACTACTTAAACCTAATTAACCTATGGACATCACACACATCCATGCCCGAGGCAGGATTCGAACCTGCGACCGTAGCGGTCGCGCGTTTCCAGACTGTAGCGCCTAGAACCGCTCGGCCACCCCGCCGGCCAAGGTGACATGAAACGTCGTGGTGTTCAGTGGTCATAATGTTTTGCCTATTCAATGTATATATACACGTTGTTACCAAACACATCGAAAAACACTCGACCAATTTACTTCAAATATGCTCTTCGAATTATAGCGATTGCAATTTCCCATGCGGCTTGCATTCGTTACGAGTATCAACAAGACATATTGTAAATCACTTCGGCAGAGTTTAAACATACCGGGCAACACCAGGCACTGCAGGTAGTTGATAATACATTCCAAAAAATTCGGTACTGATACGATATACAGAGTGTTACAAAAGGTACGGTCAAACTTTCAGGAAACATTTCTCACACACGAAGAAGGAAAAGATGTTATGTGGACATGTGTCCGGAACCGCTGAATTTCCATGTTAGAGCTCATTTTAGTTTAGTCATTTCGCACTGTACTTCCTCGATTCACCGCCAGTTGTCCCAATTGAAGGAACGTAGAACATGTGCCTTTACAAGTACGACACATCTGGTTCATGCACGATGGAGCTCCTGCACATTTCAGTCTAAGTGTTCGTACGCTTCTCGACAACAAATTCGGTGACCGATGGATTGGTAGAGGCGGACCAATTCCATGGCCTCCACGCTCTCCTGACCTCAACCCTTTTGACTTTCCTTTATGGTGGCATTTGAAAGCTCTTGTCTACGCAAGCCCGGTACCATATGTAGAGACTCTTCGTGCTCGTATTGTGGACGGCTGTGATAAAATACGCCATTCTCCAGGGCTGCATGAGGGATTCCATGCGACGGAGGGTGGATGCCTGTATCCTCGCTAATGGAGGACATTTTGAACATTTCCTGTAACAAAGTGTTTGAAGTCACGCTGGTACGTTCTGTTGCTGTGTGCTTCCATTCCATGATTAATGTGATTTGAAGAGAAGTAATAAAATGAGCTCTAACATGGAAAGTAAGCGTTTCCGGACACATGTGCACATAACATATTTTCTTTCTTTGTGTGTGAGGAATCTTTCCTGAAAGTTTGCCCGTACCTTTTTGTAACACCCTGTATATAGAAATGTTGTTACCAAACACGTCGGAAAATTCTCGACCGATTTACTTCAAATATGCTCTTCGAATTAGAACGATTGCAGTCTCCCATGCGGCTTTCATTCGTTATGAGTATCAACGAGGCACAATGTCGATCACTTTGGCAGAGCGTACACATATCGGGCAATACCAGGCACTGCAGCTAGTTGATAATATATTCCAAGTAATTCGGTACTGATATATGTGGAAGACGTCGAGCATAACCGTTTTAGTACGATACCACGGCGTGTAAAACTGAAAAGAGAAGAATACAGAACCTAGATTTTGTAACACATTAATTCCAAGGCTTCCAGCGATCCAGACAAGCAAAAGATTGATGGACACTACAGCGTTAAACACAATTGTGGAATCCATTTATCATCCCCGTCGTCCCGGTCCAGAAAAAGAGGTTATGAATTAAGATCTGAGGGGGAAGAAAAGGCGGAAAAAAATAATAAAGCGAAGATCGCGCATAGTCGATCTGGAAATGTGGGACGAAAATAGTACGGAAGAACGCGCGAGAGAGAGAGAGAGGGAGAGGGGGGAGGAGAATGGAAAAGCTGCACAGTCTTATATGAAAGTTTTGCTTACGAAAGGAGATTGCCTTGGGAGTATTCAAATAAAAATTTCTAATGGCACGTTAAAAGCCACGGCCAACGAGGGCGAGAATAGAGGGTTGGGTTTCGGTGCGTGCCGAGTCTTCAGAGCTGAAGAGCGCGGAGGGAAATATATGATGGAGCGAAGCTTTCGGCTCTTATTAATATCGAAGTAAACAGCGGTGCGGCCGCATGGCTGCTTCGACGCTTAGGGAGAAATCAAGCGGTGTTGTTGTGGAAGGCGGGGGTCTGACCGGTCCTGTATGGTGCGCCCGGGAAGGAAGTGCATGGGGTGGGGGTAGCAGGAGGGCGCTAGGGTGGGGGTAGGTGATGCCTGGAGGGGGGAGGGGAAATCGGTGAACCCCTCGCGGCCATTTATCAAAGCCCTGCGCGCAGTGATGAGTCACTTGGCTGTGTGCTGCTACAATGATTCACGCGGATTAACCGGCGCCGCGCTACGTCACACGAGGAATCGTCCACAGACTCCTTCCGGCAAGATCCCGAGGGAGACGGGAGGCCTCTGGCGTGGGGTGCTGACGACTTGCGTATGTCCCGGACCGCATCCGTCACAAGTGCCCTCAGCCATAATCACCCGCCCACCGCTCTGCCAATAGAAAAGATAAGACGCCCTACCGACAAAAAAAAAAGGTTACACACAAAAATTTCTCACATACTGTGCAGTATCGAGTCGTTTACTGTCGACCACTTCTCAGAGTAGATAGCACAAATCTATTGCTAACTCGGAAAGCGTTTGACATAGTGCCCCACTGCATACATGGTTTCCAGGAGTCTGGGAGGACCTGGAGGAACAGCTGAACGGAATGGACAGTGTCTTGAAAGGGGGATATAAGAAATAATAATGAATCAGCAATAAAGCTGATAATATATAAAATCAAACATGTTAAAACTACCAATTAAAATTATTAAAGACAATAAAATCAAAGCTAAACTTCATATGAAATTGATTGAGCAACAGAACGAAGGGAGCCTGATAAAGAATAATTTTTTTTAGAGTATGATCCAGCAATTATAACAGTATAAACACCTAATCTAGTACAGCAGACGCGTCTAGGGCGTTGCAGTCATGGACTGTGTGGCTGGTCCCGGCGGAGGTTCGAGTCCTCCCTCGGGCATGGGTGTGTGTGTTTGTCCTTAGGATAATTTAGGTTATGTAGTGTGTAAGCTTAGGGACTGATGACCTTAGCAATTAAGTCCCATAAGATTTCACACACATCTCATCTAGTACAGCACAAAAAAATAAAAACCCATAAGAAAATGACCACACATAAGTAAGGGAGAATTACTCAAAGGGTTTCACTGGACTAAAATGCAAAATGACAATCATTGAATGTCGTCGAATTAAATCGGGTGATGCTGCGGGAATTAGATGGGAAATGAGACACTTAAAGTAGTAAAGGAGTTTTGCTATTTAGGAAGTAAAATAACTGATGATGGCCGAAGTAGAAAGGATGTAAAATGTAGACTGGCAATAGCAAGAGAAGCGTTTCTGAAGAAGAGAAATTTGTTAACATCGAGTATAGATTTGTCAGGAAGTCGTTTCTGAAAGTTTTTTTTTTTGGAGTGTAGCCATGTATGGAAGTGTAACGTGGTCGATAAATATTTTAGACAAGTAGAGAATAGAAGCTTTCGAAACGTGATGCTACAGAAGAATGCTGAAGATTAGATGGGTAGATCACATAACTAGTAAGGAGGTATTGAATAGAATTGGGGAGAATAGAAGTTTGTGGCACAACTTGGCTATAAGAAGGGATCGATTGATAGATCTTGTTGTGAGGCATCAAGGGATCACCAATTTAGTACTGGAGGGTATGAATGGTAGAGGGAGACCAAGAGATGAATACACTAAGAAGGATGTAGGTTGCAGTAGATAGTGGCAGATGAAGAGGCTTGCACAGGATAGAGTAGCATGGAGAGCTCCATCAAACCAGTCTCTGGACTGAAGAGTACAACAACAAACATGTTTGTCTTTTTCCTGCCGGTTCTGTCTTGCTATTTTTTTTTATTTATGCAGTTTAGTGCAGAAGCAGAGAACGCACAATTACGGCCCCGTTCCAAGCACATAATGAGAGGGCGATGATATATACTGAAGCGCCAAAGAAACTGGTGTAGACGTGCGTATTCAAATACAGAGATACGTAACTAGGTAGAATACGGCGTTGCGGTCGGCAACGCCTATATAAGACAAGTGTCCGGCGCAGTTGCTAGATCGGTTACTGGTGCTAGAATGGCAGGTTATAAGGCTTTGAGTGAGTTTGAAGACTGTGGTATAGTCGCCGCACGAGCGATGGGACACAGCATCTCCGAGGTAGCGATGAAGCACAGATATTCCTGTACGACCATTACACGAGTGTACGGTGAATATAAGGAACCCGGTGAAACATCAAATCTCCGACTACGCAGCGGCCAGAAAAAGATCCTGCAAGAATGGGACCAACGACGAGTGAAGAGAGTCGTTCAACGTGACAGAAGTGGAACTCTTCTGCACATTGCTGCCGATTTCAGTGCTAGGCCATCAAGAAGTGTTAGCGTGTGAACCACCCAACGATACGTCATCAATATGGGTTTTCGGAGCAAAAGGCCCACTCGTGTACCCTTGATGACTGCACGACTCAAAGGTTTACGCATCACCTGGCCCCGTCAACATTGGACTATTTGTGCCTCGTTTCAAATTGTATCGAGCGGGTGGACGTGTACGGGTATGGAGATAACCTCATGAATCCATGGACCCTGAATGTCAGCAGGGGATTGTTAAAGCTGGTGGAGGCTCTGTAACGGTGTGGGTCTTGTGCAGTTGGAGTGATATGGGACCCCTGATACGTCTAAACACGCCTGAGACAGGTGACACATACATAAGCATCCTGTCAAATCACCTTTATACATTCATGCTTGTTGTGCTTTCCGACGGACTAGGGCAATTCCAGGAGGACAATGCGACACCCGACACGTCCAGAATTGCTAGAGGGTGGCTCCAGGGTCACTTCCGCTGGCCAACAAAGTCCCTAGACATGAATATTATTGAGCATATCTGGGATAAATTGAAACGTGCTGTTCAAAAGAGATCTCCACCTCCTGGTACTCTTACGGATTTATGGACAGCGGTTTCATAGTGTCAGTACCCTCAAGCACAATTTCAAACATCTGTCGAGTCCTTGACACGTCGTGTTGCTACACTTCTACGTGCTCGCTGGGGCCCTACACTATATAGTAGGTGGTAGTATAAACGAAGTGCAATAAAAATGCCATGTGTTGGTCAATAAAAATGTTACATGTCCCAATAAGAAATGCCATGTATGTCAATAAAATGCCATGTATGTGCCATTTTTATTGAGTACGGAGATACAGCTGAGTTTTTCGTTTCGTGTGTTGCTACACCGGTTGCTATGGACGTATTTATTGAATGTCGGCTGTAGAGTGTTGATTTCACGTTTTGAAGCTGTGCTTTAGTTTACAGCGAAGTTTTCATTGTGATTTGTTGGCCAGGTCCACTGTGTGTAGGGTGTAAATATGCCGCACATATACTCATGCTGAGTATGCCGATATGGTATTTCTCTATGGGTTTGTATGGAACTGCTGCTGCTGCTGCTGCTGCTTCTAGAGAATACGGCATACGATTTTCTAACCACAGACTACAAGATTCAAGAGTGTTTACTCGTGTGTTCATTACACTGCGCGACATTAGTACAGTGCCCAGCAATCATATTGTAGTGCTTTCAGCATTGCAGCCCAGTCAGCAATCGTGATAATCAAATATATAACAAATTATCAGCCTCGACTGAGGTAATGAAACAAACCTTTACCTAGGTTTCAGCCCAAGTAATTGAGCCTTCTTCAGAAGATAAACCTGATTCTATAATGTCTACGAGGACATGGTATAGAAATAAAACTAAAACAGCCTGAATAGGAGTGGTCACATTTTAAAAGTGAGGTGGATAGGTATTACTTGGTATTGGTGGTTCCATTATCAAGCGCAGTGTCCGCATCAGGACTGCCTAAAGTCAAAGTGACCATCTAACAACCGTCAATTTTCTTTTCCATTCTTCTGTTTATTATTTATGTCATCAACTTGGATTCATAAGGTGTTTGATTGTGCGTTAGTTCTGACACTTACTTGCTCTTGCTCGTGTAGTGATATTTTCCCGTAAGTGTAATGGTATGTCGCCAGTCTTACAGATTCTACACGCAAACTTGAATATTCGTTTGGTTGCCACTTACGGCCAATGCTTTTACAATTACCGATACGATGTTATGTATCCCTTCTGTCTTATTCGATCTCAAGTCTTCCAGACTTTATATTCTGACTCTGATAGTGGCTCTCCTACATCCACCATATCGGCTACAGTTTCTTCTTCTATCACTTCATCAGACACCCCAAATAGAGGCCTGTACTACTACCACAGCGGAATTCCCATTGCATTTTCAACACTACCGTCCTCTCTCCGTTACCGGTATATTCGACCAAAACACGGACATTACGGAAATGCCCCATTAACTCAGAAGTGAATCCTTGGAGGGAAGTGCTGGTGCAAAGATTTCGAGAACCGGCATTTGCATGTGACTGCAGAACGATTCTACTGCCGCCTACGTACACTTCGCGCGAGGACCGCGAAGGGAAACTGCGAGAATGATAATGCGGAAGAGCTGCACTTACATCCGCAACCTTCCTTTAGTCCATTTTGTGTCTACAGCGTGGCCAGTGTAAACACTCCAGGTCCGGAAATACAATACTGGCCATAAAAAAATTGCTACACCAAGAAGAAAGGTAGATGATAAACGGGTATTCTTTGGACAAATATAGTATACTAGAACTAACATGTGATTACATTTTCACGCAGTTTGGGTGCATAGATCCTGAGAAATCAGTACCCAGAAAAATTACCTCTAGCCGCAATAACGGCCTTTGTACGCCTGGGCATTAAGTCAAATAGAGCTTGGATGGCGTGTACAGGTACAGCTGTCCATGCAGCTTCAACACGATAACACAGTTCATCAAGAGTAGTGACTGGCGTATTGTGACGAGCCAGTTGCTCGGCCACCATTGACCAGCCGTTTTCAATTGGTGAGAGATCTGGAGAATGTGCTGGCCAGGGCAGCAGTCGAACATTATCTGTATCCAGAAAGGCCCGTACAGGGCCTGCAACATGCGGTCGTGCATTATCCTGCTGAAATGTAGGGTTTCGCAGGGAGCGAATGAAGGGGTCGTAACACATCTGAAATGTAACGTTCACTGTTCAAAGTGCCGTCAATGCGAACAAGAGGTGACAGAGACGTGTAACTAATGGCACCCAATACCATCACGCTTGGTGATACGCCATTACGGCGATAACGAATACACGCTTCCAATGTGCGTTCACCGCGATGTCGCCAAACACGGAAGCTACGATCATGATGCTGCAAACAGAACCTGGATTCATCCGAAAAAATGACGTTTTGCCATTCGTGCACCCAGGTTCGTCGTAGAATACACCATCGCAGGCGCTCCTGTCTGGCGTCAAGGTGACTGCAGCCATGGTCCCCGAGCTGATAATCCATACTGCTGGAAACGTCGTCGAACTGTTCGTGCCGGCCGGGGTAGCCTAGCGGTTCTAACCTCCCCACAAAACAATTTCCGTAACCTCCCAACAGTAAGAAATATAATTATTTATAGCATTCAGCGTAACCTCCCACAGATAAATTCCGTAACCTACCAATAATACAATGCGACTAATCTCTCAATAAAATTGTCGCTCACTTATAACCTTTCAATAATTGACTGTCAGTTTAACCTGGTAAATACTGGATGTCAGCAGTGCTGCGTCATGGCCCTGATACATCATTCTGAATAAACTGAAAAATCTTACCTTAATTAGGTCGCCGGATAACACGTATATATCTGCTCCTATAAAAATTTTTCTGGCGCAGCTAAGTGCAATGCTGGCCGATAGATTTGTCTTATATAAAAGGAAAGAACTGATTTTTGTTTCCAATAATCGGGATGACCAAGGATCGGAGAAATTAGTAAATTCTTTAAATTGAAATGAATGAGTGTCAAAAGTTACTTTTTATGAGAAAGATTCTTATCAAGCGATTTTCTTTAAAAACATTTACATGGGACTTGATGTAACAATACTACATATGCGCGAGGCTGCTTTTACCTTATCCTAGAACGCTCAGGCTACGGCCCAGCCAACACGATACACCAGACACGACTGCTCGTTAGTAACAACTTACTCCTACTGCTACACAAGTTCCTACTGCAGTCAACACTGCTATTTGGTCTCAGATTCTCTTACAGCTTACATAGCAGCACGTGAGCAATCCATCGAAATCAGCTCGAGTGCGCTAGCAACAAATTCTTCAATCATGGACCTCTTACACGGTTCTAGGCGCTACAGTCTGGAACCGCGCTACCGCTACGGTCGCAGGTTCGAATCCTGCCTCGGGCATGGATGTGTGTAATGTCCTTCGGTTAGTTAGGTTTAGGTAATTCTAGGTTCTAGGGGACTGATTACCACAGAAGTTGAGTCCCACAGTGCTCAAAGCCATCTGAACCATTTTTGAACTGTTCGTGCAGATGGTTGTTGTCTTGCAAACGCCCCTATCTGTTGACTCGGGGATCGAGATCCGTTATAGCCATGCGGATAAGATGCCTGCCATCTCAACTGCTAGTGATACGAGGCCGTTGGGATCCAGCACGGCGTTACGTATTACCCTCCTGAACCCACCGATTCCATATTGTGCTACCAGTCATTTGATCTCGACCGACGCTAACAGCAATGTCGCGATACGATAAACGGCAGTCGCGATAGGCTACAATCCGACCTTTATCAAAGTCGGAAACGTGATGGTACGCATTCCTCCTCCTTACACGAGGCATCACGACAATGTTTCACCAGGCAACGCCGGTCAACTGCTGTTTGTGTATGGGAAATCGGTTGGAAACTTTCCTCATATCAGCAGGTTGTAGGTGTCGCCACCGGCGCCACCCTTGTGTGAATGCTCTGAGATGCTAATCATTTGCATATCACAGCATATTCTTCCTGTCGGTTAAATTTCGCGTCTGTTGTATATCATATTCGTGGCGTAGCAGTTTTAATGGCCAGTAGTGTACATTGCCACCAACATTACCAGGCAAAAGCGGCCCGCAAATCTGTCGTAAGCTTCGCTGCAGTTCATGTGGCCGCAATATCGCCGGACAGTGTTATCGGCAACATGCAGGTTTATGCCTCTTGGAAACGTAGCTGTAGCTTCCATATTACAGGAAGTACATAACGAGCTACACTACAGAGGTGTACAGCTTCACTGCTGCCTCCAGTAATCGCTCTGTACTCACCACTGCAGGTTCAAATGACTCTGAGCACTATGCGACTTAACTTCTGAGATCGTCAGTCGCCTAGAACTTAGAACTGATTAAACCTAACTAACCTAAGGACATCACACACATCCATGCCCGAGGCAGGATGCGAACCTGCGACAGTAGCGGTCGCTCGGCTCCAGACTGTAGCGCCCAGAACCGCACGGCCATTCCAGCCGTCTCATGACTGCAGGAAGATATGACCTGCTGACTCGATGCGTTGGGCCTGCAGCTTCCGTTCCTAGGTGGTCGTTCACCTCAAGGCCTCGTTAGGAGGGCTACTTCGGAGAATCACTTTAAAGAAGCATCGTCGGCGGCCGCTTCAGCACCTCGTCCGTCACGTACTGGGCTTGCCAAGCGCGCTGAACAGTAGTCGCTCGTTAAGTCGGCGCCGCGCGCTCACCTCCTCACAACAGAGAGCGGGGGCGTCGTCGACAATGGCTGCTCGCCGGTGTGTGTGTGTGTGTGTGTGTGTGTGTGTGTGTGTGTGTGTGTGTGTGTGTTGCCCGGCCGGCCGATGAGTATCTGATCTGCCACAGAACGGTGGAGCGCCAAGCGCGGCTACCATTCATCACTCGCGCGGCCATCAATTGCTTCATTAGGGAGCGCGGTGAGTCCCCTGAAGCAGTGTGGCCAGTGGCCAGCGTCAGGGCTGCCACTACACGCGCCGTGACGGGGGTCCCAGAATGGCGATGGGCGCACTTATCGGAGGGGATCTGCCTCTGTACAGTTGGAATTCTTTTCACCTTTCGGATCGTAAACGTCCGGTAGGAATCTCAGCTTCATTATGTATGTTATGTTCGGCAGGCACGTGTGGAAAATATTATTTTAACAGCGAATGCCTTGTTAAAGTCTTCATCATCTGACATTTAACTATCAGAATTTCAGTCTATGTCGTTAATCATATTTGATTGCAACTATTGAAAAATGTCAAACTACAGATCACTAGCTTTATGGTTCCTCGTCAATAGCCTAAGTTCGTAAGATAAAAACTGAAAAGTTAGGCTTAGAGGCTAGCAACTAATTGTTCATGTAGCTAAATTGAAAGATATGTACTTCTTGATATGGGTCGTTTCGTCCGTAGTGACCCACTTTCTGAGATTTCCAAGGTGGACCGTCTTCGATTTTGAAAAAAAAGGCTCTATGGAATGTACCAAACAATTTTACATAAACTTCTGTCAAGATTCAGTTCCATCTGTAACGTTTCACATTGCTACTGGAGCTGTATTCACTAGCGTCGCTGCAGACCGTACGGCTGTTCCCGGCGGAGGTTAGAGTCCTCCCTCGGGCATGGGTGCGTGTTTGTTTGTCCTTAGGATAATTTAGGTTAAGTAGTGCGTAAGCTTAGGGACCGATGACCTTAGCAGTTAAGTCCCATAAGATTTCACATACATTTGAACATTTTTTGTTTTGACCTTATTTTTAACTTACTTCAGAACATGGAACCATTGTTCCTGGTGTAAAAAGAATTACAGTCCTGCAACAAGAAATCCTGACAACTTTTTGTGTAGAATATGGAGATAATGTATCTGAAGATCAGAAAACAATGCACATGGGTCAGTCTCTTTTTAACCAGGTTCATTTAGTGGTATTTGGAAATACCGCCTGCAAACTTTGCTGTGAATCGAGTTGATATTAAAAAAGTAATAAATTAAAACGTCATGCGTAATGCGCCAATTTTACTGCATAACATCGAAAATATAGTAAGCGATAAACTTTTCTCCTTTTATCATTTTGTGGGCAGTGACAGCGAGAAAATGTTTAGTAAAGCATTGTAAAATTTGTTGCTAGTAGCTGAGTGCTCTCATTCACAAATACTGGAGCAATATAGTCCGCCTATTTCTCGCTTACATGATTAACGTCAAATATTTAACTCATTAACTCATTTGAAAAGTAATCAGACGTATCAAGCTGTTCCGTTCATGGGAGTTTCATTCTTTAAAGACTCTAGAGGGTTTACTAGTACATAACAGAGATCGGCAGCACTCAGCAATAATTTTATTCTACATGGGTTCTTAAGACCGATAACTTTTTTTTTAACTTAACACGATTTTACCTCTAAAACATGTCAACTGTATTTCTTTTTTTTATTTTTATAGTCGTTGTACACTTCAATTCTCACGTCCCGTAGCTTTGATCATAGATGTATGCACGGTAACGCATTTATGAAATCCACAGCGGCATCATTGTATTTGTGAACCAGAATAAAATATCGATTGATATTAGAAACAACATTAATGAAATCCTTGAGTCCCTCCAACAAGCGCAAAACTCCTTGTACCGAGAAGCATATCTAGGAGCAAGGCCTACACTTCAGAGGTAGATCTAACATCTGTATGAATCGCCGGTGGCCAAATACATTTTTTCACTTTCGTTTTGCTGTTACCAACTCTCAGACGAATTGCTTCCAAACGATATTTTCAAAATCGTGTAGCAGCATTCTGGAAATGTTCACGAGTTACAGTTTCAGAAGCAGTTAACTTATTTAAAAACTGGGCAGATGTGAGTAGGGCGTGCACACCGAGCGTTTCCAACAAACTTAATTATGTATGTAGACAGTTCATCCATCCTGGGATGGAAAACTTCGACTTTTCTCTTTCTGTTATCGGCTTTGATACTGGCAAGATATCAGTCGCAGGAATTCCAAGGCTTTCGAGAATGAAGGACAAGACTTTTTTGGGGGGTATAATTAAAAATTAACTGTTTTCCGACTTTTTCCTTTACTTCTAGTGCGAAACTTGCTTCTGTACTAGGCAAGGTCCTAGTGGAGGTGGTTTGCCATTGCCTTCCTCCGACCGTAATGGGGATGAATGATGATGAGGGCGACACAACAACGCCCAGTCATCTCGAGGCAGGAAAAATCCCTGATCCCGCCAGGAATCGAACCCGGGATCCCGTGCGCGGAAAGCGAGAACGCTAGCGCAAGACCACGAGCTGCGGACACACATCAACGAATGCTAAACTAGACACAGAGAAATGACAGTTGCAGCACTGTATTTCGAAAACAGCAGTGACCACGACATAAACTGCAAACTTTCAACCAGTTTGCCAGGGGAGAGAAAGTTGTTTGGCTTACGATCGATGAATTAGGCGTTGATCTGTAGGTACATCTCCATTTTATTTTAAAAAACCTCAATGAACAGTTTTAAAAGTAAAACAGATACGTGCAAACGGAAGCCTATATGTGCAAAAGAAAAAAAAATTGTGTAATGTTTCAGGACTTGCACTCGAGGTACTTTGTAACTAAGGCTAGACGCATCTGGCAGCGCAAGTTAAATAAAAAAAAGCTTATTATGCAGCATTCAAAAGGCGTTTTTCTATAGAACTTCTGCAGCTTATATTCAGGTGCTGCGAAAATTGCCTCCACAATGACGTTGTTATCAATAAGAGATTTCTAGGCAGTTCTTGTGTCACTTACTTCGGAAACACCCAGTTCATGCAATCAGAAGTTTTAAAGGGTTTCTACAAAGCGCGTATCTAAGATAAGATGATAGACAGAAAAATGAACTGGACGTTGTTGATACAATTACTACCTGATACGAAGTTTTGTAGGAAGATCCCACCAGTAACACGGAAGTTTTGGAAAGCCTAAACACGTATTTACTTGCAGTGCTGACGTTGCCAGACATAGGTGCTATATAAAGAAAAAAACCTAGCCTATTTTGCCTGCTTTCATTCCATAATGTTATATAGGGTCATTTTGTGATGTATCACATCACGGTAAGCTACGGTTTCCCATACAAAAAGTGGGCATCACGAATTCTTTCTATTTATTTAAACCCTTAGAGAAGTTGTGATTAATATCTCTTTTTCAACAGCTCACTTCATGGAATCTGTACAAGGAATAAAAGTTGGCCTTGTCAGTAGGACGTGCATTCCGAGGGTACCGTTCAAACTTAATTATATATACAGACATTCCGGGAACCGATAGTTTCGATGATTTTTGCCTGTTGTCGACATATCTGCCGCGGGAATCCCAAGACTTTTGAGAAAGTTTTAATTTTATTCCAATTTATCAATGTTGCGTACACGCAACATGAAGTTTCCACCAATTTTTTTTCACGAATTGTTAGACTACTTGAGAAATATAAAAAAATAAACTGAGAATTTATGAATGCCTTTCTACAAATTAATGATGAGATCTGTATAAGAAGTTAGTTTTGACTGAATTTTGTAAGTTGAACATCTTTCTGCGTGTATGCCACTGTGTGAAGAAAAGGATTAAGTTTGAAGTCTGATAAAAAATGAGAAAAAGAAGTTTTTTGTGAGAGATCCTTGAAAATTAACAATCTTTAGATTTTTTGGTCTTTATTTGTGCTATGAAGCGGAACAGAAGAGAATCGAAGCATTTGAGATGTGGTGCTATAGACGAATGTTGAAAATTAGGTGGACTGATAAGGTAAGGAATGAGGAGGTTCTACGCAGAATCGGAGAGGAAAGGAATATGTGGAAAACACTGATAAGGAGAAGGGACAGGATGATAGGACATCTACTAAGTCATGTGGGAATGACTTCCGTGGTACTAGAGGGAGCTGTAGAGGGCAAAAACTGTAGAGGAATGCAGAGATTGGAATACGTCAAGCGAATAATTGAGGACGTAGGTTGCAAGTGCTACTCTGAGATGAAGAGGTTAGCACAGGAAAGGAAATCGTGGCGGGCCGCATCAAACCAGTCAGTAGACTGATGACAAAAAAAAAGCGTTGATTCCTACCAAATTTCATGATTATAGGTCGACAGCAAGAACCCTACGGCTTTTAATGAGAGCGTTTGCAAGTATCAAAATACGTGACATTAAGTGCATCTTTGATTTCACTGACTTAGAAGCTCACATTTATTACACCGCCAAGGAACCTAACATCTTACCATGTAACATTAATTTCGCTGTGATATGTTTACCCGCCCCTGAGAGAGGGCTTTTTTTACAGTCGGACAGACAAAAGATGGACAACAAATTGACCCTCTAAAGATTCCTTTTTTACCGCTTAGGGTATGGACCCCGAAAAAGACGCAACCACAAAGACCGATTTATCTTTTTGTTGCTAACTTCCTTCCTTGTGAGCTAAAAATGCGGGAAAGGCTTACGCGCTCCCACTAGCTCGCTTTCGTCCATTTTATAGCGATAGGAAGGCCCCTTTGCAAACACTGTCAGGCAACAGTGGTTACAAATGTTGCCGAACTTCTGGCTGCAATCGTACGGTTGGCAATGTTGCCGAACAACATTGCTCGGCTACATTGTCAACACTATACAATTACTATGGCCCGTGTAGACGTACTGTATTTGAACAGCCGTGCCTCTGAAACTAACAACAATCCGACATGCGGAAACGTTTTCTTCGAGTTGGTCTATTATCACCACCTGAAGTAGTTACTTCTGAAACACCCTGTATACTCAGCAACGAACTATACAATGTGTGGCTGAGGGTGTTTGATACCGATAGTAATGATTCCAAGGAAACTTGTAGATTGTTTTTTCGGACAGGAACAGAGAGAATAAATGTTCACACGAGTTACGAGTTTCCTGGAGAGATAAAGAGGGAAGGTGGAAGTGATGAGGGAGGGAGTCCGTGTCGCTCACTTGTTTGTGCGTTTGAAGGGAAAGGGTTCGTCCAGACAGCTGTGAAGGGCCAGAGGCGGGGGAAAGGCAGCCATTCTGCGCCTGCCCTTGCAATGGCCGCCACGAACCGCCCAATCCGTTGTCGTCGCTGTTTATTCAGCAGAAAACCACGGTGTAATTTCGTAACTACACTTCCAGCTACCATTAAAACTGCCTTTGTTGCTTGGGGCTGCTAAAAAAGTATGATTTTTGGCTGGGAGCTTGGCGGTATTGCTACTACCTGGATCTACGCTAGCTGTTTGGAAAGGAAGTGGATCAACATGGCTTCCGCTTCATACTACAAAATGAAGCTATCCACTTCTGTATTAAAACGTATACCTATAACGGCACAGTGTGAAATTCTAGCTTATTTCTTAAAACGGAGAAGAGTATTTTCAGCGGTTCATGTTAAAACAAAGCTCGCATTGTTCAATACGTGTTCCAGACATGCTCTAAGACAAGAACTCTGCCCCACGAAGGAGTTATGAAATTTGTTAGGAACTGACACTCGTACAGGTGTCGACAGTATATGCAAAATTATTAACTTTGGCGACCGTATGATAAATGTGTGACGCTGCAGCAGTTTCACTGCCCAGCAGACGAGGATAGTAAACACTGGAGACGTCCATAGCATTCTCGGTTTCGATTCCCGGCGGGGTCAGGGATTTTCTCTGCCTCGTGATGACTGGGTGTTGTGTGCTGTCCTTAGGTTAGTTGCCGGCCGGTGTCGCCGAGCGGTTATAGGCGCTTCAGTCTGTAACCGCGCGACCGCTACGGTCGCAGGTTCGAATCCTGCCTCGGGAATGGATGTGTGTGATGTCCTTAGGTTAGTTAGGTTTAAGTAGTTCTAAGTCATAGGGGACTGAGGACCATAGATGTTAAGTCACATAGTGTTCAGAGCCAGGCGTCCATAGCATAGTCTCTGCGATTTTCATTCCGGGTTCCCAGTTGGACATAAATTATGCCTCGCAAGCAGGCGCGTGAATAATGTACACAGATGTCAGCATTTGAGGGAGGTTGTGTAGTCGCGCTGAAACATACCGGTTGGTGTAATCGGTGGGTGTCTCGACATTTGAATAGGAGCGGTGCCGCTATTCGAAGATATTGGCAGGAATGGGTGAACCATGGCTGAAAACAGTGTCAAGATGGAAGCAGTAGATGTAGAGAGACGATCGAAGGTGAGGACCGAGTTACCGTCAAAAAGGCACTCTGAGAGGGGTACGATTTGCGACTGGTGCTTCAGTGACCATAAGGAACATTAAGGCCCATGTCACACTAGGACACTGCTGGTGGTCGCCAGTGATGGTCACTGGTGACTGTGGTGAACACTTCCAGATCACAGGTGTCCGACACCGCAGGTATTGCCAGCTAATTAGTAAGTGAAATGGACTTGTACAGGGGTAGCAACTAAATTTCGCTAGCCTTTTACGGTTCGGAAAATAAGGTATTAAATCTGAAAAAGAAACATACAACTTACCAATTCTGTGTTCTTATCCATGCTCTTCTCATTGAAATCAGGCACCAACTTCGTTATAATTTCTTGTCACGCACTCGCTTTCATCAGTTTATTGCCATAGTCACCGCTTTTCACACCCCAACAGCAGGACGGCTTTCTACTAAACTTACAAAATCTTCCGTGTTAATCAAACCTAAACTCATGAATACAGTGTGTACAGAATAATGTACAATGAATATTCCGCGTCACTGTCTAAAAAATGACTGCCTGTCTGTTGACAAATCTGTAGCGCTGTGTCTGTGATCAGTGTTCCAGTGTCGACACTCCAATTCAAACTAATGCATGTACGGCGCTGAGTGCTGTGAACACAGTGACCTTGTCCGTCAGATGTGGCGAGGGTTAGTCACTGCTGGGTCACAGTGGCTTGGTGAGGCAGTGTAGTGTTCCGGTGTGAATGCTCCAGTTCAAACGAATGTATCTTCGTGACTGCCACCAGTGTCCCAGTGTGAAACGAGCTTAACAGGCGGCTCACAGCACCGCTTACGCCAGCTACCATTGACCTCTGCACAAATAAGTCCATTTGCAGTGTTGTCGGGCGCATTCGAGCTGGAATCTGACTGAAGTAGGGCTGTCTTCAGGCCCTCTTAGAAATCAACCTGTGTCCAGCGAAGACTTGCCTGGAGATGCTTCGAACAACGATGAGAGACCAATCTAGCTGTCGGCTGCTGTACATCCCGTCAGTCAATAGTGATGGTCTGGGATTCCATTTCATTCCATAACAGAACCCCTATCGTTTCCATCTGCGGCACGCTTACAGCCCAGCGGTACGACGGACGATATTCTACAGCCCACTTTGTTACCCTATATGGCAAGCCATCCTAGTCTTATATTTCAGCAAGATAATGCCCTCATGGCATAATGACGTTAAAATGTTGATGTGACCTGTGCAACTTTCCAGTCTTTGGGTTTGGATCTTTCGTCAATCGATGAATGGACCACGAGACTTACCTATTTCTGGTTTACTCATGATGCCAGCTGAACAGAGGAGTACTGATTGTGTCTTGTCGCTAGCATATTTACTTACTTACTTACAACCAGAATCTCTTTAGATTTCCTGCCAGGTTTCAAGACAAAGTTTTGTTGTGGAAACTGTTATAAGCATCTTACATTGAAGTCTGCGCTAAACGTCCAATTTCTGTGAAAGATCGCCTATCTTGGGATATTATGCGATCGTTTATATTTGGCATGCTTTTTCAGTTGTTCCTGCAACAGGGTTCTAACCTGTTCTGTGTACCAAGGAGGATCAGCTCCATCATTTTTTAATTTTTTTGTTCTAAATCTTTTAATAGCTGTCGATAATTTTCATTGAATTCACACCACATATCTTCTCTATAAATTACATTGTCTCTGAGGAGGGCACCAAGCGAACTTTTATCAGATTTTGAATGGATAAAATTTTTCGAGGATTTGGAAATTACGCAATTCAATCTCAATACGGCAATCCTGTGCTCACCAATCCCTGTATCCAATTCGATGCTCATAATCAGCTCAGGATTATTTGCTGCTAAGAGGTCACAACCGTTTACTATTTGGGTGGGCTCATGAACTAACCGCTCAAAATTTTCGGAGAATGTGTTTAGCACAATTCCAGATGATCTTTGATGCCTACTTCCAGATTTAAACTTGTATTTTCCACCAACAAGCCCATCTTGGCCAGAAAGGTCGCCGGATCTATCCCCAACCGAGCACGTTTGGAGAATTTTGGGCATGGACCTCCAACCAGCTTCAGATATTAACGATCCAACGCGCCAATTGGACAAATTTCGGCACGATATTCCTCTGGAGGACGTCTAACGACTCTGTTTCTTAAAGCCAGGCCGAACAGCCTGTTGCATATGAGTGGACCAGCATGTTCTTGCTTGGTTTGTGAAGCTCTTTCTCCTGAATAAATCATTAAATTTTCCTGAAATTTTAACCATTTGTTTGTCTGTACTTTTACGTCACAACTGTCGATTTCCGTCCAATTCGGATAACTCTTTCGTGATGCACCATTTTATTTGTCTTAAAGCTTTCGAAATGTGTTGCTACAGAAGAATGCTGAAGATTAGATGGGTAGATCACATAACTAATGAGCAGGTATTGAATAGAAATGGGGAGAGGAGTAGTTTTTGGCACAACTTGACAAGAAGAAGGGAACGGTTTGTACATCTTCTGAGGCATCGGGGGATCACAAATTTAGCATTGGAGGGCAGCGTGGAGGGTAAAAATTGTAGAGGGAGACGAAGAGATAAATACACTAACCAGATTCAGAAGGACGTAGGTTGCAGTAAGTAGTATGATTGCCTGTGATTGTTTTATCTGAAGAGAGAAACGGACCTCACTGAAGTAAATGAAAGAAACATGGGTACAAAGGTAGACAAATGACCACATCTAAATACTTTGAATTGTCCTAATGGGTTTATTCAGCTATAATAACGCATGTGAAATGTAGAATACCCAAAAAATTCACACGTTACCTCCAAGTGTTCTTCGGTCACTGCCTTAAATAAATCTTTAATGTGAAATGGCCAGAGTCAATTACTAAACGGAAACTTAAGGTAGGTCTCAGACCGAAGATCAGATAGCCTAAAAATAAACAAAAAAGTGATATCTCTGTCATATACTCAAGACTTGCATCGAAACAGAACCACTGGATGTGCAGGGGTCTCCAAACTACGGCCCGCGAGCCGAAACCAGCCCGCGAGGGCCGGCAAACCGGCCCGTGCTAGCTGGCCGTACATCCCCGCTATCCGGCCCGCCAAATATTTGAGGTGGTGCCTATACTGCCAAAATTGATTTTCGAGGCCTATCTTGACCAACGCACCGCGACATTGTGGGAGCTCGATCTTTACGAAGCGGAATGTCATGGTTAAACTTGTGGCTATCCATAATAAACAGGCAGACCATTCTCCGTGCGATAGTGAAGAAGGAAAAAAAAAAAAAACGGTTAATAGATGAGTTTGGCGAAAGCATTTTAAGTAAAAAAATTCTTTGTATTTTATTCTGCTCACGAGTCTGGTGCAAGTCTTTCTAATGGACGCCACCTCGGCGACTAGCCTTAGTAATCAATCATTATGGAAGATGCTTCGTAAGCGAGGTTTCACTTTCTTTTGATTACGTTGTAAAATACATACAGAATGTGCAGTGACATCCTTTTTTGTCGGTGAAATTCGCCAGAATAAAATACGCCACAATTTCGGTCAGGTACTCCCACCAATCAAAATTGTGTAATTAAATAAAAATCGTAGTTCGTTTCAGTGCTAGCTATTCCCACAACCTTAGATTTTTGCGATTTAATCTTTCCTTTAGCCTTACATCACGGTGAACATGGAGTGCTAGGGTGCTTTAATCCCTCTAGGTAGATCTTGGCCCTTATGACTTCGTGGAGGAGTCAATGTGGCCCGCGGACAAAAAAGTTTGGAGACCCTGTTCTAGTGGATGCCCTATGCACTTCTTAAGGCAACGAGAATTTGCTTTTATTGGTATTTTCTTCGTCTGGTTTGACACGCTTCTGCGTCCTGAATCTTAGTCTGTACCATGCCATCATCATCATCATCATCATCATCATCATCATCATCATCATCATCATTAGTCATATGTAGCTGGATAAAAAGCTTCTCCACGGTTTCACAGTCTTTCGAAAAACGGCTGGAGATAGGTTTAGCCGTTTCCCTGGCATCCGAAGTCAGATATGTTATATGTCGCTGGATAGAACCAACTCTACGGTTTAACAGTCTTCTGAAAATCAGATGGAGGCATGTTCTCCCACCTCTCTGTCAGGAATCAGGCGTTTGACATATGTGACCCGATGATATCCCCTTCACAGTCTCACATTCTTCTCTAAAGCAGCTGCAGACAGATTCAGCTGTCTCACTGACGTCAAATATAGCATATCAGGTAGAATGAGGTTTTCACTCTGCAGCCGAGTGTGCGCCGATATGAAACTTCCTGACAGATTAAAACTCTCTGCTGGACCGAGACTCTAACTCGGGACCTTTGCCTTTCGCGGGCAAGTGCTCTACCAACTGAGCTACCCAAGCAAGACTCACGCCTCGTCGTCACAGCTTTACTTCTGCCAGTACCTCGTCTCCTACCTTCCAAACTTAACAGAAGCTCTCCTGCGGACCTTGCAGAACTAGCACTCCTGAAAGAAAGGATATTGCGGAGACATGGCTTAGCCACAGCCTGGGAGATGTTTCCAGAATGAGATTTTTATTCTGCACCGGAGTGTGCGGTGATATGAAACTTTCTGGCAGATTAAAACTTGAGCACTTGCCCGCGAAAGGCAAAGGTCCCGAGTTCGAGTTTCGGTCCGGCACACAGTTTTAATCTGCCAGGAAGTTTCATATGAGGTATGTTACTGGATAAGAGTCTCCACAGCTTTACAGTCTGGAGGTAGCTTCAGCCATCTCGCTGGACGATTTTAGAGAAGCACAGTAGTTCGTCTACAGTTCCGAATAATAGTTTCTACAAGAATATATGACTGTTTGCTGACGATGGAGTAGTGAGCAAGAAAGTATCTTCTTTGGACAATTGTAAAGAATGACATGGACACTATTTTTACTACTTGTATAATTTTTCAATGCATCCAAAGGCCGGATTATTTCATACTATAGATTCTCACAAGGTGTCAGCATAATAAAGAACTACTTTAAAAGCAATCTGAGCTCACAGGGAAAGATTTAAATGGTGAATATTTTCGTTTTACTTCGACTGTACTACATACCAAAACTCACCATTTTTTCTGCTTTCTGTGGATTACCTTGTACTATCCAAATACACTCCTGGAAATGGAAAAAAGAACACATTGACACCGGTGTGTCAGACCCACCATACTTGCTCCGGACACTGCGAGAGGGCTGTACAAGCAATGATCACACGCACGGCACAGCGGACACACCAGGAACCGCGGTGTTGGCCGTCGAATGGCGCTAGCTGCGCAGCATTTGTGCACCGCCGCCGTCAGTGTCAGCCAGTTTGCCGTGGCATACGGAGCTCCATCGCAGTCTTTAACACTGGTAGCATGCCGCGACAGCGTGGACGTGAACCGTATGTGCAGTTGACGGACTTTGAGAGAGGGTGTATAGTGGGCATACGGGAGGCCGGGTGGACGAACCGCCGAATTGCTCAACACGTGGGGCGTGAGGTCTCTACAGTACATCGATGTTGTCGCCAGTGGTCGGCGGAAGGTGCACGTGCCCGTCGACCTGGGACCGGGCCGCAGCGACGCACGGATGCACGCCAAGACCGTGGGATCCTACGAAGTGCCGTAGGGGACCGCACCGCCACTTCCCAGCAAATTAGGGACACTGTTGCTTCTGGGGTATCGGCGAGGACCATTCGCAATCGTCTCCATGAAGCTGGGCTACGGTCCCGTACCCGCACGCCTCCAGTGGTGTCGCGACAGGCGTGAATGGAGGGACGAATGGAGACGTGTCGTCTTCAGCGATGAGAGTCGCTTCTGCCTTGGTGCCAATGATGGTCGTATGCGTGTTTGGCGCCGTGCAGGTGAGCGCCACAATCAGGACTGCATACGACCGAGGCACACAGGGCCAACACCCTGTATCAGGTTACAGTACGCTTGTTCGCCCAATGCTTGAATACTGCTCAGCAGTGTGGGATCCGCACCAGGTAGGGTTGATAGAAGAGATAGAGAAGATCCAACGGAGAGCAGCGCGCTTCGTTACAGGATCATTTAGTAATTGCGAAAGCGTTACGGAGATGATAGATAAACTCCAGTGGAAGACTCTGCAGGAGAGACGCTCAGTAGCTCGGTACGGGCTTTTGTTGAAGTTTCGAGAACATACCTTCACCGAAGAGTCAAGCAGTATATTGCTCCCTCCTACGTATATCTCGCGAAGAGACCATGAGGATAAAATCAGAGAGATTAGAGCCCACACAGAAGCATACCGACAATCCTTCTTTCCACGTACAATACGAGACTGGAATAGAAGGGAGAACCGATAGAGGTACTCAGGGTACCCTCCGCCACACACCGTCAGGTGGCTTGCGGAGTACGGATGTAGATGTAGATGTAGATCATGGTGTGGGGAGCGATCTCCTACACTGGCCGTACACCTCTGGTGATCGTCGAGGGGACACTGAATAGTGCACGGTACATCCAAACTGTCATCGAACCCATCGTTCTACCATTCCTAGACCGGCAAGGGAACTTGCTGTTCCAACAGGACAATGCACGTCCGCATGTATCCCGTGCCACCCAACGTGCTCTAGAAGGTGTAAGTCAACTACTCTGGCCAGCAAGATCTCCGGATCTGTCCCCCACTGAGCATGTTTGGGACTGGATGAAGCGTCGTCTCACGCGGTCTGCACGTCCAGCACGAACGCTGGTCCAATTGAAACGCCAGGTGGAAATGGCATGGCAAGCCGTTCCACAGGACTACATCCAGCATCTCTACGATCGTCTCCATGGGAGAATAGCAGCCTGCATTGCTGCGAAAGGTGGATATACACTGTACTAGTGCCGACATTGTGCATGCTCTGTTGCCTGTGTCTATGTGCCTGTGGTTCTGTCAGTGTGATCATGTGATGTATCTGACCCCGGGAATGTGTCAATAAAGTTTCCCCTTCCTGGGACAATGAATTCACGGTGTTCTTATTTCAATTTCCAGGAGTGTATTTAACTAAGAACTCATCTATCAACCAAGTCTTTTCCTGTTATGGAGTCCTTGCCCATGTGAAAGATAGTGACAGAAGAAATTCAAGCAGATGATGTGATGGACAGGGTTCAACCACCTTCTTGTGCAATTTTCTTCAAATTCCATCTTTTTTCTTCACACTTAATGTGTAATACATCTACATCAAATTTAAACAGTTACTGTCAATTTAGTAGCACAGTTGAGTTGTTAGTGGCCTCCCCTCATTGTCATCATTTAAACAACTGGAGCAGTGGCAAAACAGTTCTACTAACACTATGTTTAACAGTCCAGTAGCGCAGTTGTATTTGATTTTAGTATTAAACAATTAGATATTACAGATGAGCATATCAGTAAACAATTTTGACCTGTACAGTAGCCACAAGCTTAGATATTAACAACCCACATCATTAACCTGGTCAAACTGCAATTTCGAGCCAGAGGTTTGTTGCTGTTTGAAGCAGATAACATTCAAAGCACCATAAGGGTTTCCCAGGTGATGCTATCATCCACACAAAGATTGCAACATCCAAAGATTGGACGAAAGTCGTCAAGTTTAATGGCGCAACTCAGCAATAGCAACCTCCAACATCACCATCATTTAATCAAATGGACCAACAGGGTCACAACTATATTGACATTATGATTAAGTTCAGCTCCACAGACTAATCCACCCCTGTGCTGCTCCTATGTCATAACAAAATGTAGTAAAATATAATAGGGTAAAATCGACAGGTGTACCTGTAATTCTGAGTCAAAATGTTATGGGTTTTTGTTACTGTGTATAACAAATAACAATGGAAGCTACATAAAAATTCTAACGAAAATGAGTAAAAACCAGTTCCAAGCATCATGATCGTCATCCAAATGGTGCATTATCTGGAGACTGCCTACTACGGGAGTCTGAAACTGGCCATGTTTTTAGTAAATGATTGTGCATTGGGGACCCTTTTTTTGCCAGTTTTACTTAACAGACTGATCATTGTTTCCCAATAATGTTATATAAAATTATAAACCTTCTCACAGATGATCATAAAATGCATTCCCCGAAACTGTGCTTAAACAGGGTGATTCTTATCAACATTTACACATAAATAATGCTGTATCAATTAATTTAGTGTGAGAGAGATTAGACTGTAAAAGACATGAAATGTCCCAAAAGTGGATGACAAATTTTGAACTGCAACATCACAAGTTGCCTTACTTTCCTGTAAGTGCAATGGAGGAATCTATCAGTCTGCCACGCCCAGTCATTCAAAACCAAGTCAACTATACACATTGGTGTGACACTAGACTTATATGTGAGATTTTAATGTGTGGGGCTCAGGTGGCGCAGGCAGTGGTTTACAATGAGGTAAGATTTACAATTTTATTTACTGGTCTTGCAGTCTCCACTGGTTAACTACAAAGTAAAGTACTACAGAAACTAAACTGATTATGTTGTCACTAGTAAGTATAAGCTTCAGAACTGCATCACTAGCAGTGAATGACTTACGTGCTCTTTACCAAATGAACCCTGTAAACAAAAAAGAAGGGACAAAAGGAATGAAACACAAAATTAGAACAGCTTTTGCTTGATTACAGCGAATACAACTACTCTGTAACTTCTACATTTACAACAGATCACATATACAAAATGTGTTTGAAACCCAAGTAGCGTAGTGGAGCTATTTGTAACACTGCCTCTATCAGCGAGGGTAGGATTAACCAGCCTAATCACTGCACATGTGGTGATATATGTCATCTGGTATGCCAGTTGTTCAACATGTCAGCCATTTTTGGGTATTTCCTGACATCTGCAGCCACATGTGTTTGATTAAATTACTTGTCTCAGCATCATCTACACTGATATTGGGTTTCTAATGATGATGGATGATGAGTGGAGCCGTGGTTTGACAGATGCAGTGGCAGTATATATGGATGGCCTGGTACCACCACACAACATTCTGTCAATGATAAGTAGCAGTACATCAACAGCCACAGCCATTAGCAAATGATCTGCAATCTCCATAACACTTGATACTTCCACAATATTCTGCTGGGGATGAGATGTGGTGCATCCAACTGCCACTGCAATCAACATAGTCTCCAGCCTCCACAACAGATGGTACTGTCACAGTTACCAGATGATGACATACAGCACATTGTACCCCAATAACATTCTGCTGTTAATGAAGTGTGGGGCATTCAACTGCCATAGACATCAGCATATGATCGGCAGCCTCTGCATCAACTGGCACTACCACATGTTCTGCTGTTAACAAGGTGTGGTACATATAACTGCCACATACAGTAGATGATATGAAGCCTCTGGAATACTTTCTACCTCCACAACATTCTGCTAGTGACTAGGTGTTTTAAATTCAACTGCCACAGATATCAGTATGCGATCTCTTGTCTCTCCACCAGCTGGTACCACCACATCATTCTGCAGCTAACAGAGTGTGGCACATGTAACTTACACAGCCAGCAGTGGATGATGTACTGCTTCTGCTGCAACTAGCTGATGTTAGACTGCTGTTGCAAACATACCCACCACCACTGCCTTCAACACAAATGCTGCCACATCAAGTGGCGTTCCTGTGTGATACAATGAGCTGCTACAACTTCAAACATAGTTATCACAGCTGCCAGCACCTGAGGCATGACTGCTGCAGCAACAGCAGCTCCTGACATTTCCATGACCAATAGATTTGCAACAGTTAGTATATGCTGCCAACTAGCGGTTACCAAGCCCATCACAGGAGCATGAGTAGGAATTGTTGCAACTAGTTAAGAAGGAACCAGAGGTGCAGCAGTTCCTCCTGTTGCTGTAATATTAAATGCTGGACATTTCACCACTGATGATGATATATGATGATGATATGATTATGATGATGATATGATTATGATGATGACATGGCTGAAATCTTATGAGTTGATGGTAATAGTGTTAGATGAATTTGTAGAGATTACAGTTCATATAGTAATATCCTGATTTTGCTACCTGCATTGGTGTATCTCACAGTGATTAAATGATGTCACAACCTTTCACTGTATCCCACTGTTCCTTCTCCACTACTGACTGGATTGAACAACTGTATGAGGTTTTGGGATTGCAGCTGGATCACAATGACTTCTTGCCACAATATTTCGGCTGGCAACTGTCCAGCCATCTTCAGGTGAGTGTCACGTTTTTAGTGACATGAGTGGGCATTCTGACAGACGGCAGACATTTAGTTTCATCTTTATGCGTGCATCTGTCATGCCACAGATGGATAAGTATTTGCAGAGGGTACATATTTCGGTAGAGGAAGCTCCTGAGACAGCCACCAATGCACATGTGTTTCCTTGCCAATTTCTGTTGTAAAGAAGACACTATGAACTAGCAGTCTCCAGTCGTGAACACTCACCTGAAGATGGCTGGACTGTTGCCAGCCAAAATATTGTGGTAAGAAGTTAACATTACCTGACTGCAATCCTAAAACATCATAGAATATTCAGTAAGCCAGGAAAACTGTAATAATTACATTGGTTTGAACAAGTCTCCAACTCCTCTGTCGTACAGGACATATACATATACGTCTTCAAACTTAGACATCTGTTGACATACCTTCTCAATAAAGGCTCCACACCATACAGTTACCCCTACATACTTGCTCAATGTTCATGACTATTCCTGTAATCGGATACTATGTAGTCCAGCCAAAACCAGTATTAGAGTCAACCGTATATTATAGCATCAGTAGGTTAGTTTTCTGAGAATAGGATCAGTGATTTATAATCCACTCCCCATCCTGTCCTCTCCCTCATTCTTAATTTAGGACCTTTTCCCCCTCCACTTCCATAGATTTGTGACCTCTCTCCTCCTTCCTCTGTCACAAAGGGTACAGTATAGTCTGGGTTATTATTACCTCTGCTCTTGCTATAAACCGATTTTTGTTTCCTTTGTTGACAAGTCAATTAATTATGACCCAAGCGGAGTTCTGGTGTGTCAGACCTGTCAGAATTAACTGATAGCCAAGAAGAGAATTTTAGGCCTTCCTCCCCTTCTCCTAAGCTTAAACTGTCAGCAACATGATGAGCCAAGATGGAAAGTGAAAGGGTCACTGAAGGTACAAGCAGATTCGTGTCTGGCAATCCAATGTGGCAGTCCAGGACGCCACAACCAGCCCATTTTCTCTGGATGATTTTAAAGGTTCCACCTCCCCTCTACCTGTAGGTGCGTGAGAGATTTTTAAACAAAGTCTATTCTTGCTACATAACAACCTGTAGAGGGGCTGCGTTCATTTGTGAAACAAAGTACACTGATAGCCCCTTGCTTCTGTTTTACAATTACCACAGGAGCTTTCTATGTGGTCAATTTGTAGTGCCTAACTTAGCGTCAGTTTTGGCCAAATGAGGATGAGTTTTCAACAAATAATACACACAATTTCGACTTGGGAATAATATGGCTTAGTACAAAGATCAAGCTATTTCCATCAACAACTGCACTTTAAGACCTAAATTAGATCATCATTAGCAATAGGTGTGTGTTGTGTTGTTACAGGAGGAATCTTTATATATTTTGGGTATGAATAGTACCAATATGTGGACCATGTTTTTTATTTCTGTACAACAAACAAATCGTGGCAGCTGCACAAATTCGACAAATGGAACCTCAGTTTAGAGCCTGGACAAAAGGCGTTATTTGTAAACAGTTAATGCATTTTTATTATGAGTAACTGCGTGCACGTACCCAGGCCTACCAGTGCATACTGCAAACGCTAGACCTTCACTTGCTGCTGCCATCCACTGTGAGTGATCACTCGTAACCATCTGTGTGCTGTCTGACAATGATAGTCTGACCTGTCTCTGCGAAGCCACTGGATTTAGCCTTCATTTTGTGATATGCAGAATCATTTAGAATAACATCATATTTAATAGTGCAGTTGATAGGTAATTACCCCCATCATCATTTGTACAAATGGACGAAAAGTGAAACAGTTGCACTGAAGTTATGCTTAATAGTACAGTAGATATTCTTGTTGAATTTTCTTCCCACCAAATGGGCAGCATGCCTGCTACAGTCAGTAAATAAGATGACCCATATTCTACACTTAAACACAGCAATTGTCACACAAAGCTTATATGTAAATACCTCACATGACTAATATGATGTAATGTCATAATATTTTTGTGTCTGCCCCCACAGCTGAACGGTCAGCGCACTGGAATGCCATGCATGGGGCCTGGGTTCGATTCCTGGCAGGGTTGGGAGATTTTCTCTCCTCAGGGACTAGGGTGTTGTGCTGTCCTCATTATCATTTAATCCCCATTGTCGACACACAAGTCACCTAATGTGGTGTTGCTCTCAATAAGAGTGGACTTGACGGCCAGACTTCCCACCTGGGATCTCAGGGCCACTGATGCCGTATGATAATTTCCATTTTTCATATTTTCGTCCAAAGGATTGTTGCTGTTTCGAACAGATGACACTGAAGGCTTCAAAAACAAGTCA
Organism: Schistocerca gregaria; assembly: GCF_023897955.1. Classification (NCBI taxonomy): domain Eukaryota; kingdom Metazoa; phylum Arthropoda; class Insecta; order Orthoptera; family Acrididae; genus Schistocerca; species Schistocerca gregaria. Next base: position 158,755,312 of record NC_064929.1, on the reverse strand, counting down.
GTACAATGGTATATACAGAGACCGCAACAATTTCTTCTTATGTGTTGTTCAAGAGCACAACCTTCGAGGAATAGTCTGAACCCTATGGCAACAACTTGGGTGTAAATTGTGGAGGAGTTTATTCCTCTGTAATCGTAGGTTTCACATCCAAAAACAATTAAATTATCTGAATGAGCATCTAAATCCTGTCTATTGTTGTGTGTAACACCATTGTAGTGTGTGAGTCTACTCCATACAACAGCAGACAAACAGCCATCAGTGAAACAGCATCTGCAGACCTGCCTTATCAGCTCTTTAAATCAGATAGCATGCAGAGAATAACTACTTACCAATAATTTCGTGTAGCTGCAACTCAGTATGCGATTGCCACTGCATGAGAATATTCGTGGCTAGTGATGTGAATCCAGCACCTGTGACAAGATGGTGGCTATGCAACATGTCACAATCTGATTCAGTAATAACAAGGAATGACGAGGTACATTGGAAGCAGCAAACCATTGGCTGTTGACCCTGAGGGCTGACTGTACCCGATCTCTTCGCCAGCAGAATGTTGTGGCGCTACAAGGTACTACAGAGGTTCCAGATAATCTGCTGATTTCTGCAATAGCTGTTGTACTACACCTTATCGTCGTCAGCAGAATAATTTTGTGGAACCTGGTGTTAGCAACCATGCATTTTGTGATGATGGTTGAATGTATCATGCTTCTTCACTGGCAGAATGCTATGGTCGTGTCAGATCATTCATAATCACTAACACCACACCTGACTCCACTCAACACACTCAACAGCCCCCAGTTTAATGTGAGGAAAACAATATTAGATCATGAATTTACACACACACACACACACACACACACACACACAAGCTACAGAAAATACTTTTTCCACATCATTTTCATGTCCAGATAGTCACAACAGATAGGCTGACAGGCTCAACATCACATTTAAGGATAATGTGCTTACAATCACGATTACCTGCTGAAACTGCACTTTATCATTATTTGCGCTATGGTTCAACATGTTGTAATAGCACAGCAAAGTGGTCTAATCTGTTAGGATACGACTTCACATTCAAAAAGACACCAAGGGCATATGGTGGTGGGCAATCACTCTGCATCCCCAGAGAGTACTGTGTGCCCCATGCATACACATTAGTCGCAACCATTTGCAGCTTTACTGTGGGAGGAAGAGAGTCCAAGGCAGCCTACGAGGCCCTGTGTCAGAAGACATTTAACAGCAATTGATGCAAATGAAATCAGAGTCATGTGAAAAAGTTAAGTTTATGGATACAGATAGCACCTAAAATACTATTTGATGTACACTTTTCACAGCATTGCACCCATCAATGACCATCCACAACACACATCAAGTTTTTCATTATGGTAAAGTAGCAAATATGTTAGAGGGGGACATAACACAAGAATTATTATTGTTATTATTATCGTTTGAGTTGTGAATCAGCAGCTCTTGTTTATATGTGAGCTCCTGGTACGGCCTCATCTCAGAAGACATGAAACATTGCTAGATGCAGGTAATATCAGGAACGCTGTTTTAGGCACAAGATCATATTTTTTAATTCATTATCAGTGATTTGTAATCACAATTGCGCATTATGACCAGCAATGATGAAGGGCTGCACTGCTAATGTTGGAAACAAAAATTAGGCACATGTGTTCTGAGCCTTTCAACCTATCTGCAGAGACCATTTTGTCACATAAGTTATGTGTAAAACTTTATATATAATCTTTTTGTGTGTTCATTACCAATATTAATCCTTTATCAGTCTACTTCTTTCAGACTCACTTCAATATGTACCTTTATTATTTCCATCTCATACTATGCTATGTTACATGGTCACCATCTAGCCAAAAGTTTAAGGTTCACCTCACAGTCAGTGAAAACTCTGATGCACTGGCAATCACATATTTAGGTATAGCTACGAGACATTACAAATAATAGCTCTTAGCTGCATGCTGTCAGGTTTCAGGTGCTGATAAAGTAGTTGTACAGATGCTGATTCGCTAATTATTGTTTGCCTGATAACATACTAAGTACTCTCATACACTACAGTGGTGTTATGTAATAATCCTAGTCAGGATTTAGATGCTTATTCAGATAGTTTAATTATTTTGATTGTCATACATGTGATTACATGCTACCTGTGATAACAAACTATCTCCGCAATTCACACCTAGGTTCTTGTCATAGGGTTGTCAGACGATTTCGCAACAAGTACACTACTGGATACCATGTGGGAAAAAAATCGTTGTAGACTTTGTATATACCATACTACTGATTGAGATGCGTTTATGCTTCCTTCGAAGTCATCTGTTCTAAAGAGCAACAACTCTGATCTGGCGACCTTGCTGGACAAGCAAGCATGAAGACACGCAGTAGAAAATCTCACCTTGTGTGGGCGGGCATTATCTTGCTGAAATGTAAGCCCAACATCACTTGTCACGAAGGCTAACAAAACGGGACGAAGAATACTGTCGACATACCGCTGTGCTGTAAGGGTGTCGAGTATGACAACCAAAGTGGTCCTTCTACGAAATGAAACGGCACCCCATACCATCCCTCCAGGGTGCCAAGCTAGATGGCGGGCGACTGTCAGGTTGGTATCCCTTCGCTGTCCGGGGCGCCTCCAGACACGTCGTCGGCCTGGAATCTCATTAACTGCAGTAGAAGTGTCTTCCGTGATGAGTTCCGCTTCAAAATGAGTCCTGATGACCACCGAACACGAGTCTGGAAACACCTCTTTAAACATTTTAAACTATCTTCGCGCTGTGCTGTAGAGAAGAACACTGACCCTATAGGCGTCCGGTATGATTCACTGTATAGGTATCAGCTGACGTTTTATTGGGAAGAAATCAGAATTTTAAGGCCTCGTACTGTTCATTGCGCTTACTTTCATTGTTGCGGTAGGCGATACTGAACGTGTCTCGGCTAGCCTCCTCACAACTGGGAAGCAGTTCCTCACAACTACACGTTGTTTCACGTTAGGCTGACAGAACATCGTTTGATTAAATTCTAGTGCGAGACATTAAGACCGAAAAAAAAACTTATGAGTATTATTTACGGTACAGCCCTCGTAACAATAGTTGCGCAGTTTTATGAAATACATAATTGCTACGTTTTATTTTTAGCAGAAAAATGTACATATTTAAGTTTTATTAGTGACGCTAACTAATATCGTTGTAATAAATGAAAATCACCATTTTGTTTTTGTTCTAAAATATTACTTTAATTGTTAACCGGTTTTCAGCTTACAAGGACATCCTCGGACATTTACCGAGTATTCTTACCAAAGAAGCTACAGTGATTGCAAACATCATTGGAAGAGAAGTAACTCGTGTAGACTGAAGTAGAAACATCAAGTAACATGTTTGACAGTGTGGTGGTAATGCAATGAAAAAATAAACATTGAACAGTACATAAATAACAATGGAATAGACAGGAAAACCTATAATGCGAAATAGGAGTAGCCTGCCTACATTCCTATTTTGTTTTAAAGGTTTTCCTGTCTACTCCACTGTTATTCAAGTACTATTAACTTATTAACTTTCATTGCATTACCACCACACTTTCAAAGATGTTACTTCATGTTTCTACTTCAGTCTAGACGAGTTACTTCTCTTCCAGTGATGTTTGCAATCATTGTAACTTCTTTGGTAATAATACTCGGTAAATGTCTGAGGATGTCCTTGTAAGCCGAAAACCGGTTAACAATAAAATTAATATTGTACAACAAAAGCAAACTGGTGGTTTTCATTTATTATAATGTTGTTCTACCAAGAACCGAAGGAAGATTCTGTTAACATAACCTCGTTGTTTTTAACATAGGCACTCAAGTGAATGTTCTTACAAGCATCCGAATTACTCAGGAAATAAAAACTAGGAAACACTAATTTAGGTAATCTCTTACCAGTGACTCTCGAACATCAACCTGTCGATGCATCCCCTGCGATAGAAGTGTTTCAGACGGAACAAACGAAGCCAATATTCCCAGGTATTTACGAGCCACACTGGTGCTATACTATCGTATACACTGGTTTACGCAAAAGTTAGCGTGCGTAGCGCAATATATTGCAGCAATGAGAGTAAGAAGACTCTGAATTTGCCATTCAGTAGGTTTCCTAAAGAGGACAAGAGGTATGAAACAGCAAATTAAAGTCTGTTTACTTAAGATTTTCATGTAACCTACAGAAATTTGCTGAAGAATCTGCCTCTCATTGAGCACAGGAAATAGAAGAAGACATGAAGAACTCCAGAAAGACGTCATATATTTAGCCGGCCGGTGTGACCGAGCGGTTCTAGACATTTCAGTCTGGAACAGGCTGACCGCTACGGTCGCAGGTTCGAATCCTGCCTCGGGCATGGAAGTGTGTGATGTCCTTAGGTTAGTTAGGTTTAAGTAGTTCTAGGGGACTGATGACCTCAGATGTTAAGTCCCATACTGCTCAGAGCCACTTTTGAACGTCATATATTTACACAATAACATGACGTTTTCTTCATTACACTTAATGAGTGTGATTGCGATATTGCAGCGTCTCTGTTGTTCAGATGTACGATGCAAACTTCCTTTGGACATGTATGCGTGTTCGAAGGCGTAGGCACTGCGGCCACTACACTTGGTATGAAACACTTGACATGTATTTGTAGTTCAGAATATGGACAACTATTAACTGTAAAATCGAATGACCAGTTCCGCTTCGAACGCCGAGCAGGAAGGTGCTTGTTTATTTCACTTGCGGCAGCGTCGCTTGTGTGGAGTTTTCCTCGTTAGTGTTGTTCTGTCTGCCGAGTGAGTCGTAGCACCTCCGCCGTGCCTTAGTGTCTGTGTTAGTCTACTTGCAGCGGTGTCTGCCGCTCCGCTATGGCTACCTTGGTTTCCACTAAAAGGTACAGTGAGCTTCACTTTCGAGAAAACAACGCTACACGTGCGTCCCGGGTCCCTAGAAATCCACGATTGGCTTGTCGATACAATTCATGTGAACTCTGATAAGGTGCACTCCGCTTATTTTGATGCAGATGAGTGCTTCACACTGAAAGATTACTGTCGCGACATCGTTTTCAAGTCTGTCAAGCACGGCGATAATTCTACACTCCTGGAAATTGAAATAAGAACACCGTGAATTCATTGTCCCAGGAAGGGGAAACTTTATTGACACATTCCTGGGATCAGATACATCACATGATCACACTGACAGAACCACAGGCACATAGACACAGGCAACAGAGCATGCACAATGTCGGCACTAGTACAGTGTATATCAACCTTTCGCAGCAATGCAGGCTGCTATTCTCCCATGGAGACGATCGTAGAGATGCAGGATGTAGTCCTGTGGAACGGCTTGCCATGCCATTTCCACCTGGCGCCTCAGTTGGACCAGCGTTCGTGCTGGACGTGCAGACCGCGTGAGACGACGCTTCATCCAGTCCCAAACATGCTCAATGGGGGACAGATCCGGAGATCTTGCTGGCCAGGGTAGTTGACTTACACCTTCTAGAGCACGTTGGGTGGCACGGGATACATGCGGACGTGCATTGTCTTGTTGGAACAGCAAGTTCCCTTGCCGGTCTAGGAATGGTAGAACGATGGGTTCGATGACGGTTTGGATGTACCGTGCACTATTGAGTGTCCCCTCGACGATCACCAGAGGTGTACGGCCAGTGTAGGAGATCGCTCCCCACACCATGATGCCGGGTGTTGGCCCTGTGTGCCTCGGTCGTATGCAGTCCGGATTGTGGCGCTCACCTGCACGGCGCCAAACACGCATATGACCATCATTGGCACCAAGGCAGAAGCGACTCTCATCGCTGAAGACGACACGTCTCCATTCGTCCCTCCATTCACGCCTGTCGCGACACCACTGGAGGCGGGCTGCACGATGTTGGGGCTTGAGCAGAAGACGGCCTAACAGTGTGCGGGACCGTAGCCCAGCTTCATGGAGACGGTTGCGAATGGTCCTCACCGATACCCCAGGAGCAACAGAGTCCCTAATTTGCTGGGAAGTGGCGGTGCGGTCCCCTACGGCACTGCGTAGGATCCTACGGTCTTGGCGTGTATCCGTGCGTCGCTGCGGTCCGGTCCCAGGTCGACGGGCACGTGCACCTTCCGCCGACCACTGGCGACAACATCGATGTACTGTGGAGACCTCACGCCCCACGTGTTGAGCAATTCGGCGGTACGTCCACCCGGCGTCCCGCATGCCCACTATACGCCCTCGCTCAAAGTCCGTCAACTGCACATACGGTTCACGTCCACGCTGTCGCGGCATGCTACCAGTGTTAAAGACTGCGATGGAGCTCCGTATGCCACGGCAAACTGGCTGACACTGACGGCGGCGGTGCACAAATGCTGCGTAGCTAGCGCCATTCGACGGCCAACAGCACAGTTCCTGGTGTGTCCGCTGTGCCGTGCGTGTGTTCATTGCTTGTACAGCCCTCTCGCAGTGTCCGGAGCAAGTATGGTGGGTCTGACACACCGGGGTCAATGTGTTCTTTTTTCCATTTCCAGGAGTGTATTAGTATGGTTTCACTGGCATTGACTGTACTATATGTTTACTATATTGACAGTACTATACGTCGGCTATGTGTTAGGACATTTTGGCTGCTTATCGTAATGCGAAAAATAGTCCGTAGTGGACGTTGGTCTACTCAACACATATCACAGTGTTATAGTGAAATTCGTTCCGTGGAAATGCGTGTCAGACGCAATATTCCAACACATTTGCTTGTGTGTGGTTATCGCGTTCTTGTCATGCATACTGGTCAGGAGGGAACCGGCTTCCTATGTAATGAAAGTGGACACGTTCGGTATAATTGCCCGCGGAACGGTCTTGTATTAAAGCCGTCAGTTATGCATCGTCGCAAATTGACTGTTGCTGATCTTGTTCCTGCCGGTCGGAGTGGCCGAGCGGTTCTAGGCGCTACAGTCTGGAACCGCGCGACCGCTACGGCCGCAGGTTCGAGTCCTGCCTCGGGCATGGATGGTTGTGATATCCTTAGGTTAGTTAGGTTTAAGTAGTTCTGAGTTCTATGGGACTGATGACCTCAGCAGTTAAGTCGCATAGTGCTCAGAGCCATTTGAACCATGTTTTTCTTTTTCTTTTTTTTCCACTCCCGACGTCGGACCTACTTCTGCTTCAGATCATAATGAACAAAAAGCCAGTTCGAATAATTGTGTAAATGAAGTCCCGCCTTTACCTCCGCGACAGGTTCAGAATCCTAATGCCCCCAGGATAGAACTAGTAATAGTGACGAACAAGAGACGTCGCACTCAAAATGGTGAGGGTCAGGATTTGGCTGTGCCTTCTGCCCCGACCTCCTCCGCATTGATTGTGTCCCCTGCTTCTCTCGATGTTACGGTACCTCCCGTCCGTGGTACAGTGAGTGGCGAAGAAGTTATCTCCAGTATCACTCCTGCTCGCGAAGTGGGTCCTCCTGAACTACCTGTGTGTGGAAACTGAGCGGAGTCTCCCCCCCCCCCCCCCCCCTTCGTGTCCTCCGTTACAGTATGAGACAACGCAATATCCTCCTGCTCCTTCGTCTTCAGAAGCCGATGGAATCCCGAATTTGCCGCCTACAACAACTCCCGAGGAGACTGAAATTAGCGACCATCAGCTGTTGTATTGGTAGTTCCACAGAATGCTTCCTCCTTAGTGACCGGAGCTGCACTGCATGACCCTTGTTCTAAGGGGCAGGAGGCTGTGCTTATGACCACTCCCACACCTTCGTCTGCAGAGGCCGCCATGCCACGTAACCGAAAGAAACAGCGCATACAACCTAATCGTGCGGTGGCACGTAAGAAATCTAAGAAGAAAGGTCCTGATGATGATTGGGGAGGGGGGGGGGGTGGTTCTGGGCCGCCTGTGTATGTCTGATTCATCTGTGGACTCCGCAATGAAATCAACTGTCTACCTATTCTGCTCAGACGTTCCGTACATCCCTGTATAGTTGTGATCAATGACCCAAGCCTACACGTTACTTTCCTTAAACTTTAATCGCGTGGGATTAGAATTGCAGTTGTCTTCGCTGCATCAGTTCGTTTATGATTCGTGTGCGGACATAGTCTTCTTACAGGAGGAGTTATTTAAGCATTTCTCCTTACGTGGTTTTCGTGTGATCTTTAATGTAGCATCCGAATATTCTACGGGGACCACCATATTCTTTCGCGACGGCTTTCCTATTGCTGAGAAGGAACTGGTGGATTCTGGCAGGGGCATAAGTTGTCAACTTTTTAATCTTACCTCGGTATTTTTATAAGCCCCTTCTGGCACTGGTCCCGCAGTGGATCATTTGCTTTTTTATAAGGAGGATATTGTTTATCTGTTGCGTAAGAGTCCTCCTGGTATTCTGTTTGATGGTGATCTTAACTGTGTATTGCGTCCTGCAGATCAATCTCCAAATTTTAATTTCTCTCGTGAATTACATGAACCGGTCCGCTCCTTACGCCTGAAAGACTTTCGGATATATAAATACCCGACGTTAGTTAAATTTATCCACTTTACTGCAACTTCTAGTAGAAGTTTACATAGGTTTTCCTTACCAGACTGCCTGAGTGATTGTATACTGTCATCCCAGCTTCCTTTACGGTTCACTGTGCTGTGGCCACAACTCTCAATCTTGACCGGCAACCAGTCAAATTGTTTCGCCCGCAGTGGATGTTAAACGTCGCTCACTTAGCTGACCTCTCTCTTGGTGCCGTGATGCGAGTCTTATGGGAGCGCACTCTACGGTCCAGTGGGAAATATTCTTCCACCCTTCACTTGTGGACAGAGCTTGCAAAATCGAGGCTCGGACGAACTTAGTTACTTTTCTGTGCTACCAAAGCCCGAGACTTCTGGAGAATTTCGGAATATTACTATTCCATCTCGCGTAAACTTTATGGTGCTTCGGGTCACGCCCCTCTGTTAATTGCGGATGTTAGGCGTGTAAAGGCAAAATTGTTGACCTCGAATACAAATGGAGGGTTTGAAAATCCGATCTAAGCCGCGTTCATTGGTGACGGACGAAGTGACGTCCTTACATCATTTGCTTCGGCATCAGACCCGTCGCCGAAGCGCTTGTATTCATGCTCTCACGACAAATCACGGACGTATCGTAACAGCGCAAGCTGATACAGTGCGTCTCTTACACCAGTACTATGTAGATATCTACGACGTCGATGAGTCCAGTGAAACCTTTTATGACCCACTCGCAGGATCATGGATACGACAATTACACCGGAACAAAATGCAACGCTATTAGCTCCCTTTCAGACTGAGGAAGTTTACAAACTTATTGTGGGATTGCCTTCTCAAAAGTCCCCGTATGTAGATGGACTTCCCAAGGAATTTAACGTGCGCTTTTGGCCGTTTTTGGGTGCTATCTTTACCTCCCTTTAGAATGAAGTGTTACAGGGTAGAGTAGTGCCGTCCTCATTCAAAGTGGGAAAAAATGTTTAATCCTGAAACTCACGGGACCGGCTGCTCCTGATAGCTTTCGCCCACTTACTTTGTTAAACTCTGATTATAAGACTGCGACGAAGACAGTTAATAGTAGGTTGCAGACTCTGATGGAGAAGATTGTTGCAAAACGTCAAAGTTGCGTACCTGGTCGTACAATTTTTACCCCTATAGTCCAGTGTCGTGACCCGATTTCGGTTGCTGCTGTAACGTCCGTCCCGTGTGCCCTTGCTTTTCTAGACTTCGATAAGGCATTTGATCGTGTTAATCATGACTTTCTGCTTCGGATTCTAGAGGCACTTTGTTTCACTGTTGACACACGGCGGGTGCTCCCAAATCTGTTTACGGGTATTTCGGCTTCGGTGGTTGTTAATGGCCAACCGACGCCCCCAATAAATACACGTAGGGGAGTGCCTCAAGGAAGCCCGCTGTCAGTGACTTCGTTTGTGTTGCCTCTGGAGCCCCTACTTCGGATGCTAGCCCCCCAGCTGACAGGTTGGACGCTTTCCGGCGGGGCTACAGCTGTTCGTGCATACGCGGATGACGTGATGGTTCTACTTCGCAATCCTGCTGAGATAACTCGACTGAAGGCTGTAATCGATGATTTTTGTCAGAGTTCGTGTGCAAAGCTGTTGAAGTTAAGACAAGCTTCTTCCCTTGCGAGCCAGCCGTTGTGGCCGAGCGGTCCTAAGCGCTTAAGTCTGGAACCGCGCGACCGTTACGGTCGCAGGTTCGATCCTGCCTCGGGCATGGATGTGTGTGATGTCCTTAGGTTGGTTAGGTTCAAGTAGTTCTAGGGGACTGATGACCTCAGATGTCAAGTCCCATAGTGCTCAGAGCCATTTGAACCATTTTTTCTCTTGCGAGATTTTGATGACGTGGTTTTTCCATGGGCTACTGCAGTGGATCGGCATACATCTCTCGGTATCATTGATCGTTGACCACTCAAAATGGCGGAACTCAACTGGAAGTCTGTTACGGAAAAAATTAAGGGAGCGATGCTAGAGCATGAAAGGTCTCATACACTGGCCCAGATAGTCGTATTGCTTTGACGATGACTCAAGAAACTCACACATTCACGTCTCGTTTATTCCACTGTGTTCGTCCCGGTAGTCATGAACCTCCTATTGATGTTGGTCACATAAATTATAAGTTGAAACACATTCTTGACTTCTATCTTGCTGTGAGCTGTTTAGGTGCTAACATCTTATGGAGAGCCGCCCTCACCATGAAATTCCTACAGACTCGTTGGAAGGCAGTCCCTTGCCCGAATCACGGTGGAAGAGGATCGCTGCAAACAAACTGGGCGGCAGTTTGGTTCAATATCAGTCTTCAGTTTTTTCCGATGCGCGTAGCGTCCTCGAAGTATAAGATAGTAAATGACTTGATTCCAACGAACTAGCGACTTTTCCGTATTGGGCTTAGACGTTGTACGTCTCGAGATACGACATCGCTTTACTTGTGCAGTTCATATGGCAAACTGGTCTTGGATCAGGACACAATTGGCCCTTCTTACTCTATCTTCTAAGACTCAATACACTATGAACATCATTTTGATCCCAGATTCTTCTTTCTTTCAACGGTCGAAAACTCATACCGTTACGTGGTTCCTGGGACATTTCGTTCATTGCGTTGTAGAAAGCTAGGAGGAACTTAGTGCAGTAATGATCACTTCCTATTGGACATGCTTGCGAATGCCTCGATATCGGGACCTCTTTACCATGTTGAATCTTGTTTTCCGTCGGCAAGGTGTTGGTTAATTTCATATTTCTGATGGTAGGTGTTTCTTTTTGTTATGTATGTTCCCATCTGATTTCCTTAGGCTTGTGCTCTCCTGGTCTCCCTGTTTGTTTAGTTTGTGTTTTGACTCAGCATCGCTCCAGTTTCTATTCTGTGTAGATGAAGTATAGATACCCATGAGCGTACACGATTCTTGCAGTCAAATTGAGATTTTTGTTAGTTTGCTTTTTCGACTGTAATCTGGTTTCGTTTTCCTTCTGCATTTAGATTCTGTTACAACCTTTAAAAATACATAAAAATACAAAAAAATTTAAAAAAATTACTGAACTATAAAAATAATTGTTGATACATATCATGTGAGCTTAGTGGTTGTTTGTCGGCTAAGTTATCGTTTTTTTCTTCCTTTATTTATTATTCAGTTATCATAATTAATTTTTCCCCCATTTGCAGCTTCTATTACGTGATGATATGACTGTGGACTACTGAAGTGTCGTGATAGTACCAAGTCATTCTGATAAAAAAAACCACTTCCGGTTCGGAAAAAAATTTCGTTGTCGTCATTCCATACCACAATTGATGGTTGTTCATACCGGCAACTGAGAATACATTTCATGCAGTCCGGAGTTAGTAAAACAGGAAACTGGTATGGAATGCAATAGTACATCTGTCAATATACCGGATACAGTTCGCTCCGAGACACGGAAGTGGCGACATCGGCGCTCTAAAGACAGTGTAAACACACCCATTCGGTCAGTGCTCACGAAGTACTGGACTTGTATCCTGTCACACGGAGGTGTGTACCGTAAGAATGTCGGTGCGTGAGAAACGGCTTTCCATAATCGAGTTTCTAACCGCATTTTTAAGAGCCTCCAACTAAAATCAATAGAATAATGAAATCTGTGTACGCCGATGATTGTATCGACATCATTAACGTTGGATTGTTCTTGCTCGTAATGATGGAAACTGTGCTGCTAATATCACCTTGCCCCCATTCGATTTGCACCTGTGTCAGAAACTTACGGAACACCTTCCAGGACTTGGCTTTCATACTGATGAAGCGGAGCAAGTAGAGGTGAGATTGTGGCTCCGTGAAGAAAGTCAAACATTCAACAATGACGGTATGTCCTGCTCGGTAGGTGTGCGGTCAGGCGGCGGATTGCGAATCGCACAGGCGCGAGTTCGATTTCCGGACGGGTCTGAGATTTTCCCCGCCCGGCGACGGGTGTTGTATTGTCTTAATTGACATTCCTATTGAGGTTACTGAATGGGCGTGGTCAGAAAGCTAATTGGAAAAAAGCATCAACAAAGTAATTTATCATAAAGATACAGAATGTTGTTATACTTATTTCTTTTGAGAGGTTGAGAGGTATGACACAAAAAAAGGCATTACTTTCCAGCATGCTCTTGTACCACACAGGCGTGGTTACAAAATGGCAGAAACAATAAAACCGTTTCCCCGACTCAAAAGAAATAAATAGTGCAATTCTAATTTGATTAGAGCCAGAAAGCCAGAAGAAAGAAGTAATTATACTAAACCGCTGTGAGTGGGAAAGTCGAATGTAGTGCAACAATGAGCAAAACCCTGAACTCCGAGAAAAATTGTGGCACCTCAAAGGAATCGTCAGTTCATAGGAACAATCGCCGGCCGGAGTGGCCGAGAGGTTCTAGGCGCTACAGTCTGGAATCGCGAGACCGCTACGGTCGCAGGTTCGAATCCTGCCTCGGGCGTTGATGTGTGTGATGTTCTTAGGTTAGTTAGGTTTAAGTAGTTCTAAGTTCTAGGGGACTGATGACCTCAGAAGTCCCATAGTGATCAGAGCCATTTGAACCATTTGATTTAGGAACAGCCAGCGTAATTTCATAAAATTTTGAGAGAATTCCTTCACGAAGAGGTTATCATTTATTTCGAGTGTTGACTCGGTTTACACTTTCTTACAATTATTCAAATCTTGTGGTACATTGTTAACCCTCGAGAGGCAAAAATATAGTTAGTAACTCGTAAAATAAGTAAATAAAAATACAAAAACAAACATTAATCTTCAGCAAATGTGTTTTACTACCCGACGTATTTCATGGTGAACTTAAAATACATACATATTTCTTCATGAACAGATAGTTATTTCATTCATGAGTTTTTCTGGTTACTTTTTCCGATTATCCACGTCTCTTGGCACTTTCTGGCTCTTCTGACACGTAAAATGAATTACTATGTCGTAAAGTAAGTAGAAAAAATAAAAACAAGAAGTTTAGTGACACATCTGTTTTACTACACCGGTAAACCAACTAAGGAAATCACACATATCCATGCCCGAGGCAGGATTAGACAGTAGCGGTTTCAAACTGAGGCACCTTGAACCGCTCGGCTACAGTGGCCTGCGCTGGAACACAACAATTTCAAAACAGAGGAGAGGCATTTTATCCAAAAATAGATGGTACAAGTGGATGATAATACCATTTGTCAATAAGCAAACACATATATCGAAACATAACGTAGGTACGCATTTATCAGAAGCTAAAATGAGAAGTTCAAATCGAGCATGAATCGAAACCTCTCTGTGTATGCTCATTATTAATAACCGACAATATCCCCTCTTAGTCCCATTTGGTACGGGTCCCACACACATGAGCAACATTCTAGATGGGAAACGTCAGTTATTTGCAAGCAATCTCCTCTTGTAGACTGATAGCACTTCGTCAGAATTCCACCAATAAACCGAAGTTTGCCACTTCCTTCATCCGCGACTGTGAGGGTATGTGATCATTCCATACCATATTCCTACAGTGTTACAACCAGGTATTAGTATGGGCTGGCCAATTCTGACAGTGACTCATTGATATTTTAGTCGTAGGATATTAAGTTCTTTCGTTTTGTGAAGTGCAAAATTTTACATTTTTGGGAATTTAATGGAAGTTGCGAGTCTTTGCACCACTTTGAAATCTTACCAAGGTCTTCATTATAGGTAACTGCATCATCTGCAAAAAGCCTGATGTTACTATTAATAACTTCTGCTACGGCTGTAATATATGGTAAGAAAATCAAGAGTCCCAACACACTGTCCTGGGCCATACTTGAATGACTCTCCATCGCAGATAATATTCTGTGTCCTCCCTTCCAAAAAGTCCCGAGTTCAGTCACAAATTTCACTTGATACCCTATATGATCGTGTCGCGTCCCAGCACAGTCTTGTAGTGCAATCGGAACGTTGACGACAATCTGAGGGTTGTTGGGGTGTCCACCTTTGTTGTCGGAGATGAGCGGGAGAAAGCTCTCCGAGGTAGAACTCTGGTTATTGGTTGCAGTGGTAATCTTTTAGGATTGATGGCAGGATGGGTATGCTGAAGAGTTCGGTATTTATGTAAGTAAATCATTTATTATCTCTTTGATAACTTATAAAAGAGGTGCCAGCTCCTAGCTCCTTTCTGTATTACTTGTCAGACTCAATGTATTCTTAACAACAGGCCATTCGCCTAAGCTTACAAGAGACAATTACTATTCCGTAAATTGTTCTCGTTAATTTAGAAACTATACATGCTATGTATTCCTTGAGACAAAGACAGATCGTCTATGTTCAAAGCTATTCCCCAGAATAGATCATGATTACTTATCTTGCAGTTAATGTGCGTGTCACCAGATCTGATCACCGACTTCTCGCTTAGAATATTACTTCTGCATTCTTCTGCTGCTGCTGCTGCCGCCGCCGCCGCCGCCGCCGCCGCCGCCGCCGCCGCTGCCTGGCGTAGCTGCATGGTGTCTCCTCAAAGCGGCCACTACGGCACTCTCTCTTCCCGCATCCTCTCTCAGAATCTCTTGCTTGTATACCATGCTAAGTCGAGGCTGACCTTCTATAATAGCCATTCGGGATATTTCCATCAGCTGGCTCCTTCGGCACGAAAACACTTTAATGTTCGATTTCTCTTATAAGTTTCCACTCGATGCGCAGTCTCCTTCATTTGATCTGACCAGTATTGCTTTCTTTTTTTTCCCTTGGGACTGGACAGGTCGTACTTCGTACATTTGACAATAAGCGATGATGTACTGAATCAAATCCTCCTTGGAAATCCACAACAACAACATCTATCTGAAAGCCTTGATCCAAAGCTTCCAGCATGTCATGTGGGACAAGCAGGAGTTGAGTTTCTCAAGATCGATGTTTCCGAAATCAATGCTGAATGGCATTGAGGTCATTTTTTTTCGAGATACCTCTTTATATTTGAGCGCAGAATATGTTCTAAGGTCCTACAACAGGTCGATGTCAAGGATACTGGACGGCAGTTTCGTGAATCACTTCTACTACCACTCCTGTAGATGGTTGTGACCTGTGCTTTTCTCCAAGAACTGGGCACGATTTTTTTATTGTAGATGTCTCTTATAAAGTTAGAAGGGGGACTGACTCAGCCGCAAATCTATATATATATATATAAGAAAGTCGTGTTAGTTACACTGTTTATTACTCAAGAACGGCTGGACCGATTTGGCTGAAAATTGGTGGAGAGGTAGCTTAGAACCAGGAGACGGACATAGGATACTTTTTATCCCAAAACGCATCTGACATGGAATAACAAAACGCAAATGACAGCTAAACGTCTATGGTTAAGTACCAGTATATATCATTAATTAAAAATTTACGAAATAATTTCTATTTCCTTTGAATCGTCATTAACAATGCCACGACCAAGACGATCGAATATTTCTCGACAAAGGCATAATGCAAGGAGGATACAAAACATTGCGAATGAAATGACTGAAGAAGAACAACAAATTGCCCGTGAACAGTGCCGCGTTAGTATGGCTCGACTTCGTGCTTCTCAATCACAAGGGGAAAGTGAGGCAGCCCGTGAAACGGGTCGGTTGGCAATGCGAAATCGTCGAGCGAACAACAGAGATCTATTATACAGAGTGTTCCAGCTATCTTGTCCACCCAAAATATCTCTGGAACAATAACAGCTATTGGAAAACGACTTTCACCGGTATCAGTGTAGGGCTAGGGCCCATGAGTGTACATATTTGGAAACCTTCTAAAACGAAAGCATATGTTTTTTAACACAAACGTAGGTTTCTTTAAATGGACCTCCTATATTTTTTCTTCAGCAGCCCATAGCATGACAAAGCACATACACAATGGCGTTGGTTGCATCGCAATATTCCCATTACATCCCGAGATATTAAGACGCTAAGTTGACGCTCGAAACACCCGACATGCGCTGCTAGCACACGTCCTGAGGCTCAGGCGTGAACCCCGTGCTGCCCGTAATCGCGATGTGATTGACATGGGTAATCCCAGTTCCATACTCTTCGTTTCGGACCTCTTCGCGTCTTAATATCTCGGGATGTAATGGGAATATTGCGATGCAATCAACGCCATTGTGTATGTGCTTTGCCATGCTATGGATTGCTGAAGAAAAATTTAGGAGGTCCATTTAAAAAAACATACGTTTGTGTTAAAAAACACATATGATTTCGTTTTAGAATGTTTCCAAATCTGTACATTCAGGGGCCCCAGCCCTACATTGATACCGGTGAAAGTCGTTTTCCAATAGTTGTTATTATTCCAGAGATATTTTGGGTGGACAATATAGCTGGAACACCCTGTATATGGCATGTTCACGGGTCGGAAGACCATCAGCGTTGTTTGCTCTTGCGCCTGATACTAAAACAATAAATGTTGCGTATCACAAGGTACTTAATTGGTGTAAGCTATGCACCAAAAAACAAAGAATAACTAATCATTGGCTCTGAGCACTATGGGACTCAACAGCTGTGGTCATAAGTCCCCCAGAACTTAGAACTACTTAAACCTAACTAACCTAAGGACATCACACACATCCATGCCCGAGGCAGGATTCGAACCTGCGACCGTAGCAGTCACGCGGTTCCGGACTGAGCGCCTTAACCGCGAGACCACCGCGGCCGGCAACTAATCATTGAAATACTTAATTTTACTGATTACTTATAGGCTTTAGGGCGGATCAGAGTTCACCGGGCCAGCTATTTCAGTATACAGTCGGTTAGAGATTCCATCGGGGTTGAAGCTTCTGCTCAATGCTAACGATTTCAGCGGTTTCTGAACACCACTGACAGTAATTTCATTCAACTTGCCAACACAGGTTCAGCTTGAAGATAGCTGGAACCTCCAGCCGCCCAACAGTGAGTAAATTAGAATTCGGATCAAAACAATGAACTCCGGTTTACTCAGCCAACAAACACGTCCGCTCCAGGGTTAAATAGGTGTAATATGTTGCATAAGTGTCAAACAGCGGACTGTGTGAGCCAACATTGGTGTGGTCGCGTTACTAAAAGCGTTTGTGCGTCATTGCGTGTTACAATCTGCAGCGGTGAGCACCGGTCCTCAATGACGCGCGTGTTACGGCTGGTCATCGCGGGCTGTGAAGCACTCGCCACTAGGCGGTCGCGGCTGCTGGCGTGGAAATGCCTAGCTAGGGCGGGGGTCCTGCGGCCGCACAAAGAGCCTTCCCCTACCCCTGGCCGCTGCGGCCGCCTAGAAGGGCCCGGCCGCCATGATGGATTGCTTTCAGCTGTCAAACGCAAGATGGATAATCAGCCGCGTTTTTTCCCCCTCCACCCCCCCCCCCCTCCTCCTCCTGGCACCCGCCCTCGCTGCGCCATTCTCAGCAAGGCGTTCGCGGCTGGGTTTCTTTGCTGGGCGCAGGGAGAAACTTTCCCTGAGAACTGCGAAAAATCGGGAACGGACCGCGCTAGCGCCAAGTGCGTGCCAGTCTCTTTATTCCAACTCCAGCTCCCCACATCTATTACTCACATAACTCATTTGACTGACCCTGCTCCTTTCCTTCAGAAAGCCATACACGTTGTACCCTTACACGTCATAATGACCGCATTCCCATTTAATGGCATAAGGGAACGTCGGGAAACAGTACGCACTTAGCACAGGGTGTTTCAAAATGAACATACTGGTTTTAAGGCGTTGCAACACTTATTACGTTCAATTTACAATTGTAAATAATACACAAAGTGCAGGAGCAACTCAAATAGCTTTGTTTGTATACCTGCGTGCAATGGGAAGAATATGGAATGGCAGAGTGACTGAAAAACGTGTTGAACCATAGTGAGTCTTTCACGCTTGTTGTTGTTGTGGTCTTCAGTCGTGAGACTGGTTTGTTGCAGCTCTCCATGCTACTCTATCCTGTGGAAGCTTCTTCATCTCCCAGTGCCTACTGCAACCTACATCCTTCTGAATCTGCTTAGTGTATTCATGTCTTGGGCTCCCTGTACGATTTTTACTTTCCACACTGCCCTCCAATACTAAATTGGTGATCCCTTGACAGATCAGAACATGTCCTACCAACCGATCCCTTCTTCTAGTCAAGAAGTGCCACAAACTCCTCCTCAATTGTGTTCAATACCTCCTCATTAGTTATGTGATCTACCCATCTAATCTTCAGATTCTTCTGTAGCCCCACATTTCGAAAGCTTCTTGTCCAAACTACTTATCGTCCACGTTTCACTTCCATACATGGCTACACTCCATACAAATACTTTCAGAAACGGCTTTGACATTTAAATCTATACTCGATGTTAACAAATTTCTCTTCTTCAGAATCGCTTTCCTTGCCATTGCCAGTCTCTCTTTAAATCTCCTCTACTTCGACCATCATCAGTTATTTTGCTACTCAAATAGCAAAGCTCCTTTACTACTTTAAGTGTCTCATTTCCTAATCTAATTTCCTCAGCATCGCACGACTTAATTCGACTACATTCCATTATCCTTGTTCTGCTTTTGTTGATGTTCATCTTATATCCTTCTTTCAAGACACTATCCATTCCGTTCAACTCCTCTTCTAAGTCCTTTGCTGTCTCTGACAGAACTACAATGTCATCGGCGAACCTCGACGTTTTTATTTTTTCTCCATGGACTTTAATACCTACTGCGAATTTTTTTGTTTCCTTTACTGCTTGCTTAATATACAGATTGAATAACATTGGGGAGAGGCTACAACCATGTCTCACTCCTTTGCCACCCACTGCTTCCCTTTCATGCCCCTCGACTCTTATGACTGCCATCTGGTTTCTGTAAAAATTGTAAATAGCCTTTCGCTCCCTGTATTTTACCCCTGCCACCTTCAGAATTTGAAAGTGAGTATTCCAGTCAACATATTCAAAAGCTTTCTCTAAGTCTACAAATGCTAGAAACGTAGGTTTGCCTTTCCTTAATCTATTTTCTAAGATAAGTCGTAAGGTCAGTATTGCCTCACGTGTTCCATTATTTTTACGGAATCCAAACTGATCTTCCCCGAGGTCGCCTTCTACCAGTTATTTTCATTCGTCTGTAAAAAATTCGCGTTATTATTTTGCAGCTGTGACTTATTAAACTGATAGTTGGGTAATTTTCACATCTGTAAACATCTGCTTTCTTTGGTATTAGAATTATTATATTCTTCTTGTAGTCTGAGGGTATTTTGCCTGTCTCATACATCTTACTCACCTTTCACGCTTCACGCTTAGCCCCAAGAAATATCCCCGCGGAAAGTTTATGGACCTTTCTTTTTCCGCGAATCAACTGTAACTGATGTTTCTTATCTTGATGTGCAACAGTCGTGGCCAGTGCCTCAATGGGAAGAAGCTGAACAACACACATCTTTATTTGGGAGCAAGAGGTGCGTCGCCTCATTGACATAACTCGGTATGCCATTGGTTAAACGATGTTGTATCCGACCGGCGGATTGCGAGCAAGGGGCCAGTTGATACAGCATTTTATGCATGACCTCCACGTTCGCACACGACCTGACTCTATCATGCGTATGTGCCTCAGATACCAGCTGATTTATCCGACTAGAAACAGTGTTACTGCAACAGTTACTCCTGACAGATTGATCAAGGTTTCGGAACAATTCCCCTATCGAATCGACGTGTGATCGGTGTTCACACTACGTAAGTGTAAGAAAATCTGTTTGTGTTTCTCTTTCATTTGGTGTATTTTGTGTAATTGTAAGGTGAACATAATATGTGCTTCAAAGCCTTAAACCTGTATATTCATTTTGAAACACCCTGCATTAAACCGCGGATATCTAATACATGAGAAGGTTAAAACAAACTTTTCTTATAGCAAATTATTGCTAGTTTGTTTACAAACAGCATACACTGAAGCGCCCAAGAAACTGGTATAAGCAGGCGTATTCAGATACGGATATACGAGGGGCGTTGGGAAAGTCCGTGAAAAAATAAAAACTACTTACATGTAAAAAAATTTTATTTTTCAATATATTCTCCTTTTAGACTTCTACACTTCGTTAAACGCTGTTCTAATTTGTTGATCCCTTCCGAATAATAGGAATTGTCCAAGTCTGCAAAATAGCTATTAGCCGCTGCAATCACCACCTCGTTTGAATAAAATCTTTGTCTCGCCAGCCATTTCTTCAAATTGGGGAAAAAATAGTAGTCCGAGGGAGCCACGTCTGGAGAATAGGGTGGGATGTGAAACGAGTTGGAATCCTATATCCAATAATTTTGCAACCACAACTGCTGACGTGTGTCCTGCTCCATTGTCGTGATGGAAAACGACTTTTTTGCGCTCCAATCGCCGACGTTTATCTTCTAGCTCGGTTTGCAAACGCTCCAATAACGATGAATAATATGCACCTGTAATAGTTTTACGCTTTTTCAGATAGTCGATGAGGATTATCCCTTGCAAATCCCAAAAGACATCGCCATAACCTTTCCGGCCGAAGGAATGGTCTTCGCCTTGTTTGGTGCAGTTTCTCCCTTGGTAACCCATTGTTTACATTGTTGTTTGGTCTCAGCAGTGTAGTAATGTACCCATGTTTCCTCCACAGTGACGAAACGACGCATAAAGTCCTGCGGATTCTTCCTGAACAGCTGCAAACCATCCTTGCAATACTTCACACTATTCCGTTTCTGGTCAAGCGTGAGCATTCGTGGAACCCATCTTGCGGATGGGTTTCTCATGTCCAAATGTTTATGCAAAATATTATGAACACGTTTATTCGAGATGCCTACAGCACTAGCAATCTCATGCACCTTACCTCTTCTGTCATCCATCATCATGTCATGGATTTCATCAATGATTTGTGCAGTCGTAACCTCCACAGGGCGTTCAGAACGTTCAGCATCACTTGTGCCCATATGGCCACTCCGAAAATTTTGAAACCACTTATAAACTGTTCTAATAGAAGGTGCAGAGTCATCGTAATGTTTATCAAGCTTCTCTTTTACCCTCCTAACGCCTTTTGCCTTTCACAAAGTAATGTTTAATCACCACACGAGATTCTTTTTCGTCCAGATTTTGACAGTCACTCGACTTCCTTGATTCACAAGAATGCCAGACACAAAGAAATAGACCAATATGGCTGAAACTTGGTGTACGTTCTTTCTAAAGATGTTACTAACTAAACATGACTTCGCTACGCGCCGGTGGTGCCATCTCTCGGACTTTGCAAGGACTTCACAAACGCCCCTCGTATGTAAATAGGCAGAATACGGCGCTGCGGTCGACAACGCCTATATAAGACAAGTGCTAGATGGGTTACTGCTGCTACAGTGGCAGGTTACCAGGATTTAAGTGAGTTTGAACGTGGTGTTATAGCGGGCACAAGAGTGATGGGGACACAGCAAGTGCGAGGCAGCGATGAAGTGGAGATTTTCCCGTACGACCATTTCACGAGTGTACCGTCAATATCAAGAATGCGGTAAAATGTCAACTCTCCGACGTCCCTGCGGCCGGAAAAAAAAGAAAAAGAAAAAAAAAATAGACCTGCGAAGATGGGATCAACGGCGGCTGAAGTGAATCGTTCAACATGACAGAAGTGCAACCCTTCCGCAAACTGCTGCAGATTTCAGTGCGAACCACTCAACGAAACATCATCTATATGGGCTCTCGAAGTTGAAGGCCTGCTCTACACCCTTGTTGACTGCACGACACAAAGCTTTACGCCTCACCTGGGCCCGGCAGTACCGAAACTGGACTGTTGATGACTACGAGCATGTTCCCTGGTCGGACGAGTCTCTTCTCAAATTCTATCAAGCGCACTGAAGTGTACGGGTATGGAAACTTCATTGTGAATCCACGGACCCTGCATGTCAGGAGGGAACTCTTCAAGCTGGTGGAGGCTCTGTAATGGCGTGGAGCGTGTGCAGTTGGGGCGATGTGGATCCCCTTATAGTCGAGATAAGGGTCTGGCAGGTCACATGTAGTAACCATCGTGCCTGATAACGTGCATCCATTCATGTCAATTGTGCATCCCGACGGACTTGGGCACTTCCAGCAGGACAGTGCGACATCCCCCCCCCCCCCCCCCCCCCCGTCCAGATACCTTGCAACGTGCTGTTCAGAAGAGATCTCCACCCCTCGTACTCTAACGCATGTATGGACGGCCGTGTAGGATTCACGGTGTCAGTCCCCTCCAGCACTACTTCAGACATTAGTCGTGTTGGAGCAACTCTTCGTGCCCACGGGGCCCTGCACGATATTGGGCAGGTGTACTAGTTTCTTTGGCTCTTCAGTGTATATCAGCTACAGCTACTCTTAAATTTCAACATATGTGGGACATTGCTCGTTAGTACTCTTACCCGCATCATCTGGTAAGACTACTCGACAAGGAAGATCATCAAGTCCTTTATAACCTGTGCATTCTTCGTGATGCTGTTGGGAGCAGTTATCGCACATGATCCATTCTTCCGTGATAGTCTCGTTGTAGACTTTACTACACCCGGAGCAGTTCAAACCATCAGGTTCCTGAATGAGATTATCACTCTGCAGCGGAGTGTGCGCTGATATGAAACTTCCTGGCAGATGAAAACTGAGTGCCGGACCGAGAGTCGAACTCGGGACCTTTGCCTTTTACGGGTAAGTGCTCTACCAGCACGCCTCAAGATCCGTTCTCACAGCTTGAATTCTGCCAGTACCTCGTCTCCTACCTTCCAAACTTCGCAAGTCCCGAGTTCGAGTCTCGGTCCGGCACACAGTTTTAATCTGCCAGGAAGTTTCATATCCGATTCCTGTTTGGATTTGAGCCTTGTTGTTACTGAAGATAATGGCCCTAGGTATTCTGGGTCGCTCGTTACTGCTATTTTCTCTCTTCTTGGTTCTGTCTGGTTTAGCTTATTTTTCCGACAGCGCGTTTCTGTACGGACACCTAGACATAATATTGGATTTTTTTGGCATTTTCTTCTTTGCTGTGGGTCGATCACATTTTGGGAATAGATAAATATTGGACTGGCCTAAATCTGTTCGTATATTGGCACACTGAACACGTCTGTGTCATATTCTTGGTTTTTTATTTATTTTTATTTTATTTATTTATTTATTTATTTATTTCGCTGGTGACTGCACAGACAAATCGTGTATCGGTGACGAGCAGCGTTCGTCCGTGAGCTCGTGTTGAACGCTTTTGAATTTTTCAGTTGTTGTAAATTCGGCTCTCTCAGTGATCTCTGATGGAGCAAAATCATCTGCTGTGAAGAGGTCCGGATCGAATGGGAAAATTTTGGAAATTTATGATAAGATCTTATGGGCCCCAAGCTTACACACTACTTATCTAACTTACGCTAAGGACAACACATACACACACCCCCATGCTCAAGGGAGGACTCGAACGTCCGACGGGGGAAGCCGAACGAACCGTGACAAGGCGCCCTTATACCGCGCGGCAATTTTGCGCTGCTATTGAATGGGAATTTTCTCGGTGACTCGAAGAATTTCTCACCCGTTTGGATTGGAGCTGCTCTAGAATATGCACCTCGAAACAAAGCACTCCCATCTCTCTGTCTGATAGGTCTTCCTGAATTATTAACCTTTAGAAACGAAGTACTCTTAATCAGTCCACCCATAGTTTAAAAAAATTTCACAAATGGGTGTCACTGATTGGTTCCGCTGTTTGCCGTGCCGTGGTATGATCTTCACAGAACGGTAATTCTTTTGGCTAATAATAATGAGCCGGCCGGAGTGGCCGAGCGGTTCTAGGCGCTACAGTCCGGAGCCGCGCGACCGCTACGGTCGCAGGTTCGAATCCTGCCTCGGGCATGGATGTGTGTGATGTCCTTAGGTTAGTTAGGTTTAAGTAGTTATAACTTCTAGGGGACTGATGACCTTAGAAGTTAAGTCCCATAGTGCTCAGAGCCATTTTCAATAATAATGCATACCTAGACAGTGCTTATTGCTTACGACGTACAACTTTTGAAACAAAATCATATCTACCCACAACAACCAACACATCTGGCGGAGCTCTTCAAGATTACGTGTGATAGCGTCGCTATAGAAGTAACAACTGAATGCAGTTTTTCGTTGGCGGTCAGTGTTGCCAATATAGAGAAAATTCCAGTGTGAACTCTTACCAGACGCGTGGTCCTACTCGACCTAACATTGATACTCATAAATCAACAAAATGTGTTATATGTTTTTGTTCTACTTACATTACGCTTGCGCAGTGGTTGTGTAGTTTAGAAAGTACGAAGGGTGTCCAACAAATAATGTGACAAACTTTCTTTCTGAAAGCAGGTTGGTTTTATTGAGAATTCCAAGCCGCTATGTTATTCACCCATTTTTGGCTACAAAATCCTGTTTTTCGACCGAGCGAGGTGGCGCAGTGGTTAGCACACTCGACGCGCATTCGGGAGGACGACCGTTCAAACCCTCGTCCGACCATCCTGATTTAGGTTTTCCGTGATTTCCCTAAATCGCTCCAGGCAAATGCCGGGATGGTTCCTTTGAAAGGTCACGGCTGACTTACTTCCCCGTCCTTCCCTAATCCGTTGAGACCGATGACCTCGCTGTCTGGTGTCTTCCCCCAAACAATCCAATCCAATCCCTGTTTTTCGACATAAAACATGATCTCCGTTCTGTGCGACAACCTTACGTAACCGTACTGGGAGGACCTGTATCCCCTCATGGTACCTCTCTACTGGAGCGAACGTCTTCCCATCATCCACCTACTACTTCCCACTGAGTACATCTTTCACTACGCCAAACAGATGGATGTCGGAAGTTACGAGATTTGGGTTTTAGGGTGGATGAGGAGTAAGAGTCCATTGAAGATTTACGAGTTCCTCTCGGGTGCGGAGAGTTGTGTGTCTCGGCAGACTTTTGGTGTGGAAATGACTAGATACTAAGCTGGATCCCACACACATTCAGCCCACAGTAAAGCACGGTGGTGGGGTAATAACGGTATGTGGATGTATGGCTACATCTGGTGTAGGGCAACTTGTTTTGGTTGTAAGCAAAGTGTGTAGGTGTGATTCAGAAAAATTCTATTGTTGTTTGCACTGCATCGTCAGCCCACGAGTGGCCTACCGGGACCAACCGACCGCCGTGTCATCCTCAGTTGAGGATACGGATAGGAGGGACGTGGGGTAAGCACAGCGCTCTCCCGGTCGTTATGATGGTATTCTTGACCGAAGCCGCTACTATTCGATCGAGTAGCTCCTCAATTGGCGTCACGAGGCTGAGTGCACCCCGAAAAATGTCAACAGCGCATGGCGACCTGGATGGTCACCCATCTAACTGCCGACCACGCCCAACAGCGCTTAACTTCGGTGATCTCACGGGAACCGGAGTAGACACTGCGGCAAGGCCGTTGCCTCCATCGTTGTTTGGGAATATGAAATCCACGAATGGCGGCAAATGGTCTCCAAATAGCCGAACGTAACCATTTCTAGTCAATGATCGGTTAAGATCGACCAGAGAATCTAGTCCATTCCAGGTAAAAACACAACTCTGTGGAGCCACCATCACTTTGCACAGTGCCTTGTTGGCAACTCGCATCCATGACACATTCGAACCCTGCCATCTGCTCTTAACAACTTAAATCGGGACTCATCCGAACAGGTGTGATATTCCTGGCTGTGCCCACCAGTATTTTATTTTGCTAGAAGCTCGCCTTGATGCAGCTTGATACAAGTGAAATAGAGTATGGTACAAAAGTGCGGTGAGGTACAAACGTATGTACCAGCCCTGTGAGAAAGTCCGCCAATTCTACTGAACTTACTTCTGATCGGTCGGCACATTCGGGTGTTCGACGCCAAAACGCCTAACTTCTCATACTAATTATTTATATACTTCCCATGAATTTAACCCAGGCTTCAGCATGACAATCTCGATGGTTCCTCAAGAGTCTATCGTTCCTGTTTATTAAATTTCGCCGGCCGCGGTAGCTGAGCGGTTCTAGGCGCTTCAGTCTAGAACCGCGCGGCCGCTACGGTCGCAGGTTCGAACCTGCCTCGGGCATGGATGTATGTGACGTCCGTAGGTTGGTTAGGTTTACGTAGTTCTTAGTTCTAGGAGACTCATGACCTCAGATGTTAATTCCCATAGTGCTCAGAGCCATTTGAACCATTTTATTCAATTTCACTAGTTTTGAGAAAAATGAGAGTAACGATATTGCAACCGAAGTGCTTCGGAGAGTTTCGGGTCTCTTTGGCGCGCCTGGGAGACGAAGTCCTTCGCGTCCGCTAGTCAATCTGTTTCGGGCGTTCTGAAGGTCCGGTCACGCAACACTGTTTCGATCGTTCGGAGGGCCGGACGTGTAAGACTGTTTCGGGCGATCTTCAGAGCCTGACATGTATCTCTGTTCCGGGGAGGGCATGTCGTACTCTGTATGTATCTCGGAGTATTCAATTCCGTAACGATTTCCAAAATGAAATTCCCATGCGTCTAGCTCCAACTAAAATTCCGCGTTCAAGGTCTGTTAATTCCCGTCGTGCGGCTATAACAAATGACGGCTCCGCCAGTGGACTGCCCTTTCATATCTTGTGTATGGTACACGATACTACCGACATTTGCATATCACAAAGTCAGTGTAAATTTGAAAGCTTAATAAACCACCGAATAACGTAGATAGAGAGGTAAAAATATATACACATGCTTGGAATAATGTGGGGTTTTATTAGAACAAAAAAAGTATTGCTAGACGCGTGAAAGATATCTTGCGCGCGTCGTTTGGTGATGATCGTGTGGTCAGCCGCCACTTTCGTCATGCTGGGCCTCCCAGGTCCCCAGCCCTCAGTCCGTGCGATGAGTGGCTTTGGGGTTACCTAAAAGTCGCAAGTGTATCGTAATCGATCAACATATCTAGGGATGCTGAAAGACAACATCCGACGCCAATGCCTCACCATAACTCCGGACATGCTTTAGTGCTGTTCACAACATTATTCCTCGACTACAGCTATTGTTCAGGAATAATGGTGGACATATTGAGTATTTCCTGTAAAGAACATCATCTTTGCTTTGTCTTACTTTGTTACGCTAATTATTGCTATTCTGATCAGATGAAGCGTCATCTCACGGGAATTTTTTTAACTTTTGTATTTTTTTGGTTCTAATAAGACTCCATGTCATTCCAAGCATGTGTGTCAATTTGTACCTTCTATCTACATTATTCCGTGATTTATTCAAATTTATACTGACTTTTTGATCACCTAGTATATATCGCTGTGCCATTTCTTTAGTCACATTACTGCGGGTCTATACAGTTCGCAAGAGGCAGGTTTCATGGCCTGTGTAAACGCGCTGTAAGAGGTGACAGGCCTCTGCTAGGAAAATGCCGTCGTAATCGTTGCTTCGACGCTACTTGAGTGTGGCATAAGAGTGCAGGTTTGAGGAAAGCCCTGCTGATTTGCCAGACGGCGGCATGGCCACCCCTACGCAGCTACCCCACGCCCCACCCCCTGTGACACAAACACACACACACACACACACACACACACACGGAGCGGCAGCTGTGCTCCGCTCTCAATAGCCGCTCCCGCAGCGCCTCCTGACCCGTGACGTCATCAGACGCGCCGACCAATAGCCGGCCGCCATTGACACGCGTCACGTCCGTTCCTTTCTCCATCCGTGGAATTACTCTTCGCTTAACGGCAAAAGCACAAATAGATCCACATCTTCATTGCTGAGCCCTCACAAAAAATCATGGGAATCAAGCTTGATGTGTAACTTAGAACCACACTTGCTAAACAGGGGATAAAATGAAATTTTCTGAGGGGCTGATTACAGGTCAATATGCATATAAAATTATTTTAGAAGAGTCAGTTTATTTTTAATATTTAATTTTGTCTAACTGCAGCGTCTCTTCACAGACGTGGGAAGTAGTTCATAACGCGCTGGAAGCAGGGGTAGATCCAGGTTCTCGGTCGGGTGGGGGAAATTTTTTGGTACCTGCCTTCCAAAAAATTAATTCCAAATAAAAGCATTAACACTCTATATACGAGTGCGCGCGCGCGTGCACACACACACACACACACACACACACACACACACACAGTTCAATTGTGTATCGCTCTGTGTTAAGTGTGTTTAATGAATAACTTACTGCATTCCCTAAAAATATTCTTCAAATACGACACGTGCACTTGAAAAACTTGTCTGCTAATGTAAAATAATCTATAAAATTTTTCATGTTCGTTTCCATTCTTAAATCTTCGAAATTAGTTTGTTGCCATCGAATTCCCGCATGTGTTTATACGCAGCAATGACGATACGACTGCGAAAAGTTATTATAGGGTATTTGACTGTGTTCAGCAAATCATCTTATATTGTTAATTACGTCAGTATCTGTTCGAATCTGCTGACCGTAACATTCATATTCTTACTGTATGAGAGAATGGACTGTGAATGAATCCACAGACGGTATTTTCGTGTACGTCATTACATTTGGCTAATTAATGTTTGTTCACATTCAGCATCAAAGTGGAAGAGAGCCTAAATGGGGGAGAAGCGTTCATCCAGATCGAAAACGTGCAATTGCAGAATAAAAGGTGCTTACAACGGATCTCTCTGCGATACTAGAGAGGTAGACGTGTTTTTGCCATAATCTCTACATCAAAACCGAAACGTTACTATGAAACTGGCTAAAAATGGACGGGATATGGAAAGCAGAAACCGGGACACTTCCATTAACGTTACGAAAGTGAACTAATTAACGGAGCCGGCCGGGTGCTGCTACTGTCGCAGGTTCGAATCCTGCCTTGGGCATGGATGTGTGTGTCATCTCCTTAGGCTAGTTAGGTTTAAGTAGTTCTAAGTTCTAGGGGACTCATGATCCCAGAAGTTAAGCCCCATAGTGCTCAGAGCCATTTGAACCAATTTTTGAATTAACGGAAATATTTTCTCGGCTTTGTGATTACTAATGTCTGTAGCTACCACCAAAATTATCTGTAGCTACACCAAAATAACGGAATTTTGAAAGATCATTGCATGTTCGTCTGACGGTGTCGTGCGCTAACACTTATTTCACGATTATGTTCATTTTGTTCTGACCTTTTTCACATTGATTATGCTTGAAATCTTTAAGAAGTTTGGAGCTTAGTCTAGAAGTACAGTTCGCTAATTTCAAAAACATATGGTGTTTAACAGTTTGATAGCAGGTTACTAATTTCGCCGCTGTTAAGACTTTGCCTTGTTTAAATTCAAACAAAATAGCTATCCATTTTTAAGTGCTTACTTAGTCCACGTTTGATTTACGCTTTACGCTAGCTATATGATCCTTCAATGTCCATCCTTCCCCCATGAGCGATGGAAACACATCACAAATTACACATTCTGCTTCATACTCGCTTCTGCCTCGTTTTATGAACACTTATTCTTCTGAATATTTTTCTCTAAGTAACCACTTTCTCCTTGGCATTTTCAGTTCGTCTGAAACAATAAAACACTTTAATAAAAGATTAACGGCATAACGACTCGGGGAGAGAGAGAGAGAGTGAGAGAGAGAGAGAGAGAGAGAGAGAGAGAGAGAGAGAGAGAGAGAGAGAGAACTCTACATTGCGCGAAGCCTGTACTGCCCTGAGATAAGGGAAAAATATATAAACTCTGCAGCGTTAACGCACCATGATACTCCTGAGGGAATTGAGTCAACTGTGATAGTAAAAACTTCCGTTATTTAGGTTAACAGATGGAGTCGAAATATAAGTTCACCCAAGAATTTGGAGAAAAAAGTTGATAGTTTGTGAAAAATTCTCTGAAATCTGGGACAAATTACCGCCTCGAAAGTATTTTTCGGGACATCAATTTCTTTAATCTGAAGCCTGTCCTGGAATACCGGGACATCTGACAGCGCTAGGTAGACGGCTTGCCTAGAGATGCACTCATTTTTCCACGTTATTTTATCACATGAACGAATTTGAACACTCTGCATCTACCGTTAATGGCAACTTACAAATGTTATGTACTATTAGCAAAGGCAAGAAAATGGACCTCCTAGGGAAAACAGAGTGCATATTCACACCCTCAGCTCATCCTAAAGTATTCTGACTGAACAGCTGGAGCTAGCCAATAAATGTTTTCTGAACAATTTCTTTGGGACGTTCACAAATTGCACCCCTAACAGTTCCACCACTGCAGTTTGACACCAGTAGAATTGCATAAATATAAATTACCGTGATAAACAAATGTGTTCCTCTTATTCCACTTTCCAACTTTTTAATTTTGTATTTCCTGCAACTAGCATATGAACTCCAGTGACAACCAAACATCTATACATTTAAATTTGTGAACGTACATTTCTACATTACAATATGCAGTCGGTTGGTTTCGAAGTATTTCGTCATCAGTTTCCAATGATAGTAAATAAAAAAACCTACTAAAAGCAGTTTATCTCACTGTCTTTTAGTACCACGTTTACGCTGAAGCTGCAACCATTTTTCTAAAACTTCCTGGCAGATTAAAAGTGTGTGCCGGACCGAGACTCGAACTCGGGACCTTTGCCTTTCGCGGGCAAGTGCTCTACCAACTGAGCTACCCAAGCACGACTCACGCCCCGTCCTCACAGCTTTACTTCTGCCAGTACCTAGCCTCCTACCTTTCAAACTTTACAGAAGCTCTCCTGCGAAAGGCAAAGGTCCCGAGTTCGAGTCTCGGTCCGGCACAAGTTTTAATCTGCCAGGAAGTTTCATATCAGCGCACACTTCGCTGCAGAGTGAAAATCTCTTACTAACATGTTACATTTTGAATATCCTTGGTCAATACTTACTGAGGGATACCTTCGTATCTTTGCTTAATAATGATCTTTGCATTATGGAGAAAAACATCAAGTATGTAACACATGTGAAACGTTCAACACGCATTTTAAAAATATTATGAAATGTGCCACAGTAGCTTATTTACAATATGTAAGTTGTGGCGGAATTAAAGAACATATACATCGAGCTAGGGAACTACGTGGACCACAACAAATCAAATCATCGTCTCTAGAACGTGTGTAAATAAGGGCTTCAGCGTATTTTTCATTAATTAAACAACTGATAATGTGGCACTATATACTCAAACATTGTTGCGCAGGCTGTGGCAGACGGCATGGTGTTGATCAAAACGTCTATGTAAAGAAAAATATTAGCCATATGAAGATGAGCATGGTAGCCCGAAGCCGGATATGGCACTAAAATAAATTATTTAAAAAGTAGTTTTGGCTAGATGCGTCATTCACCAACATCATTTCTATGACGGGCGCGCTGTCAGCTTTGCTGCTCATGTTGTCAGTAACAGCAACAGTTACTTGGTGCGCCAGATCATAGACCGAACTGCAGAACTGCAGCGCCGTAACAACAAAATGACCGGTCTGTGGATAAAGGCGTACTAAGGTATCAGAGGAAAATGAAACAGCAGATACCCTAGCTAACTGTCGTCCACCGTCGGACAAAAACGAGCGGAAGTGTTGGAATTAAACCCGCCCAGAAACGATACGACTTGTGCATACGGTGTTTGTGCCCCAACATGGTATACAACGCACTCCAGCGGCGGTTGTCGGCAGCTCGTGGTCGTGCGGTAGCGTTCTCGCTTCCCGCGCCCCGGTTCCCGGGTTCGATTCCTGGCGGGGTCAGGGATTTTCTCTGCCTCGTGATGACTGGGTGTTGTGTGATGTCCTTAGGTTAGTTAGGTTTAAGTAGTTCTAAGTTCTAGGGGACTGATGACCTCAGATGTTAAGTCCCATAGTGCTCAGAGCCCTTTTCTTCTTCCAGCGGCACTTGTCGGCTGTTTCTGGTTCGTAAATCACACTAGCTAGTTCTCTTAACACACACGTTTTCCCCCACGTCCATGCGCTAGTCATGTTCTTCTGTCTGTAGTATACGTAAATAAAAACTTCAATATCCGTGAACATCTACGTCCACATGGATACTCTGCAAATCACATCTAAGTGCTGGCAGAGGGTTCATCGAACCACCTTCACAATTCTCTATTATTCCAATCTCGTATAGCGCGCGGAAGGAATGAACACGTATATCTTTCCGTACAAGCTCTGGTTTCCTTTATTATATCGTGGTGATCGTACCGCCCAATGTAATTCGGTGTCAACAAAATATTTTCACATTCGGAGGAGAAAGTTGGTGATTGGAATTTAATGAAAAGATTGCGTCGCAATGAAAAACTCCTTTCTTTTAATTATTTCTAGCCCAAATCCTGTATCATTTTTGCGACACCCTCTCCCCTATTTCGCGATAATACAAAACGTGCTCCCCTTTCTTTGAACTTTTCCGATGTACTCAGTTAGTCCTATCTGATAAGGATCCCACACCGCGCAGCAGTATTCTAAAATAGGACGGACTAGCGTAGTGTAGATAGTCTCCTTAATAGGTCTGTTATATATTCTAAGTGTCCTGCCAATAAAACGCAGCCTTTGGTTTGCCTTACCCAAAACATATTCCGTGTGTTCTTTCCGATTTAAGTTGTTCGTAATTGTAATACCCAGCTATTTAGTTGAATTTACGGCTTTTAGATTAGACATTTATCGTGTAACCGAAGTTCAACGAGTTCCTTTTAGCACTCCTTTGGATGACCTCACACTTTTCGTTATTTAGGGTCAACTGCCACATTTCGCACCATTTAGATGTTCAGATATTTTTTCTAAATCGTTTTGCAGTTTGTTTTGATCTTCTGATGACTTTATTAGCCGATAAACGACAGTGTCATCGGCAAGCAACCGAAGACGGCTGCTCAGATTGTCTCCCAAATCGTTTATATAGATAAGGAACAGCAAAGCGCCTATAACACTACCTTGGAAAACGCCTGAAATCACTTCTGTTTTACTCGATGACTTTCCGTCAATTACTACGAACTGTGACCTCTCTGACAACAAATCACAAATCCAGTCACATAACTCAGACGATATTCCATAAGCACGCAATTTCACTACGAGCCGCTTGTCTGGTACAGTGTCAAAAGCCTTCCGGAATCCAGGAATACGGAATCGATCTGAAATCCCTTGTCAATAGCACTCAACACTTCACGTGAATAAAGAGCCAGTTGTATTTCAGAGGAACGATGTTTTCTCAACACATGTTGACTGTGTGTCAATAGACCGTTTCCTCCGAGGTAATTCATAATGTTCGAACACAATATATGCTCTAAAAAACTGCACGAACAGTTCAAAAATGGTTCAAATGGCTCTGAGCACTATGGGACTTAACATCTGAGGTCATTGGTCCCCTAGAACTTAGAACTACTTAAACCTAACTAACTTAAGGACATCACACACATCCGTGCCAGAGGCAGGATTCGAACTTGCGACCGTAGCGGTCGCGCATCCAGACTGAAGCGCCTAGAACCGCTCGGCCACATCGGCCGGGTGCTCCTCAAAAAGAGCACACTTGCGTACATAATATCGAATATTATGGTATCTACTTATATTAAACTAATATGAAAGTGTCAGAATATATTAAAACGCGAAGGCTAGAAAAAGAATATTTAACTGTATAGGGATGCGAACCATCAACAATCTAAGAATGTTGGTTACAAAACTTGGACGCTATTTGTTCAGCCGAGTCGACCATGGCTGTTGGTTGTCTATTGTAGCACCTTAACGTCTCCTGAAAGCTGTAATCGTAGCTATGTTACTAACTGAAGTGTAGTTATAACAAGTTGTACCAAGAACAATCCGATTCTGATGGCTCCTCAACATGTCGTTCCCTTGAAATGGGTACTTAAGTTTCAGTAATTCTTTTACCACGAATATTACTTTACTCGTCATTTTATTACGACGACTCACAGAGTGAACGACCGGTTTTCGAGAAATCGTCAGTTTGCTGGTGCTCAGAAACGGCATATACAGGGTGATCCATTGATCGTGACCGAGCCAGATATCTCACGAAATAAGCTTCAAACGAAAAAACTACAATGAACGAAACTTGTCTAACTTGAAGGGGGAAACCAGATGGCGCTATGGTTGGCCCGCTAGATGGCGCTGCCACAGGTCAAACTGATGTCAACTGCGTTTTTTTTTTTTAAAACAGGAACCCCCATTTTTTTATTACATATTCGTGTAGTACGTAAAGAAATACGAATGTTTTAGTTGGACCACATTTTTCGCTTTGTGATTGATGGCGCTGTCATAGTCACAAACATATGGCTCACAATTTTAGACGAACAATTTGTAACAGGTAGGTTTCTTAAATAAAAATACAGAACGTAGGTACATTTGAATATTTTATTCCGGTTGTTCGAATGTGATACATGTGCCTTTGTGAACTTATCATTTCTGAGAACGCATGATGTTACAGCGTGATTACCTGTAAATATCACATTAATGTAATAAATGCTCAAAAAGATGTCCGTCAAACTCACTGGACATTTGGCAATACGTGTAACGACATTCCTCTCAACAGCGAGTAGTTCGCCTTCCGTAATGTTCGCACATGCATTGACAATGCGCTGACGCATGTTAACAGGCGTTGACGGTGGATCACGATAACAAATATCCTACAACTTTCCCCACAGAAAGAAATAAGGGAACGTCAGATCCGGTGAACATATGGGCCTTGGTATGGTGCTTCGAAGACCAATCCGCCTGTCATGAAATATGCTGTTCAATACCGCTTCAACCACACGCGAACTATGTACCGGGCATCCATCATGTTGGAAGTACATTCTGTCATGCAGTGAAACATCTTATAGTAACATCGGTAGAACATTACGTAGGAAATCAGCATACATTGCACCATTTAGATTGCCATCGATAAAATGGGGGCCAATTATCCTTCCTCCCATAATGCCGCACCATACATTAATCCGCCAAGTTTGCTGATGTTCCACTTGTCGCAGCCATCGTGGTTTTTCCGTTGCCCAATAGTGCATATTATGCCGGTTTACGTTACCACTGTTGGTGAATGACGCTTCGTCGCTAAATGGAACGCGTGCAAATAATCTGTCATCGGCCCGTAATTTCTCTTGTGCCCAGTGGCAGAACTGTACACGACGTTCAAAGTCGTCGCCATGCAATTCCTGGTGCATAGAAATATGGTACGGGTGCAATCGATGTTGGTATAGCATTCTCAACACCGACGTTTTTGAGATTCCCGTTCTCACGCAATTTGTCTGCTACTGATGTGCGGATTAGCTGCGACACCATTTAAAACACCTTCTTGGGCATCATCATTTGTTGCAGGTCCTGACTGACGTTTCACATATGGCTGAACAATACACTCAAATATTTTGTAAATATTAGATAGAGCACCTCCGCGCCCCCACTTACCTGGTGATCGTTCATAACGATCTAAAGAGGCGATTTATTTTCGTCTGGCTTGTGAACGATTTGCAACTTTCAGAAAAGCGACATGAGTAGTAAATTTTGAGTAAAACTTACAAATTTCTCTTGTTGTCACGTTAAAATTTCCTCTTTTTGCCAAAACATGGCGGTGTTCAGACAGTATCACTTCACTAATATGCTGTGCAGTCGCAACTGCGATAGAATTCTGAAACAGTGGTTTATTAAAAGTATTAAGTGAGGAACTGAGGAGAGCGATGTCAGTAGCTTATGAAAAAGCACATCCTCTGTAGAAACGTAAATGTGTAATGTCTTTAATTACGTAGTTCCAAAGCCCATAGCATTTCTTTTTTTTACCAGCTATCAGTGGCTGTTAAAAATGACATTATTTCATCTAAAAAGTCAATAGTTAGAGGAATAACACGGCAGATAATGAAGTTTTGTATAACAACCATATGATGAAATACTCTCCTGTTTGCGTGCTATCATTTGATAAAATCTTATTTCAGTACCTCAAACCATTTATCAAATATCAGGAAAATTACGCGTATTTCACTCTGGCTTTTTCGCTGCTGGAACGCCATCGTAAATGAGTTTGGTACGCCAGATCAATTTTCTCGAGATTGCTGACAAATAGATACATCCTCCCAAATCGAAGAGAAAAACTGAATATATTAGCTAAGTTTCATACACAGTAAGATATTATGTAATATGCACCAAAAAAAAATCATAACGATCACTATTTTTCACCGCAAATTTTTTGCAATTTCGCTGAGTGTCTTACTTAAATCCGGATATCAAAATAACAATGACCATTATGGTATGATGGGTACATCATCATGAATCTCACATATAAAGCCATAAATAAGGGAAAAATGAAAGTGTTTTAGCAAATAGTTTCTGTGAAATCATTTTAGAGAGAGTGCTGGAGGTACAGCGCGATTCCGTAATTTCCCACTGGCTGAAAGAGGGCAAGCACTTTCCGCCCATCCCTTCCGAACAAACGAATGAATTGGCCCGGCGCTTTCGGTGAAAACGTGTAACTGCGTATCGGTCACCGTACCGTGCGCGGACTCTGCACAGCGGCCTGGTGCCCAGGAGAAATAGTGGCACCAAAGTCTGCTAAATAGACTAGGGCCAGGAAGGCGGTGTTCTGACCTCCAGCCCTCCGTGCCGCATCCAGATGACGTCATTGATTGGAGGTGACATGGCGCTCGGTCGGCCCCGATTGGACCTACTGTGACCAGAACGGCGGTGCTTTTTGTTTTCTTATTCTGTAGCTCAGACAGCTTAAACGGAACGCTTCTACACACTACTGGCCATTAAAATTGCTACACCAAGGAGAAATGCAGATGATAAAGGGGTATTCATTGGACAAATGTATTATACTAGAACTGACACGTGATTACATTTTCACGCAATTTGGGTGCATAGATCCTGAGAAATAAGTACACAGAACAACCGCCTCTGGCCGTAATAACGGCCTTGATACGCCTGGCCATTGAATCACACAGAGCTTGGATGTCGTGTACAGGTACAGCTGCCCATGGAGCTTCAACACGATACCACAGTTCATCAGGAGTACTGACTGGCGTATTGTGACGAGACAGTTGCTCGGCCACCATTGGCCAGACGTTTTCAATTGGTGAGGGATCTGGAGAATGTGGTGGCCAGGGCAGCAGTCGAACATTTTCTGTATCCATGCCCATACAGCACCTGCAACATGCGGTCGTGCATTATCCTGCTGAAAAGTAGGTTTTCGCAGGGACAGAATGAAGGGTACAGCCATGGGTCGTAACACATCTGAAATTTAACGTCCACTCTTCACAATGCCGTCAATGCGAACAAGA
Organism: Schistocerca gregaria; assembly: GCF_023897955.1. Taxonomy (NCBI): domain Eukaryota; kingdom Metazoa; phylum Arthropoda; class Insecta; order Orthoptera; family Acrididae; genus Schistocerca; species Schistocerca gregaria. The sequence goes on along the minus strand of NC_064929.1, from coordinate 158,717,817 downwards.
GGTGACCGAGACGTATAACCAATGGCACCCCATACCATCACGCCGGGTGACACGCCAGTATGGCGATGACGAATACACGCTTCCAATGCGGATGCGACCATCACGATGCTGTAATCGCTGGATTCATTCGAAAAAATGACGTTTTGCCATTAGTGCACCCAGGTTCGTCGTTGAGTACGCCGTGGCAGGCGCTTTGTCTGTGATGCCGCGTCAAGGGAAACCGAAGCTATGGTGTCTGCGCTGATAGTCCATGCTGCTGCAAACGTCGTCGAACTGTTCGTGCAGATGGTTGTTGTCTTGCATACGTTCCCATCTGTTGACTCAGGGATCGAGACGTGGCTGCACGATCCGTTACAGCCATGCGGATTAGATGCCTGTCGTCTCAACTGCTAGTGATACGAGGTCGTTGGGATCCAGCACGGCGTTCCGTATTACCCTCCTGAATCCACCGATGCCATATTCTGCTAACAGTCATGGCATCTCGACCAACGCGTGCGGCAGTGTCGCGATACGATAAACCGCAATCGCGATAGGCTATAATCCGACCTTTATCAAAGTCGGAAACGTGATGGTACGCATTTCACCTCCTTACACGAGGCATCACGACAACGTTTCACCAGGCAACGCCGGACAACTGCTGTTTGTGCATGAGAAAACTGTTGGAAACTTTCGTCATGTCAGCACGTTGTAGGTGTCGCCACCGGCGCCATCTTTGTGTGAAGGGTCTGAAAAGCTAATCATATGCATATCACATCATCTTCTTTCTGTTGGTTAAATTTCGCGTCTGTAGCGCGTCATTCTTGTGGTGTAGCTATACCACACGAAAAATAATTCTGTCGTTGTTATCTGACTTAAAACTTAAATTAAAACATTCTCTGAAGTCTTGGAACTCGCGAGATCGATATCTTGTCTGTGTCAATTTCGATAACAGCAAAAATTTTAGATATTCTCGAATCCCGGCTTGGATGAACTGTCTACATGCTTAACTAAGTTTGTACGAAACCCTCAGAGCATGAATGCTACTAGCACCTGGCCAATTTCTATTTTGGTATTATTTTCACGAAGTCCGATGTCCTGGGCTGTGTTTACGTTGGGACCTAGTTGCATATCTTAAATTGCTGCGGGGTAAACGGGAGGCATTGAAATTTGTAGTCTTGATTGTCTCAAATATTTGACTACTTTTTCCGGAATAGGTAGCGATTTCAGAGGTCCTGGTTAGGATTGGGAGGTAATGGGGCAGGTTATATAAAATACCATCTTACTTAATTTACAAAGCAAAGGCTATTACGGACGAGCAACTTTATTGGCTACCCACATCAGACTCTGCATCTTTGTATTTACATTCCGTGATTAATCATGCCCAGTTACCAGCTGCAACATGTAACAGAAAGGATGCGTACACCGAAAAGCACTTTTACTGGTGGTTGTTCCCACAGTGTTACGACAGTGTAAAGTCGTGTGCTCGTAGCAGATACAACGGTGCCATGTCGGAGGTCCTGCAAGAGGAGTCGAATTAGTGACTGCAGTGGAAAGACCAGATAAATTAGACTAAACACGTTTCTATGCTACTACTGGCTGGCTCTTCGGATTCCATAATTGGTACAATATCTCTAACAGTAAAGTGTGTGCATGTATGTGTGGGCGTGCAGGGAGGGTGGGGGGGGGGGGCAGGTAGTTTATGTGCAGCCTTTAAAAATCTATAACTGTTGCATAAATACCTGAATACTGTTTTACTAAAGGGAATTTTATCTTTGGCACAGGTCTATCCTGCTGATGACACTGGCTTGTTTCCCAAGTCCGTCTCCGACGATATACAGGCCAGCAGGAAAGACAATTTAACATTTGGATGTAAGGTGAGTAGCGAACGAAGCACTTGCCCTTTTGTGTGTTACTAATGATAGCTCATAGCCGCTGACGGATCTTCCGGTCTGTACGACGGTGGTAAAAGAAACTTTTCGGTTCCCTGGTGGGTTTCTGCAACCCAATAATAGTCGAAAAAAGTACAACGATAAAACACAGAGATGGAAGAACACGGTTTCTATCCCGTTTCTCAAAAAAGTAACTGATCAGGTCCGCAAGATTTTACACAAACATGACATCAGACCGGTTTTCTGGCCAACTAAGAAAATATGTCAAACTCATCGATCTATAAAGAACAAACATCCTCCTCTGTCAGGAAGTGGAGAGTATAAGAATGCGTATCTGGAAAAACGTTTATTGGTACTACCAAGAGAAGTCTGAATACACGTCTGGAACAACTTAAGTCTTTGTATGTAAATTGAAGGTGGAAGGGAAGAAAGGAAAGGAATGGGAAGGGATTATTGATGTCAGCTGCATCGGGAGATTACGCAGTATCAATCGTTGTGTGTGAAAATGTGTGTCGGTCGGGAATTCGAACTCGGGATCTCCCGCTTACTAGGCAGTTAGGTTAATCACCGCACCACCCGGAACACAGTGTTTACCGCAACTGCACATACTATCTCAGTACGCCCCTAGGCCGATCCATACTCCCATCTAGTGCCTCTCCATGTCCTCCATGCTCGCTACTCAGAGATACCCTCAGGAGGTTGGAAGCATTTGTGTATCCGTACTGAAGAAGGAGTTTTCATTGCCCATCCGGGAGAATCAGTTATACGAATGCGTAATGTCTGTCCTGAAGAACAGAAACCACCCATTCATTCTTTGCTGATTAGGTCAAACAGAAAACCCAGATCTAGCAGAGCACGCACTTTGCACTCCGTCTTCAGGCCACGAGTGGCCTACCGGGATCATCCGACCGCCGTGTCATCCTCGGTGGAGGATACGGATAGAAGGGGCGTGGGCTCAGCACACCTCTCTCCCGGTCGTAAGATGGTAGTTACGAAAATGTGAAGTTTCCCGAAACCAAAATTTTATCTACTGTGACAAACTAGTATCCACGACTATATAGGAAAGAAGTCGAAATATGTAAGAATACTAATAATTTTAACAAAATATAAGAGGCCATGGAACTAGTGATGTATGGACAGTGATTCTGCAGAATCGATACATAAGCTTTTATCCTTGACAGGCGGCAATCGATAGTCAAATTTTATCTCTGACATTGACTATACTCAACTGAACACGTGTTAACTCGGCGACATGCACTTTATAACAGTATTTAAGTCGCTCTGCGACTTCCAACTCCTCAGTACCCGTGACAGCACCACCAGGGGCCCCTCCGAAGATTCCCGGTGCTGCTGTAGATGAAACACATGAACCGAGAAGTTTGTTCGACCACGGCCACGCAGCCCGGAAGATTCACCAGCAACTACGACAATGGGTCGTCAAAGCCGTCATTGCATGATGGCTCGTATCGTTTAAAACCACTCGTAATCGGGAAATCTGCAAATCTGAACTCAATCGAAAATATTGAATATGTACTATAATTTTAATTTGTTTAATCCTGTGGTTCATTACAGAGATCTCTTACATTCATTGCTCTTTTGTTATTTATATGGTACAGTATTGCACAAAATATTATACGTAACATAAATGTCAATTTTTTTGAGAGTGCGGTATGGATCAGCAGTCTTTTGACTGCTTTGATGCGCCCGCCCATGAATTCCTCTCCTGTGCCAACCTCTTCATCTCAGAGTAGCACTTTCAACCTACGTCCCCAGTTATTTTGCAGGACGTGTTCCAATCCTTGTCTTTCCCTACAGTTTTTACTCTCTACAACTCCGTCCAGAACCGTGCAAGTTATTCCGTTATATCTTAACACATGTCTAATCGCCCCATTCGTCTGTAGCATCACATCCCACATGCTTTGATTTTCATCTGTTCCGGTTTTCTCACAATCCATGTTTCACTACTACACGACTCAGTGCTCCAAGTATATCTAAGTAATTTCTCTTCATATTTAGCCCAATGTTTGATAGTAGTGCATTTAGTAATTAAAACTTCCGGGCTAAGAGGCCGTGGTCCGATAGTAGAAATACTTCTCCCTGAAGTTTCGTTGCCAGCTGCGGGCAACATCATCTGAGGTGAGTTACTACTGGCTGCTAGGCCGTGGAGGTCCTGTTTATATAGAGCGCGTAGAGGACGCCACCACTCGTCACGTGCTACCAATAGTAAAACTATTTCTGGCTGGCGTCATTACTCTCGATCGAAGGTAATCGATTGTCACTTTTTTGGTAAAAAGTCGATCGCCATATCTTATCTAATTTCAAGCCTTCTTCTTTCCTGTTAAAATTATTGTGGTGTTTAAAAAATCTCTACAGCCTCTCTATACATACGTGCATAATAATGCGATGCCTTAGCTAGCACGCTCGTCTCACTAAATTTTATTTCATGGTCACCCGTTTCAAAAACATGTTCCGCTACAGCCGATTTGTCCGTGTGTCCCAGTCGACAGTTCCTTTTACGTTCAGTTAGGCGAGTATTGATACTTCTTTTTGTGGTTCCAATGTAAACCTTCCCACAACTACACGGAATCTTATTCACACCAGGAGTAGCTAAAGGGTGGTGTGCATCTTTCGCCGATCTTAAAGATTCACTAATCTTCTTGGTGGGTCTGAAGGTTGTTTTAATTCCGAACTTGGCCAGCACTTTCCCGATACGGTCCGTAATATTGTGGATGAATGGAAGAAAAACTTTCCCCATCGATGGTTGTTGTTGTTGTTGCACGTTTTCGGACATTTTTCTTCTGAGATGGAGTGCTCTATTTATCTCCTTGCCAGCGTACCCATTTTTCTGGAAAGCGGTTCGCAAGTGGTTTAGTTCCTCTTGCAAATAAGATCGACTTTGTACCAAAGATGTGACAATCGATTACCTGCGATCGAGAGTAAGCCAGAGATAGTTTTACTGTTGACAGCACGTGACGAGTGTTGGCGCCCTCTACACGCTCTATATAAACAGGACCTCCACGGCCTAGCAGCCAGTCGTATGATGTTGCCCGCAGCTGGCAACGAAACGTCAGGGAGAAGTATTTCTACTATTGGACCACGGCCTCTTAGCCCGGTAGTTTCAATGACTGAAGACGCCGGCCGTGTAAGCCTACACGCTATGATTAGTAGTGCATTTGTTATAGCCAGCAACTTCCTCCTTGACTGTGGTAGTTTACTTTTTACTTCTTTCTTCCGTCGTCCGTCATACGTCATTTTTCTTCAATTAAAGCAAAACTCTGTCTCTTCTGCTACTAGGTGATCCAGAATTTTAACGGTAAGTAACGGTAAGTTTCTCACCGATTTCATTTCTGCGGCTTCTCATCACTTTAGTTTTTCTTCAGTTTAATTTCCATTCATAGTCTGTAATCAATAGATTGTTTATTCCATTCAGCAGGTCCTGTAATTCTTCTTCACTTTCACTGAGGATACCAGTGTTACCAGCGAATGTTATCACTGATGTCCTTTCACCTTGAATTTTAATCCCTCTCCAGAACCTTTCTTGTATTTCTGTCACCGCTCCTTCGATGTATAGCTGAACAGTAGTGGTCAGCAGACTACATCCCTGTCGTACTTACTTTTTACTCCGAGCACTTCATTCTAGGTGTTCAACTCTTATTGCTTCCTCTGGTTCTTATGTCATTTTGTATATTACCTGTCGTTTCCCAAAACGTAGGTCGACAAAGCCTATGATATCAAGCTCGGAGTAGAATTGCCTCTCTGGTGGCTTTACCTTTCATAAAGCCAAACAGATCTTCATCTATCAGATCCTGACTTTCTTTTGCATTTTTCCGTATGTTATGAGGCATAAAGCTGATGGTGCGACATTCTCGTATTCGTTTGTCCTTGGTCTCTTTTTTAATTGTGTAAATAATTTTTCCCAAATTCTTAGGATATATTTCTAGCCTCATAGATTCTACAACCAAACCTCAAATGATTTTAGGAATTCCGAAGGAAAATTTCTGACCTTTCCGCCTTATTTGATCACTAGTCTTCCTAAGCCCTTTTCAATTCTGACTCTAATACTGCATGCCCTACCTCTATTCCTTATCGACTCCAATTTCTTCTTCCACCACGTCATCAGACAGACCCCCACACTTGAAGAGAGCTTTAGCGTACTGTTGCCACCTACGTGCTCTCTCCTGCAGGGGAGAGTACTCGACTATCGGATAGTTCCCACTTATCGGATAGTAAGGTTTCTGATCAAATAATGTCTGCACTCTGTCGGAAGTGGCAGGAACCGTTAAGTATTGGTCCGCTGAGACGCCTTTTTGAGTTTTGCCGCAGCACCAAGTGTGCTTTCTGGTGAAGTGGTTGCCTGAGTGAATTCGGAGTATGGAAATATTTTTATGCTATATATTGTGGGAAGGCTTATAGTATCAACTTCTGAGCAATAGTTCGAAATAATGTGTTCGTTAAATACCGTCTGTCATATGTTGGTCTTTCATTTAAAGCGTGGGTTCCTTTTATCGGATAGCGGCAGGTTTATTGGATATTCGATAGTTGGAGTAGCTTTTTTTTGCTTTCGTTATATTTCTTTTGTACATGTTGTTGTCGAAACCAATACTGAAAAGGAAACAATGGGTCCCGCAAGCAATGTTAGAAGCAATAAATGCCGTTGAAGAGAAGTAATGTGAATATTTGAAAGCAGCAGAAATCTACCACGTTCCTAAATCAACCATAGAAGAGTATGTAAAGAACAAAACTGAAAACTTCGAAAGTTTGGTTAGCAAAAAACCAGGAAAATCTTGTGTGTTAGGAAATGGCTTGGAAGAAGATTTGGTGCGTTATTGTAAAGTAGGTTTTTTGGGTTACGGTCATGTGACGTATGGCAACTTGCTTTCCAACTAGCAGTGAGAAATAACATAGAACATCCGTTTGCCCTTCCAAAAGAAGCAGCGAGGAAAAAATGGCTCAGAAATTTTATAAAACGTCATCCCCGTCTTAGTTTAAGGAGGTCAGAGTCCTTTTCTTCGGGTATCTTTAGGTTTTTCAAAGAAAAAGTTGAGTCCTTTTTCGACCTTCTGGAACCTGAGCTAGAGAAGATCGGTTCCAATCCTGCCATTTCGTTTATGTCGCATAACTCCTCCTTGATGGTGCGATATTTTATCGGCAGTGCATGTTTGTCTCGTATCTTCTAAAGCAGTGGACCGATTTCAACCGAACTTAATACGCAGATCACTCACTGGTTCGAAAGAATTGCTGTAGTAGTAGGAATCATCTAAGGATGGGAGATTGCAATACATCCAGCAAATAATTGAGGATGTAGATTGCAAGTGGTACTCTGAAAAGAAAATATCGGTAGAGGAGATTAATTCGTCTCGGGCCGCATCAAACCAGCCAAAAGAATGATGGGGCAAAGAAGAAAGTAGTATTCCGTTTTTTACCCGACCACAGATTCAGGTCATGTAGTATGACTTAAGTGGGCAACGGCGTACTGGTCTGTCGAGTATCCGAGGTAATGAGACAGCGTGTGTCATTGTTGTTTTCGGATGTGTGTCACACACAACATACCTATGTCACGCTTCAAGACCGACATCTGTAGGTTTATATACATAAGGTGTTACAAAAAGGTACGGCCAAACTTTCAGGAAACACTCCTCACATACAAAGAAAGAAAATATGTGCACATGTGTCCGGAAACGCTTACTTTCCATGTTAGAGCTCATTTTATTACTTCTCTTCAAATCACATTCATCAATGGAAACACACAGCAACAGAAAGTACCAGCGTGACTTCAAACACTTTGTTACAGGGAATGTTCAAAATGTCCTCCGTTAGCGAGGATACATGCACCCACCCTCCGTCGCATGGGATCCCTGATGCGCTGATGCAGCCCTGGAGAATGGCGTATTGTATCACAGCCGTCCACAATACAAGCACGAAGAGTCTCTACATTTGGTACCGAGGTTGCGTAGACAAGAGCTTTCAAATGCCCCCATAAATGAAAGTCAAGAGGATTGAGGTCAGGAAAGCGTGGAGGCCATGGAATTGGTCCGCCTCTACCAGTTCATCGGTCACCGAAACTGTTGTTGAGAAGCGTACGAACACTTCGACTGAAATGTGCAGGAGCTCCATCGTGCACGAACCACATGTTGTGTCGTACTTGTAAAGGCACATGTTCTAGCAGCACAGGTAGAGTACCCAGTACTAAATCATGATAACGTGCTGCATTAAGCGTAGGTGGAAGAACATGGGGCCCAATCAAGGCATCACCAACAATGCCTGCCCAAACGTTCACAGAAAATCTGTGTTGATGACGTGATTGCAATAATTGCGTGCGGATTCTCGTCAGCCCACACATGTTGATTGTGAAAATTTATAATTTCATCACGTTCGAATGAAACCTCATCCGTAAAGAGAACATTAGCACTGAAATGAGGATTTACACATTGTTGGATGAACCATTCGCATAAGTGTACCCGTGGAGGCCAATCAGCTGCTGATAGTGCCTGCACAAGCTGTACATGGTACGGAAACAACTGGTTCTCCCGTAGCACTCTCCATACAGTGACGTGGTCAACGTTACGTTGTACAGCAGCAACTTCTCTGACGCTGACATTAGGGTTATCGTCAACTGCACGAAGAATTGCCTCTTCCATTGCAGGTGTCCTCGTCGTTCTACGTCTTCCCCAGTCGCTAGTCGTAGGTTGGAATGTTCAGTGTTCCCTAAGACGCCGATCAATTGCTTCGAACGTCTTCCTGTCGGGACATCTCTATTCTGGATATGTCTCGATACAAACGTACCGCTCCACGGCTATTGCCCCGTGCTTATCCATACATCAAATGGGCATCTGCCAACTCCGCATTTGTAAACATTGCACTGACTGCAAAACCACGTTCGCGATGAACACTAACCTGTTGATGCTACGTACCGATGTGCTTGATGCTAGTACTGTAGAGCAATGAGTCGCATGTCAACACAAGCACCGAAGTCAACATTACCTTCCTTCAATTGGGCCAACTGGCGGTGAATGGAGGATGTACAGTATATACTGACGAAACTAAAATGAGCCCTAACATGGAAATTCAAGTTTTCCGGACACATGTCCACATAACATATTTTCTTTATTTGTGTGTGAGGAATGTTTCCTGAAAGTTTGGCCGTACCTTCTTGTAACACCATATATATATATATATATATATATATATATATATATATATATATCAGTTCACTAAGTGGCCAGCGTACAGTTGGAGCTGTAGTGTAAGAAGGATGAGTACGCGGCTAATGTGGCAGCCCTGGGAGCAATGGTCACCAAATCCCGGCAATAGGCCTGGACAGCCGTCATTTGTCAGTCGTTCCAGCGCGCGCTGCCACGCGGTTCTCCAGACGGCCGCTAACCCAATTCCCAGCTGGCGGCAATCTCGACCGCCACGCAGATTGGCCGACTCGCATGATGACGGCCGCAATTGCTTGGGCCAAGGCCGCCGGCCGCGCTATTCCAGAACTCTGCCGTCTATAAATAGCTTCTGAGCCCCCTGTCGGATCAAGTCTGACGACCCGGCGACTTCAAGAGTTCTTTTTCCTGGCATTTCCCACATTTGGAGGATCCTTTTTTCTGCATCCTTCAACGACTGTTTCTCGCCCCACTGCGTCATCTGGACCCACTGCGTCATCTGGACCGAGGTTAACGCTCTTGATGTCCTTGATAATGACGCTCAACGACCACTGCGCACCACGTCGTTGCGAGACCTATTTTTCAATTACGAATACAGCATAGGGCACTCACTGTAGCATCCACTGCCCTGAGGACATGTCCGCAGCTGTGAAGCTGGTCTTGCTTCGAAAAGGAAGGGATACAATCATGTCAAATTCAATTACAGACACCTATATTGAAGCCGGCTGCTGTGGCCGAGTGGTTCTAGGCGCTTTAGCCCCGAACCGCGCTGCTGCTACGGTCGCGGGTTCGAATCCTGCGCCGGGCATCGGTACTTAGGTTAGTTAGATTTAAGTAATTCTCAGTCTAGGGGACTGATGACCACAGATGTTAAGTCCCATAGTGCTCAGTGCCATTTGAACACCTTTATTGAGGTACACCTCCCAATATCGTGTTGGACCTCCTCTTTTCCAGAAAGTGCACCAATTCGACGTGGGATAGACTCAACAAGTCGCTGGAAGTCCCCTACAGAAATAGCGTACATTACTGCCTCGATAGCCGCTCGGGATTAGCCGACCGGTCTTTGGCGCTGCAGTCGTGGACTGTGCTGCTGGTCCCAGCGGATGTTAGAGTCCTCCCTCGGGCATGGGTGTGTGTGTTTGTCCTTAGGATAATTTAGCTTACGTAGTGCGTAAGCTTAGGGACTGATGACCTGAGCAGTTAAATCCCATTTCACACACATTTGAACATTTTGAATTGCCTCGATAGCCGTCCATGATTGCAAAAGTATTGTCGGTGCAGGAATTTGCGCACGAGCTGATCTCTCAACTACGTTCCATAAATATTTCATCGGTTTCATATCAAGTGATCTGATGGCCAAATCATTCGCCCCAGTTGTCCAGAATGTTTTTCAAAGCAATCGCGAACAACTGTGCACCGGTGAAAGGGCGAATGGTCACCCATAAAAATTCCTACTCCAATTTTTTCTTTTGTTTCCTTTACTGCTTGGTCAATATACAGATTGAGTAACATCGGGGTTATCCTAGAACCCTGTCTCACTTCCTTCTCAACCACTGCTTTCCTTTGGGGCCCCTGCCATCTGGTTTCTGTACAAATTGTGAATAGCTTTTCGCTCCCTGTATTTTACCCTTGCCACCTTCAGAATTTGAATGAGGGTATGACAGTCAAACGCTTGTTAAACGCTTCTCTAATATATATTTCAATGCAATTGCCGTGATGTTTTCTTATGTAAACACTTTGTTATTTTTGTTTCTCTGTCCACAGTGGTTCTATCCTTTATACCATTACAAAAATTTCTGTCACTCTACACTTATAGGGCTCAGTTCACTTTCAGTGGGGCTGCAGCCCCCTATGTCCTTAGAGTGGGGTTGAAATGCCTAGGGTGTGGCAGTAGTAACGAGTGTTCTCAGGAACGCCGTTCTGCTGCTCGTCTTACTGCGAACTTCGTATTCGATACCGCAATTTATGGGAGTCAACGCCACGAGGGAAGGGATGGTTTGATTAACGCCCCTTGTGCCATTCCCTGAGTGCATTCTGGTGCCGATTTTGAGAACCCGCATGTCTGAAACATTTTCCTCGGCCACCTATCAGAAAGGCGCGTGATTTCAACGTTGAGTGTCGCAGTTCTGATCTCCATCGCAGAGGCGCCGATAGAAGGGGTGAAATGTGGGTATGAATGCGTGTGATGACGTTCTCTTCGTCTGATCACGACAACAGCAAAAAGGAACGAAAACTCTCTTTAGGCCTCACTTTCGTAGAACAGTTATAACTTAAAATATGTTAACTTCTTACAGTTTTCAATAAACAAAGCCGACTGATGATGACACAAAGGTGCCGAAACACGTTTAGGTAACAAGAAAAAACCATGTTTTTGGATAAAAGGCGGAGTCTACAGAAACAGGCAATGTGATCACCTGTATTTACTTGGGAATGCTTTGTTAATAAGGGGTTCGACCCCTATTTGGCCGTGATACAGCTGCGATTCTTTATGGAATATAGGCATATATTGACTGTATAGTATTCACTGGAACGTAATGCCAGTTTTCGGTTAAACCTCTTCTAACTCCTGTAGCAACGACGGAGGCGGAAATCTGTTCCGGATTCTGCGCTCCAATACCACCCACAAGGGACCGTGCTGGCCAGGCAAGACGCTGCAGTTCAGTTGCATGCTCCTTATACCACGATTGTACTGCCCTGCTGCGTTAATGGGTGCATTATCGTCCTGAGATATGGCATCATTTTTGGGGAGCAACATTTGAATCATGCGGTGCACCCGATCACCTAAAATGTTCACATGATCGTTGGCTACAGCACGGCCTTTGAGAGTAACGCCCACAGCATCACACTTCCACCTCCTTGCTTAACCACTGGAATCAAGCAATCCCCATTTTAGGCTTCCTTTGGTGTTCTCCAAACGTAAACCAGACCAGATGTTGGAAATAACGAAAACGTTGACTCGTCTGTCCATATGACGTGTTCCCACTGATCAGCCGTCGAGGATTTATGCTCCTGACACCATGTTTTACGCTTCTTTACGTTGTTGCCGTCACTAATGGTTTCGACATAACAGCTCGTCCGTGAATATTTGCTTTATGGAGTTCTCGGCGGACAGTGTCGATAGATACGGCGGTCTCGAAGATGGCTGTTGAGCTCTGCAGACACTTTAGCCGTAGTTTTGTGCTGTTTTGACAAAATTCGTGTTAGAGTACGACGATCTCTGTCATTTAGTTTAGATTAGCTCCCACTATTCCGTTTACACGATGTTCTCTTTCTATGTTTCGTGTAGGCTGTTATGACTGTTGAAAGAGTTCAAAAAATAGTTCAAATGGCTCTAAGAACTATGGGACTTAACTACTGAGGTCATCAGTCCCCTAGAACTTAGATCTACTTAAACCTAACTAACGTAAGGACGAAACTTCCTGCCGGATTAAAACTGTGTGCCCGACCGAGACTCGAACTCGGGACCTTTGCCTTTCGCGGGCAAGTGCCGCGAAAGGCAAAGGTCCCGAGTTCGAGTCTCGGTCGGGCACACAGTTTTAATCCGCCAGAAAGTTTCATATCAGCGCACACTCCGCTGCAGAGTGAAAATCTCATTCTGGTAACGTAAGGACCTCACACACATCCACGCTAGAGGCAGGATTCGAACCTGCGACCGTCGCAGCAGCGCGGTTTCGGACTGAAGCGCCTGGAATCGCTCGGCCAGGCGCCCGGCGTTGAAACAGTTGTTCTTGAAACATTCAATAAGCTGCCTGTATTGATTACGGACGCTCCAGCTAATCAGGACCCCACAATCTGCCCCCTTTGGAACTCTGTTCGGACTTCCATTGCACGTCGACCTCGGCCTGTGTGTGCAGACACTAGATATGCACTACTCGTAAACAACCTGCACTGATGCCTAGTATTTACTGAACACGCATAGTACAGCGCAACACATGCCTTACTTGCATTGTTGACCGTCAGACACAAGCATCTCACTGCTACCACTATTCACATTATTTTCCCTGTCCCCTATGTGTACATTACTTGTAATAGCAAACACGGGAAAAAAATACAAGAGCTACAAATCTGAAAGATGAATAGTCCTCGGTTGCGTTGGGGAGAATTGTGGTGAAATATGGTGCCAATGTGACATCGATACCCCACCTTAAACGTCTCGTGAACTTTTGAACTCCGGCCCTTTTTCTTTCGCGAATGTCGACACCTCGCTATTTGAAGCGTCCATGAGGCCTAGGGTGAAGTCCAGGGCGCCACGCTTTTGCACAATTACAGAGGAGTATTGTAGGCACCTTTGAGGTAAATTTCATATTTACGCGTCGGAATGGAAGACAATTAAGCGGATTAAAAAAAAAGTGATGTTTTAATTTTGTTGCTAAGTGTAGTTGTCGACGGGACGTTAAACTCCCTCGCATCTTCAACATCTACATTTATGCTCCGCAAGCCACCCAACGGTGTGTGGCGGAGGGTACTTTGTGCGCCACTGTCATTACCTCCCTTTCCTTTTCCAGTCGCGTATGGTTCGCGGGAAGAACGACTGCCGGGACGCCTCCGTGAGCTTTCGAATCTATCTAATTTTACATTCGTGATCTCCTCGGGAGGTATAAGTAGGGGGAAGCAATATATGCGATACCTGATCCAGAATCGCACCCTCTCGAAACCTGGACAGCAAGCTACACCGCGATGCAGAGCGCCTCTCTTGCAGAGTCTGCCACTTGAGTTTGCTAAACATCTCCGTGACGCTGTCACGCTTACAAATAGCCCTGTGACAAAACGCGCCCCTCTTCTTTGGATCTCCTCTATCTCCTCCATCAACCCGATCTGGTACAGATCCCACACTGATGAACAATACTCATGTATAGGTCGAACGAGTGTTTTGTAAGGTACCTCCTTTGTTGATGGACTACATTTTCTAAGGACTCTCCCAATGAATCTCAACCTTACCCCCGCCTTACCAACAATTTTATATGATCATTCCACTTCAAATGGTTCCGTATGCATGCTCCCAGATACTTTACAGAAGTAACTGCTACCAGTATTTGTTCCACTATCATATAATCATACAATAAACGATACTTCTTTCCATGTATTCGCAATACATTACATTTGTCTATGTTAAGGGTTAGTTGCCACTCCCTGCACCAAGTGCCTATCCGCTGCAGATCTTCCTGCATTTCGCTGCAATTTTCTAATCTTCTGTGTGTACTACAGCATCATCGGCGAAAAGCCGCAAGGGATTTACAACACTATCTACTATGTCATTTATATATATTGTGAAAAGCAATGGTCCCATAACACTCCCTTGTGGCACACCAGAGGTTACTTTAACGTCTGTAGACGTCTCTCTATTGAGAACAACACGCTGTGTTCTGTTTGTTAAAAAGTCTTCAATCCAGCCACGCAGCTGGTCTGATATTCCATAGGCTCTTACGTTGTTTATTAGGCGACAGTGCAGAACTGTATGGAACGCCTTCCGGAAGTCAAGCAAAATGGCATCTACCTGGGAGCCTGTATCCAATATTTTCTGGGTCTCATGAACAACCAATCCCAAAGAAAGTAGGTGTTGACAGATGTGAAAATTACCCAACTATCAGTTTAATAAGTCATGGCTGCAAAATACTTATGCGAATTCTTTACAGACGAATGGAAAGACTAATAGAAGCCGACCTCGGGGAATATCAGTTTGGATTCCGTAGAATATCGGAACACGTGAGGCAATACTGACTCTACGGCTTATCTTACAAGCTAGATTAAGGAAGGGCAAACCTACGTTTCTAGCATTTGTAGACTTAGACAAAGCTTTTCACAATGTTGACTGGAATACTCGCTTTCAGATTCTGAAGGTGGCAGGGGTAAAATACAGGGAGCGAAAGGCTATTTACAATTTGTACTGAAATCAGATGGCAGTTATAAGACTTGAGGGGCATTAAAGGGAAGCAGTGATTGGGAAGGGAGTGAGGCAGGGTTGTAGTCTCTCCCCGATGTTATTCAATCTGTATATTGAGCAAGCAGTGAAGGAAACAAAAAAAATCGGAGTAAGTATTAAAATCCATGGAGAAGAAATAAAAACTTTGAGGTTCGCCGATGACATTGTAATTCTGTCAGAGACAGCAAAGGACTTGGAAGAGCAGTTGAACGGAATGGACAGTGTCTTGAAAGGAGGACATAAGATATCATCAACAAAAGCAAAAAGAAGATAATGGAATGTAGTAGAATTAAATCGGGTGATGCTGAGGGAATTAGATTAGGAAATGAGACACTTACAGTAGTAATGGAGTTCTGCTATTTGGGGAACAATGTAACTGATAATGGTTGAAGTAGAGAGGATATAAAATGTAGACTGGCAATGGCAAGGAATGCGTTTCTAAAGAAGAGTATAGATTTAAGTGTCAGGAAGTCGTTTCTGAAAGTATTTGTATGGGGTGTAGCCATGTATGGAAGTAAAACATGGACGATAAATAGTTTGGACAAGAAGAGAACAGAAGCTTGCGAAATGTGGTGCTACAGAAGAATGCTGAAGAATAATGGGTAGGTCACATAACTAATGAGGAGATATTTAATAGGACTGGGGAGAAGTTTGTGGCACAACTTGACTAGAAGAAGGGATCGGTTGGTAGGACATGTTTTGAGGCATCAAGGGATCACCAATTTGGTATTGGAAGACAGCGTGGAGAGTACAAATCGTAGAGGGAGACCAAGAGATGAATACACTAAGTAGATTCAGAAGGTTGTAGGTTGCAGTAGGTACTGGGAGATGAAGCAGCTTGCACAGGATAGAGTAGCATAGAGAGCTGCATCAAACCAGTCTCAGGACTGAAGACTACTGCAACAACAACATGAACAAATAAAGATTGTTGGGTCTCACACGATCGCTGTTTCCCTCCTTCCAACATTCCGTGCAATTTACCGCTAGCGTGCGTATCTGGTGGCACGTCGGCCAGAGGGGTGCTAAGTAGGAGGGGTGTGGGAACCACTTCGGCAGAACGTGTCCGCGGGCATCTGAACAAACAAGCCGCTTCCTGCCATGCCAGTGGAGCGCGTCACACACAGCACACACGTGCGGTGCTGGCTACCGTCACACAGGCGGGACAGGTGGCTGGCCCCGGGTCCCGTCGTAAACTCGAACGTCTCCCGTCTCCGCTGTCACGAGCTGATTACGCCCCCAGAAAAACGGAATGCAGCAGCGGCCGCTTCCGTCGCCGAAATGAGCTAGTCACGGCCCGAGCGTCCTGTTCAGAAGGGACGAGTTAGTTGACGTTGACGTGGAGGTGTGAGAGTTCCGTTACGCCACTTCCTGTTACTCACGCCAGGGAGGCAGATCCACGCGCGAAACACAAAAGTAGTCCTGCGATATATCGGCAACGTGCTACGAAACATTTCGCGAATGAGACGCGAGAATGCTCGCTAGGTCACAAGCGGGACTTCGGAGCAAGCCCCTACCACGCCGTAGCGGAGAAGCGAGGCAACTGTCCCCCAATTGAAGCAGCTGATCGCCGCCATTTGCAGGGATGAATTCTAGTACTGGGGTTTGTGATTTGACGTATATGAGACGCAACAAGAGCAAATTGAAGCACAAATTAAACACATGTTTGTTTAAAATAGTGCTGAGTATTAGAGTCTATTTTGAAAGTATACTTAAATGAATGAAGTTTCCTAATTTCCGAAATACGTCTGCATAGAGACGCGAAATTTAAGAATATCAGGTTCTTTCCTGACAAGGTGGAGCGAGTTTACATCGAGTTATTTGCATTAGATAATTACATGAAACTTTTAAGGTAGCAGACAGTACGATTATTCTTTAATTCACGTAATTTTACCTGTCAGGTCCTGTTCGCTTTTTGCACGATTACTTTCGTTTAGTACAGTATTGTCTACACTCCAATTTTGGTATGATTAATTGTAATAATCCATATGACTTTAAATGTGGTAGGAACAGGAATTTTATTCGCACATTAGTTTTTAACACTGATAGCACCTCTAAAAGTGGTTGAGTTTGCAACATTTGATCAAATATTTGACCATTTTGGAAGTATAATCAGCACCTGACAACACATGTTAAGTATCTAAACGCAATTATTCGACCTATCTCTGATTGATACTTAATATATTTTTGATTGCCTTGTTAACTAGGAAAAGGAATGTTCAAAATTATACACACTGACAATATTTCCACACTATTTAACCTATGCCTAAATTGCACGATTTCCAGGACACTATACCTTTTTCAAATGAGTTGGAAATGCAAATACTGTCGGTATAGCATCGTCCTTCAGTTGACGTCTGTTTACATAATTTTCCATGTAACAATTCTCTTCAAAATGAAGATAGCACAGTAAATGATTTGCTGTCGGTTGGAAATTCTCTCTCCGATTAGCAACTATCCATTTCCGATTTACACTCCTGGAAATTGAAATAAGAACACAGTGCATTCATTGTCCCAGGAAGGGGAAACTTTATTGACACATTCCTGGGGTCAGATACATCACATGATCACACTGACACAACCACAGGCACAGAGACACAGGCAACAGAGCATGCACCATGTCGGCACTAGTACAGTGTATATTCACCTTTCGCAGCAATGCAGGCTGCTGTTCTCCCATGGAGACGATCGTAGAGATGCTGGATGTAGTCCTGTGGAACGGCTTGCCATGCCATTTCCACCTGGCGCCTCAGTTGGACCAGCGTTCGTGCTGGACGTGCACACCGTGTGAGACGACGCTTCATCCAGTCCCAAACATGCTCAATGGGGGACAGATCCGGAGATCTTGCTGGCCAGGGTAGTTGACTTACACCTTCTAGAGCACGTTGGGTGGCACGGGATACGTGCGGACGTGCATTGTCCTGTTGGAACAGCAAGTTCCCTTGCCGGTCTAGGAATGGTAGAACGATGGGTTCGATGACGGTTTGGATGTACCGTGCACTATTCAGTGTCCCCTCGACGATCACCAGAGGTGTACGGCCAGTGTAGGAGATCGCTCCCCACACCATGATGCCGGGTGCTGGCCCTGTGTGCCTCGGTCGTATGCAGTCCTGATTGTGGCGCTCACCTGCACGGAGCCAAACACGCATACGACCATCGTTGGCACCAAGGCAGAAGCGACTCTCATCGCTGAAGACGACACGTCTCCATTCGTCCCTCCATTCACGCCTGTCGCGACACCACTGGAGGCGGGCTGCACGATGTTGGGGCGTGAGCGGAAGACGGCCTAACGGTGTGCGGGACCGTAGCCCAGCTTCATGGAGACGGCCTCCCGCATGCCCACTATACGCCCTCGCTCAAAGTCCGTCAACTGCACATAAGGTTCACGTCCACGCTGTCGCGGCATGCTACCAGTGTTAAAGACTGCGATGGAGCTCCGTATGCCACGGCAAACTGGCTGACACTGACGGCGGCGGTGCACAAATGCTGCGCAGCTAGCGCCATTCGACGGCCAACACCGCGGTTCCTGGTGTGTCCGCTGTGCCGTGCGTGTGATCATTGCTTGTACAGCCCTCTCGCAGTGTCCGGAGCAAGTATGGTGGGTCTGACATACCGCTGTCAATGTGTTCTTTTTTCCATTTCCAGGAGTGTAGAAACTCGTTTGTAAGGGGAAACTTAAACAAAAACAAACGCTCATGATGTATTATTTCTCGATGAAAATACTATATACAAGTAACAGACAACCAGAAATGAGCTCGCATCTCGTGGTCGTGCGGAGCGTTCTCGCTTCCCGCGTCCGGGTTCCCGGGTTCGATTCCCGGTGGTGTCAGCGATCTTCTCTGCATCGTGATGGCTGAGTGTTGTGTGTTGTCCTTAGGTTAGTTAGGTTTAAGTAGTTCTAAGTTGTAGGGGACTGATGACCATAGATGTTAAGTCCCATAGTGCTCAGAGCCATTTGAACCATTTGTGCCAACCAGAAATGACTGGCCTGTGAAATGTAACATTGTTTCCGTCTTCGTCTTTGCTTTCATTATACTGTTACAATTAAAAGCAGCACACGAACGAACCCTGTTTACGGACTGATTCCCTGCAAATGGCGGCTTCTGTCACGTTCAATGTGGGGACACGACACTAGCGCCAATGCGCGGCCTAGTTTTTATTTAGTAAGTCTGTGCTTGGGAGACGCCATATCGCATTTTCTCCCTTTCAACTGAAACCCATATTTTGTGGGCTTTTTGTTATGCATTGTGTGGTGTCACCACCAGACACTACACTTGCTAGGTGGTAGCCTTTAAATCGGCCGCGGTCCGTTATTACACGTCGGACCCGCGTGTCGCCACTATCAGTGATTGCAGACCGAGCGCCGCCACACGGCAGGTCTAGTCTAGAGAGACTCCCTAGCACTCGCCCCAGTTGTACAGCCGACTCTGCTTCCGATGGTTCACTGTCTACATACGTTCTCAATTGCAGAGACGATTGTTTGGCATATCCTTCTGCTACGTCATTTGCTCCCCTCACGCCAGCCTGCGTGAGCTAAAACGCGTGCATTTCGGCCTCCAGTTGTAACGCGGTGTTGGCTCTTCTGCCAACACAACACATTGATCAGTCAAAACATTATGATGACTGCTCACCGTGACATCCAACGCCTCCTGGTAGCTTTGCGGGCATGTGACGCGGTAACAATACAGGGTGACTGGGCCAAATATCTCACGAAATAAGCATCAAACGAAACCAGATGGCGCTATGGTTCGCCCGCTGGATAGCGCTGCCAAAGGTCAAACGGATATCAACTGCGTTTTTCTAAACATAGGAACCCGCCCCCCCATTTTTTATTACATATTCATGTATTAAGTAAACAAATATGAATATTTTAGTTGGACCACATTTTTCGCTTTGTGATAGATGGCGCTGTATTAGTCACAAACATGGTATCACGTAATATTCCGCCAGTGCGGACGGTATTTGCTTCGTGATACATTACCCGTGTTAAAATGGACCGTTTACCAATTGCGGAAAAGGTCGATATCGTGTCGACGTACGGCTATTCTGATCAAAATGTGCTATGTATGCTGCTCGGTATCTTGGACTACATGATCCAAGTGTCCGGACGGTTCGCCAGACAGTTACGTTATTTAAGGAAACAGGAAGTGTTCAGCCACATGTGAAACGTCAGCCACGACCTGCAACAAATGATGATGCCCCAGTATGTGTTTTAGCTGCTGTCGCGGCTAATCCGCACATCAGTAGCTGACAAATTGCGCGAGAATCGGGAATCTCAAAAACGTCGGTGTTCAGAATGCTACATCAACATTGATTGCACCCGTACCATATTTCTATGCACCAGGAATTGCATGGCGACGACTTTGAACGTTGTGTACAGTTCTGCCACTGGGCACAAGAGAAATTACGGGACGATGACAGATTTTTTGCAATCGTTCTATTTAGCGACGAAGCGTCATTCACCAACAGCGGTAACGTAAACCGGCATAATGTTCGCTATTGCGCAACGGAAAATCCACGATGGCTGCGGCAAGTGGAACATTACCGACCTTGGCGGGTTAATATATGGTGCGGCATTATGGGAGGAAGGACAATTGGCCCCCATTTTATGGATGGCAATCTAAATGGTGCAATGTATGCTGATTTCCTACGTAATGTTGGACCGATGTTACTACGAGATGTTTCACTGCATGACAGAATGGCGATGTACTTCCAAATGATGGCTGTCCAGCACATAGCTCGCGTGAGGTTTAAGCGGTGTTGAATAGCATATTTAATGACAGGTGGATTTGTCGTCGAAGTAGCGCTGTCTGGTTTCTCCCTTCAAGCTAGACGAGTTTCGTTCTTTGTAGTTTTTTTTTTTTTCGTTTGATGCTTTATTCGTGAGATATTTGGCCTGGTCACTATCCATCGACCACCCTGTATACACCAACTTTGTACTGTATACCATCGTAGGCTCCCCGGTCAAATATACTGTCAGAATTTTGTTACCGTATAAATATAAAGTGCAGTTCGAGGGACAGCATCATCTGACCTGGAAAAGGGCCAACAAGCTGTCACAAATTCTCTGAAATACAAACATAAATCTCAGAATCATAGAAAGCAATTTAATAAGTGACTGTACCTATGGATGTCAAATACAAGTCACGAATAGCCATATACACCATATAGCCATAACACACAAATACAAAAAAATGAAGTAAATAATGATACATTCTATGCATTGTTCGCAGATAGCTCGAGAGTGGCAATTACAGCCGAAATAAACCAATGGCAATAAAGTAATTCAGTGAAGCAGCGTAGTTGGATTCGTATTTATAGTGTTGCTAGCTTAGCGCCCGTTCCTGCTCTTCGCTCGCGTAGACTGTATGGCCGGCATTTATTTTTTTGTTTTGATTTTCTTTAATCGAATTTTTATGTTGTTCACAAATTGGAGCATCTTTAAACTTGTCATGCACGGTCTTTTCCAAATGTGCTTGTGACCAAAAAGCGCTTTCGTTAATCATGCATTTTTCGTTCGTTCCATACAAAGTTTCAACCACTAACACGACATTTCTTTGCGTTTAACGGTGAAGTGAAGTCCCAGTTTTCACATTCATATGTCTTTAAACGTGTTATAATGTAACTAAATATTTTCTTAAGAATTTTACCCCATATTGAATTACCAAAAACAGCGAAATATGTATGTTTCAATTTCTAACCGAGAATCCAATTTCGAATTTACATAGATTACCTTTCATTATGCTTTTGTAGTGATAAATTTCATAAAATCTTTCATTTCATCCTTTAGCGGACTAATTTCCAAAAACACTGAAACACGCATTTCTTTAGTTTGTAACCGAGAAGTCAAATACCAGTTATCGTAAATGTAGCTTTAAAAGTACTTTAATAGTTCTTTAATAAAGATATACTGTTTCACTTCCATATTGGTTAAATTTCCAACAATGCTGAAACACGTATTTTTTAATTTCATATCGAGACACCAAATAGCAGTTTTCGTACGTCTAATTTCAGAAGTATCTCAATAGCATTTTCGTAAAACCTTTCATCACCTATTTCACCGCCTTAGACATGAGATCTCGAAAATACTTTCATAAACGACGCCCACACAGTAAGGTCGACACTCTATCCAAATTTAAAGTTTCTGTCCTTAGCGATTTGGATTGGATGGGGGAGTGAGGAGTCAATCAGGACGTTGCCTTTTATAGTTTCCTTTAAACACTGAAGCGCCAAAGAAGCTAGTATAGGTATCCCTATTCAAATGCAGAGATATGTAAACAGGCATAATACTGTCGGCAACAAGTGTCTGGCGCAGTTGTTAGATCGGTTACTGCTGCTACAATGGCAGTTTATTAAGATTTAAGTGAATTTCAACGTGGCGTTCCAGTCGGCGCACAAGCGATGGGACAAATCATCTCGAGGTAGCGATGAAGTAGGTGTTTTCCCGTACGACCATGTCACGAATGTGCCGGGAATTACAGGAATCACGTGAAACATCAGATATCCGATAACGCTGCGGCAGGTGAGGTGAGAGATCCTACAAGAACAAGACCAACGACGACTGAAGAGACAGAAGTGCAACCGTTCCGCAAGTGCTGGGCCATCAACAAGTGTCAACGTTCGAACCATTCAGCGAAACATCAACGATACGGGCTTTTGGAAGCTGAGGCCCATTCGTGTGACCTTGATGACTGCACGACACAAAAGCTTTATTTTTAGCCTGGGCCCGTCAACACCGACATTGTACTATTGACTCGAAATATGTTGCCTAGTCTGGCGAGTCTCTTTACAAACTGGCTCTGAGCACTATGGGACTTAACTTCCCCTAGAACTTAGAACTACTTAAACCTAACTAACCTAAGGACATCACACACATCCATGCCCGAGGCGGGATTCGAAACTGCGACCGTAGCGGTCATGCGGTTCCTGACTGTAGCGCCTAGAACGGCTCGGCCACTCCGGCCGGCGTTACAAATTGTATCGAGCGGACGGACGTATACGGGTTTGGAGACAACCCCATGAATCCGTGGCCTTGCATGTCAGGAGGGGACTGTTCAACCTCGTGGAAGCTCTGTAATGGTGTGGGACTTGTTCAGTTGGAGTGATCTGGGACCCCTGATTCGTCTAGATAGGACTCTGGCAGGTGACACGTAAGTAAGCGCCCTGTGTAATCACCTGCATCCATTCATCAATTATTCAAAAACAATCTTAATCGCATTTATTATATTATACCGCCAACTGGTTTCAACCCGACGTAGGGGTCATCTTCTGGGCGTTTATGCCATTGGTGGAGTGCTGGTAGGGTCACTCCTGTCTACATAACGGCAGGAAACTATCTACCGTTATGTAGACAGGAGTGACCCCACCAGCAGTCCACCAATGGCATAAACGACCAGAAGATGACCCCTACGTCGGGTTGAAACGGGTTGGCGGTAAAATATAATAAATGCGATTAAGATTGTTCTTGAATAATTGATTAATTATACTAATCGCTGCATCATCTCCACAACCATGTTGTCCAAAAATCAATGAATCCATTCATGCCCATCGTACATTCCGGCGGTCTTGGGCAATTCGAGCAGGAGAATGCGACATCCCACACGTCTAGAATTGCTACAGTGTGTGGCTTCAGGAACACTCTTCTGGTTTTAAATATTTCCGCTGGCCACCAAACTCCTCAGACATGAACATTATTGAGCACATCTGGGATGCCTTGCAACGAGCTATTCAGAAGAGATCTCCTCCCCGGCCGTGCTCTTACGGATTTATGGACAGCCTTGAGGGATTCGTGGTGTCGGTTCCCTCCAGTGCTACTCCAGACATAAGACGAGTCCATGCCACGTCGTGTTACGGAACTTCTGCGTGCTCGCGTGAGCTCTACACGATATTGGACAGCTGGATCAGCTTTGGCTGTTTAGTATATATACATAGATTACAAGAGATATCACTCTGTGGGCCCAGGAAAACGTTATTTACTTTGCTATTGATTTTTTGTAAAATATTTCTAATTTTTTCAATTCAGAAATTTGTAGTTTTGTGAACTGATGAGGTACCAGTGTACTCGTTGTCAGACATCAACAGGCAGAAGAACAAGTGCTGGATATAGTTTATGGCTACTGCAGATTCACAGACCGGTCTGGTCCCAAAGCAGATTCAATCTTGCCGCAGTTGCTTTTATAATGTTACTTATAATCCGTCTTAATTGCAAATTTTTTTTTTTATTCATGTGACCGGCTTCGGTTTACTCAGAACCATCTTCAGATCTGATATTTCAGTTACAGGAGTAACCCGTCCAAATCCAGCAAATTTCACATGCTGTGTCACATGTGAAATTTACTGGATTTTTACGGGTTACTCCTGTAACTGAAATGTCAGATCTGAAGACGGTTCTGAATAAACCGAAACCGGTCATATGAATAAAAAATTTTTTAAAAAAATGCAATGAAGACGGATTATAAGCAACATTATAAAATCACTGATTGCTGTTATCCCATCAGATGTTATGTCTGTTTATCCAAAGCAGGTGCTTTTGTTCTTCCTAGTCTGCTCCTTTATCTTTATCATAACACAGATTTCCGCCAGATGCTAGGGTTTGTCTGTGTACGTTGTTGAATGTGGCTCACCATACATGCAGTTGGGATGTGAGGATGGAGTTCTAGCGCTGCTGCCCCGCGGGTCGCTCATTACACGATTCACTCCCACACCCTCCCCTCCCCTCTCCACCCGTCCTCCTCCCACGCAGCCCCTAATCAGCCTCCCGCTTGCCCTCGCGACCCACCCTGGGCTGTGTGACGCTGCCTTCAACAGTCCGCAAAAAAAGCCCCATCTCCTGTTTCACATGTGCCGAAGTCTCGACAAGCGGGTACAAGGGTGGTCATGTGAACTGTTGAATCTTACCGTAATAGAACTCGTCTTTCTCACAAATGTTTTGAACTATGCTACACGGAGACGGGAAGCCCTCAAAACCTTTTCTGACATCCACCCTCGTTGTAGTAATTTTCATTTCCAAGCTACACCGTGCAACAGAATCAAACGATGACTTCTTCGAAACCCCGTGATTCCAATCCACTGCGCCACTTAAGCTTGAAATTTGGCTCAGAGATGCCTACATGCTTCCTCTGCAACGGTGCAAAAACCTCGCGTCCTGTGGCGTCACCCTCGGGCTCGGGGACACTTCAAAGAGCAACGTGTAGACCAAAAAAATCGCTATTTTAACGAAAAATCCAAAATTATAAAAAAATAAAACAATAGGAACCAAAATCAGACAATAAAGTAAAATGTAAAGTATTAGAGAAATCATAAACTTTAGACAAAACCAACAACATGAAAAGAAAAGGCGTCCGCTCAGAAGTTCATGTGAGGTGCTCCCTCTACCTCACGTCAACCAATCAGTGTAAAACGGGTTCACATAATCGTCAAAACGTAAAAAAAGTACAATAATAACATAAAAATAGTTATGTATAAAGTATCTCTTGACAACCATGGAATTAAATATTGTATAAAATATCAGTTAAAATCTTTAAAATAATTGTACAGGCGATATATACTCAGTGTGCTCTCTATGGGATAAGGTGGTACTAGAACAATGGTTTCAAAGTCAACGACGTTCTGGAGGTCTTTGGCATTGCGGAATCATATTGATATGTGTGTTGTGACTCGACTGCAAGTATACATCTACGCCAGATTCAGTCTGTCAGTCTGTCTTATATTAACTTTATTTGGTGGTGGTGGTTGTTAGAGTTTAACGTCCCGTCGACAACGAGGTCATTAGAGTCGGAGCGCAGGCACGGGATAGGGGAGGATTGGGAAGGAAATCGGCCGTGCCCTTTCAAAGTAACCATCCCGGCATTTGCCTGAAACGATGTAGGGAAATCACGGAAAACCTAAATCAGGATGGCTGGAGACGGCATTGAACCGTCGTCCTCCCGAATGCGAGTCCGGTGTGCTAACCACTGCGCCACCTCGCTCGGTAACTTTATTTGGCACTTGGGGTATATGTAATGATGGAATAATCAGCTGCAGAGTGGTATGATGTTGCATAGATTTTTTAAATTGCCATAAAACTGATTTATTAAAAATGGAGTCATATTTCGTAATGTTTCTAGTTGGAAGTTTAAAATTGTGATATTAATATTTACGTACTGTTCTATGGTACATTTCTGTCATGGATACAACTGGGTCCTATGATTTTCTGAACAAAAGAGTACATACATGTTCATAAAATTTCGTCAAAGAGACCATAAAAATGTTTTTCACGAGAATCCAACTGTTCATTGAGAAGCACTGACGGTTCATCTCTATAATGGGCATATATCTCGACCTCCTCCAAAATATTTAATAATAAGCCTTCATTAGCGTAATGAAGGACTTGCAAATTCTGTTGTTTACATTTCTGTCCACGCCACTGTGGACGTGTGAGAAGGTGGTCGCGAGCCCCTCCTACCGGACTTCACCCTCGTTTTGACGCCTCTGCGATAGATGTAAGAACCGCGACACATTGTTGAAACGCAACCCGTTTTCTCGTCGGTGTCAGAGGGAAAAATTTCACACACACCGCCCCGCATACCTGGCATTGATAGGCCTGAGGGGGGGGGGGGCATAAAAAGTGTCAGTGAAACATTTTGCAGACAGGACATGGAGAGACAACTGTGTCGTCCGACCGCCATGCCATTTTCAGCTCACAGGCGTCACTGGGGTATGGAGGGGTATGTGGTCAGCACACCGCTCTCCCAGCAGTGTGTCAGCTTACGAGACTGGAGCTGCTACTTCTCAGTCAAGCAGCTCCTCAGTTTGCCTCCCAAGGGCTGAGTGCACCCCACTTGCCAACAGCGCCCGGCAGACCGTATGGTCACCCATCCTCATGCTAGCCCAGCCCAAAAGCGCTTAACTTCTGTGAGTTGACGGGAACCGGTGTTAGCACTGCGGCAAGGCCGTTGGCTACCTAATGGATGTACCTGCCAAATTACATCTTAGTACGACACATAGCTCAGGAGATACATAAAAAAATGCGATACATGAAAACCTAACTTTTACAAAAAAAGCTTTTACAAAGTTACTGAAGCCGTTTTCCACACGGGAGTTCTACTCTGTAAAGACTCGTTTGGGAGGGGGGATGGGGAATGTTTTTAAATAATAAATGCCCAATTCCCAATGACTGGCTACATCATTTCGTCTCTCTCCTGTTAACTAGTAGTTTCAGGGCTATAACGCACTAGACAGCCGTGCTGAGACAGCTGAAATGATGAGTTTCCTGTTCTGTCAGACAAATTCAGCAGCCAGATAACTGTCAGTCGAGACCAGTCAACAGATTGAGATGGACGTGGAAGATGTTATAATTATTTATCTCTTCTCCAGTCTCAGATTTTTTCTTATATCTTGAAAACTATGCGTTTTAAGAAGATGATCTCTCTACACAAAACGAAAGTAAACGAAATTTCTTATAAAATGCACAAGTCTCGTTTGATCTTATCACGACAGATACCGGCGCTTGAGCTCGCTGAAAAGCAGCGATTTTTCGGTCCTTCTACGAAAACGTCGAAAACGGCCACTCCCACCTCCTACAACTCGAAAAATAAACATTTTAGCAAATGAAACTTCGTGGCAGATTAAAACTGTGTGCCGGACCGAGACTCGAACTCGGGACCTTTTCCTTTCGCGGGCAAGTGCTCTACCAACTGAGCTACCCAAACACGACTCACGCCCCGTCCTCACAGCTTTAGTTCTGCGTACACTCCGCTGCAGAGTGAAAATCTCATTCTGGACTTTATCAAATGCTTCAAATAGCTCTGAGCACCACGGGACGTAACATCTGAGGTCATCAGTCCCCTAGAACTGAGAACTACTTAAACCTAACTAACCTAAGGACATCACATACATCCATGTCCGAGGCAGGGTTCGAACCTGCGACCGTAGCGGTCGCGCGGTTCCAGACTGAAGCGCCTAGAACTGCTCGGCCATAGTGGCCGGTAAACATGTTATCGATAAAACCACTATACCATTTGGAAGTGCATTAAATTTGCTACAAGAAATGTCTCGAATATTCAGTTTTCTGGTAAGGAGGAGGAAAAAGTGAACATTGCGAAAAATGCCTTCTCCTTCCTATAGACAAACGACCTCTCACCACTGTCTCCCACTCATCGGCACAACGCTTTCGGTGTATTACGCTTATAATAAATTATTTTCAATGAGTTGACGGAAAACAATGTTTTATGAGAACATTAATAAGATTATATTCACGATATATTAGTTAAACGCCACTGAATAGGATGAATATGAAATAAGTATGTAGCAATGTATATGTGTCATGAAATGTGTGAAAGTCGAGAACAGGATTGGGTCATCTCTTCCAGTAGGTTAACCAGCTGGAAAAGAAAGGAGCCATTTAGTGACAGAATATCGATACAATAGACAGATAAGTTGTATACTGAACAATCGATGCATGAAAAAATACCTGTTTTGATATCACGTGCGCAGCTTTCTTACTCGTCGTGTTGTTGGCCCAGGTAATGTCTCTTTGGTTTTAGAAGATTAATGTGAAAGCTCTAGTGGAATGGAAAATCGAGGCAATGCGTCACGAGCAATGGAACGTCCAGCCTGAACTTAGGAGTTATTGCTGTTGCACAACGGAAAAAAATGAGATTGAATGATTAATGTTCTGATATAGAGAAATTGATTAGTAAAGATGCATAACGGTGCTAAATATTACATGAATTAATACCTTCTGTCGCCTCAGCTGCTTCAGCCAGCGGTACTGCAAAACGCTCGTGCAGGCCGTCTTAGTTTTCTACATCAAAATGTTTGTCGATGTTGGTGTTCACACTGCTAGCATTGTTCTATGCCTGTACCCACATCGACATTGCCGGTCTGCCTTGCATTTGCAAGATACGAGCTGATGATGCCGCTCGGGAGCCGCGGGTTTCAATGTGGCAGGGGGTGCTTTTTACACGCCCATTACTCTGGATTCATGAAGTACAGTGCACGTGGTTGATGCAAGCTTTTTGTTGCACAAATTCTTATGGTCGAGTGTCCATACTTTGAACCAGTTAGCTACTCATACACCCATAATATATGATACAAGTAAACTTAAAGTGAGCCGATCGTGTTCGATAGGTATTCGGAAAGTATAACGTCAGAAACTTTTACACGAAATTTACCCAAAGTAATATAACTATGCCAGACACCTCTGGGTAATACGAGGTGCATTCAAGTTCTAAGGCCTCCGACTTTTTTCTTCTCCGGACTGGAAAGAGATAGAAACATGCGCATTGTTTTAAAATGAGGCCGCGTTCATTGTCAATACGTCCCAGAGATGGCAGCACCGTAAGGCAGATGGAATTTTACCGCCAGCGGCGAGAATGAGAACTGTTTTAAATACTTAAAATGGCGACGTTTTCCTTACTTGAACAGCGTGCAATCATTCGCTTTCTGAATTTGCTTGGTGTGAAACCAATTGAAATTCATCGACAGTTGAAGGAGACATGTGATGATGGAGTTATGGATGTGTCGAAAGTGGGTTCGTGGGTGCGACAGTTTAATGAAGGCAGAACATCGTGTGGCAACAAACCGAAACAACCTCGGGCTCGCACAAGCCGGTCTGACGACATGATCGAGAAAGTGGAGAGAATTGTTTTGGAGGATCGCCGAATGACTGTTGAACAGATCGCCTCCAGAGTTGGCATTTCTGTGGGTTCTGTGCACACAATCCTGCATGACGACCTGAAAATGCGAAAAGTGTCATCCAGGTGGGTGCCACGAATGCTGACGGACGACCACATGGCTGCCCGTGTGGCATGTTGCCAAGCAATGTTGACGCGCAACGACAGTACGAATGGGACTTTCTTTTCGTCGGTTGTGACAATGGAAGAGACGTGGATGCCATTTTTCAATCCAGAAACAAAGCGCCAGTCATCTCAATGGAAGCACACAGATTCACCGCCACCAAAAAAATTTCGGGTAACCGCCATTGCTGAAAAAATGATGGTGTCCATCTTCTGGGAAAGCGAGGGCGTAATCCTTACCCATTGCGTTCCAAAGGGCACTACGGTAACAGGTGCATCCTACGAAAATGTTTTGAAGAACAAATTCCTTCCTGCACTGCAACAAAAACGTCCGGGAAGGGCTGCGCGTGTGCTGTTTCACCAAGACAACGCACCCGCTCATCGAACTAACGTTACGCAACAGTTTCTTCGTGATGACAACTTTGAAGTGATTCCTCATGCTCCCTACTCACCTGACCTGGCTCCTAGTGACTTTTGGCTTTTTCCAACAATGAAAGACACTCTCCGTAGCCGCACATTCACCAGCCTTGGTGCTATTGCCTCAGCGATTTTCCAGTGGTCAAAACAGACTCCTAAAGAAGCCTTCGCCGCTGCCATGGAATCATGGCGTCAGCGTTGTGAAAAATAGGTACGTCTGCAGGGCGATTACGTCGAGAAGTAACGCCAGTTTCATCG
The DNA here is from genome assembly GCF_023897955.1 of Schistocerca gregaria. NCBI lineage: Eukaryota > Metazoa > Arthropoda > Insecta > Orthoptera > Acrididae > Schistocerca > Schistocerca gregaria. The sequence goes on along the minus strand of NC_064929.1, from coordinate 158,687,423 downwards.
ACTTCGGGTGAGTAGTTAAATAGAAAAAAAAATCGGAGAACTTGAATGCACCTCGTATATCGACAATCATACAAAGATCATAATGTGTAATCAGTATAAACAGCTGTGAAACAAGCCCCCCCCCTCTCTCTCTCTCTCTCTCTCTCTCTCTCTCTCTCTCTCTCTCCCTCTCCCTCTCCCTCTCGCTCTCCCTCTCCCCCCCACTCAACCTATTTATTTATTTATTTTTACTTTTTTGGCCCTTATGCTTTTCTCACTTGGTTCGCTTGATTCAAGTTACGTAATTAATTGTGCCAATTTGATGAAACGGTCATAGGACATTTTTCTTGGACTGCTCCTTAGTTCTTCGCAACTGGAACTGCTACTATTATGTTCCGTAAGCCGCGCGGGATTAGCCGAGCGGTCAAAGGAGCTGCAGTCACGGACTGTGCGACTGGTCCCGGCGGAGGTTCGAGTCCTCCCTCGGCCATGGGTGTGTGTGTGTTTGTTGTCCTTAGGATAATTTAGGTTAAGTAGTGTGTAAGCTTAGGGATTGATGACCTTAGCAGTTAAGTACCATAAGATTTCACTCACATTTGAACATTTATGTTCCTTAATTCTTCGCAAGTGGAATTGTTACTAGTAATCAAGTGCGTAGATTTGAATATCACGCGTTTCATGTAGAGGGTATTTTGTTTTAAATACTAGGCATCAAACGCTTGCTGAGTGAAATAATGTAAGCTGACTCATATTTCTTTAAAATAAACTGTTAAACTTCAAGCAAATTTCATTTACAAACCTGTCGTAGGTATGTGTGTTTCCTTAAATACGGAAGTATTTCTTTTTGTTATTATAGTTGGTGTGACCCATTTCATGCGCCATAGTCTCTTGTTTGTGAAATACGAAAATGGTTCAAATGGCTCTGAGCACTATGGGACTTAACTTCTGAGGAGGTCATCAGTCCCCCAGAACTTAGAACCGCTTAAACCTAACTATCCTAAGTGCATCACACACATCCATGCCCGACGCAGGATTCGAACCTTCGATCTTAGTGGCCGCGCGGTTCCGGCTGTAGCGCCTAGAACCGCTCGGCCACTCCGGCCGGCGTGAAAAACTACAGAACCTGCAATCATAATAATATTACAAAGTCTCGAAATCAATTTAATACTAAGTTGCACAAGGAAACATATTTAAATCACGGTAAGTGGCAAATTTTACCAAATGATTTGCTTTGCAAGTCCGAACTATGGCACGTTGCTAGCTGTAGAAGAAATTGAATTAACTTTTGTTGATGTTCGGAGTTAACTCAGTCATTTAACGAAAGAGGCCCCACTTTCTTTTTACATTGGAGCCATTGCTTTTTATTTTAAAAATAGTTCACAACCTGAAATTGCCTTCCATATTAATTGCAATCAAAATAATTAAATCCCAATGAACGGACGGTGACGTTAAAATGGACAGAAATTAACCAAGTCTACAGAGCGCTCTAGGAGGTTGACGAAATATCAGTATGCGGTCATACTGTACAATTTAGCAGCTCTATGACGGCAACAGTTCCACTAACTAAATGTTCTATTGAATGCAAAAATAATCACAATGGCGATGAAAAGTTGAATCGTTTCCCAGCATGCTGCTGACAATGCAGACTCACTAATAGTGCGGAAGGCAGAATCCATGGCGTTGGACTCACAACAATATGCTGACCTTTCAAGCCACGCATATAAGGCCATAAGATATGATGTTAAAGTTTCGTTAATGTTTCTGTATAATTGTCAGTTATTTAAGAATAACAATTTCAAAAGAATAAGTAATGTACTAAGAACGTCTAGGGGTAGGGAGCAATAGGTATGTCAACTTTTGCATAAGTCTATAAATAGTGGAGACAATAGTGTCTCGAGCTCCTTTCCTCATTCCGAGTCCGCTCATCTTGTCTCACGTTGTTTTCATTGTGTTACGTCTTGTGAGAGCTTAATTGTAAAAATATTCAGAGTGGAAGTATTTCAAACTTTTGTTTCAGAAGTACCTTCCGCTTTATGTTAAAGCAATTACACTCAAGATCCAAACAAACTGGTACGCCTGCCTGATATCGTGTAGGCTGCCTCCGAGCACACAGAAGTGCCGCAACGCGACATGGCATGTCTTAAGTAGTTAATGCTGGAGGGAACTGACACCATGAATCCGACAGGGCTGTCCGTACGAGGGGGTGGAGATCTGTTCTGAACAGCACGTTTTCACGGCATCCCAGACATGATCAATAATGTTCATGTCTGGAGAGTTTGGTGGCCAGCAGAAGTGTTCAAACTCAGAAGAGTGTTCCTGGAGCCACTCTGTAGCAATTCTGGACTTGGGGGTTGTCGCAGTGTCCTGCTGGAATTGCCCAAGACCGTCGGAATTCACAATGGACAAGAATGGGTGAGCGTGATCAGACAGGATGCTTACGCACGTGTCACCTGTCAGAGTCGTATCTAGACGTATCAGGATTTCCCATATCACACGCCCCACTCAATTACAGAGCCTCCGCCAGCTTAACAGTCCCCTGCTGACATGCAGGGTCCACACATCCGTTTTACCGGTTTCCTGATATTCACAGTACACTCGTGAAAAGGTCGTACGGGAAAATCCCTGAACCGTGATTTATTCTGAAATAATATTCTTAAGAAATTATTTTATTTACTAGCGATTCATCGAGAACATTAACACATTTAATCACACTATATGAGCGTGTAAGTAGTTGCGAGGGAGTAACTGATGAAATCATAAGAAAATTCCTTTTTAACAAATGGTAATTTATTCACTTTAATGGTGCCTAAAGCATTTTTTAAAAGAAACAGATTTAAAATTATAATCAGAAAGCACTCTCTAAAATCAGCTTACAGTTTATTCAGAAGCAGAAAGAAACAAATTTTTGACTGTATGAGTTTTCGGGCTGAGAACCTTGCCGCTCCCTTTTGAGACAGCCGTAGTTACGATCGCTCACAACAGCCTCTGAAAGACGACACTGGTGCAAATCTGCAACACACCAGATTACTTTAAAATAAAAGTTTTAACAAATCACACAAGCGCACACACTATGCACCCCGTAGGAGGGATGGAAATGGCACAAAACATTAAAATTAAAATATTAATTTTGCCACCGAAGGTGCAACTTGATTTTAACTTACAAGAAAGGTCTTACGGTGGAAGGGTGGCAACTTTATATACTAAAATGACCATTTAAATAAAAGCCCATGTAATGCAATCTTTTATAAAATAATACAAGGTTGACCAAACGAGTTAACATGCTCTACAGTACACAGATACCGCCTCTCAAGATGATAGGCAAGATCAAAACATATTGCAGGAATTAGGCCGTTACACTCCAAGCAATAAATTCGTTAACACTCCAAATCCGATAAACATGACAGAGGCAGCTATTAACGTACGGCAGATTGATAGTGAGATTAACCGAACAACCCGAACCGCAGGTTGCTCTCCAACCCGCTCCTACTCCACAAGGAAAAAACGGTCCACCCAATTTATAAACAACCACCTTACCGCGGGTGGGCAAACGGAGAAGAATGGTGGGACGACCCCAAAGTAAAACGGCTCTTGACCACAGCACGAAAACAAGTAGAATTTAACAAGAGTAAATCAATCAACATATCACCAATCGCGTAACTTCTAATAAACTCCGATTTCTCGAGAATACCTTGGCGCAGCACCCCCAAATCGCTCTCCCGAACCGTCCGCTGCCAGCCGCTTCAACGGACGCAGGAAGGAGCGCCGATCTCCCGTCTCACGGCGTCGCAGCTCGCCCCTGCCAGACTGATGTCGTGGGTTGACTCCTGTTGCTCCCGTGTCGACCGCGACGTCACTACGCCTCGCTATACGGCGCGGTCCACTGGACTCACGTGGCGACCTCACATGCGCCGACGCTCAAGACGGACAAGTCATCTTGTGTCTCAGTGCGCGACCGACCAACCGATCGATCCAACCGCCAATGGCCATTGCTCGAGCAAACTCGAGCAGACTGGTGGCCTAACGCGCAGACTCAGATGCAGGAACTAAGCCCCGACCGGGCGACCTCTCGCTGAGTTCTCTTACTGGCGGACTGGAAAGAGACTCATTTTTCCGGCTTTAAAGGTTGATCCGAACGACAGACAGACAGACCCTAACTGCCTAACAGATGCGGAGGAGAAACAGACTAGTAAGCTGGGGACCAGAGACTGACCCAGCTGACCCACTGGCGAGCTCATAGCGCCCCTTAAATGCTCGTGAACAGGCATCCTTCCCCCTTTCCCACCAGAGGGAGACACCAAAGCTGCGATTGCCACAGCGGCGCCACCGCCAGAAACGGAGGGCGACTGCTTCACACTGCGCGCTGCGGCGCGCTCTTCAAAACAGCAATTTTTACCACGGCTCAATCCCCAGTTCATCGCTACCTCGGAGATGCCGTGTGCCATCGCTTGTACGCCGGCTACCACTGCGTTCAAATTCACTTAAATCTTGATAACCCGCCATTGTAGCAGCAGTAACCGATCTAACTACTGCGCCAGACACTTGTTGTCTTATACAGGAGTTGCCGACCGCAGCGCCGTATTCCGCCTATTTGAATACGCATGCCTATACCAGTTCTCCTGGCGCTTCAGTGTAGATCAGATATATATGGTACTTGAGAGACAACGTATCTGCATGCGAGGCTGAGAAGCTGCTGCCGTGTATTTCGCGTCCCTAACGCGTCTTAAGCAGACTCGGTAGGCCTGCGTGTTTAGACAGGCCGGAAGAGAGACGTCTATATTTTGCCCGACTGCTGTCTGAGAGCGGGCCCTGTCTGCCGCGCGGCATGGGAGAGTGACGGGCAGTCAGAAACGTCGGGCCGCCCTCCGTAGGGGCCGTCAACGTCAGTGTCAGCTGTCTCTCTCTGCCTAGCGGCCCGCAGAGTCCAGGAGCGGAAAAAAACTCGGGGAGCGGCGGTAAGAAGCGCCTGCAAGGTTCTCCTTCTCTGTGTGCATCTTCGTGTTGTCCCGGTTCAGCGACGAATATCCATTACACCTCGGACGTGTAGACTGAAAGAGTCGGATGATGATGATGATGATGATGATGATGATGGTTTGAGAGGCGCTCAACATCGTGGTCATCAGCCCCCGCACATGTTCCAAATTTCTCTATTTCCAATCTCGGCACTTCCCGAATGACGGTGAGATTGTGAGGACGACACAAACGCACCGTCTCCGGGCGGAGAAAATCCCCGACCAGGCCGGGAATCGAACCCGGGACCCCGTGATCGGGAGGTAGCAACGCTAGCTACTAGAGCTGCGGTCTGAACGGGTCGTGATCTAATGTGGGTTTAATAATCGCCGAAATGAGTCCATCCCCCGCACTGCGGACTGCACGCTATTATGAAACCTCCTGGCTGACTTCCAGAACAGAAGCCAGGAATCGAACCGGCAACCTTTGCCTTTAGAAGGCAGTGCTCTGACTGACTTGTGAATAGTTATTCGAAAAGATTTCGGCCTTGCGCCTGGTCGTCGTTAGCTTCTATCCACGATATTTCGACTGGACAACTGCCACCCATCCTCAGGTGAGCCATCGAAGACTGACGATATATAGCGTGCAGCGAGTATTCCGCGCATACGTCAAAATCATATTGACAGACGAACCACACCGCCCGCCAGCTGAATATGACTTTGGCGCATGCACGGAATACTCGCTGCACGCTTTATATTGCGGCTGCACGCTTTATATTGCGGAACGGAGGGCGCCTTCGTCAGTCTTCGATGGCTCACCTGAGGATGACTGACAGTTGTCCAGTCGAAATATCGTGGATAGAAGCTAACGACGACCGGTTGCAAGCTCTAAATCTTTTTGAATATTTAGTTCGCCGGAAAAATTTTAAATTTCACTTCTGAATAGTGGTTAGTATACTCAGATCTACTCCTCCTCCGGCAATTTTACGTGCAGGCTGTAATCCTTAATTGTTCAAGCAATTTTGCGATCGGACAGTGACGTAAAATTCACTTGACATCATCATCATCATTTAAGACTGATTATGCCTTTCAGCGTTCAGTCTGGAGCATAGCCCTCTTATAAAATTCCTCCATGATTCCCTATTCAGTGCTAACCTATTACTTCAAAATGATTCTTAACCGAATCCAGGTACCTTCTCCTTGGTCTGCCCCGACTCCTCCTACCCTCTACTGCTGAACCCATGAGTCTCTTGGGTAACCTTGCTTCTCCCATGCGTGTAACATGACCCCACCATCTAAGCCTGTTCGCCCTGACTGCTACATCTATAGAGTTCATTCCCAGTTTTTCTTTGATTTCCTCATTGTGGTCACCCTCCTGTCATTGTTCCCATCTACTAGTACCTGCAATCATCCTAGCAACTTTCATATCCGTAACCTCAACCTTGTTGATAAGGTAACCTCAACCCACCCAGCTTTAGCTCCCATACAACAAAGTCGGTCGAAAGATTGAACGGTGCACAGATAACTCAGTCTTGGTGCTGACTTCCTTCTTGCAAAAGAGAGTAGATCGTAGCTGAGCGCTCGTTGCATTAGCTTTGCTACACCTCGCTTCCAGTTCTTTCACTATGTTGCCATCCTGTGAGAATATGCATCCTAAGTACTTGAAACCGTCCACCTGTTCTAACTTTGTTCCTCCTATTTGGCACTCAATCCGTTTATATCTCTTTCCCACTGACATTACTTTCGTTTTGGAGATGCTAATCTTCATACCATAGTCCTTACATTTCTGATCTAGCTCTGAAATATTACTTTGCAAATTTTCAATCGAATCTGCCATCACAACTAAGTCATCCGCATATGCAAGACTGCTTATTTTGTGTTCACATATCTTGATTTCACCCATCCAGTCTATGTCTGACGACATATTACGTATATTGAACACTATTTATTTTCAAAACCGGTGCTGTCTACTGCACAAATGTACACTGATCAGAGAAAATATTCTGCTCAGTGCCCATGATTTAGGAGACAATCTGCACAGCCATCCTAGAGAGTGTCTTGAAAGTAGAGACGAAAATTAAAATGCTATGCAATATAGAAAATTTATTGAAAATGTAATGTTTTTCTTTTACAAGCGCATTAAGCAACTTCTCCCATGTATGTAAGGCCGCGCGGAAACGAGCAATGCGTTCATTGAAGTTCTGGACGACACGTTCCCGAACATATGGTAGGATGCCGTGAATAACTTTTAATTTAATCCTTCAATTTGTGTATTGTTTGTGGTTTGTTCACGTTACACTTTTGATTTTACAAATCCTCACAAAAGGAGTTACAAGCGATTCCTGGTTGCCACGCGAAGAGAGAATTTTTTGAGTATGTTTTTCATTCACCAGAGCAGTCATTTCGCGGGATGTGTTACATGTCGCACAATCCTGTTGAAAACACAAATCGCCATTTTCATCAGTAAGAAGCAAAAACCATTCAGAAAGCGTGTATCGGTAACGGTCGCCGTTCACCGTGACGGCAGCTTTGTGCGTTGTGGATTCGTCTTATCTCCCACAGTCACTTGCGGATTTTCCTTATTCAAAATCTGCAGTGCTACATATTGACGGCCGGCCGCTGTGGCCGAGCGGTTCTAGGCGCTTCAGTCCGGAACCGAGCTGCTGCTACGCTTGCAGGTTCGAATCCTGCCTCGAGTATGGATGTGTGTGATATCCTTAGGTTGGTTAGGTTCAACTAGTTTCAAGTCCAGGGGACTAATGGCGTCGGATGTTGATGGCTTAGAGCCATTGGAACTATTTTTCAACTTATTGCCGTACCCACTGAGGTGCAAGTGCGTCTCATCTGTGGTAATTATCCTTTTGTGAAGTTCTCGTTCTCTGCTTTTAGAGCCAAGACCCACTGAGGAAATCGATGTCACTTTCCATGACCTCTGGGCTTCATCTCGTGTGTAAGGTGAACCTTGTACGCAAGCATTTTCAGAACATTTGAAACGATTTCTTACTGTGAACTTGGTGATAAATTCACTTGAGCTCGTCGGCGATTCAGTTTTCTGGGGCTTGCGGTCGCACTGTCGCGCACGACAGCAATGTTTTCTTGTCTTCGAGCACGCCGCGTTCGTCCTGTTTTTCTATCGTTTGAAACAGAACCCGTGGTCTCAAACTTCGTGATCCACTTTCGAACTGATGATTCGATTGGAGCAGCATTACGTTCGAGTGTTACACAAAATTCACGTGCGGTTGCCGTCGGGCTTCCACTGTTTTTGTAATAACCTTTTATCACTTGGATACGTTACACAGTTGTCATCTCGTCGATGACGAAAATAAACATTAAACAACAAATCTCACCACGCAAAAGCTATCCAGGCTACTAATGGGAAGCATCGCAGATAAAAACAATGAAAAAATCAAGTCTGCCAACCGTCATATGACAAAATACCGCAAAATTGAAATTTCTCCTTGCTTCTCGGACACGCGTTCGATGTTTGCAGATGATGCTGTCATATACCGAAACCAATGAGCAAAATGATTTAGACACGATACGTGTATGGTGCGAAAAGTGGAAATTGACTCTAACAAATGAAAAGTGTGAAGTCATCCCCATGAGCACTAAAAGAAACACTCTAGATTTCAGTTACCTGATAAATCATACAGCTGTCAGTTCAACTAAATACCTAGGAATTCCAATTACGAGCAACTTAGACTGTAACGATCTCACAGATAATGTTGTGGGGAAAGCAAACCGAAATCGGAGATTTATTGGCAGAATACGTAGATCGTACAAGATGTAACAGTTCCACTAAAGAGACTGCCCACTCTACGCTTTTCTGTCCTCTGCCACAGTAGTTGCGTGCAGTATGGGAGCCGGCCATGGTGGCCGAGCGGTTCTACGCGCTAAGTCTGGAACCGTGCGACCGCTACTTAGGTTTAATTAGTTCTAAGTTCTAGGGGATTAATGACACTAGCAGTTAAGTCCCTTAGTGCTCAGAGCCATTTGAACCTCTTTTTTTTTTGCAGTATGGGATCCGTACAAGATTGGATTGAAGCAAGACATGAAAAAGTTCAAAGATGCGCAGCACGTTTTGTATTATAGCGAAACAGGGGAGAGAGGTTCTCGCATTTGATACGAGATGTAGTGTGAAAACCATTAAAACGAGTGCGTTTTCCTTTCCGGAGAGACCTTTTCACGAAATTTCGATCTCCAACTTTGTGCTCCGAATACACAAATATCTTTTTGACAACCATCTACATAGTCATAAATGATCATTGTAATAAAATTAGAGAAAGCAAAGTCGTTCGCAAAATTTTATCTGTTCGTTTTTCCCGCTCGCTATTAGAGTCGAACGGTAGAGAAACAGTGTGAAGTGGTTCGATGAACCCTCTGCCATGCTCCTAACTGTGAGTTTCAGAGTAGTCCTGTAGATGTAGATGAACATCTGGTGTCGTGTCCAAGGAGAGGAAGGGGGAAGACAGAGAGTTCCAGTGAAGGCAGGTTGAGTGTTTGCAGTAGCACCAAACACTGTGACAAGGCCCATACGAGATGCTCGGATTTTAAGACTCGATAGGATAACCGCAGCAGGAGGTCCTAGGATACTCGGGGATCTGATTAACGATGTTTATTTGCAACCAAACTAACTACTAGAGTGAAGGCTAATTCTAAACTTTAGAAAAATAGAGGGTGCAACTGGCTGCACAACAGAATTCTGTGTCTGCACTCGTGGAGTGAGCGCAGACAGAAGCAGCGAGAGTCAGCACCATTTTAAGAACAAACTTTCAGAGCTGCACAGACAGTGGTCCTGTATGGGCTGTAATTATGGTATGGCAGGAAAACGTGGTAGATCAGCTAATGCGTTACTGCGGAATCGCCTTACGCTGGAAAAAAATTAGTTTCAGTTTTGGCCACCAGGCGCTGATCTGGCGCTGTGAATGCAAAAAAGATGCTGAAAATGTTGCCATATGTAATACACTCCTGGAAATTGAAATAAGAACACCGTGAATTCATTGTCCCAGGAAGGGGAAACTTTACTGACACATTCCTGGGGTCAGATACATCACATGATCACACTGACAGGACCACAGGCACATAGACACAGGCAACGGAGCATGCACAATGTCGGCACTAGTACAGTGTATATCCACCTTTCGCAGCAATGCAGGCTGCTATTCTCCCATGGAGACGATCGTAGAAATGCTGGATGTAGTCCTGTGGAACGGCTTGCCATGCCATTTCCACCTGGCGCCTCAGTTGGACAAGCGTTCGTGCTGGACCTGCAGACCGCTTGAGACGACGCTTCATCCAGTCCCAAACATGCTCAATGGGGGACAGATCCGGAGATCTTGCTGACCGGGGTAGTTGACTTACACCTTCTAGAGCACGTTGGGTGGCACGGGATACATGCGGACGTGCATTGTCCTGTTGGAACAGCAAGTTCCCTTGCCGGTCTAGGAATGGTAGAACGATGGGTTCGATGACGGTTTGGATGTACCGTGCACTATTCAGTGTCCCCTCGACGATCACCAGAGGTGTACAGCCAGTGTAGGAGATCGCTCCCCACACCATGATGCCGGGTGTTGGCCCTGTGTGCCTCGGTCGTATGCAGTCCTGATTGTGGCGCTCACCTGCACGGCGCCAAACACGCATACGACCATCATTGGCACCAAGGCAAAAGCGACTCTCATCGCTGAAGACGACACGTCTCCATTCGTCCCTCCATTCACGCCTGTCGCGACACCACTGGAGGCGGGCTGCACGATGTTGGGGCGTGAACGGAAGACGGCCTAACGGTGTGCGGGACCGTAGCCCAGCTTCATGGAGACGGTTGCGAATGGTCCTCGCCGATACCCCAGGAGCAACAGTGTCCCTAATTTGCTGGGAAGTGGCGGTGCGGTCCCCTACGGAACTGCGTAGGATCCTACGGTCTTGGCGTGCATCCGTGCGTCGCTGCGGTCCGGTCCCAGGTCGACGGGCACGTGCACCTTCCGCCGACCACTGGCGACAACATCGATGTACTGTGGAGACCTCACGCCCCACGTGTTGAGCAATTCAGCGGTACGTCCACCCGGCCTCCCGCATGCCCACTATACGCCCTCGCTGAAAGTCCGTCAACTGCACATACGGTTCACATCCACGCTGTCGCGGCATGCTACCAGTGTTAAAGACTGCGATGGAGCTCCGTATGCCACGGCAAACTGGCTGACACTGACGGCGGCGGTGCAAAAATGCTGCGCAGCTAGCGAAATTCGACGGCCAACACCGCGGTTCCTGTTGTGTCCGCTGTGCCGTGCGTGTGATCATTGCTTGTACAGCCCTCTCGCAGTGTCCGGAGCAAGTATGGTGGGTCTGACACACCGGTGTCAAGGTGTTCTTTTTTCCATTTCCAGGAGTGTAGATTAGGAACTGGCCATGCACAGCAAAGGTCAAACAAGTGAGAAACGTATAATGTTGATTTTACTATTAACCGTTAGCAGTTTAATAAGTCACGGATGCACAATACTAACGCGTATTCTCTACAGACGAATGGAAAAACTGGTAGAAGCTGACCTCTGATAAGATCAGTTTGGATTTTGTACAAATATTGGAACACGTGAGGCAATAATGATCCTACGACTTATCTTAGAAGCTAGATTAAGGAAAGGCAAACCTTCGTTCCTAGCGTATGTAGACTTAGAGAAAGCTATTGACAATGTTGACTAGAATACCCTTTTCCAAATTCTGAAGGTGGCAGGGGTAAAATACAGGGAGCGAAAGGCTATTTACAATTTGTACAGAAATCAGATGGCAGTTATAAGAGTCGAGGGGCACGAAACGGAAGCAGTGGTTGGGAAGGGAGTCAGACAGGATTGTAGTCTCTCGCCGATGTTATTCAGTTTGTATATTGAGCAAGCAGTAAGGGAAACAAACGAAAAATTCGGAGCAGGAATTAAAATCCATGGAGAAGAAACAAAAACTTTGAGGTTCGCCGATGACATTGTAATTATGTCAGAGACAGCAAAGCACTTGGAAGAGCAGTTGAACGGAATGGATAATGTCTTGAAAGGAGGATATAAGATGATCATCAAAAAAGCAAAACTAGGATAATGGAATGTAGTCGAACTAAGTCGGGTGATGCTGAGGGAATTAGATTAGGGAGTGAGACACTTAAAGTAGTAAAAGAGTTCTGCTACTTGGGGAGCAAAATAACTGATGATGGTCGAAGTAGAGAGGATATAAAATGTAGACTGGCAATGGCAAGGAATGCGTTTCTAAAGAAGAGGAATTTGTTTTTATCGAGTATAGATTTAAGTGTCAGGAAGTCGTTTCTGAAAGTATTTGTATGGAGTGTAGCCATGTATGGAAGTGAAACATCGACGATAAATAGTTCGTACAAGAAGAGAATAGAAGCTTTTGAAATGTGGTGCTACAGAATAATGCTAAAGATTAGATAGGTAGATCATATAACTAATGAAGAGGTATTGAATAGAATTGGGGAGAAGAGAAGTTTGTGGCACAACTTGACAAGAAGAAGGGATCGGTCGGTAGGACATGTTCTGAGGCATCAGGAGATCACCAGTTTAGTATTGGAGGGCAGCGTGGAGGGTAAAAATCGTAGAGGGAGACGAAGAGGTGAATACACCAAGCAGATTCAGAAGGATGTAGGTTGCAGTAGGTACTGTGAGATGAATAAGCTTGCACAGGATAGAGTAGCATGGAGAGCTGCATCAAACCAGTCTCAGAACTGAAGACCTCAATAACAACAACACTGTTAACCGCTACGTACACGATTTGTTCAATGTCTTCAGGCCACAAGTGGCTCATTGGGACCATTCGACCGCCGTGTCATCCTTAGTTGAGGATGCGGTCAGGAGGGGCGTGGGGTAATCACACCGCTCTCCCAGTCGTTGTGTTCCGTTTTCTGTGACCGGAGCCGCTACTATTCGGTCGAGTAGCTCCTCAGTTGCCATAACGAGGCTGAGTGCACCCCGAAAAATGGCAACAGCACGTGGCGGCCTGGATGGTCACCCATCCAAGTGCCGGCCACGTCCGACAGTGCTTAACTTCGGTGATCTCACGGGAACGCGTGTATCCGCTGTGGCAAGGACGTCGCCTATTTGCTCAATACATGCACCAAAAATTTCGGAGGTATGCTCGTCTGGAAATCGATCAACAGTAGATCCGGTGGAATCTGAGCAACATGTCCCTGTGTATTGGCCTTGAAATCAGGTACAGACCGAACACGTCCCTGGTAAACGCGTTCTGTTAGATACCCCCAGAGCCAAAACTCACATGGATTCAGATCAGGTGATCTTATAGGCCAGGCGTCTGGAAAACTCTGGAGGAAACACGTCCGTGGAAGGTTGCATTAAGCAAATCTTTCACTGGCCGAGCGGCATGCGGTGTTTCGCTATCTTGCATGAAAACAATCACGAGCTTTCACTACAGGAATCGCATGCTGTACACGGAGGTCTCGTTGGCGTGTAACCCTTGCGCAGATTGCTGCAGATTTCATTGCTGTGTCATCAACAAGTGTCAGCCTGCGAACCATTCAACGAAACATCATCGATATGGGCTTTCGAAGCCGAAGGCTCACTCGAGTACATTAGATGACTGCACACATAAAGCTTTACGCCTTGCCTGGGCCCTCGACACAACTTGATAACTGGAAACATGTTGCCTGCTTGGACGAGTCTCGTTTCTAATTGTATCGAGCGGATGGAGGTGTACGGATATGGAGACAACCTCATAAATCCACGGACCCTGCATGTCAGCAAGAGAATGTTCAAGGTATTGGAGACTCTGTAATGTTGTGTGTCCTGTGCAATTCGAGTGGTATGGGATCCCTGATACGTCTAGATATGACTTGGCGTCTGGTGTATTCTTTTCAAGAAAGGACGGACCGAGAGTAAAAGTGCTTGTGAATCCACACCACTCAGTCACATAAGGCGAGTGCAATGGCTCTTCGTGCGTAATTTAACGATACCCTAAGTGTATTCAGTGCACCCTGTAGTGTAAAATGCGCGTCGTCAGCTCATATTGCTGGGCCACATGTTATCAATTTCGATACGTGGCAGAAACTGAAGAGCAACTTCAGAACGTCGATGAAGATCATGAGGTTTCAGCTGCTGGACCATCTGGATATTGTACGGGTACCAGTGTAAAATGGATGGCAAAACTACTCCCACTGTTGACCGTGGGATGGACAATACTACTGACGCTGGATGAACACTAGCAGGTGCTGTATGGTCATTTACAGCAACAGTAAAAGCGTCAACAATTTCCACCGGGAAAGGAAGCCTTCCACTTCCAAATGGTTCAGATGGCTCTGAGCATTATGCGACAACTTCTGAGGTCATCAGTCCCATAGACTTAGAACTACTTAAACCTAACTAACCTAAGGACATCACAGACATCCATGCCCGAGGCAGGATTCGAACCTACGACCTTAGCAGTCGCTCAGTTCCAGACTGAAGTGCCTAGAACCGCTCGGCCACACAGGCCGGCTCTTCCTCTTCCAGGTGCCACAAAAAGCTTGCCTACGTCTTCAGATTTTATTACCATCCTCTTTAAAGCATTTAATGACATCTTGCCTCTCCTCAGATTCTTCAGTCAGCGATACTGTCTCAGTACAGCTCTGTAATTGCTGCCAGTCACATAAAATAGTTTCACTGCAGCGTAGGACCTGTCTTCATGATAGCCATACTGTTCACTCACGTTAGGGCTTATCAAATGATAGCGTGGATACCATACCGCCATACAAATAATGTTCAGCGCCAGATTTGCACCTGGTTGCCCTGATTGGAACTATCTTTTTTCAGCGGAAATCAGTTCCGCATTGCCGCATTAGAATATCTACCATGTTTCGCTGCCATACGATAATTACATACCACACAGGACCCGTGTGAGTTACAGCACTTTAATTATAACCACCTGGTATGTGCAGGGCGTATTATCTAGGAAAAAAATCATACATGAGCACGAAGCACGTAGCAGCCGTAGAAGTGAATTAACTGGACAATTCTGGGTAATTAGAAAGTTATTATATAATAACAAGTTAGCCCTTGCAAATAATTTGCACTCTATCCTGATTAGCCGCCGACAGTAGTAACAAATTGTAGTCTCACAGTAAAAAATCTACATCATTATGTACAAATATGGTTACTTGTAAAACATGAAAAGCAAAAAATGGTTCAAATGGCTCTGAGCACTATGGGACTTAACAGCTGTGGTCATCAGTCCCCTAGAGCTTAGAACTACTTAAACCTAACTAACCTAAGTGCATCACACACATCAATGCCCGAGGCAGGATTCAAACCTGCGACCGTAGCAGTCGCACGGTTCCGGACTGAGCGCCTAGAACCGCTCGTCCACCGCGGCCGGCCCATGAAAAGCAGATATTGCCTATGTCAGATTAATTTTATGAAGAGGTTGGAAAAATGAGCCAACCAGTTACAAACCAAAGGTTTGTTTAGCATCAGACCAAGGTTTGGATATTTCTAAAAATATCATTTTCATAGTGAGTGCTCCTTGTTATATCACATGATAGTAAATTACATTATCCCACTCCTTCTGAAGGAGCTATTTTTAGAAACATTTAAACCTAGGTCAATGACTAAATAAACCTTTGGTTTCCAAATGGTTGGCTGATTTTTTTTTTTTCAGCCTCTTCTAATTTATACAGTAACTGACTAGCAGCACTGGTTAACATACTAATTTTATATTTTTAAACTTCTTTATTTTACAAACATTCTTTGAAAAGAATATTAGCAGTTGTAATGTGATAATCGTTTACTTTTTGGTTGTTTAGCCGAAATATAAATAGTACTGAATATGCGAACTCGTCAAAAACCCACATGTGATTGTGCATGCGGAAAAACAGGTTCTGACGAATACAAACGTGTCCTTTGAAGCTTTTAACTTCATGCTTTCCTCATTAATGGTCATAGCGAAGGCTACTTTTATTGAGATTGTATATCTCGTAATTTCGAAAACCGTGGTTGGATGAGGTGGTTTGAAATTTATGCTGGGTATGAGCACAGTTTTACAGGAATCAGTGAGTTTAGTAGTGATGATGTGCTCACGTAAGTGAACTACCACTAATCTCACAAGAGTAATTAATGTCACTTAACGTTAAAATACCAGATTAACGTAACAACGGAATTTTCCTTCAAAAGCAACTGACGCGCTGGTGAACCGGGCGGATTTGAAGACTTCAAAAGTTCTGCGAGGTACATTTCAGTGTTGTTACGTCTTCTAGATGGACGGAATCAGAGCTGAGGTAAACCATTGCCACTTCAAGTAACAAACTGACAATGACATATTCATTAACTATCGTAAAATGCCGTTTTTTTCACACACAGCAGCAGTGGCAAGTTATCAAGATTTAAATGAGCTTGAACGTGGTCGGCGCTCGGGCGATGGGTCACAGCATCTCCGAGGTGGCGATGAAGTGGAGATTTTTTCGTACGACCATTTCCCGAGTGTACCGTCAATATCAGGAATCTGGTAAAACATCAAATCTCTAATATAGATGCGGCCGGGAAAAATTCTGCAAGATAAGGACCAGCGACGACTGCAGAGAATAGTTCAGTGTGACAGGCGTGGAACCCTTCCGCTAATTGCTGCAGATTTCATTGCTGGGCTATCAAAGAGTGTCAAGTTGCGAACCCTTCAACGAAAACATCGTCGATATGGGCTTTCAGAGCCGAATGCCCACTCGTGTACCCTAGATGACTGCACGACACAAAGCTTTAAGCCTCGCCTGGACCCGTCAACATCGACATTGGCCTGTTGATGGCTGGAAACATGTTGCCTGGTCGGACGCGTCTCGTTTCAAATTGTATCGACCGGATAGACGTGTACAGGTATGGAGATTATCTCATGAATCCATGGACCCTGCGTGTCAGCAAGAGACTATTCAAGCTGTTGGAGACTCTGTAATGGTGTGTGTCGTGTGCAGCAGGATTGGTATTGGACCCCTGATACGACCAGATACGACCCTGAAAGGTGACACGTACGTAAGCATCATGTCTGATGAGCTGCATCCATTCATGTCCATGTCTGTTTCACATAATTAGGCAATTCCAGCAGGAAAATGCGATACCCAACCGTCCAGAATTGCTACAGAGCGGCTCTTGGAACACTCGTGTGAGTTTAGACACTTCCGCTGGTAAACTCCCCCGGACATGAACATTATTGAGCCTATGCGGTATGCTGTGCAACGTGCTGTTCAGAAGAGATCTCCATCTCGAGTACTCTTACGGATTTATGGACAGCCCTGCAGGATTCATGGCGTCAGTTCCCTCCAGCACTACTTCAGACATTGGTCGAGTCCATGCAACGTCGTGTTGCAGCACTTCTGCGAGGTCAAGGGGTCTTACATGATATTAGGCAGGTATACGAGTTTCTTTGGCTCTTCAGTGTAACAATTCCGCGCAGTTACTGCGATACAAATTAGTATTTGATCACTACTCCTATTCAGCAGCAAAAATATTAAAAACACGTGAAGTAGGAAACTTAAATCAATAACACCTTAGTGCAAGTAGAGCAAGCTGTTTTGTAGACTAAGCCGATCGAACAAACTTGCCTGCAGTTATATTTACATTACATCAAATGGTTCAAATGGCTCTGAGCACTATGAGACTCTACTTCTGTGGTCATCAGTCCCCTAGAACGTAGAACTACTTAAACCTAACTAACCTAAGGACTTAACACACATCCATGCCCGAGGCAGGATTCGAACCTGCGATCCTAGCAGTCGCGCGGTTCTAGACTGAAGCGCCTAGAACCGCTCGGTCACAGTTGCCGGCCTATGTAATATCGATTACTATAGAATATAATTTTATCAAAGTAATAAGAATGTATCAGAACCTATTACAAAACTCGAAGGATAGTAACTACAGTATTTGAATCTAGTGGGTAGGGTATCAGCAAAACATGGTCCATTATCCAACTATTCTGCAATGCTAATTGTGCTATACCGACAATGACTGTTTAGTGACCAATTTTTTTTCGTCTTGCCCTCTACACATAGCCGTAATCATAGATATGAAATTAACGGACATTTAATTAAAACAAATTGTGTCGGGAACATTGCATGTCTTATGCATCCTCAGCGTTCCGTTGCCTTGAAATGGCGTGCTTTCATAATGCATGAGTTAAAACGATTCATCAATTCAATATGGAGTTTCCCGTCATTTTATTACAACAAATCGAACAATTAACAACGGGTTTCCGAGAGGTCCTTAATTTTTCGGATGCCTAGAAACGGTAAACAATCATATGGTTTCCAACTGAAAGCCAACATGGCGTCTGGCGCGTTTGTACTGAAGAGAGATGGCGCGCATGTGACTCAGTTGGCGTTCTTCCATCTGATTGGTCGACTTTGAAACGCCTGTTCAGAATACCTGTCATGTTAGGAACCGCTCCGTACGCCTGGAAAGACTACCCAACGTGCGTTTTCCACTCTATGACGTCATAAACTCTCAAGGCTCAACGTTCGACAGCGCGGTCCGTGTGCAGGCGGCTTTAGGGCGGTGTGGTGAGAGTGGAGGGGGCGGTACAAGCCCAGGGGATCCACCCCGCCGCCATCTGCGTGCTGACCTTGAGCCGACGCTGCAAATGGCTGCAGAGAAAACTAACACGGGACGTTCGTGACACCAGTTCTAGAATCGCAAGAGTTTACCCCAGAACAGGCTTCCTAACCGCCGTTCCCTGGTTACTTACATAATGCTATACCCACAACTACAACCACCCTGATGAATCAACCACTTTACCCCGCGCTTCTGCGCTCACGTTTTTTCTTATGCAGTTCTGACAAAGCCGATTCGTCATGGTGACTGTTAAGTACACTACTGGCCATTAAAATTGCTACACCACGATGACGACGTGCTTCAGACGCGAAATTTAACCGACAGGAAGAAGATGCTGTGATATGCAAATGATTAGCTTTTCAGAGCATTCACACAAGGTTGGCGCCGGTAGCGACACCTACAACGTGCTGACATGAGGAAAGTTTACAACTGTTTTTTCATACACAAACAGCAGTTGACCGGCGTTACCTGGTGAAACGCTGTTGTGATGCCTCGTGTTGGAGAAGGAGTGCGTACCGTTACGTTTGCGACTTTGATAAAGGTCGGATTGTAGCCTACCGCGATAGCGGTTTATCATATCGCGACACTGCTGCTCGCGTTGGTCGAGATCCGATGACTGTTAGCAGAATATGGAATCGGTGGGTTCAGGAGGGTAATACGTAACGCCGTGCTGGATCCCAACGGCCTCGTATCACTAGCAGTCGAGATGGCAGGCATCTTATCCGCATGGCTGTAACGGGTCGTGCAGACACGTCTCGATCCCTGAGTCAACAGATGGGGACGTTTGCAAGACAACAACCATCTGCACGAACAGTTCGACGACGTTTGCAGCATCATGGACTATCAGCTCGGAGACCATGGCTGCGGTTGCCCTTGACGCTGCATCACAGACAGGAGCGCCTGCGATGGTGTACTGAACGACGAACCTGGGTGCACGAATGTCAAAACTTCATTTTTTCGGATGAATCCAGGTTCTGTTTACAGCATCATGATGGTCCCATTCATGTTTGGCGACATGGCGGTGAACGCACATTGGAAGCGTGTATTCGTCATCGCCATATTGGTGTCTCACCTGACGTGATGGCATTGGGTGCCATTGGTTACATGTATCGGTCACCTCTTGTTCACATTGACGGCACTTTGAATAGTGGACATTTGAGATGTGTTACGACCCGTGGCTCTACCCTTCATTCGGTCCCTGTGAAACTCTACATTTCAGCAGGATAATGCATGACCGCATGTTGCAGGTCCTGTACGGGTCTTTCTGGATACAGAAAATGTTCGACTGCTGCCCTGGCCAGCGCATTCTCCAGATCTCTCACCAATTCAAAACGTCTGGTCAATGGTGGCCGAGCAACTGGCTCGTCACAATACGCCAGTCACTACTCTTGTTGAACTGTGGTATCGTGTTGAAGGTGCATGGGTAGCTGTACGTGTACTCGCCATCCAAGCTCTGTTTGACTCAATGCCCAGGCGTATCAACGCCGTTATTACGGCCAGAGGTGGTTGTTCTGGGTACTGATTTCTCGGGATCTATGCACCGAAATTGCGTGAAAATGTAATCACATGTCAGTGCTAGTATAATATATTTGTCCAATGAATACCCGTTTATCATCTGCATTTCTTCTTGGTGTAGCAATTTTATTTGCCAGTAGTGTAAATAAAGGAAGAAAATTCAAAAAATCTAATTTTGAATATTTCGAGTCTGAAAAGGTTAAGGCCATAGAAACATAGACTTTTCCTAATGTACTTCTGACCAAAAAGCTAAGCTAGTAGTTGGAGTCGATTTTTTAATTAATTCTGCCTTCTGAGTTCTTGTGGTAATACATCTATAGACATTCTCATTCCCTATCACGTATTTATTGCTTTACTTCAATGTGTGGAGTCAAATACTAGTTTTCATACATTTAGGTTCCAAAATATTATAATATAATGAAAATATTCTCATAAAATCTTTCATCCCCTATTTCTCCGCCATGACGGTTGTATGTCCAAAACTACTGGAACACGTACTTTGTTATTTTTGATCGCCAGAACAAATACCAATTTTTGAAGTTCTAGCTTCGAAATTTGTCTAAATAGCGCCATTTTTCAAAAAACCTTTCATGCTCTGTTCTACCGCCTTAGTGGTGGAATTTAGAAAATTGTCATTTTAAACGATGCCTACAGCATAATACCAACAGCCCTTCCAACTTTGTGTCCTTGGAATGGGCACTGATAAATCAGTAAATAAGTACATTTATGTAAAGAGATTGTGAGCTGCCATCAGTGCTGATAACGTGCAGCCTAGAAAATCGAAATAACATGGTTTTGACGCTAAAATTCGATTATTTTTACATACACGCCGTTTGCCTCTCGAAGGATTACTAAACTACACCTCAGAATCCTTTTCCCTTATATTATTATATATCCGTACCCAGATGACATTGCATCGGGCGTTCCGTAGTCATGCTTAAATTCTCTTACTGCCTTTCCTCTGCCGTTGCTCTCAAAGGCAACCGTCTATTGGCGACAGTTTGAAGCTTCCGTGTGGATTTGTCATATTATACAGGATGTAACAAAAAGAATCATCCCCTTCAAAATCATAACTGTTACGTTATTTGGCATACGTGCGTGAACGGAGTACTGTTGGAAATAGCAAACTACCTGGTTTTACATGGTACCCGCTAGGTAGCAGCAGTGTGCGCCCACTTCAGTTCTAGTAAAAATGGTATCAGGACAACAGAAAGCTTTTTGTGTCCAACACCTTGGGCTGTGCGTGTCAATAATAAGAGTTCAGCGTGACTTTCATACTTTGGTGAGGATCATTTTACAGCACAGAGCATTAGACGATGGCATGTTTCCGAGAAACAGGTTGTCTGTGTAAAGCCGAATCGCCGGGCCGTCCCCGAGTGTCTGACACAGGCGCCGAACGCATCCTCCATAGTTTCACAAGGAGTCCTCAGAAATCCGTTGGCCGTGCAGCTCGACAGCTAAACCTGCCCCCGATATCCTTCTGTTGTGTATTGGGTCGATGTTTAAACGTGAAACTATCCAAAATTCAGCTGCTGCATGCTCTTCGTGAAGGTGACAAATAACAATTTCGTTCTTGGCAAGATGGAGGATGACTTTTCTTCTATGCTTAGTGTTTACTGACCAGGCACCATTCCATTTAAATGGAAAGGTGAACCGTCATAATGTGAGAATAATGAATGAACTGAGACATCGCATAACTGCAGCTGTGGAGGCTGTAACCAACACATGCTCGCTGTAGTGTGGTAACAATCTGAATACCGCATTGACATATGCCTTGCATCTCAAGGGGGCATATCGAACATCTATGGTCGGCCGGAGTGGTCGAGCGGTTCTAGACGCTACAGTCTGGAACCGCGCGACCGCTACGGTAGCAGGTTCGAATCCTGCCTCGGGCATGGATGTGTGTGATGATCAGAGGTTAGTTAGGTTTAAGTAGTCTAGGGGACTGATGACCTCAGCATTTTAGTCTCATAGTGTTCAGAGCCATTTGAGCCAATTGAACATCTATGAAAATGCATGAAAAAAAAAATCCTTTTTCATCAAAAACAAAATTCATTGTATATTTTTATTAGTTTGAGAAATACAGACTTACCAAATCGGATGATTCTTTTTGATACACCCTGACGCAATAAGTAACAGCGGACGACTGACCGTCGAGAAACGTCCACCTCCAAAAACCGGATGTAGTCGGGCTTTAGACAAGGCAAGAAGAGGAACTGAACGAGAATGGCCACAGATAATAGGCCGATGGCTTTCAGATGTTTGCCCGATATACCGGGGATGATTGAACGGAGATCCATGGCGACCTGACGGAGGTACTTCGATGTTATCGCACAGTTAACACAGCATTGTTGACGGGCGGTAGTAGCGAACTAATTTGCAGACGGTGGTCGACATTCACAACTCGCAGAACTCATGACGCTCAAAAAATGGTCAAAGGTGTGTGAAATCTTATAGGACTTAACTGCTGAGGTCATCAGTCCCTAAGCTTACACACTACTTAACCTAAAGTATCCTAAGGACAAACACACACGCCCGAGGGAGGACTCGAACCTCCGCCGGGACCAGCCGCACAGCCAATGACTGCAGCGCCTTAAAGCTCTCGGCTAATCCTGCGCCCATGACGCTCATTTACGCTCAACTTGGAACAGTCACTACCAAGAGAAGTGGAAACTAGTACATTAAAACTTGCATTCACAAATAACAAAACTTGCTTCAGTGAAGTTTGGAATTTCTACATGGCAATTTCTTTTTGAAACATCCTACCGCAATAACAGAAGAGGACGACTGATCGACGTGAAACGTCATTCCATTATCCTCGTTTTGCTTTCGTTGATGTTCATCTTACACCCTCCTTCAAAGACACTGTCCATTCCGTTCAACTGCTCTTCCTAGTCCTTTGCTGTCTCTGACAGAATTACAATGTCATCGGCGAACCTCAAAGTTTTTATATCTTTTCCATGGATTTTAATATCTAATCCGAATTTTTCTTTTGTTTCCTTTATTGCTTGCTCAATATACAGATTGAATAACATCGGAGATAGGCTACAACCCTGTCTCACTCCCTTTAAGTCGGGTGATGGTGAGGGAATTAGATTAGGAAATGAGACACTTACAATAGTAAAGGAGTTTTGCTATTTGGTGTGAAAAGTAACTGATGATGGTCGAAGTAGAGAGGATATAAAATGGCAAGGGAAGCATTTCTGAAGAGGAAAAATTTGTTAACATCGAGCATAAATTTAAATGTCAGGAAGTTGTTTCTGAAAGTATTTGTATGGAGTGTAGCCATGTATGGAAGTGAAACGTGGACGACAAATAGTTCAGACAAGAAGAGAATAGAAGCTTTCGAAATGTGGTGCTACAGAAGAATGCTGGAGATTAGATGGGTAGATCACATAACTAATGAGGAGGTATTGAATAGAATTGGGGAGAAGAGGAGCTTGTGGCACAACTTGACTAGAAGATGGGATCGGTTGGTAGGACATGTTCTGAGACATCGAGGGATCACCAATTTAGTATTGGAGGACAGCGTGCAGGGTAAAAATCGTAGAGGGAGACCAAAAGATGAATACACTAAGCAGATTCAGAAGGATGTAGGCTGCAGTAGGTATTGGAAGATGAAGCAGCTTGCACAGGATATAGTAGCATGGAGAGCTGCATCAAGCCAGTCTCAGGACTGAAGACCACAACAACAACATGGCAAAATCTAAGGGGAAACAATATTTTGGTGAAACAAAGACGCCATCTTGTTCTTGCTGAGGGGTAATTACCTCAGAATATTTCAACCGGAAATTTACTAGCGCCGATGATTGTAAACTTCGATTTCATGTATAGATATGCACTCATTGCTGCTGTTTTTATATTTACTAAGCGCCTAGATATGAGTACTCCTACGGTCGCAGGTTCGCATCCTGCCTCGCGCATTGATGTGTGTGATGTCCTTAGTTAGGTTTAAGTAGTTCGAAGTCGAGGGGACTGATGACCTCAGATGTTAAGTCCCATAGTGCTTGGAGCCATTCTAGGTATGAGCAACTGAAGAATAGGCACTCAAAGACTTTAAATCTACCTGACGAAAATAAACAAATCTAACAAAGCAACGTTGCTGTAATTTATTAGGTCACTTGATCACGTTATTCGTACGAAACTTCTTGACAGATTTAAAATGCGTGCCGGACCAAGACTCGAACTCGGGACCTTTGCCTTTCGCGTGCAACTGCTCTACCATCTGAGCTACCCAAGCACGACTCATGCCCCGTCCTCACAGCTTTACGTCTGCCAGTACGTCGTCTCCTACTTTCCAAACTTCACAGAAGTTCTCCTGCGAGCCTTGCAGAACTAGCACTCCTGAAAGAAAGGATATTGCGAAGACATGGCTTAGCCACAGCTTCCTTTCTTTCAGGAGTGCTAGTTCTTCAACACTCGCAGGAGAAGTTCTATGAAGTTTGGAAAGTAGGAGACTAGGTACTGGCGGAAGTAAAGCTGTGAGGCCGGGGCGTGAGTCGTGCTTGGGTAGCTCAGATGGTAGAGTACTTGCCTGCGAAAGGCAAAGGTCCCGAGTTCGAGTCTCGGTCCGGCACACAATTACAATGTGCCAGGAAGTTTCATATCAGCGCACACTCTGTTACAGAGTGAAAATCTCATTCTGGACGTTATTTGTACATTTAATACACTCAAAAACACTCCGCGAAGGGGTTATCCGTATGGGATAAAATCTGTAGATGTGAGGTGCGTGTACAGACAAACAAATTAGAAAAGTTTCAGAAAAAATTGAGTGATTTAACAAACAAAGAGTTTTACCAACTAAGCTAGTCAATAACGCATTTAAACTCTGTTGGCCCTCGTGCAAGCAGTTATTCGGCGTGGCAGTTGTTGGATGTCGTCTTGAGAGATTTCGAGCCAAATGCTGTCCAATTGGCGAGTCACATCTTCCAAATGGTGATCTAGTTGCAAGGCCCTGCCTATAATGCCCCAAACGTTCTCGATTGCGGATATATCCGGCGACCTTGTTGGCGAAGCCTTGTAGGGAATGCCATTATCTCGCTGAAATATGAACCCATAAGGGGCAACAAAACGCGGCGGAGAATTTTGTTGAAGTACCTCTGTGCGGTAAGAGTGCCGCAGATGACAAACAAACGGGCCCTGAAAATAAAATGAGACCCAGACCATCACTCCCGCTTGTACGGCCACAATCAGGCTGGTGTCCCAGAACTGTCTGAGGCTTCTCCACACATCAGGGCTCAGTTCTATGCGAGACTCATCAATGAAAACAATTCTCTGCCTATTGATGGTCCTTGCTGTCACTCAAGCAGCATCTGGACGTCGGGTCAATGATAATGATGAATCAGCGGAGTGCCTCTCTCACGACTGTTCGATCTTCTGTCGTCTCTCGAGGTCGGTTGCTACTTTCTTGGCGCTTTGTTCAGCCATGCCAACGGACTTGCCGCAGGGGTAACACCGGCTCCCGTTACATCACCGAAGTTAAGCGCTGTCGGGCTGGGCAAGCACTTGGATGGGTGACCATCCTGTGTACCGAGCGGTGTTGGCAAGCGGGGTGCCTTGTGAGGCAAACTGAGGGATTAGTTGACTGAGAAGTAGCGGTTCCGGTCTCGTAAACTGACATACGGCCGGGAGAGCGGTGTGCTGACCGCGTGCTGCCCCCCCCCCCCCCCCTCCATATCCGCATTCAGTGACGCCTGTGGGCTGAGGATGACACGGTGGCAGGTCGGTACCGCTGGGCCTTCATGGCCTGCTCTGGAGTAGTTTAGTTTTAGTGTTTAGCCATGGTTCACCCATTCCTGCCAACATAGTCGAATAGAGGTATTTTTCCTTTTCAACTGTTGAGCGATTCGCCAGTTGCTCCAACGGCAATCTTTGAGTACAACTACATGTACTCTCTCAAATCCTAAAATTGTGTCCCATTGTTCACATGCCTGTGTGAGAGACTCATTTCCTGCCCAACTGAGTACACATAATGAAATCCGCAAACACTTTACGCCCGGGATCGACATGCTGCCAGGTGCGCGGTGATACTTGGAATTTCCCATCTGAATATCGATTTGTGTGCAGTTTGCATAACTTCTTCGTGGTGGGTCTACTCTTTTTCTTTTTTTTTTAAGTGTAACTCGATTTTTTTGTTTTATAAATCTACTGGTAAGTTTTGTTTATATTTGCTTGTTTTTAGATCTGGTGACGCCTAAAAGCCGTAGCGGGTTACACTGAGATAATGAAAGTCATGGGATAGCGATGTCCACATATACAGATGGCAATAGTATCGAGTAGGCTTACAGAAGGCATAAAAAAAGGCAGTGCTTCGGTGGGTCTGTCATTTGTACTCAGGTGACTCATGTGAGAAGATTTCCGACGTGCTTGTGGCCGCACTAAGGGAATATACTTGAGCTAGAAGTATGGAACATTCCATTTCGGAAATCGTCAAGGAATTAAAAACCGAGATCCACATTATACTGCGAATGCCAAACTTCAGGCATTACATCTCACCACGGACAAAGCAGTGGTCGATAGCCTTCACTTAACGACCGAGAGTGCGACGTTGAGTAGACTTATTTGTGCTAAAAAACTAGCAACATTGCGTGAAACAACCACAAAAATCAGCGTGGGACGTAAGGCGAACGCATCCGTTAAGACAGTGCGGTGCAATTTGTAGTTACTGATCTATGGCAGCAGGCGACAGACTTATGTTCCATTGCTAACAGCACGGCATCGCCTGCAGCGCCTCTCCTGGACTCGAGACGATATCGGTAGGACTCCAGACGAGTGGAAAACCGTTGCCTGTTGAGATGAGTTCCTATTTCAGTTGATAAGAACATGCGGCAGGGTTCGGGTGTAGCACACATCCCACGAACGCATCGACCAAAGTTTTCAACAAGTCACTGTGCAAGGTGATAGTGGCTCCATAATGGTGAGGGCTGTGGTTACATGGAAGGGACTAGCTTCTCCGGTCCAACTGAACCAATCTGGAAATGATTATATTCGGCTAATTGGTGACCATTTGGAATCATTCATGGACTTTATGCTCCCAAACATCGACGGAATTTTTATGGATGACAAAACGGCATATAATCAGTTTGAAGAAGACTCTGGGCGATTCGAGCGAATAATTTGGCCACCCAGACAGTCCGACATGAATCCTCACCGAGTGAGGTGACGCAGTAATTAGCGCACTGGACTCGCATTGGGAAGGACACGCGTCCGGCCATCCGGAATTAAGTTTTCCGTGATTTCCCTAAATCGCTTCGGGTAAATGCCGGTATGGTTCGTTTGAAAGGGCACGGCCGATTTCTTTCCCTAGTCCCACAGGACAGATGACTTCTCTGTTTGGTCCGCTCCCCCAAGTCAACTAACCAACCGTGAATCCCATCGAATATTTATGAGCCAAAATCGAGAGGTCAGTTGGTGAGAAAAATCCTGCATCCCTTTCTCAGTTATGGACGGCTATTAGAGTCATCGTGGCTGAATATTTCTGCAGGGAACTTCCAAAGACTTCTTGAGTCCGTGCCAAAGGAGGTCCGACTTTGTCAACCCAGTGAATTTTAATAAAGTAGCATGCGACCAAGACACTTACTAGAATGAGATTTTCACTCTGCAGCGGAGTGTGCGCTGATATTAAACTTCCTGGCAGATTAAAACTGTGTGACGGACAGAGACTCGAACTCGGGACCTTTGCTTTTCGTGGGCAAGCGCTCTAGGAGACGAGATACTGGTAGAACTAAGGCAGTGAGGAGGGGTCGTGAGTCGTGCTTGGGTATCTCAGTTGGCAGAGCACTTGCCCACGAAAGGCAAAGGTCCCGCGTTCAAGTCGCGATCCGGCACAAAGATTTAATCTGCCAGGAAGTTTCATATCAGCGCACACTCCGCTGCAGAGTGAAAATCTCATTCAGGAAACACACCCATGCCCGAGGGAGGACTCGAACTTCCGCCGGCACCACAGTCCACGACTGCAGCGCCTTAGACTGCTCGACTAATCCCGCGCGGCCAACCCAATGCATTTCAATAAAGTAGCATGCGGCCAAGACACTGTTATAATGTAGTCCGATACAAAGTTGTCCACAATTCGAAACGGCCACATTTCGCGAAATAAAATTCTCCGAACTCGTTGCAGATCAGCGGTTCTGGGGTGGCGGGGAGAGCCCTGGTCTGTTTACGCGCGGCGCCATTGTAGTGTCGGGGTGCGAGACGTTTCGGCGCGGCAGCGGCGCGCCCTCCTCGGGACCGGAGCGCTCCCTAAGTGCCTCCTCCACCCCCGCTGCCCTAAGAACGCGGCGGCCATTAGGCGCGCCGGCCGGCTCATCCATCACACGCGGCCGCACCGAGGTCGCTATTGACACCGCTTGCTTTTCATCCCGGCCCACTGCATATCAATATCCCGCCGCGCCCAGCTCCGCCGCTGCCCGCCTGACGTCACACACCCACTGGCGGCTGCACACCGCGGATTATCTGATAAAGAAGGCTCCCCAAGGCCTTACATGGGTGGATTTTGAAGCCCGTGTTAATTGACCACCCGGTGGCCTTCGTCTAATAATTTCACTCAAAGTTTGGGATGAGAAGTGAGGGGTTTATTTACATGTGTACGTTTCTTGGTGCGTGTGTAAATGTGCTGCGTTTGGTGTGACACTTGCTCAGACCGTGCGACCGTTAACATCGCAGGTTCGAATCCTGCGTCGGGGACTGGATGTGTGTGATGTCCTTAGGTTAGTTAGGTTTAAGTAGTTATAAGTTTTAGGGGGCTGAGGACCTCAGCAGTTGTCCCATAGTGCTCAGAGCCATTTGAACCATTTTTTGAAATGAGAGGGAATGATTATTTTTGTTATTTATCGTAGAATGAGTGCCTTCTTTGTTGTATGATAGTTACGGTGGTTGTCATGTTTGTGTGGGACGAACCAAGGTGCGCCTGTGGTGATTCTGCAGGGGTCATTATATGTCCTGTGCCCCCAATGTTCAGTTATCGAATTTTGTGCCCTCCCCCCCCGGAAACTTTTTAAGACACCAGCTTACAATTTCCCATAATTATTGGATGCACCTTTCTAGATACACTGAACTAGAACTATTACTAAAATTGCATTGTGGGGCGTGTTATCTTATTTTTCAAACACTCAATTTTTTGTAAATAAATGAACATATAAACAAAAAACTCACAATGTTCTAATTATTGTAGTTCAATATGTGTTGAATCCCCACTTCGCATGCTTTGAAAATTGCATGTTGTTTATTGCAAAAAATGTAGTTAAGAAATTTTGCGATTTAAAACTTATTACAGTACCATGAGAAAAAGATTGAATAATCAACGAAAGGATAATGTTCTACGAGTCGGGGCGTGGAATTTCAGAAGCTTGAACGTGGTAGGGAAACTAGAAAATCTGAAAAGGGAAATGCAAAGGCTCAATCTAGATATAGTAGGGGTCAGTGAATTGAAGTGGAAGGAAAACAAGGATTTCTGGTCAGATGAGTATCGGGTAATATCAACAGCAGCAGAAAATGGTACAACAGGTGTAGGATTCGTTATGAATAGGAAGGTAGGGCAGAGGGTGTGTTACCTTGAACAGTTCAGTGACAGAGTTGTTCTAAACAGAATCGACAGCAGACCAACACCGACAACGATAGTTCAGGTATACATCCCGACGTCGCAAGCTGAAGATGAACAGATAGAGAGAGTGTATGAGGATATTGAAAGGGTAATGCAATATGTAAAGGGGGACGAAAATCTAATAGTCATGGGCGACTGGAATGCAGTTGTAGGGGAAGGAGTAGAAGAAAAGGTTACAGGAGAATATGGGCTTGGGACAAAGAATGGTAGAGGAGAAAAACTAATTGAGTTCTGTAACAAGTTTCAGCTAGTAATAGCGAATACCCTGTTAAAGAATCACAAGAGGAGGAGGTATACTTGGAAAAGGCCGGGAGGTACGGGAAGATTTCAATTAGATTACATCATGGTCAGACAGAGATTCCGAAATCAGATACTGGATTGTAAGGCGTACCCAGGAGCAGATATAGACTTAGATCACAATATAGTAGTGATGAAAAGTAGGCTGAAGTTCAAGACATTAGTCAGGAAGAATCAATACGCAAAGAAGTGGGATGCGGAAGTTCTAAGGAATGAGGAGATACGTCTGAAGTTTTCTAACGCTATAGATACAGCAATAAGGAATAGCGCAGTAGGCAGCACAGTTGAAGATGAATGGACATCTCTAAAAAGGGCTATCACAGAAGTCGGGAAGGAAAACATAGGTACAAAGAAGGTAGCTGCGAAGAAACCATGGCTAACAGAAGAAATACTTCAGTTGATTGATGAAAGGGGGAAGTACAAACATGTTCCGGGAAAACCAGGAATACAGAAATACAAGTTGCTGAGGAATGAAATAAATAGGAAGTGCAGGGAAGCTAAGACGAAATGGCTGCAGGAAAAATGTTAAGACATCGAAAAAGATATGATTGTCGGAAGAACAGACTCAGCATACAGGAAAGTCAAAACAACCTTTGGTGACACTAAAGCAACGGTGTAAACATTAAGAGTGCAACGGGAATTCCACTGTTAAATGCAGTGGAGAGAGCAGATAGGTGGAAAGTATACATTGAAAGCCTCTATGAGGGCGAAGATTTGTCTGATGTGATAGAAGAAGAAACAGGAGGCGATTTAGAAGAGATAAGGGATCCAGTATTAGAATCTGAATTTAAAAGAGCTCTGGAGGACTTACGGTCAAATAAGGCAGAAGGGATAGATAACATTCCATCAGAATTTCTAAAATCATTAGGGGAAGTGGTAACAAAACGACTATTCACGTTGGTGTGTAGAATATATGAGTGGCGACATATCATCTGACTTTCGGAAAAGCATCATCCACACAGTTCTGAAGACGGCAAGAGCTGACAAATGCGAGAATTATCGCACAATCAGCTTAACAGCTCATGCATCGAAGCTGCTTACAAGAATAATATACAGACGAATGGAAAAGAAAATTGAGAATGCGCTAGGTGACGATCAGTTTGGCTTTAGGAAAAGTAAAGGCACAAGAGAGGCAATTCTGACGTTACGGCTAATAATGGAAGCAAGGCTAAAGAAAAATCAAGACACGTTCATAGGATTTGTCGTCCTGGAAAAAGCGTTCGACAATATAAAATGGTGCAAGCTGTTCAAGATTCTGGAAAAAGTAGGGGTAAGCTATAGGGAGAGACGGGTTATATACAATATGTACAACAACCAAGAGGGAATAATAAGAGTGGACGATCAAGAATGAAGTGCTCGTATTAAGAAGGGTGTAAAACAAGGCTGTAGCCTTTCGCCCCTACTCTTCAATCTGTACATCGAGGAAGCAACGATGGAAATAAAAGAAAGGTTCAGGAGTGGAATTAAAATACAAGGTGAAAGGATATCAGTGATACGATTCGCTGATGACATTGCTATCCTGAGTGAAAGTGAAGAAGAATTAAATGATACGCTGAACGGAATGAACAGTCTAATGAGTACACAGTATGGTTTGAGAGTAAATCGAAGAAAGACGGAGGTAATGAGAAGTAGTAGAAATGAGAACAGCGAGAAACTTAACATCAGGATTGATGGTCACGAAGTCAATGAAGTTAAGGAATTCTGCTACCTAGGCAGTAAAATAACCAATGACGGACGGAGCAAGGAGGACATCAAAAGCAGACTCGCTATGGAAAAAAGGAATTTCTGGCCAAGAGAAGTCTACTAATATCAAATACCGGCCTTAATTTGAGGAAGAAATTTCTGAAGATGTACGTCTGGAGTACAGCATTGTATGGTAGTGAAACATGGACTGTGGGAAAACCGGAACAGAAGAGATTGGAAGCATTTGAGATGTGGTGCAATAGACGAATGTTAAAAATTAGGTGGACTGATAAGGTAAGGAATGAGGAGGTTCTACGCAAAATCGGAGAGGAAAGGAATATGTGGAAAACACTGATAAGCAGAAGGGACAGGATGATAGGACATCTGCTAAGACATGGGGGAATGACTTCCATGTTACTAGAGGGAGCTGTATAGGGCAAAAACAGTAGAGGAAGACAGAGATTGGAATACGTCAAGCAAATAATTGAGGAACTAGGTTGCAAGTGCTACTCTGATATGAAGAGGTTAGCACAGGAATGGAATTCGTGGCTGGCCGCATGAAACCAGTCAGTAGACTGATGACAAAAAGAAAAAAAAAAAAAAACAGTTCTTATACAGACTTAAGTTTCTGCGTATTTCATGCACTTGAATTTCCCTGGACCATAGTCTGTGTCTTCTTCAGTGTCACAGCAGCCCAATTCTTGCCACCTCCTTTTCTTTCTTGCTTCTTTTGTCATGTATTGAGTGCTTCAAATACACGAAGCGTATCGAGTTCCCGCGGTCTTTCAGCAGTGTTCTGTCCATATCTTTCCCCCTAACTTCTCCAGAACCTCAAGTTTTTCATAGTTCTCACCATTAACAGTTATTACAGCATCAGACACTGCTAACGTTAGAGTCAAGAGGCCAACAAATATATATTTTAGGCACACGGCACCACACAACATTTCGGAAAGACTCATTTACGTTCTGGGCCTTCTTTAGTAGCTCATGATTTGCCGAATTTCTGTAAAAGGGTTTGATTGCCTCCATTATTGCCAAAGGAAGAGAATGTTCACCACTCTCATCCGTTTCTAAAGTTACTTTCCTTTTCGATGCACTAGGGTGACGTGTTCACTTCAGAAACATTATCGTAGTTTCCTCTACTGCTAGAACACGTGTTTTCAAGTACTTCAGAAGAAAATGCAGGTCTCACATATCTGTTACCCGCAAATTTGTGTTTCTTGAAGTTACCTTTACGCTTAGTCACTTTATTTACGTGTAAAAAGCAATAGAAGTTAGCTAACTACAAAAATAGCTGATAATCACACTGCTTTCAACGAATACTGGTGCCAGAAACAAAGGACTGATTTGTTTATTCGTCATGCCAACTTCTGAGACGTAGCAGTAGGCACAAAACAAAGCAATTCACAGCCTTCTAGACTATGTAGTTCCCAAGATATGACTGCTCAACTGTGGTAGAACGTGCGTAACCGAGAAATTTGACAGTCACATGTTAACATTCAGAATATTAATGTATTATATACCAAAATGTTCAGGAAGATCCAAAGTACATTATGAAGAAGAAAACAGAAAAGGCAAATGTCAACGGATTTCACGTACAATGTCCCCTTAAGTCGTTGTTTTGGAGGTGAGTCTCTGTTACCATGCCCTAGATCACACAGCCATAAAGCATCGTTGGAAGTACCACCATCTTCCAGATAAACAATTTAGCTGTGGTGGTTAGGCCACTACCCTTGAACAGTGGATACAACTGAAATAGTCTAGTGGAGCCCCGATTACATACGTCGCTAATATGATACTTCCAGAGTAGTTTACGATCAATTTCAGGCCCAAGCATTTTAACGAATCGCGCCAGGGGAGTTCCCGCCGGTCTATAGAGGACTGACGATTGAGAAGTCTCCTTTTGGTAGTGAACATGATTGCTCGAGATTAGTTTTGATTTTCCAGATACTGCACCATTGAGTAATTTCCTGGAGGTGCCTCTGAAGCCGCGTAATTTTCATCCGCAAAGAGGCTAAGACAGTGTTGTCCCGTTTGGTATGTCACTCATGTAAATAGTATGGAGTGCAGGGCCCAGTATTGAACCTTGTGGAACCCTTGGCTCTAGTTGCTTAATTCTGCTCTCGCTCTTATTTGGCCTAACAAAGAATTTTATATTATCTAAGAATGATGATGTGGAAGGGACATTCATACTGGTGGAGTTCGAATAGTATGCTGTCGTGCGTGAAACGGTCGACGGCCTTCTTTGTACCCAAGAAGGCAGCACTCGGGTTTTGCTTATCTGCCCTGGACTTAAAGATGTGCTCAAAGAAAGCTCCACTACACGTGTCCCCTCGTCTCAAACTCTGCCACACATCTATGAGCATTCCACTTTATTGTAACGTGTGTTGTCGACAGGGCACCTCACGTTGATTCCATATTTCTAAATTTCCAGAAGGCTCTTGATATAGTTCCTCATAAGAGTCCTGCTACCAAACCGTGTGCCTCTGACATATCGTCTCAGTTACGCCGTCTGATTTGTGATTTCGTAATAAGAATGGAAAAAACCGAGCAGTTAAAACCAATACGGATATTGTTCCGAACAACCGGTACCTTTCGTATTTGTTCGGCCTCAGTTATAAAAGATGTCTTTTATTTTTTACTAGTAATCGGGTAAAAAACGAGATATCAATTGCCGTAGCAGCAGTGGTAAAGTTTTTGGTTTTTAAATAAATCTTTTTCTTTTTTAATCAATTTTTATTAGTATAATGCACATTGCTTTGCAATATTGCGTTATAATAGAAAATGGGAAAACCAATCAGTGTCGTTTTAATAACAATGCCGGCAGTAACGAGCTGTAAACACATTCCATAAGAAATGATACAGTGTTAATGTGACAGTAATGTACCTGCTACAGTGTGGCATAGGCTATTAGACGGTACACATGTCCCATCTAGAGTGTATGATAGCTTGTCACTGTTATCGTCAGACATCAGTTGTACTATATAATGGTACTATCCTTAGTTTGGAAGTATTTTGCGAAGTCCAGTATCATTGGAGTACAACGATCCATTTGCTGTAAAATATTAAAAACGACAGGAGCCACAACAAACTTGTAATATCATATGAGGAGAAAACTTGATAGTTCTCACATAGTTTGCAATAAAAACAGGCAGTAGTCGATCTGTTACATGTATCTACATAATATGCCTTTATCTGTTTGTAGCCCTTGAAACAGGACAAATCAACATGCAAAATAAAGTTCTTCGACCTAGGTTTTCATTTTTATGATTGACTATTCCTAATGAGCGAATACTAGTATAACGTTAGATTTCAACATGATTTTTGACCAGAGTTTCAAAAATTAGAGACAGTACGAGAATATTGTTGATTTTTTATACACTGAAGCGCCAAAGAAACTGGATAGGCATGAGTAGTCAAATACAGAGATACCTAAACGGGCAGAACACGGCGCTGCGGTCGGCAACACCTATACAAGACAACAAGAGTCTGGCGCGGTTGTTAGATCGGTTACTGCTGCTATCAGGACAGCTTATTAAGATTTCAGTTACAATGTGGTGTTACAGTAATCCCATGAGCGATGGGATACAGCATCTCCTGTACGACCATTTCACGAGTCTACCGCGAATATAAGGAATCCGGCAAAACTTAAAATCTCCGAGATCGTTGCGGCCGGAAAAGGATCCTATAAGAACGGGGCCAACGAAGACTGAAGATAATCGTTCAACGTGACACAAGTGCAACCCTTCCGCAAATGGCTGCAGATTTCAATGCTGGACCATCAATAAGTGTCAGCGTGAGCGTGCGAACCATTCAACCAAACATCATCGATATGGATTTTTGGAGCCGAAAGCTCACTCGTGTACACTTAGTGACTGCATTACACAAAGCTTTACGCCTCGCTTGTTGTTGATGACTGGAAACATGTTGCCTCGTCGGACAAGTCTCGTGTATAAGTATGGTGACCACCTCATGAAACCACGCAGCTTGGATGTCAATATGGGACTGTTCAAGTTGTTGGAGGCTTTGTAACGGTGTGGAACGTGTGCAGTTTGAGTGATATCTCTGACAGGTGATACTTACGTAAGCAGCCTTTCTGATGACCTGCGCCCTTTCATGTCCATTGTGAATTCCGAAGGGATTGGGCAATGCGACACCGCACAGAATTGCTACAGAATGGCTCCAGGAACAGTCTTCTGAGTTTAAATACTACCGCTGGCCACCAAACTCCCCAGACATGTACATTACTGAGCATATCTAGTATGCCTTGCAACGTGCTGTTCAGAAGAGATCTCCGCCCTCCTCGTAATCTTATGGATTTATGGAGAGCCCTGCAGGATTCATGGCGTCAGGTCCCTCCAGCTCTACTTCAGACCTTGTGTTGCTGCACTTCTGCGCCCTTATGGGGGCCCTACACGATGTTAGGCAGGTTTACCAGTTTCTTTGGCTCTTCAGTGTAGCATTCGTATCATAAAGGTCAGAATTTCTTAGGATGGTCGAGCAATAAGTAATGCAACACATTTCTTTTTTTCTCAGCTAATTTTAATTTTTAAAAATTAGGAACTGATTGCGGGGCATCGTGGAGTAACCCTGCTTCAGCCCCTATAGTTTCACGATGTACCGATAGGCTGTGGTGCTATACGTAGCCTTCGAAATGACCTCTTCGAGGGAAGTGCGTTCCAAGCAGAGAGCTGTCATTGAGTTTCGTTTGGCGGGAAACCAGACACTCACAAACATTCGTAGGCGCTTGCAGAATGTCTACGGAAACCTGACAGTGAACAAAAGCACGGTAACGGTTGTGCGGGATTTTTGTCAGCATCGCAACAAGGTTGGAGAACCTGTCCGACCTCCTGTGTACCGGCCGGCCGCACTCAGCTGTGACTCCTGCCATGCGGACTCTCTCATTCTAGGTGATCGGCGCATCACAACCTAATACCTCGCTGCTCAACTGGACGTCTCTGTTGGTAGTAGTAACCACACTCCTCCAACAGTTGGGGTACCCAAAGGAGTGTGCCAATCGGTTCCTAGCCTTCCAACAGAAGACCATTAAGAGCAAGGAGTAACCATTGTACGAAATTACTTGTACGTTACGAGGCTGATAGTTTGTCGGACATGGTCACAGGTGATGAAACATGGATTGACCACTTTGAACTGGAAACAAAAGTGCATTCCATGTAGTGGCGTCACCCATACTATCCTCCGAAGAACGAGTTCAAAGCCGCGCTCTCAGCACTTAAAGTTATGGCGACCGTCTTCTGGGACTCTGAAGGGGTAATTCTGTTTGATTTCCTTCTTCGTGGTGTTACCCTCGGCCTGCACGTCGCTACGAAAATGCAAACTACATGACAACGCAAGGCCTCACACAGATTTATGGACCCGAGAGACGCTCACAAAACTTCATTGGACTGTTCTTCCTCACCCACTGTACAGACCAGCTTTCATATCTTCGCACTTTCCTCCTTACGTCTGTTTGACCCAGTGAAGTATGCACTCCGCAGGAAGCAGTACGTGGATGATGGGGAGATTATTGATGCAGCAAGACCTTAGCTAGTACGCCAGAAAATATAGTAGTACCACGCAGGTATACAGGCCGTCCCAGTAAGATGGCATAAGGTCGGCGCAATGAATAGAGATTACTTTGAACTACAAGATATTGTAACCAAAACTATGGGGAATAGTATGGCTTATTGGAATATTGAATGAAACCAACCTGCTTTCAGAAAACAGGTGTTGAATTACTTCCTGAACGCCCCTCGCTGTAACTGACAGGAAATCTTCGAGTGAAACTGAAGTGATGACCAAGGTTCCCCTCTGATGTTCTTAATCTACACAGGGTGTCCCAGGGCGAATGATCAGTATTCAGAGTTGGATAGGAATGATCATTCGAAGCAAGAAAGTCTAGTAAGCTTGAGGTCTAAAATGCGTGCTTTAAGAGCTATGAACACTGCTTCATCTTCGGTACTGTGAAACACATCTCTTTTACTCCAACCTGTTTGCTTTCCATACCGACGCAGTGCACATAGCTCTTACGGTACACGTTTTAGAGCCCGTATTTACTATTTGCGTCGAATGATCATTCGTATGTTATCCCTGACTATTGACCAGTCCTGGGGGGACACCCTGTATAAATGCTTCAAGAGACGATCAGAGGAGCCGTCTTACAAGAAGAGGTCCTTAACGGTGCGATCGACTTTTTGAAACTATCTACACGATGATGTACTTTAAGATCCCAGGTATCAAACACTACAGCCATTCACCCTGGCGGGTATATGTCATCCAGTAAGTCTGAATAATTTTTTGTATTCCTGACGACATGTAATTTCACCTGTGCATATAAGTAGCTTAACATATTTTCACTGTTAACTTGTTTAGGTTGTCAATATTTACTTCTGATGGAGACGTTTTTATAAATGTTAAATAAACCTTCCAATTTGGACCTGACTGACTGTTTACTATTTCTACAAGAAAATTTCATCCTGCGGTTGCTGCTCCACCCATGTACAAATTCCTACAGCATTCATGATACGTTAATGGCGGCCTTCACACGTGATGGTACCTGCGTCCTCTGTCACGTGAGAAGGGTGCTTAATGCTCAACAAGATGATATTCCTCTGTGATCGTCAGATGTGGTCAACCAGAATATTGATAAATAATATGCGTGCCTGTTGTGGTCCAGCGTTGGGCCATTGTTACATCTCTACGCCCTACGATTCTCGTCACTACACGATTCAATCATCCAGTCGAATGGAGATCCACAATGAGACCATTATGAGACTCATTCGGTTGCTGATCACCCTGTCCTTAACAGTCATCAAATAAACATGTCACAGTGTTCACTCCCCTTACATACCTTACCAACCCTGGTAAGAACACTAGACACGTACAACACTAATGTCCTATGGTGGCTGTTCCCTCTGTCACAGAGAACTGCCACCTCAAATATTTTATATTTCCGCTAGTGGTGTGCATGTGCATGTAGTTACTTTGACGTCCTGCCATTTCTCCTGTGCTCTACGTATTTTTCTCAGGCTATGCAGAAAAACTTGCATGGTAATGTTGCTCAGCAGTTCTTACCAAAGTTCAGAATTCTTCCTCTGTTGTGATGTGGAGACTTTACTTACGGTTTTAATAAATGCTTATTCTTTATGTATCATACATTTATAGCTGTTTCATAACGTTTTGCGTATTTTGTTGCAGATGCTGACCCAAGGACCTATGCTTGGTGAAGTGTCTCCTTTCAAATGGATGGACAGATGAACACCAGCAACCAGGGTAGGAATCTAAAACAACCCAAGGGACCTGTGCACTGTGGAGCGTCTCGTTTCACCTGGATGGACAGATGAACACCAGCAACTACTGCAAAAAGTATAGGCCTATACACAACAGCTGTGGAGTAGGTCCTGTCAGCTGGATGGGAAGAAGACCACCAGCAACTATTGCACAAAGGGTAGGCTTACACAACAACCTAAGGGACCTTTGCTCTGTGGAGCGTTGCCTTTCAATTGGATGGACAGACGAACACCAGCAACCACTGCACAAAAAGTCTGCAACATGTGCAGTGTCTCCTTTCAGCTGGATGGGTGTGTGAACACCAGAACTACTGCACATAGGGTAGGCCTATACAAAAACTCAAGGGACCTACGCTCTATGGAGTGTCTCGTTTCTAAAGGATGTGCAGATAAATGTCAGCAACCACCGCACTAAGGGTACACAACAACACAAGGGACCTACACTCCATGGAATGTCTCCTTTCGAATGGATGGATGGGTGGATGAACACCAGCAACCACTGCAAAAAGTGTATAAACAATCTGTCGTGGAAAAATTTAAACAGAAAACTCCTGATGATATGGAAACAGAGCAAAGACAATGGAAACTATTCAGAGATGTCTCCATTCTGAATTACGGTTGGACAGGACATACACCAACATGGTAGGACGAAAATGTACAACTCCTACCGATTATGTTACAGTAAGAAATGCCACTAATTCTCAGTGTGACCAAACAGGGCGATAAGGCATTGAATGGAATGAAGTACGTGGTATACATAGAGAAAAGGGCAGAATGCCAGTGCCAAGCAGAAGTTGGAAGAATAAGGGAAACTAAGAGGCGATAAAGCTGTGCAGTCGAACACGGTCGCAGTAAATAAGCCCAGAGTCCGAATAACAGACAGATAAGCCCACAGTCTGAACAGTAGACCGTGCCACAGAAAACAATGTATTAGACTATATTGTGCACGATTGAGGAAACAATTGAAGCTGCTTTAAGATACAGGGGCACATCTGTTAAGAAAACAAATATTCCTGTTAGTTCTAATGTTAGAATACATGAAGCAGGAGTACCTTGGCTGAGAAGTGTCTCCAGCGAAGCACTATGTAGGAGTGAGTGCTGTATCTTGAAGATAGTGTACCTAGGAAGAAATGATGTTTCCAGTATCCAGTTAGTGACCGTTTCTAGAATCATATGGGGGTATGGGTGCTGGAGACCTCCAAACTAGATTCTTACGTTTTCTATTGTTTTTGTTGTTGCTAGACATTACGTTGTATCCTCTGCTCAGTCACGAGCATTTCTCGCTTATAAGAAGCTTAGCTATGTTTCTGTTACCATCACGTCCCATAAAAGCTTAAATATGGTCCAGGGGATTATCTTCCACAGGTATCTTCTTTTACAGTCCGATGACGAGCAGCATGCCAACTTAGAGCGACGAGGTGTCCATTACGTCTGGCGCGTCCACTGGGGTCCGAGGTATAATCAGGTTGCCACTGGTGCCTTCATCTTGGCCTTCGAGGGTGACACATTACCTGAGAAGGTCAAGGTGATGGTCTACCACTGTGATGTCAAGCCATATATCTCTCCCACGATGCAGTGCTTCAAGTGTTGGGTTCGGCCATATGTCTTCCCGCTGTGCTTTCAGACTCATATGTCGCAATTGTGGTCGTCCATCCCATCCCAATACTCCATGTGCCCTGCCTTCCATCTGTGTCAACTGCAGAGAGCACCATCCCCCTCGCTCGCCGGACTGTAAGATTCTACAGAAGGAAAGGAAAATAATGGAATACAAGACCCTGGACCGACTGACCTACACTGAGGCTAAACGGAAATTTGAATGGCTTCATCCCATGTGCATGACATCATCTTATGCCACCACTGTGAACTCCATCAGCTGCACCACATACAGTCAGCTCTCAGAGCCGAAGGATCCCACCTACCCCCTTGATGGTTGATGGCTCTTCCCTCCTTGTTGCTCCCACACCATCTACTTCAGGAGTAGAACGCTCCCCCCCCCCCCCCCCCCCCCAGTCAGTCCCTAAGCTGTTGAAGCGTAAGTCTTCTTCGGCTTCTCTCGCTAGGAATGGATCCCCTCCCAGGTTCCTACCAGTGGCATAGCAGACACCCAGCAGTGGCTGAAGAAGCCACACGTTACTGGTCGTAGAGCTTCGTGGTCCAGTCCCGGAGACTGAATCAAAGAATCCCTCCCATCAAGGGCAACCAAAGGAACAGTATGAGAAATCGAAATTGAAGACCCTAAGACCAAGGAACCTGTGGTGGCACCCACTCCACCACTACATACAAGGTCTGCATCTGAGGATGAGGTGGAGATTCTGGTGTCCACTGAGGACCTAGATCTCGCTGGTCCGTCAGAGATGATGGATGTCGCTCCTGTCGGTACTCAGTCGGTGGCAGCAGGTGACCCAGCGGCATAATTTGCGTCCTCAGTCCCTTCACGCCTTTCTCGGCCATGGACAATGTCATCCTTCAGTGGAGCTGCAGCGGTCTTTTCCACCATCTTCCTGAGCCCCGCCAACTTCTCAGCCTTTACCCTTTCTTCTGCATTGCTCTTCAGGAAACTTGGTTTTCTGGCAATGCGAACTCCATCCCTCAGTGGCTATCGGGGTTATTATAGGAACCAGGCAGCTTATGAGAGGGTAACTAGTGGCAACTGCATCTACGTCCTTCACTCCCTTTAAAGCGAGTCTGTCCCTCTACAAACACCTTTAGAGGCTGTCGCTGTTTGGGTGTGGATGCCTCAGGCTGTTATGGTCTGCAGTCTCTATCTTCCACCATGTCCTGGCTGCGCTGATAGCCCGATTTCCACCACCTTTTCTTTTACTGGGCGACTTCAATGCCCATAACCCTCTGTGGGGTGGATCAGTGGCCACAAGCCGAGGCAGCATAGTTGAGCAAGTATTGGCACAGCTCGACCTTTCTCTTTTAAATACTGGTGCCTTCACACATTTCAGTGTGGCGCATGGCATATACTCAGCCATCGACCTTTCGATCTGCAGCCCTAGCCTATTACCATTTGTCCAATGGAGTGTGCATGACGACTTGTGCGGTAGTG
This sequence comes from Schistocerca gregaria, assembly GCF_023897955.1. Taxonomy (NCBI): domain Eukaryota; kingdom Metazoa; phylum Arthropoda; class Insecta; order Orthoptera; family Acrididae; genus Schistocerca; species Schistocerca gregaria. Next base: position 158,645,499 of record NC_064929.1, on the reverse strand, counting down.
ACCACTTTCTCATCTTTCTGTCACTACCACAGTGTCATTCTTCTGGGCACCTCGGCAGCTGGGCTACGAATAAGGTTCACTGGGACTTGTTCACCTCCATCGACACTATTGAGCCTCTTTCCAGTGACGACCTAGGTGCAGTGGCTTACTCGTCAGCACCAGCATCGCTTCTGCTGCAGAATCTACCATTCCCTGTTCGGCAGAGGACTGTACCTTGGTGGGCGCCTGAGCTTAAATATCACAGGCAGGCACTCCAGCATCACAAGCAGCTTCCCTCATTGGAACACCTCATTGCCTTTAAATGGCTTCGTGTGCGAGCCTGCCGTCTCATTCACCATCACAAGCAGAAGTGCTGGGAAAGATACGTCTCCACCATTGACCTCGGTACCTCTCCATCGCAGGTTTGGGAAAAGATTAGGCTCCTCTATGGCTATCGGACCCCAGTCAGCATACCTCCGCTTTCACTGAATGGAGCAATCTGTACTGATTCCGACACAATTGCAAACCGCTTAGCAGAGCATTTTGCTCAGAGTTCCGTTCTGCGAATTACCCACTGGCCTTCTGCTCCCTGAAAGAGCGGTTGGAACATCAGAGTCTTTCATTTCACATGCACCACCCTGAATCGTACAATGTTCTATTCAATGAGTGGGAGTTTCAAAGTGCCCTAGCCGATTGTCCTTATACTGCTCTCAGGCCAGATCGCATCCACTGTCAGATGCTCAAACACCTCTCAGTGGACTGCAAGCGACGCCTCCAAGACCTGCACAGCCGTATCTGGGTTGAGGGTGAGTTCCTATCGCAGTGGTGTGAAAGCATTGTAATCCCGAATTTGAAACTTGGCAAGAACCAACTAGAGGTGGGCAGCTATCAACCCATTAACCTCACGAACGTTCTTTGCTAGTTCCTTCAACTCATGGTGAGCTGGCGGTTGAATTGGCTACTTGAGATTCAGGGCCTTCTGCCTTCGTCTCAGGGTGGGTTCTGTAAGGGCCGCTCTGCCGCCGATAATCTGGTGTGCCTGGAGTCTGCTATCCGTATGGCGTTTGCCTGCAGTCAGCACCTAGTCGCTGTCTTTTTTGACATGTGGAAAGCATACGATATGACATGGCGACATCACACCCTCTCTACGCTTCATGGTTGGGGTCTTCAAGGTCCACTCCCAATTTTCATACAAAATTTTCCGTCGCTTCATTCCTTCCATGTGCAAGCTGCGGCCTCCCATAGTTCCTCCTGAGTTCAGGAGAATGGGGTCCCACAAATCTCTGTCTTAAGTGTTCGCCTCTTTCTAATTGCTATTAATGGACTCGCTGCAGCGGTGGGAACGTCTGTCTCAGCTTCCTTGTCTGCTGACGACTTCTACCTATGCTATAGCTCCATAGGCATGGCAGCTGCCGAACGGCAGTTGCAGGACGCTATCCGCAAGGCACAGTCTTGAGCTCTAGTGCATGGCTTTGTTTTCAGCTGCTAAGACCTGCGTTATGCATTTCTGCCGGCGACACACTTTTCACCCTTAGCCACAGCTTTATCTTGACGGCAAACCTCTTGCTGTGGTGGAGAAGCATCGGTTTTTGGGATTGGTTTTTGGTACCTGGTTGACTAGGCTCCCTCATATTCGGCAGCTTAAACATACATGTTGGCGGCATCTTAACGCTCTTCACTGTTTGAGTCACAGCAGCTGGAATGCCGATCGGTCTACACTTCTACGGCTCTACCAGGCGTTAATTCAGCCCCGTCTACATTATGGGAGCCTGGCTTACAGTTCAGCATCCCCTTCTGCATTGCGGTTGCTGGACCCCATCTATCACAACAGGATCCAACTTGCCATTGGAGCTTTCCAGACAAGCCCTATGAGCAGCATACTTGTGGAGGCAGGTGTCCCTCCACTGCAGTTCCAGCGCTAACGAGTAATGGCTGCTTATGCTACACACGTTTGTGTCTTGCTATGGCATCCCAATTATCGTCTCCTGTTCCCTCAGTCTGTCGTCGATCCTCCAGATTGGCGGCCCCAGCCGAGTTGTACAATCACAGTACATGTCAGAGCTCTTGTCTCTGGGCTTGAGGTTTTCCCTCTTCTACCTCTTTTCCGGGCCCCTCTGCATACACCTCCCGTGGTGTGTGCCATGCCCATGCCTTCGGCTCGATTTGGTATGGGCCCAAAGGACTCAGTCCCTCCTGAGGCCCTCCGCCACCGCTTTCTTTCAATCCTTGGCACGTTTCAAGGCTGTGACATTGTCTATACTCATACAATGAAGGCTTTCACGACGAGATAGTACTGTTGTTAATAATTCTTCCGGGTTATGTGGCCGTGGTCCATGGAATTCTTCTATTCCTAACGTTTCGTCCAATACTATGTTGGACATCTTCAGAGGTATGCCAGGACTCAGCAGGACCAGCCATATCTCTGAAGATATCCAACGTAGAATTGGACGAAACGTTAGGAATAGAAGAATTCCATGGAACATGACCACATAACCTGGAAGAATTATCAACAACATTTTCTATACTGACAGTTCGATTGTTGCTGGTTGCGTCGGTTCTGCTCTTACTCTAGGGGATCATCATGAACAACACTCATTGCCGGCTGGCTGCAGCATTTTCACTGTCGAGCTGGTCGCCATCTCTCGCGCCGTAGAGTACATCTGCTCTTGCTCAGGTGAGTCGTTTGTTATCTGTAGTGACTCCCTGAGTGGTTTACGAGCTGTCGACCAGTGTTTCCTCGCTCTCATCTGGTGATGGCTATCCAGGGGTCCCACCATACTCTTCTCCATTGCGGCCGCTCTGTGGCCTTTGTGTGGACCCCAGGTCGTGTCGGCATCCTGGGACATGAACGTGTTGACATGCTGGCCAAAGAGGCTGTCGGTTCACCAGCCTGACCTCAGGTCAGTTTTGCAGCAGAAGGTACTTCGCACATGGGGTGAACAATGGCGCACCCTTCCTTCACCCAACAAACTTTGGGCCATCAAGGAGGCTACCGGTGCATGGCGCTCCTCCTTGAGGGTTTCTTGCAAGGAGTCTGTTGTTCTATGCCAGCTGTACATTGGCCACACCCAGTTGATGCACAGCTATTTATTGCGCCGTGAAGACCCACCCATATGTCGCTACAGGTCAGCTTTGACGGTGGTCCACATTTTGTTGGCCTGTTCCCTTTTAACTGCGCTCAGGCAGACATTTACACTGCCTGATACCCTCCCTGCGTATTAACAGATGACACTGCCATGGCAGACTTAGTTTTGCGTTTTATTCAGGCAGGGTTTTTTTATCACTGGATCTAAGTGTTTGTCCTTTTTTGTGTTGAGTCTGGCCTTTGGCCTACGATTTTACACTGTTTTTTTAGTGCGTTTCTTGGTGATTGGCTTTTCCTTTTTTGTCTCTGTGGTCAGTCAACCACTATCACACTCTGTGTGGTTTTAATTACTTTTGTCTGGTCTCTGAGTCTTTCTTGCCTGTGTTGTCTCTTGTCATCTCCATTGTCTGTTTTTATTCTTGTGTTTCAAGGTTGTGGAAAAAGGGACCGATGGCCCAAGCAGTCTGGTCTGTTCAATCCCACAAACCAACCAACCACTCAGGAAACTGCATGAGATTACATAAGAAATGTTCCCTTAGTTGACAATAATGTGTTCAACTTGTATAGTATGTTATGAGTACCAACAGTGACTCCTCAGTCAAAAGGAAATTTTATATTTATTCAGCCTGAGAAAGAATTTTTGCTAATTTTTTATGCAAAAAGACAATTTACAAAGCCCTTGGCTGAACAGTTAAACTGTAAGTTATTAAATAAGAACAATAGCTACGCTGACAAATGTGTCCCCATACTGAGTTTTTGTTCAGGAAGAGTGTGAAGCAAGGCTGCTTCAGCTTGCATGTAAAATTTCAATTCATTGTGTGAACAGAATAACATTAGCTCAGATTATTTGGAAACAATCAAATGATACTAAGTGATTAAATGTAGTTCTTGGATCTGACAGTACTGCATAGGAACATGCTCCTAAGTTTTTGTTGATGAAAGGAGTTATGAAAGTTAAATTTCTGTTGTAAATGTAAATGGTATAACATGAGAATCTTCATACAGACAGAATGAATTAGACATACAAACTCAATGAAGAAAGGTATAATAGCAAAGATACATTTGTAATTTGACTTTTGCATTGTAAATAATGAGAGAACCAACATTTCCTTTTTAAATTTAGAATTATCTTTAGCTCATGTGATTACACAGTTCGATATAGGAAAAAAGTTAAATAGTTTATAAGAATGAATGGTGAAGAGCACAACCAGATTAAACAGCCTAGATATCTAAGACATTTACTATTATGATGTTTGTGAGCATAATGCTAATTATATTGGTCATATTAACATGCTGTTGCAAGCATTGTAAATGTTTCCAGGCCCATTTGAAAGTTGTGTGGAACTATTTGATAATAATGGTTCTTCCAGAAAAAATTTGTGTTTGAATTACTATAGTGATCCAGTGTCCAGAGAATACCTTATCCTGACAACCTCTTAATGTAAACACAGAGGAGATGATACTTCATGAAAGTGACCATGAGGACCAAAACGAAACAATATATTTTAGAAACAGAAGCTACTTTTCTAAATAAAAGTGTTGTAATCATGATAGGATTACGTCTGAATATTGTAAAATTAATGTACACTATTTTAGAAAAATAATTATAATCTGGTGTCTTGAAATGTAATAGTTTTACTAATATAATAATGTGCAAAGCAAGACAAACGAAAATCGGAAACAAAGTACCAGATCAACTCTCTCTTCTCAGAAGAGTAACATCAATTTTCCAAAGGGTGGAGTTGTCATATCAACAATGAAAACCGAAGTCCTGGAAAAACACTGAATGCATCGTAAGTACAGACAAAGTTTGGATGTGGCACAAGCAGTCACTGAACACCAAACGGCTAGGTGAGGGAGGCACACAGATAAAGGGGTTTGTGAAATAACTAATGAGACAATTAATAAAGGAAGGTCTTAGTACGATAAAGGAAGTAATAAGGTGACAGAATTAATTAAGCTAAGCTCTTATACAATAAAGGAATAAGAACTGAGACCGTGAGTAGTAGCTATGAAAGAGGAAGAGAGAGGGCTCGTGGTAGGGCATGCAATATACATAATGAAAAGCCAATGAAGGGCTTAGGACATAGTGTGAGATGACACAGGGAAAAGGCTCGTTCCTTTCCATTAATCCTCTGAAGAATACAAGAAGAACACAACACCCTGGTGCTTAATAAGTCAATAAAATAAGCCCTTTGATGCTGCATCATGCCATGGGCAGGTGGGGCGAAAAGGAAAACTAGACAGAACTTTTGGATGAATCCTCACAATTCAGATGTAAGAGTCAGTGAGAAGCAGTCATGAATGCACACAGCCAGAACTACAAGGACAAGGCTAGTTAACAGTATGGCTCTGTTGATCTTAGATTTTGTATGAGGGTGTTCATTTACAATACCAAATGATGAAGAGCACTCACTGTCTCCGCAGAAGGATTTGGTTACTAGTGCAGAAGAACCTAAGCTAAAAATGTTTTGTAACTGAGTTTCTGAAAAAAGAATTGTATCGTCTGATTATTAATCTCATCATCCTCCAATCCTATATATCTTCATACAGAAATAATCCAGACATTCAAGTCTCCCTCCCATTTCAGTCGAATACCTGAGCTCCCCTAGCACAAACTCATGTCATTGAAAACTGCTCAAAATCTCATGCTCAAGATACAACAACATACAACTGTTACCATGATAAACATCAATCACAGTCCTCTACAGACAAAAGATTTTATTTTGTTGTACGAGGATCATTCAACAATTAAATAGACAAATTGCTCTGGAGAAAAACTGTCAGTAGGTCAAGTTTGCTACTTTTATGGCGTTAAGTTCGAATCATTGTGATGAGCTCTGATCAGCTGATGCGTACACATTGTTTTGTCTATAAGCTCACAAATACATTTCAAGATGGCGAATCCACTTGAAATGTCCACAGAAGTTGAACAATGTTCTGTTATTCGTTTTTCATTTGCTAAAGGCAAGAAACCAGTGAATATATACTATAGAATATCCGACGTTTATGGTGAAGGTCGTATGAATCGTACAAATTTTTAGAAGTGGGCTGAGCAGTTAAAAAATTCCCATAACTCACTTAGTGACGAACACCGTTCTGGCTGACTTGCAGGTACAACTCCCTCACTGAAAGTCGAATTGATGACATTATTCGGGCCGACCACCTTGTGACTGAAGAAATGATAGTTGATAATGTTCAAGTTAGTACTAATACATTTCATTACATTATCTGTAACAAGCTCAAGTACAACAAAACTTATGCAAGATGGGTCCCGAAGGAGTTGGTACAGCTACACAAAGAAACAAGGCTGAGAGTGTGCACAGAGCTAAAGAGACGTTATGAAAAGAAGGTGAGTACTTCCTCAACAAAATTTTAACTTTTGATGAAACTTGGTTTACTATTATGAGCCAGAATAAAAATGTCAAAGATTGTAGTGGAAGCACACCAAATAGCATGTCAAGAAAAAATTCAAAACCCAAGCATCAGCAGGAAAAGCCATGTTCATGGTGTTTTAGGATTCTGAACGGAAAGTTTTTTGTGATTATCTCGAAGAGCAGCGTACAATGAATAGCCAATAGTACTCGGATTTGCTTTTAAACAGGGTGAAGCCAGCCATGACAGAGACACACAGTGGATCTCAGAGGAGAAGTGTGATTCTCCAGTAAGACAATGCATGTCCTCATATTGCTCAACTAACTAGTGAAATCATCGAAATAATGACCTGGGAAATACTGCCTCATCACCCTTAAGTCCTGATTTAACATCTAGTGATTTACATTTGTTTGGTGCACTGCACTAAAGGAGGCGTCACACGGGGAGAGGTTCTAGGACAATGAGGATGTGGGAAAGCTTATGAGAAATTGGTTCATACATCAAGATACCGAAGTCTTTGCAGCCAAATAAAAAGCTTGGAGCCCGTTGGAAGAAGTGCATAAATGTTCAAGGGATTATGTTGAAAAGTACAAAAACTATCGTTTTGTAAAAATAAACGCTTTTTGCCCCAGGCCAATTTGTCTCTTCAGTTATTGGATGACCCTTGTACTTATATATAATGAAGGAACAAAAGATGTTTTGAAACATTTTGTTTGTTAATACTGAGTGTTAATGGAATCAGATACCTGTAAAATTAGTGAGGAACTCGCTAGAAGCACCACGAAGGACGTATGCAAATTAGTCTCAAACTGATATTCATGCAGGTATCGGCAGAAAATGCAAATCTGTAAACGTTGGCAGCCAATGGATGAATGTGGGACTCAGCAACGCAATTTCAGTGCCCATGTTAGTAAACAGGAGACACATCAACAAGAGGCAATAGTCTGTATATTTAGATGGATAGTAGATATGTCTCACAAGTAGCATTGTCAACAGTATACGCAGATGACAATATTTTAGAGAGGGTGTGTAGTTGGCATGAAGAAGCTAGCTGAAATAATCAGCAAACCGACATGAGAATAGGATTAGTGCCACTCTTTAACAATGTTGGCAGGTATGGTTAAAACATGGCTGAACAGTGTTGAGAAGTAAGCTGTTGACACAGAATACGATGACTCAGCGGTCATCGGAGAGACTCTCAGACCCCCGTATTCATCATTATCATTGATCCTGTGTGCCGCTGGTGCCTTAGCGACCACAAGGACCATTAATAGGTGGCTCACAGAAAGGTTGCTGAGCCCACAGTGCCGTTTGTGATCACTACCATTGATCTCTGAACACAAACAAACCTGTTTGCAATGGTGTCATGTACATTCAGCCTGGAATCACATACACTGGAGTAGAATTGTTTTCAGTGATGAGGTCCACCTTGAACTGAGTTCTGATGACCACCCCAGTTGGATACGATCCTTACTCTTACATGCCATGGGCTCAACAACCAGGAATGATGGTCTGGGGCACCATTTCATTTTATAACATCTGCAGCAACCTAGCAGCACAGTTGTACTTCGACCATACCAACACCCTATGTTGTTGCTTTTCATGGTAAGCCATTTTGGGCCTATGTATCAGCAAGACAATTCCTGCCCCCATATGGCAAGACTTTCTAGTGTTTGTCTTTGTGCTTGCCAAGCTCTACCCCATTGTTGCTGATTTATGTGAAAGAAGAAGTTGTCTTGGGCAATGGGCATTGGCAATATAACTTTGCTCTAAAACTGGAAACTGCATTTGTAGATTGTACAGCATTTGTGCCTCATGTTCAGCATCTGAACATATGTCAAAAAGAAGTTGTCATAAATATTTCCCATTTTTTAGTAGTCAAAATGTGTAAAAGGTTGTGTTAAGTGTTTAGTTCATTGTTGGAAGTATGCTGCAATAACTTAAACATGCAAAACTATAAGTTTTTGTTGTAATAGAATGGATGTTTCACATACCACTGCATATGCATAACTTGTATCTCCAGAAATTAAAGACGCTCTTACTTTTATATTCATTAGATCAGCTAGAAAATTTATTTTCATAAATAGAATTGTGCAGTATTTGGATCAGTGAAGAGATACATGCAACCACACCTACTATATCATTCCAGATATATCTTTTTTCCACAGCATACTCATAAAAATGTGTACAAAGACTGGATTTGGCCTGAAAGTAATTGTCACTAAGTGTTCCTGAAATGAATGATTGCAAAAGATTAAATGACACTTTTCTGTTTAACCATGAACCATTAGGAGATAAATCATTATCTTCAGATCCAACATGAATGGCACAACAGGTTTCACGTAAGTATTCAACTCAGTTTTAGATTATTCATTGGTGTGCCAGTTCCTTGTTCATCACATGCCAATAGCCACTCTGAAATTGAAATTCTAATGCCTGGTGAACACAGATTCTATTTAAGGTACTTTGGTGTTTCTATAGCAAATTAATTAATTTTCATCCCATAATCCCTATGGCAATGGAATTTTAAACTTCCTCTACTAAATGATCTTTTACTCATAGTGTCACAAAATGTGAATTTCATATTTTTTGGATGATAAAATTGGAGGAATAAAAAAATATTAGGTTTTCCCCTCGACAAAAATGCAGGATGTCAAATATTTGAAAATGTCAGATGAATTTTTAATGAAAATGATTTACTATTACATTTTCATCATAGTCCTTTCTGTATGAGTCATAGTAATCTGTCATATTATTAGAATCTATTCAATGAATGAAAGATAAGGAAGAATGATATATTTTTGAGAACATGAATAGATCATTAAGCGAACTAGTAAATCCACACCTTAGATTAAATGAAGCATCCTGCATCAGTTGTAAGGGATTTAAAATTCTATAAACAAATCAGTTCTGTGTATTTCCATTCACTAATTAGTTGCATAATAAGCTTTGGAGGAATTTAATTAGCTGTGATTATATTTCCAGAATACAGAACTGTGTTGTAAGAATTATCTCTGGTATTAGCTGTGCAACACTCTAAAGAAACCTCTTACAAAACTTATAGTTTGACAGATATTACCAGTACACATATTCATTAATGTCTTTTGGTGTTTTTAATACTCCACTTTTCTTGAGAAAGTAGTGCAAAATATTATGATACACAATTTATATCAAGACTTCAACAAATTATCATTGATACCATAACCCAGAGATTAGTATACCATAACCCAGAGATCTATCTTGGTGATATGTGGATTACAAATCCTGTAGTAATGTAATGTACTACCCCTAACAAGTTCACTAACATTAATACACTGTATTTGAACATCCTGGTTTCACATTTCACTGTTGTGTTTGAGAAAACTGTTGACTAAAATAGTTTTAGTAACAGTAATCACTCTTCTTTGGTGGTAATAATGATGTAATCTGTAAGTTGATGACAGAATTGTGATCAAAGTGTATCATTTAGTAGCTTTATTGTGGAGACGCAGAGATGCAAGTTACTACTTGTGTAAAAGCATTTTGGTCCAGTGGGAGGAAATTCCTCACACCATGCTAGTGAAGTGTAACACTCAGCATTCACATCCATTATATGAAGAATTCAATCATTTACTTAGATATAGGACATACCTCAATCAACAGCAAGTTGAATTAAAACTATAACAAGAAATTTTCTCCTATAAATTAACAGGTGCATCATCCATCAACATAAAAAAACTGACACATATTGGTGTTCAACAGACAAAAACAAATGTCTAACATTCGTGCACCATTTCAAACAAGCCATGGAAGAATCGATGATAATTTGTTTTTTCATGAGCAGCAGACTAAATCATTGTCTAATTACCACATGTACTTTCATCTCCAACATATCTACATCATAAAAAAAAGAGAGTGATGAAATAAAGACTGTACTAATTGCTGTATGTTCTGTATAAATAAAACTGGAAAATTTTCAGATACAGTATCAAGAACAAATGAGTCTCTACCAGTCAAACCATAGCAGTAAGTCCATAAATGAATACCAAAGACACACACTAAATGATGCTAGAAATAGTTTACTCCCATTATAACAAATATAAGTTTATTTCTGCTAAATAAGATTTTGCAGTATTACGTACATTGAACACAATTCGGCAATTATATACACTTTTGCAGTTCAGATATTTTTTCAGGAATGTAATCTTAAAATGCACTTAAAAATTGGTTTCTACCATGAAAGGAATGGTCATTACATATTCTTGAAAAGAATTATTGAGAAAGTGGAAATTGGCTTGTTTCTATAAGTAACAAGGATATCTTCATGAACCGTTAGGCATGGAAGACCATCTAGCAGTGCTACTCCAGATATTGTCTGAAATCACAAAAGGACACCAATAGGAATGGTATAAAAGCTCCAGGTAAGTATTCGTCTTTAGTATGGTGTGCATAACTAACTAGTTCACATCAGACACTTCAATGAATATTACTTATTAGGTACCAATGTAAGCATTTTTAAGTAGTGAGCACTTGAAATACTTCACAGTTGCAGAATGACTGTCCCCCCTAGATGCTAGAATAACCACTTGCTGCATTTGATCATTGACCCTGAATTGCTCCTTCTAGCAGAGGATAACTTAAAAATCTGCACATTCCACAAAATCCTCAGGTCAAGAAAGTATTTGTTGGACAACATTATGTTGATGCAGTTCATTAAATTTGAAAAATAACTGAAGGTTTAGCACAGTCAAGGATATTGGGCATATTTTGTGAATACAGAGTGAGAGTAAGAACAAAGGCACACATAATAAAAGGTACTGATCACACAGAATGATATTGATTTAAAAATTTCTCATACAAAAGGCATGACCATTATACAAGAATGGGACAGGCACAGATCCAAGGGTAGTGAGACTCATTACCATGGGTAGCCACAGAAATTATCCAAAAGGGGCACGATTTTAAAATTTCCATTTTTGACATAGCTAATTTTATGAATTTGAGAAATTATTGTCCCCCAAGAACTAAATATGGCAGAATGGCCAAAAAATTACTGTTTCAAATGGTGTTCACTCTTTTTATTATAGATAGGTTACTTTGACACCTGAATGGTAATTATATTTCTTTGGTACAGACAAAGTACATGTTTTTGTTGTGTTAATAAGTATATTGATGCTACCTATTTGATTCACTGATGTGAAATTACATCCTTCTTTGAAGTAAATCCAGCATTTGCACACATCTTAATCACATAGATTTATGTTTGATATTCAGTGAGCAATGCTAAGTATCTGAATATCATCACCTTCACATAACTTACACCATTTAAACAGGGATTGCCAGGAAAGTTCTTAGGATCCAAAAATGTTATCTGGTCCATAGTTAACTGAAATTTGGTTGGCTATCATGATGTGTAGTCTGCATTTAGGAAGTCAGTGATGGCTTGTGGGTTCTAGTGGTAGTAGTAGTTGGTGCCATAGTTCAGCCAGTCTGCATGAAATAATTACAAATTAAGCACATAAACCTTCCTTGTTCTCCTTGTGAAAATCTCTCTACTAGAGAAAACTGTATCAAAATGCCCATACTGACAGAGTCCACACTGGGGGACTTTGATTTATATATGTATAGATTTTATATCTTATATTGTTATTGTTGTTATAGTCTGAGACATGTGTGGAAGGTTAGAAATAGGGAGGCAACAAACTAATTTTGGGGGTGGGGTGGGGTCAGGGGTGGGTGGAAGAGACTAAAAAACTGTGATCATCCTATCTAAATACATACCCCAGATCTAAATCTGAATCGAAAGAATGAGAGAAGAACACTGCACTGGAACATCAGATATTGTGGTGTAGGATGTCATGTGGCTTGGTGTATTGGGGGAATTGATACAGGACTAATAGATAAGAGCAGAATGGGTAACAAAAGCATTACATCAGAGCATTTCTGTGGACCAGATCCTACAAGCCTAATGTGTGGGACAGTCCATATCAGAAATTTCGTAGGTATTGGGCTTTGCTAGTGCCATCAGCTTGAGACTGTACTGTGACCAGCTCACTATGAGGAAACCACCGCCGCCTGGAAGGGCAACTATCATTATCTATAACAGTGGATAAATGGGTTCCATGGCAACAAATTAACAGAACATTCATTGTTGTACAATGTAATCGATAGCCAACCATGTGTACAGTACATTCCCCTCTCTTTGGAGTACAGAAGCCACTACCCCACATTACATAAGGCACAAAGTTTTGAAACTATTGTACTTGAGCGTGAGGCATTTGTAACGTGATTATGTACTAAAGTATAAAGAGCATCTAAGATAATAAGAAGGATTTACATGTCAAGTGAATCAGATAAAGATGCAGTAGTGTCATATCTCAAGGAGGAATCTCAAAAATTATCCTCTGAGCGAGAGCATGTAAAGGAAATCTAGCTTAAATTCAGAAGAATAGTTGATTAACCACTTGGCAGAAAAAACTTTATTATTACATGGCTAGCACTGGCTCACAACCACGTGGTCCTGTTTGCAGCTTTTCTATCTAATGGGTTCCAGAGATTTAAAAAAAAAAATTGATTTTTGTGATATGGTATGGGGGAAGGGCATGTTCTAATTGTATCATTAAAACAGACAGAGTAATTTGGTTTTTGTCGTGCTTATATAAACATTTCATTATTTGACTTATTTCCTATCAAATTGAATCACAATATGTAATCAATTTATTAAAAGCTGTATCACAGAGATAACTTCCCAAAACGTTATATTTTCGTCAATATGCACTGTTGTCATGTACCAGAAATCACAACTTAAAATAAGTGGGCAAGACATATGTTATGAACAGAATTTATTGAACATAAACACATTACATCGCCATAATTTAATGAACCATGGACCTTGCCGTTGGTGGGGAGGCTTGCGTGCCTCAGCGATACAGATGGCCGTACCGTAGGTGCAACCACAACGGAGGGGTATCTGTTGAGAGGCCAGACAAACGTGTGGTTCCTGAAGAGGGGCAGCAGTCTTTTCAGTAGTTGCAGGGGCAACAGTCTGGATGATTGACTGATCTGGCCTTGCAACATTAACCAAAACGGCGTTGCTGTGCTGGTACTGCGAACGGCTGAAAGCAAGGGGAAACTACAGCCGTAATTTTTCCCGAGGACATGCAGCTTTACTGTATGATTAAATGATGATGGCATCATCTTGGGTAAAATATTCCGGAGGTAAAATAGTCCCCCATTCGGATCTCCGGGCGGGGACTACTCAGGAGGATGTCGTTATCAGGAGAAAGAAAACTGGCGTTCTACGGATCGGAGCGTGGAATGTCAGATCCCTTAATCGGGCAGGTAGGTTAGAAAATTTAAAAATTGAAATGGATAGGTTAAAGTTAGATATTGTGGGAATTAGTGAAGTTCGGTGGCAGGAGGAACAAGACTTCTGGTCAGGTGATTACAGGGTTATAAACACAAAATCAAATAGGGGTAATGCAGGAGTAGGTTTAATAATGAATAGGAAAATAGGAATGCGGGTAAGCTACTACAAACAGCATAGTGAACGCATTATTGTGGCCAAGATAGATACGAAGCCCACACCTACTACAATAGTACAAGTTTATATGCCAACTAGCTCTGCAGATGACGAAGAAATTGAAGAAATGTACGATGAAATAAAAGAAATTATTCAGATAGTGAAGGGAGACGAAAATTTAATAGTAATGGGTGACTGGAATTCGAGTCTAGGAAAAGGGAGAGAAGGAAACATAGTAGGTGAATATGGATTGGGGCTAAGAAATGAAAGAGGAAGCCGCCTAGTAGAATTTTGTACAGAGCACAACTTAGTCATAGGTAACACTTGGTTTAAGAATCATGAAAGAAGGTTGTATACGTGGAAGAACCCTGGAGATACTAAAAGGTATCAGATAGATTATATAATGGTAAGACAGAGATTTAGGAACCAGGTTTTAAGTTGTAAGACATTTCCAGGGGCAGATGTGGACTCTGACCACAATCTATTGGTTATGACCTGTAGATTAAAACGGAAGAAACTGCAAAAATGTGGGAAATTAAGGAGATGGGACCTGGATAAACTGAAAGAACCAGAGGTTGTACAGAGTTTCAGGGAGAGCATTAGGGAACAATTGACAGGAATAGGGGAAAGAAATACAGTAGATGAAGAATGGGTAGCTCTGAGGGATGAAGTAGTGAAGGCAGCAGAGGATAAAGTAGGTAAAAAGACGAGGGCTGCTAGAAATCCTTGGGTAACAGAAGAAATACTGAATTTAATTGATGAAAGGAGAAAATATAAAATTGCAGTAAATGAAGCAGGCAAAAAGGAATACAAACGTCTCAAAAATGAGATCGACAGGAAGTGCAAAATGGCTAAACAGGGATGGCTAGAGGACAAATGTAAGGATGTAGAAGCTTATCTTACTAGGGGTAAGATAGATACTGCCTACAGGAAAATTAAAGAGACCTTTGGAGAGAAGAGAACCACGTGTATGAATATCAAGAGCTCAGATGGCAACCCAGTTCTAAGCAAAGAAGGGAAGGCAGAAAGGTGGAAGGAGTATATAGAAGGTTTATACAAGGGTGATGTACTTGAGGACAATATTATGGAAATGGAAGAGGATGTAGATGAAGACGAAATGGGTGATACGATACTGCGTGAAGAGTTTGACAGAGCACTGAAAGACCTGAGTCGAAACAAGGCCCCCGGAGTAGACAACATTCCATTAGAACTACTGACGGCTTTGGGAGAGCCAGTCATGACAAAACTCTACCAGCTGGTGAGCAAGATGTATGAGACAGGCGAAATACCCTCAGACTTCAAGAAGAATATAATAATTCCAATCCCAAAGAAAGCAGGTGCTGACAGATGTGAAAATTACCGAACTATCAGTTTAATAAGTCACAGCTGCAAAATACTAACGCGAATTCTTTACAGACGAATGGAAAAACTGGTAGATGCGGACCTCGGGGAGGATCAGTTTGGATTCCGTCGAAATGTTGGAACACGTGAGGCAATACTGACCTTACGACTTATCTTACAAGAAAGATTAAGAAAAGGCAAACCTACGTTTCTAGCATTTGTAGACTTAGAGAAAGCTTTTGACAATGTTGACTGGAATATTCTTTTTCAAATTCTAAAGGTGGCAGGTGTAAAATACAGGGAGCGAAAGGCTATTTACAATTTGTACAGAAACCAGATGGCAGTCATAAGAGTCGAGGGGCATGAAAGGGAAGCAGTGGTTGGGAAAGGAGTGAGACAGGGTTGTAGCCTCTCCCCGATGTTATTCAATCTGTATATTGAGCAAGCAGTAAAGGAAACAAAAGAAAAATTTGGAGTAGGTATTAAAATTCATGGAGACGAAGTAAAAACTTTGAGGTTCGCCGATGACATTGTAATTCTGTCAGAGACGGCAAAGGACTTGGAAGAGCAGTTGAACGGAATGGACAGTGTCTTGAAAGGAGGATATAAGATGAACATCAACAAAAGCAAAACGAGGATAATGGAATGTAGTCCAATTAAATCGGGTGATGCTGAGGGAATTAGATTAGGAAATGAGATACTTAAAGTAGTAAAGGAGTTTTGCTATTTAGGAAGTAAAATAACTGATGATGGTCGAAGTAGAGAGGATATAAAATGTAGACTGGCAATGGCAAGGAAAGCGTTTCTGAAGAAGAGAAATTTGTTAACATCGAATATAGATTTAAGTGTCAGGAAGTCATTTTTGAAAATATTTGTTTGGAGTGTAGCCATGTATGGAAGTGAAACATGGACGATAACTAGTTTGGACAAGAAGAGAATAGAAGCTTTCGAAATGTGGTGCTACAGAAGAATACTGAAGATAAGGTGGATAGATCACGTAACTAATGAGGAGGTATTGAATAGGATTGGGGAGAAGAGAAGTTTGTGGCACAACTTGACTAGAAGAAGGGATCGGTTGGTAGGACATGTTTTTAGGCATCAAGGGATCACAAATTTAGCAATGGAGGGCAGTGTGGAGGGTAAAAATCGTAGAGGGAGACCGAGAGATGAGTACACTAAGCAGATTCAGAAGGATGTAGGTTGCAGTAGGTACTGGGAGATGAAGAAGCTTGCACAGGATAGAGTAGCATGGAGAGCTGCATCAAACCAGTCTCAGGACTGAAGACCACAACAACAACAACAATGTAAGCGATACAGCTTAGTTCTGGGAGTTTGCACATTTTAATCGTTTACCGCCTTGTACGAAGTTGACAAGTAACATACATATCTACATTTACACTCCACAAGCCACCCAACGGTGTGTGGCAGAGGGCACTTTACGTGCCGCTGTCATTACCTCCCTTTCCTGTTCCACTCGCGTATGGTTCGCGGAAAGAACGATTGCTGGAAAGCCTCCATGCGCGCTCGAATCTCTCTAATTTTACATTCGTGATCTGCTCGGGAGGTATAACCAGGGGGAAGTAATATATTTGATACCACATCCATCCAGAAACACACCCTCTCGAAACTTGGACAGCAAGCTACACCGCGATGCAGAGCGCCTCTCTTGACGAGTGTGCCACTCGAGTTTGCTAAACATCTCTGTAACGCTATCACGCTTACCAAATAACCCTGTGACGTTACGCGCCGCTCTTCTTTGGATCTTCTCTATCTCCTCTGTCAACCCGACCTGGTACGGATCCCACACTGATGAGCAATACTCAAGTATAAGGTAGAACGAGTGTTTTGTAAGCCACCTCCTTTGTTGATAGACCAAATTTTCTAAGGACTCTCCCAATGAATCTCAACCTGGCACCCGCCTTACCAACAACTAATTTTATATGATCATTCCACTTCAAATCGTTCCGTACGCATACTCCCAGACATTTTACAGATGTAACTGCTACCAGTGTTTGTTCCGCTATCATATAATCACACAATAAAGGATCCTTCTTTCTATGTATTCGCAATACATTACATTTGTCTATGTTAAGTATCAGTTGCCACTCCCTGCACCAAGTACCTATCCACTGCAGATCTTCCTGCATTTCGCTGCAATTTTCTAATGCTGCAACTTCTCTGTATACTACAGCATCATCGGGGAAAAGCGGCATGGAACTTGCGATACTGTCTACTAGGTCATTTATATATATTGTGAAAAGCAATGGTCCAATAACACTCCCCTGTGGCACGCCGGAGGTTACTTTAACGTGTGTAAACGTCTCTCCATTGATAACAACATGCTGTGTTCTGTTTGCTAAAAACTCTTCAATCCAGCCACACAGCTGGTCTGATATCCCGTAGGCTCTTACTTTGTTTATCAGGCGACAGTGCGGAACTGTATCGAACGCCTTCCGGAAGTCAATAAAAATGGCATCTACCTGGGAGCCTGTATCTAATATTTTCTGGGTCTCATGAACTAATAAAGCGAGTTGGGTCTCACACGATCGCTGTTTCCGGCATCCATGTTGATTCGTACAGAGTAGATCCTGGGTTTCCAGATATGGCTTGATACTCGAGCAAAAAACGTGTTCTAAAATTCTACAACAGATCGATGTCAGAGAAATAGGTCTATAGTTTTGCGCAACTGCTCGACGACCCTTCTTGAAAACTGGGACTACCTGTGCTCTTTCCCGATCATTTGGAACCTTACGTTCCTCTAGAGACTCCAAGTGGCCCTCCTATTGGCTGTGAAGACAAGATTAGGCTCATTACAGCGTGCACGGAGGCATTTAAGGAGTTATTCTTTCTTCGCGCCATACACTGCAAGGTGTCAGAACCTCTTGCCTCTTCATACACTTATTAAGGAGCATCAAATCAGTCATCTTGCATTTCAAAAATCGGAATTTGCATACATACAAATTAATATCATTTCACTACCGTATTACACAGTCATGGAAAGCAGGTTATCGGATGCCCTGTTGAAACTTCCTGGCAGATTAAAACTGTGTGCTGGACCGAGACTCGAACTCGGGATCTTTACCTTTCGTGGGCAGAAGTAAAGCTGTGAGGACGGGGCCTGAGTCGTGCTTGGGTAGCTCAGATGGTAGAGCACTTGCCCGCGAAAGGCAAAGGTCCCGAGTTCGAGTCTCGGGTCAGCACACAGTTTTAATCTGCCAGGAAGTTTCATATCAGCGCACACTCCGCTGCAGAGTGAAAATTTCATCTAACGGTGGAGATGGGCGGGAACTCCTGGACTATGAGGAGGCCAACTACTCACAATAACAAAGGCGGGGTGAACATCCGATCACTGGGGGTTGCAGGCTAAGTCCCGACACTAGATTGGCAGCTTTCTCTTTCTGGGTTGGGCCTCGGGGCCAGAGCGATGAACGCTCGCTATTTTTACTATGGCTAGGAGCAGTTTTCTCACGAAACCCTCATGTTTTAGCAATAGTGCGCCAGCTCGTGCCACGATATTGTTTGAGAAGTTTCAGAGAAATGGTTGCCGAGCTCCACAGAATAGCCAACAGTGCAGTGTTACACGAGCACTCCAATTAGGCCGGTATTACACTGTCAAATTTCTTTGACAAATATCTTTGTCAAAGACATTTGATGGTGTAATAGACAACTTTGTCAAATGTTGTCCAATATTTGATTAAATCTAGGACCTCGCTGTAGCTTTGATCAAAGAAGTCGCTTGTCTTCTGTTCACTGCGATGTCACATGGTACCACACGGCGCGCTAGCATCGCTGCATACTGTCGTCTGCAGTGTTTTTATAAACATTGCGGGTAAATACAATTGGTGTGTACTGACAACTACAAAATTAATGGAGATGTATGAGGCGCTTTACAACGTGAGGCACGCTGAATGCAAAAATACAACCCACTCCTGTAGCAAGGAATCGGAGTGTTACAGTGAGCCTGTCTTCTGCAGACGTAGCAGTTCTTAAGTGAATATTGTGCTTCGTGATATGAGGATACACTTCATTGAGCATATACAGAAATGTATGCTCATCTATGAGTAATTGATATATGACTTTACGTCCTCCACTATAAGCTCACGTAACAAGTTTTGTTGAATGCTTTTATCGTATCGTTGTAAAACCCACGGCTTCACCCAGGTATGTTTCCTTTTTTCCCTCGCTCCTCTTCCGCATATGCATACAGTGCAATTGTGGTACATGCAATTGCTGTGGTTAATAACAATTTGCTGTCAGCCATCTTGAACTCTGACAAAAAATATGATGACAGTGTAAACCCCTTCTAGCGCTACGTCAAAGATCTTTGTCAAATATGTTAGAGGGAATTTTTGATCACATCTTTGATCAAATCTTTGACAAAAAAAATTGATAGTGTAATACTGGCCTTATCACATATCGTTGGTGTCCATCACAAGGAAGCTTCCAGCACGAAGTCCTGGCAGAGGCTAGGATAGGTTGCTCCAATGGTACATCAGTACTTATTTATAGTCGCTGTCTGCCCCGATAGCTGGGTGGTCAGCAGGGCGTTCTGTCACTCCATGGGGCATGGGTTCGATTCCCGGCTGAGTCGGTGATATTATCCGCTCAGGGACTGAATGTTGCCCTCATTATCATTTCATCATCGTCAGTGGAATTCAAAGTGAAAACATCACTGGAATCACTTCCCTAGACGCTCATGCCGTGGATCTCTGTGACGAAGCTTTGCCCATGACAAGACCTGCCGTAAGGCAGAACACAATAAAGTCTCTACAGTCACTGTCGGGAATTGGTGGGAAGAAATGGTATTGGCGCGTAGATTCATGGAGTAGGTAGAGCGATTCTAGACGAATTTGTTGCAAAGCCGTAACTGGCTAAAGTTCTGTTTATTGGCGATGATTGGCTGAGTTCTGGCACAGTGGAATGGTCGCTCTCTGGGCATGGGCCAGAAAAGAATTTGAGTATGTTGGTTCCTGACCACACCAGGAGTCGGTCGCGTACTTTGCCGCCCTTGCTGCAGAGTAACTTCATTCGCGGTTTCACTTGTCCGGTCACATGAATAAACAATTGTTTTATGCTCCCACGTCAATTGATCTCCAACGTGGAGTCTATCTCCAGGCAGTGGAACAGATCACGAGTTGAAGCCGTCATTAACACGCCGCGTTACGCTGTACTGTCGGTTATCATAGGCAGCTGCAACCTGTAGGGTTTCAGTTGATTTTTGAGCCACCCAAAATTGGAGCTTAGATTTCTCAGAGGTTGCATGTGTAGAACCACTTTGCCTCCTTGGGCGACATTGTGGTACTGCATCTGATTAGCCACTTGTTTATTGATATTATACATTTCACCTGTTCCCTTGGCTCCCTCTTCTGGTAGCTGAGAAGCTCAATAGATTCCATACAGTGTCGTTTGTACCACTATTAGGCAGGTAAGGACTGTTCACGTGTTTGGTTTACGTTAATATGCATGATCGTTCCTTATAGAAATTCATTATCAACTTTGTGTTCCATTGAAAGAAAAAAAAGTAATTATAATTTTTTAGGACGACATTCATCTGTTAAACGTACACACTCACCAGAATCCTTTCCCAACATGATTTTTGGAGGGGAATTTTTGTCAGTTGATTTACTGAATAAATTATTTTAGGAGCCAACTACCCCATGTAGGATTTGTGTCAGGTTGTTACACACCTCAGATTGAGTATAAATCCACTTGGGTTTGATTTGCATGACATTGCGATTCTGCCCCATAACTTGGATATCAATTAAGTTTCTCGCAGTAGCAAACATGTGACTAGTTTCCAACGTGATGAGAACGATTGCGGTAGAGTGTCCATCTAAGAGCGTTTTGTACTGTACACAACGTGGATGTACATAGTATGCCATAGTCTCTCATCAGTGCAAACTCTGACCCAATTGTCGAGTGTGGTCATGATGAAAGAAGTGACTGTACGTCTCGACTTTGGTCTGAAACCTCTGCGATATTCAATGGCAGTTTTTGCTGATGTGGACTTCATTCGTTTTATCACTCTCCTGACCTTGAAGAAAATGAGCACCGCATTTCGCGTAACTAACTGGGTGGCGAACGTTCTGTGCCCGGTAGATAGTTGGACAGATAAACAAACAAATTAACGCGCAGAATGACGTGTTAACAGATATTACCTTAGTATTACAAAATCCGAAAGCCAGTATCTGACAGTTTCATGCCACAGCGAACTATGCATGCATAAATTACTCAGCGTGCCTCAGCAGTTTTCATTAATACGAAATCTCCCTTCACTCGTTGTTAATATCGTTCCTTCTCATACATACGTCTAGTTATATTGATCCGCAGCATACAGGCAATCATATACATGTGGTGCTTCTAGACCGTCAGTTTAAATTCAATACGCAATTGGATACTTCTGCTCCTCTGAAAATTAGACCAGGTAAGCACTGGGCAAAGATGACAATAATCACAATACTTACAAGTAACATCCTGTGCATGGTTCCCACATTACATAATGTACCAGCAAATTTAAAATACTACATCAGCATCTACATGTTACTCTGCAGTTCACACTTAAGAGCCTGGCAGAGGGTTCATGGAACCATTTTGGTACCACTTATCTATCATTCCACTCTCGAATGCTGCGTGCGAAAAAGGAACACCTAAGTCATTCCGTTCGAGCTCTGATTTCTCGTATTTTATTATGATGATCATTTCTCCCTACGTAGGTGGGTGTAAACAAAACATTTTCGGATTCAGAAGAGAAAGTTGGCGATGGAAATTTCGTAAATACATCTCGCCGTATAGAAAACCGCCTTTGTTTCAGTGACTGCCACCCCAACTTGCGTATCATATCAGTGACACTCTCACCTCTATTGCGCGATAACACGAAACGAGCTGCCCTTCTTTGCACTTTTTCGATGTTCTCCGTCAATCCCACCTGACATGGATCCCACACCACGCAGCAGTATTCCAGCAGAGGACGGACAAGTGTAACTTAGGCTGTCTCTTTAGTGGGTTTGTTGCATCTCCTAAGTGTTCTGCCAACAAAGCGCAGTCTTTGTTTCGCCTTTCCAATAATATTATCTATGTGGTCTTTCCAATTTAAGTTGCTCGTAATTGTAATTCCTAGATATTTAGTCGACCTGACAGCCCTTAGATTTGTGCGATTTTTCGTATGCCAAAAATTTATAGGATTTCTTTTAGTACCCATGTAGATGACTCGCACTTTTCTTTGTTTAGTGCTAATTCCTAATTGCTGAAGGAAAACTAATTTTATTAAAATCATTAGCTCATGCACAAGGGTGCTTGAAAAATATTAACACCTACACCCCCACCATAACTTAAATTTCAATACACCGAGACGGTAACATCTAATATGCATTCATTGTGACAATAACAAGAGAACTCGCCATCAAAATGGGAGCTTGCAAAGGGGTCTATTAACATGCAGTACGTGAGCACATATATTAGCAGGCATATCCGATAAACAGTATAACCAAACTATTTGCAAGTACTCAGTGTACCACTTTCACACAGCGTACACCGACGAGAAGTTCCACGACAACATCATGAATGTATGCAGCTGTCCAATAAGAGCTTGTTTCCTTCAGAGGTGACGTAAGGGGTCCATACCATTAGCACCAATCATTACTAAATACAGTACATGAAATGGTTATAGAACAAAAATATCGTTGTCATAGTTCACTGAATTATAAATTCTGTAAAAAGCGGTGACGGGTTGCCACATCGCTAAACTCTTAACAGAATTTGTGAAAGACATTTGCTGTATCAAGCTAAATAAACAGTGAAATACGCAGTCGAGGCACACGACACAAAGGGCGTGATTTATTTCTGCTCATTGTATTTTTTAATTTTTTATTATTATAAAGCGTAAAGCTTATCTTGCGACTTTCGCGGAGTTGCCGTAGTATTGCACCTTACTAATTGGACGTTATGTTGCTTTAATGGCCTACTAAACGTGTACAAAGTTTGAAGTAAATGTGTTGATCGGAATGTCGTGGGCTGCCCGCTTTAGTAAACAGCACCGTTCATTCTACGTTCTTTAACCTTTATGAATATCGGAATGCAAGACAACGCTCCTTACGTAATGTCCACACATGTGACGAATATTTTCAATTATACGTGATGATGAAACTAAGACATGAGTCGAGCACCCTTCAGCTGCGATATCTGTAGTTATCTACGCACTATAAAAATTTCTTGTATAATTTTTTTAAGCAAATGAAGATTGATACAAAGAAATGACGGAAAGACGGACATATCTGTGTTTTCTAGGTGTAGGCGACATGTTGTTATTGTGAAGAAGCATCTGTCGTCCTTGAAATAAACTACATGATTGTACAAAAGCTTTGTTTATTTATCACACATATGACGAATCACGACCAAAGTGAAGTACTGTGGCCTTGAATCTTCTAGCACCAGCAAAATTCAAAACCTGATCGGATGTTTCCGCAAAGAAGAGCGTGACGACATCAGAACGAGAGGTATAACTTGAATTACTTTCAGCCGAAGTCCGACCTCCTTCAAGCAGAATAGGAATCCTGAGCCCAAAAATAGGAAAAATCAAACCTATTGACAAAACAATGTGCATAGAAACAAATTACACTGCAGAAAGCGTCAAAATATATATCTTGACATACAAAAGAATGTTCCCCATTACATTCCCGCACGTACCATAAATACCATGGGGAAAATCAGTTCTGTTATAATCTACTCGAGAATGGCGGTTATCAATACCAGTAAAAGAAACAATAGAAGTAATATAGTAATGTAGTGCCCCATGGTAACAATGAAAATCTGATATAAACTGACAATCGGGAATTCCTCGCAAATACACATTGTGTCTTAAGGTCGTCCTTCTACACTAAGCCTACTTTTTTACTCAGTGGCATTTAGATTAAGCCGCCTGCATTAACAAAAAATGTCAGAACATAAAGCATGCGACAACAACACCTTATTTCACACGGTGATACACACGCACATACACGATATGGATGCATGATACAAATACACAACATTTTATGTGGCGGCAATGAAGGACATTGCTGTACAAATAAATCAAAATGATTCAATCCTTTAGTTCTGACTGAAGTTTTTGAGAGGTTTTCCGGCAAAAATAAATCAAAATGGTTCAGCCCCCCTGTTCTGAGCAAGGTTTTTGAGACATTGCCCTTGGTTGCCAGGTAAACTCCAGAACTGGTAAGCATGCTCGCATTTATTCCCAATTGAGGGGTCCCATCTGCCCCACTAACGAGTCTCCTGATAATTATATGAATGATAATCTGTGTCGGACCGGCACTAGAACCTGGATTTCCCACTTTCCTCGATCGATCGCCTTAACCACTCTGGCTATCCGTGCACGACTCACGGCCAGACACAAACAAACGTCCGTATGTAGTCGTTGCAGCGTCCCAGCCTGTTCTCGTACACACATTATGTACTTCCTCCACACGTGTGCATATCTGAAGGAACCTTTTCGTCATCCTTATTCCACAAGACAGGCTGTGCAGCATCGTATTTATCTGCCTGTACCAGGCAGCGGCCCATCCGGTTGTCTGTGCGGTCTAACGCTCCCCTTTCCCGGCGGGAAGGAGCGCCTGGTCCCCGGCACGAATCCGCCTGGCGGATTTGTGTTGAGGTCCAGTGAGCCGGCCGGTCTGTGGATGCTTTTTAGGCGGTTCTCCATCTGCCTCTGCGAATGCCGGCAGCTTCCCCGTATTCCGCCTCAGCTACACTATGTCGGCGATTGCTGTGCAAACTAGTTCTCCATGTACGTGTACACCACCATTACTGTACCACACGAACATAGGGGTTACACTCGTCTAGTTTGAGACGTCCACCAGGGGCTGAACTGCACAATAACCCTCAAAGAGTGGTTCGGTGTGGGGCGGGGAAGGGGTGAAGTGGACTGCGGTAGTCGTCATGGGGTTGTGGACCACTGCGGCTGCGGCAGGGATGGAGCCTCTCCGTCTAGGTCCCCGGTTAACATACAGTACAATACAACACCAGGCAGCGACTTTCAATTAAAAGACGATATTGCAATGCCTGTGTTATTCCGAACTGCGACGCAATATTTCTTCGGGCATGCCGTGAGGCATGCTCGGATAGCCTAGTGGTAGGGTGACTGGTTGCGATACGCGGGAAATCCGGGTTCGAGTCCCGGTGTGGCACAAGCTTTCATTGCCATCATTCCATTCTACAACTGGTGGTCGTTCATATTCGCAACAGCGAAAACATTTGTTGTATTTCGGCTATAGCTGCCACAGTACTTGTTTCTTTGAATGTCGTTCTTCTTAACAAAAGAGGCACTACAACATAGCATTTCTCCTGATAATTAACTGAAAAAGAACAGTGTCTCTATAATGACTCAGATCTAAGCCTCAGACTGAAAAAAGGAAGAGAAAAAAGAAAAGAAAACTAAAACTGTGTGTTCTGCCTTACAGCAGGTCTTGCCATTGGGGAAGCCTCGTCAGAGAGGTCCACCGCATCAGCGTCTATGGAAGTGAGTCGAGTCGTGGTTTTCCGTTGCCTTCCACTGATGATGACGAAATGCTAATACCCAGTTCCTGAGTGGAGAAAATTTCCGACCCAGCCGGGAATCGAATCCAGACCCATTGGCGTGACAGACTGCAGTGCTGACCACTCAGCTATCAGGGCGGACAAAAGACAAGAAGCAACTAGTGAACAAAGGAATTGGCGGTAAAGCTGATGCCAGACTGAAGAATCCTAAGGAAATGCTGTCTGAAAACAAAGGAAGTAGATTACAGTACACTTGTTCGCCCACTGCTTGAATACTGCTCACTGGTGTGGGATCCGTACAAGATAGGGTTGATAGAAGAGATAAAGAAGATCCGACTGAGAGCAACGTTCATTTAGTAATCACGAAAGCGTTACAGAGATGATAGACAAACTCTACTGGAAGACTCTGCAGGAGAGAAGCTCAGTAGCTCGGTACGGGCTTCTGTTAAAGTTTCGAGAACATACCTTCACCGAGGAGTCAAGCAGTATATTTGCTCGCCCCTACGTATATCTCGCGATGGGACCATGAGGATAAATTCAGATTAGAACCCACACAGAGGCATACCGACAATCTTTCTTCCCACGAACAATACGAGACTGGAATAGAAGGGAGAACCGGTAGAGGTACTCTAGGTACCCTCCGCCACACACCGTCGAGTGGCTTGTGGAGTATGGATGTAGATGTAGATAGCAAGTATAAGTTTTTCAGTGGTTTCAACGTCATTACCATGTTATCTTGGTTGCAACAGACTAATAATGTTTCTTTCCGGAGCTTATGACAATTGTGTGAAGACTACTCATTGCATGCTGGCAGGCTGGTCTACACGTTATTCGACTCCATCTACATCAGACAGTGCTGCCCAGGAACTACATTTAAGATCTTAAATTTCTACTCCATGGAGTAAATTTGATACTGCCGTTGGCAAAAGATTTTTTTAAAAAGAGAGCGGACAAGACGACGCAAATAATATTCCGTTTTAGACGCACATGAAATGCGTCTCAATGAAACCGACAAAAAGAGGCAGATTTCTTTGCGCCGCCGGTGAGCTGACTACTTAGGGATGAACCTCACAGTGAAATTCTCACGAACTCTTAGAGGAAAATTTGATGTCCTTTGTTCAAGTGTCCAAAATCGTCCTTCGAATTGAAGCAAAACTGCAAGATTTCGACAGAAAATTATCAGCAGTGGTGTGAAAGCGCAGGTCTGATTAGTGCGGACCTTCCAGGAAAATTGTGGTGACGTAAACAGTGACGATGGAAAACTTTACACCCACGGAACTTAACAGCAGACTCGGAGGTACCAGAAAAGTGACGAGAACTAATGTTACTTGAGAACTGCCAGACACCAAGGAGATGGCAACTGTTCATCAGAAATAAGGGTATCTTCTGGAGTGCCCCAGGCAACTGTGGTAGGACATCTGTTATTTCTGCATAAATGAATGGTCTGGAGGACACGGTAAGCAGCGGTCTGCGGCTGTTTGCTGATGATGATGTGGTGTACAGGAAGGTGCCGAAGTTGAGTGACTATAAGGAGGATACAATATGACTTAGACAAAATTTCTGTTGGTGTGATGAATAGCAACTAGCTCTAAAGGTAGAAAAATGTAAGCTAATGCGGATGAGTAGGAAGAACAAACCTGTTACAGTGGTGTGATGTTTGACACAGTAAAGTCGATTAAATGTCTAGGTGCAGCGTCGCAATTCGATATGCAACGGAACGAGTGTGTGAGGATTGTGGTACAGGAGGCGAGTGGTGGACTTCGGTTTATTGGGAGATTTTCAGGAAAATGTGATTTTCTATAAAGGAGAGCCCTTATAGGACGACCAGCCTGGGCAGCCAAGAGCGCTGATGTGCTGCTTCCTGGCCGCGGGTAGGCGCACCGCCTCTAAAGAGGAGGGCCGATGTGCCGGCCAGCCTGGATGTGGTTTTTAGGCGGTTTTCCACATCCCACTACGTGAATACTAGGCTGGTCCCCACGTTCCGCCTAAGTTACACGACTCGTGGACATTTGACACACGTCTGCACTATTCCATGGTTTACACTAGATGCCGACAGTTGGCGTGCACACATTCTGTCCTGCTTGGGGGGGGGGGGTGTATTGGGAGGCGACAGGAAGGGCATCTGGCCACCACTTTAAATTCACAAGCCAAACCCGGTTAAGCATAACAGCAGACCCTCTCAGTCGGGATAAATGCTTGGAAATCGAGAGTGACCGCATATGGGAGGCTAGTGTGACCCATGCTGATTATTCTCCAGCTGCCTGGGATCTGCACCATGTCGGATTACAGGAAGAAATCAGAGCAGTTCGAGGGCAGGCTGCTAGGTTCAGACAACATGCAGGTATTAAGGAGATGCTTCGGAGATGAAATGGAAATTCTGAGAGAGAAGGAGACGTCCTTTTCGAGGAGCACTATTGAGGAAATTTGGATCACCGCCATGACTGCACAACGATTCTACTGCCGTCAATGTACGTTTCGTTTTAGGACCACGAAGAAAAAAAATGCGAGAAATTAGGTCTCGTGCGGAGGCATACAGACAGTCGGCTTTGCCTCGCTCTGTTTGCGAGTGGAACAGGAAAGGAACTGTCTAGTAGTGGTACAAGGTACCTTCCGCGACGCACCATAAAGCAGCTTGCGGAGTAATATGTAGGCGTAGATGTTGATGTCGATGTAGAGCATCATCAGCAGAAGCCTACAAAACGTCGGGGAAAGAGACTAAGTCTTCATTGGCCCTCTCTGTACAGATAAAGGAAACGAAGAGCTAATTTTTATTTATTTATTTATTTGCACGTCAAGTTCAGTAGGACCAAACTGAGGAGCAAATCTCCAAGGCCATGGACCGTGTCAGTACATGAAATTACAACATACAAGTGATAACAGGTAAAAAGGAAATGTTCATAACCCCGAAAAAGTCAAGCCATAAGTTTAAATAAACGCAATCAACAATACAATAAGAATCAGCATAATTTTTCAATTAACTCCTCGACAGAACAGAAGGAGTGACTCATGAGGGAACTCTTCCGTTTCGATTTGAAAGCGCGTGGATTACTGCTAAGATTTTTGAATTCTAGTAGTAACTTATTGAAAATGGATGCAGCAGTATACTGCACGCCTTTCTGCACAAGAGTAAAGGAAGTCCGATCCCAATGCAGGTTTGATTTATGCCCAGTATTAACTGAGTGAAAGCTGCTTATTCTTGGGAATAAGAAATGACAGTAACGATATTGAGAGGCGAATGTCAAAATACTCAGACTCGTGAACAGGGGGGTCGACAAGAGGTTCGTGAACTTGCATCAGTTATTGCCCGAACCGCCCCTTTCTGAGCCAAAAATATCCTTTTACAATAAAATTGTTACCCCAAAGTATAATACCATACGACATAAGCGAATGAAAATAAACAAAGCAGACTAACTTTCGTGACGAACGATCACTCACTTCAGATACCGTTCGAATAGCAAAAATGGCTGTATTAAGTCTTTGAACAAGATCCTGAATGTGGCCTTTCCACAACAGTTTACTATCTATCTGAATACCTAGAAATTTGAACTGTTCAGTTTCACTAATCATACGACCATTCTGCGAAATTAAAACGTCAGGTTTGTTGAATTGTGTGTTCGAATCTGTAAAAACTGAGTATTACTGTGATTTAGCGTTAGTTTATTTTCTACAAGCCATGAAGTTATGTAATGAACTGTACTGTTTGAAACTGAGCCAATGTTGCACACAACATCCTTTACTACCAAGCTACTATCATCAGCAAACAGAAATATTTTAGAGTGACCTGTAATACTAGAGGGCATATCATGTATATAAATAAGGAAGAGTAGTGGCCCCAACACTGATCCCTGGGGCAACCCCACACTTGACTGTACCCCACTCAGGCCCCAAATCACAGCTATTCACAACACTGTAAATAATGATCTTTTGCTGTCTGTTGCTAAAGTAAGAGGTGAACCAATTGTGAGCTACTCCCTGTATTCCGTAATGGTCCAACTTCTCGACCAATATTTTGTGATCAACACAATCAAACACCTTAGTTAAGTAAAAAAAAAATATGCCTAGCGTTCGAAACCTTTTGTTTGATCCATCTAGTACCTCACAAAGAAAATAGAATATAGCATTTTCAGTTGTTAAACGATATCCAAAGGCGAACTATACATTTGATAGCAAATGGTGTGAGATAAAATGATATATGTCTATTCTGTGCTGAGGGTCTTACCGCAAGCCTGCTATTATTGCGGCCTTCACTCTGGAAACAGGTTTAATGTAGCTCTCAACGATAATCTACCTTTTCAGTGCCCCTTCATCTGTACACAGCTAGTGCAACCTACAGCTATCTCAGCCTACTTACTCCAGTCAGACATTGATCTTCATCTACAATTTATGCTCCCCCTCCCACCCAAGATTCTCCCCATTGTCAAATTAACTAATCGTCAATGTCTCAGGATTTTGAAACGTCCCCTTTGGAAAATTAAAATTTTTCTGTGCTGCAAAACCTTTACGTTATTTGATTTTCAAAGAGCTGAGCAGAACTGAACGTACTCAGACATTTCTCTCTTTACTTACTCTGATCATCACTAAACTGACACACAATATTTTTAGCGCAACGCCATCTGACTTTCAATAATCCCTACAAAAGAATGCCCCTGACTAACAATAACCTATACCTTTCATGAATCACTTACCTCACAAAAATCTTCGTTACTCGTACTGCTGTACTACAGTGAGCGCCAATACAGCCAGCTAAATAAAGGATTCTAACTACTGAAGGCACTAACTACTGATAGGCATAGTTTGCAGATGAAAGATTTTGATGGAGAACAATCAATGTATTTACCTTAATAGTGTTCAAAAGTCATCATATATATATATATATATATATATATATATATATATATATATATATATATATATATATATAATATCAATTCATGATCATCCTGGTCGTTCAACACAGTAGTAGTTACATTGCACAAAGTCTGATCAATAAAAGAAAATGCACACGGAAGTAATGGATTTCCATGCAATCTTGAAGAAGTAGTGCTCTTCTTCCAACGGAAAGACAGTACTATCTCTTGACATGCAGACAGGTAATGGGCCACGACAGAGCAAACCCACAGTAGAATCAGTCGACGTTTTGATGAATATTGGTAGGTAGGTCATCACAGAGCAGACCCACTGTAGTCCTTGCAGAGATTATGCTATTGATGGGCCACCAGAGGTGCAGACCCACTGCAGTCCTTGTAGAAATAATGGTATTGGTGCGCCATTAAATGTGCAGACCCACTGCAGTCCTTGTAGGGATGGCCAGCAGCCATCTGTTGCGACTGTGCGGGTGCACATTCACCATCGAAGAGTCTTGCCTGATAATATGGCAAGTCCATAAAACACCACTTGAGCACGCACAAAATTTTTTTGGAATGTCCTTAGAACCATCAGTGCTGTTAACCAGTCCCTTGCTGAACAACACACCTGCAAGCACTATACATATTCTCTGACAGACACACGTCCAGATCGTCCGCAGTCAAAACTCTGCCATCTCTCTCCCCACATCCACCACTGCTGGCGGCTCACCTCCAACTGCACAACGCTACGCGCTGTTCACATCCACCTGCCCAACACTACACAAGCGAATGCTCCAACAATGAGTCCAACCAGGCATAGACTGCCCACAGTGCAGTCAGCTATTTTCATACACAGCACTGCGTGGCGATACCAACATAAAAACCTAAATAGCCTACTTGCAGTGTGTTCTATCAACAGTTCGGGCAGCCAGCGTTAGTTTCAAGTAACTAACGATTGCGAGGAATTACAGTCTGCTTGCAGCGCTGAAACTGATTGCCTTTTCTGTCTTGAGTTTTCTCGAAGATGTTGGCCTTAATCGCCTTGAAGAAAGCTACCTTTGATTTAGTTCTGCGGTAGATTGTAGACAGTGTTTTCTCGGATACATTGCACATCACGAGGTTGTGGTTAGTTTAGGACGTCAGTTTAACTTTAGGGTACAAAACGCGTCGACAGTCGCTTAAAATTTGCTATCGACAGGGAATCTCGCGTTTCGGACAGACACATCTCTCAGCGGCCACTTCCAACATTGCTCTGCTTTATTAACAGCATTTGTGATAAGACCAGCCGTGTTTGTGTGTCGCCTATAACCGAGCGGTAGCAGGCAGCCGATGTGGCAACACTCAAGTGAGAAGTGACAGACGTCAGCTATCAAGTAATTTTAATCGGATTATAGAACAGAAGTGGGCGTGGCAGGAAGATCGCATCCCTCATTTAATTATTTTTCAGACAATTCGAATGCGATTTCACCATTGAAACATAGAGAACTTATTGGTTCTACTGATAAATTACAAGTTCACTACTGGCCACTAAAATTGCTACACCACGAAGATGACGTGCGACAGACGCGAAATTTAACCGATAGGAAGAAGGTGCTGTGATTTGAAATGATTAGCTTTTCAGAGCATTCACACAAGATGCTGACATGAGGAAAGTTTCCAACAGTTTTCTCATATACAAACAGCAGTTGACCGGCGTTGCCTGGTGAAACGTTGTTGTGATACCTCGTCTAAGGAGGAAATATGCGTACCATCACGTTTCCGACTTCGATAAAGGTCGGATTGTAGCCTATCGCGAATGCGGTTTATCGTATCGCGACATTGCTGCTCGCATTGGCCGAGATCCAATGACTCTTAGCAGAATATGGAATCGGTGGGTTCAGGAGGGTAGTACGGAACGCCTTGCTGGATTCCAACGGCCTCGTATCACCAGCAGTCGAGATGACAGGCATCTTATCTGCATGGCTGTAACGAATCGTGCAGCCACGTCTCGATCCCTGAGGTAACAGATTGGGACGTTTGCAAGACAACAACCGTCTGCACGAACAGTTCGACGACGTTTGCAGCAGCATGGACTATCAGCTCGGAGACCGTGGCTGCGGTTAACCTTGACGCTGCATCACAGACAGGAGCGCCTGCGATGGTGTACTCATCGACGAACCTGGGTGCACAAATGACAAAACGTTACTTTTTCGGATGATTGCAGGTTCTGTTTACAGCTTCATGATGGTCGCATCCGTGTTTGGCGACGTCGCGGTGAACGCACATTGGAAGCGTGTATTCGCCATCGCCATACTGGCGTTTCACCTGGCGTGATGGTAGGGGGTGCCATTTGATTACACGTCTCGGTCACCTCTTGTTCTTATTGACGGCACTTTGAACAGTGGACGGTTACAATTCAGATGTGTTACGACCCGTGGCTCTACTCTTCATTCGATCCCTGCGAAACCCTACATTTCAGCAGGATAACGCACGAACGCATGTTGCAGGTCCTGTACGGGCCTTTCTGGGTACAGAAAATGTTCTACTGCTGCCCTGGCCAGCACGTTTTCCAGATCTCTCACCAATTGGAAAGGTCTGGTCAATGGTGGTCGAGCAAGTGGCTCTTCACAATACGCCAGTCACTACTCTTGATGAACTGTGGTATCGTGTTGAAGCTGCATGGGCAGCTGTACCTGTACACGCCATCCAAGCTTTGTTTGACTCGATGCCCAGGTGTATCAAGGCCGTTATTACGGCCAGAGGTGGTTGTTCTGGGTACTGATTTCTCAGGATCTATGCACCCAAATTGCATGAAAATGTAATCACATGTCATTTCTAGTATAATATATTTGTCCAATGAATACCCGTTTATCATCTACATTTCTTCTTGGTGTAGTAGTTTTAATGGCCATTAGTGTAAATTGAAAATTGACATTTTTGGCCAGTTTCAGTAATGTCCTCCATAAAGGATAGTCGCGGTGACTGGGGTTGTTGGTGGTTAGAGAACACCGTATTCCCTTCCTTAGCCCCCCAGTTGGCGTTCCATTGGCGGAAGCGCGATTTCGAGGGTAGAAGCGGACTAACTTTCCTCCCCCGCTTCCGCTGCCAGGGCTAACCTGCCAAAAATGGAGTCGCTATCTGCAGACAGTCCGCGGGCCGGAATTAATGTGAGGGATATTAATTGATTCCCTGGCAGGGTGACAGCGCCCCGTCCGGTCGGACTGCGTGTATTTGCTTGCCGGCGCGGCGGGCGTCGGCGTCCACCAACCAGGCGACGCCGCCCGCGTTAATGAATTCGCGAGCTGATAGCGGGATCAGGGTTCGCGGTTGGCTTCACTCGCTGCCCCATTGTTTCGACCGCCGAGCGGGTCGGCATTATCAGGAGAGCGACTCCGCCGCGCCGCGCCGCCATGAAAAACGGACGCCGCCTCCACGGCCGCGCTTGTCGACTTGTTTCTCGCCGCATTGTCGCTCGCGGTTTCCACACAGAAGTGGCTGACACGGAAACAAGAGAATGCGAACAGTGATTCTGACATCCCACCCCCTAAACATTACCTGAAAAAATTCTTTCATAAGAGAAATACCGAGCCAGATAGCACAAGAACATCAATACGAAAACGTAAAAATAGGTGTAAAAGTATTGAAGTTAAAGAAAAGAATGACTTTTTCAGTCTCCAAAAATTTACAAAAATGTGTGTGAAATCTTGTGGGACTTAACTGCTAAGCTTACACACTACATAACCTAAATTATTCTAAGGACAAATACACACACCCATGCCCGAGGGAGGACTCCAACCTCAACCGGTACCAACCACACAGTCCATGACTGAAGCGCCTCAGACCGCGCGGCAAATCCCGCGCGGCAGTCTCCACTAATGTTTGTGCTGTTTTAAAACTTCCTGGCACCAGACTGGGTGTCGTACTCAGAACTCTGCTTTTGAAAGGAAAATATCAGTATCTGATGTAGGGGTTCACTGTTCCATCAACTGGGCCAGTTTTGTTCACTTACCAGGTACCATAGGTATTGTGCATTTCCAGTGTGACAATACACCACCTCATGGAACGCGGGTATTCTGTTCGCTTAAGAGATACAGAAGGAACTGTGTACTTCATGCAAAGGCGATGACCCATCTCATCGCTTCCTGATTGTAATACAGTGGAGCATTCCTTAAGCATCTCAAAGAGAAATTGGAGTTTTAGTTTTCTGATGCCTTCAACCCATCCTACACTGAAGGCTGAATATATGTTCACACTAAAGAGATTGTCTGGTAGCCTACACTGCTGAACAGCGCATTCTTCGTGACGCATCCCTCGTGATTAACCACCACTGACGAATGTGGATAAGTCGTAGGTTCTCAAATATAGCATGTTTGTTGTTGTGGTGTTCAGTCCCGAGACTGGTTTGATGCAGCTCTCCATGCTACTCTATCCTTTGCAAGTTTCTTCATCTCCCAGTACCTTCTGAAACTGCTTCGTGTATTCATCTCTTGATCTCCCTCTACGATTGTTACCCTTCATGCTGCCCTCCAATGCTAAATTTGTGATCCCTTGATGCCTCAGAACATGTCCTACCAACCGATCCCTTCTTCTAGTCAAGCTGTGCCACAAAATCCTCTTCTCCCCAATCCAATACTTCTTCATTAGTTATGTGATCTACCCATCTAATCTTAAGCATTCTTGTGTAGCACCACATTTCGAAAGCTTCTATTCTCTTCTTGTCCAAAATATTTATCGTCCATGTTTCACTTCCATACATGGCTACACTCCACACAAATACTTTCAGAAACGACTTGCAGACGCTTAAATCTTTACTCGATGTTAACAAATTTCTCTTCTTCAGAATCGGTTTCCTTGCCATTGCCAGTCTACATTTTATATCCTCTAATATAGCATATGGAACGAGATTTTCAAGAAACGTGGATGGTTACTGTCTCATTACATATAGCGACATTTAAGTGGCTCTGATAAGGCCTTCACACTACATTGTACTCCCAAGAGCCAACATCATCTGTAATCCTAAGGGTTTGCCTGTTACTATGTACTACATTACAGGATATAAAACTATTTCCAGTCACACATGTCCTTGTTAGTATTAGTACTCATATTTGAAGAGGTAGTATTCACTTCTAGACCACTATTAAAAGGATATAGAAAATGTCATGGTATTACAGTTTCAGAACGCCCGCCTTGTTAGCGGTGGGGTCAGCATGGCCGCAGACCGACCGAATGGGCTTGGATTCGATTCCTAGCCGGATCAGCGATTTTCTGCACTCGGGGACTGCGTGCTGTCTTGTCTTCATCATCATTTCCTCATCATCGACCGCAAGTCGCTTAACTTGTGCCGCAAAGACTTGCAGCCATACGAGAGAGAGCTTGTGTGGCCGTGCGGTTCTAGGAGCTTCAGTCTGGAACCGCGCGACCGCTACGGTCGCAGGCTCGAATCATGCCTCAGGCAAGGATGTGTGTGCTGTCCTTAGGTTAGTTAGGTTTAAGTAGTTCTAGGTTCTATGGGACTGATGACCTTAGATGTTATGTCCCATAGCGCTCAAAGCCAAAAAAACGTAAATCATGTGCAAAGGTATTTACATACACACAGATCTAATTTGACAAAGATGAGTCAGGCAGGTGGATTTGGCATTATAGTGGAAACTAGCCAAGGGAAACGACAAGGACCCTAGATAAGGACTGTCTTATAGCTAGAACCTCCTTCCTCATGAATTTAAGGTCACACAGTTTAAAACACTGATATCTGTTTCGGTTCATCCCTACTATATGATAGAATCTTTCTTGTACATTCTCCAAATAACATAATACCTCAAACTGGTGCTAACTGTTCATTAACTTCCCAGCACCAATTACTCCACACAGCACATACACCACACACACGTTTTATAATGCACAAATTAAAAAAAATTATTGCTTGGTAGCAGAGAACTTTAAAACATCTGTTACCGTGACGCGGGAGGCATATCGTCCCTGCTTTGACTCCACCTCCCGCATTAACGATGGGGGTTGAGTGCTAACCAGCCTGGATATAGTTTTTAGGAGGTTTTTCACATATACCAAGATAAATTCTGGGCGAGTTCCCACGCCCCGCCTCAGATATACTATAGGCAAACACTTTGTAAAACTTTGTCAGATTTCACCACGTGATGTAGAATAGACACAAACATAAGGAGTACACAGATTTCTCCCTTTGGTGGGGTGGGTGCGAGCTTCCTATATATAAGTATTGTTGGTTTACAAGTACCTTTGTGTTTTCACACCAGTTATACAGAGATGTATTATTTTCATAGTGTTCCGTACTTCGTCAATTCTACAAAATTTCAGGTGACAGATGAGTTCAGATCATCACAACACCAGCAGACTCTAGAAACTTTCAATCAAATAAAGGCAATTTTTTTTTTAAAGTTAAATGTTGTTGTTTCCATTTGTGTGTAAGTAAACTAAATTAAATTAATAAAATGTAATGAATTATTCCCTTCCTTCACCTGTGCAAGATGGGAAGCAACATAAAACAATATTGATTTGAAACTATTTTTGTTACTAGTGTATAAAACAGGTTTTGTGAGTTCAGCTTCATTCCGTTGCACCCTTTCATGTCTTTCGTGTAAATGTTGGGTTTTGTGCTATGCCAGTTTGAAAAAGGTTTCGGGGAGTAAACGTCTTTTCAAACAAATTACCACACTGCACGTACACACAAATTATGGAGTCATATACATCAAATTAAATTAAACAAAACTAAACTGGTTGTTTTTCTGATAAACGATTTCAAAAGGAATTTTAAAAACATAGTTACATAAAAGAGATATCAGTCTATTTGTTTATGCAATACCACAAAATGAAAATAAAGAAGTTAAAAAAAACATTTCACAAGGAAGTTTGTAGGTTCTAGTCCAGTTTTAGCTGTTGTTGTGTCTGATGGTATAAAATTCTTCACATTATCAGCATCAAAATGTCATATTCACTGGCAAGGATCGTCGAGGTATGTGCGTTATGTTGCGATATGGAGAGCCATGCACGGAAGGCCGGGCACTGAGAGAGGGAAACTGGTCCCGGAGGCATCAGCGACACAGAGGTATCTACAGCAACATTTACTTCATCTGTTGAGTTTACAGAGTTGTAAAGTGTCTTTACAGCGGCGTGCAGCAACAGGGCGTATGCGCATACCACGAAGAAATGCGCAGACCTCATCAACGAGATATGTCACCACCGCAGGTCAGTGATCCACGGAAACGTGCTGTGCTGGAGGCAGCATGGGGACGAGGAGGTATCAACGACGCAGACGTTCTGAAGTACATTAAACGTAAACCCATAGCAATTATAGAGGGCGATAAACTGCAACAATCTACATCTACATGGTTACTCTGCAATTCACACTTCGAGCTCAGATTTCTCTTATTTTATTATGATGATCATTTCTCCCTACGTAGGTGGATCTCAACAAAATATTACGCATTCGGAAGAGAAAGTTGGTGATTGAAGTTTCGTAAATAGATGTCGCCGCCAAGAAAACCGCCTTTGTTTCAGTGACTGCCACCACAACTTGCGTATTACATAAGTGACACTCTCACACCTATTGCGCGATAACACTAAACGAGCTGCCCTTCTTTTCACTTTTTAGATGTCCTCCGTCAATCCCACACCGCGCAGAAATACACTCCTGGAAATTGAAATAAGAACACCGTGAATTCATTGTCCCAGGAAGGGGAAACTTTATTGACACATTCCTGGGGTCAGATACATCACATGATCACACTGACAGAACCACAGGCACATAGACACAGGCAACAGAGCATGCACAATGTCGGCACTAGTACAGTGTATATCCACCTTTCGCAGCAATGCAGGCTGCTATTCTCCCATGGAGACGATCGTAGAGATGCTGGATGTAGTCCTGTGGAACGGCTTGCCATGCCATTTCCACCTGGCGCCTCAGTTGGACCAGCGTTTGTGCTGGACGTGCAGACCGCGTGAGACGACGCTTCATCCAGTCCCAAACATGCTCAATGCGGGACAGATCCGGAGATCTTGCTGAACAGGGTAGTTGACTTACACCTTCTAGAGCACGTTGGGTGGCACGGGATACATGCGGATGTGCATTGTCCTGTTGGAACAGCAAGTTCCCTTGCCGGTCTAGGAATGGTAGAACGATGGGTTCGATGACGGTTTGGATGTACCGTGCACTATTCAGTGTCCCCTCGACGATCACCAGAGGTATACGGCCAGTGTAGGAGATCGCTCCCCACACCATGATGCCGGGTGTTGGCCCTGTGTGCCTCGGTCGTATGCAGTCCTGATTGTGGCGCTCACCTGCACGGCGCCAAACACGCATACGACCATCATTGGCACCAAGGCAGAAGCGACTCTCATCGCTGAAGACGATACGGGCTGCACGATGTTGGGGCGTGAGCGGAAGACGGCCTAAAGGTGTGCGGGACCGTAGCCCAGCTTCATGGAGACGGTTGCGAATGGTCCTCACCGATACCCCAGGAGTAACAGTGCCCCTAATTTGCTGGGAAGTGGCGGTGCGGTCCCCTACGGCACTGCGTAGGATCCTACGGTCTTGGCGTGCATCCGTGCGTCGCTGCGGTCCGGTCCCAGGTCGACGGGCACGTGCACCTTCCGCCGACCACTGGCGACAACATCGATGTACTCTGGAGACCTCACGCCCCACGTGTTGAGCAAAATGGCGGTACGTCCACCCGGCCTCCCGCATGCCCACTATACGCCCTCGCTCAAAGTCCGTCAACTGCACATACGGTTCACGTCCACGCTGTCGCGGCATGCTACCAGTGTTAAAGACTGCGATGGAGCTCCGTATGCCACGGCAAACTGGCTGACACTGACGGCGGCGGTGCACAAATGCTGCGCAGCTAGCACCATTCGACGGCCAACACCGCGGTTGCTGGTGTGTCCGCTGTGCCGTTCGTGTAATCATTGCTTGTAGTGCCCTCTCGCAGTGTCCGGAGAAAGTATGGTGGGTCTGACACACCGGTGTCAATGTGTTCTTTTTTCCATTTCCAAAAGTATGAATATAAGATAAGAGTCCCTGTACCGGAAACGAATTAGTCGAAAGAAAGCGAAAACGATCTGCAGTTTCCCGGCGTATTTCCAATTTGAACAGTTCTCGTGTATGAAAAATATTTCGGCAGACGTACACGCTGCCACCTTCAGGTGATTCCTGACGAATGCTGTGCTCTTCCTCTCGGCGCCCTATATATACTAGCCGTTACCCCCTCCACCGTTCCTCTCCTGGTGTCTTCGGTGCGGCCGGCGCGGCGGCTACTGGAGGTGGAAGCGGCGCCTGGGTCTGAACTGGGGTCTGCAGTCTCCCTGCTGCCGCCATCGAGAGCGGTCCTCGCTGTCTGGGACCGCGTCTTTCTCTCCAGGCTGAGTGCAGGGTTCCAAGCCTGGCTAAGTTGAAGGACGCTGACTTTATTAATTAGATCGTCCTGTAGTCAGCTTTCGATGGCCTCTTTAGTAATGCAGTCCCATAAGTAGGAGGACTGACAGAGTATTTTAGTTTTCTCATAGCCCATAGTATGGCCAGTCTTTCTACAATGGTCAGCCACGGCCTGGCGTAATTCGCGGCACCTCTCTTCTACAGTACGGACTGTCTCCCCATTGTATGATTTTCCGAACTGACAGGGAATTTGATAAACGTCTGGTTTTCGAAGGCCTAGTTCATCTTTCACTGAACCCAGTAGACTCAAGGTTTTTACAGGGGGTCGGAATACACATTTCACATTGTGTATCCCCAGCATTCTATAGATTTTTCTTGAGGTGTTTCCGACAAACGGAATGCTCGCCAATGACTTCTTCTGTTTCTTCTTCTTGTTCTTTTGCCGCAGTCTGTCCGAGTGCGTGTCTTGTTTGCTTCTGGTTGTACCCATTTTTCCGAAATGTTGTCTCGAGGTACTGCAGTTCTGCTGGAAGGCTCCCCTGATCGCAGATCGATTGTGCCCTGTGAACAAGTGAGTGCAAAACGCCTTCACGCTGGGAGTTGTGGTGGCAACTGAAGGCATTTAGGTACAAATCGGTGTGTGCAGGTTTTCTGTATACACTGTGTCGCAGCTTGCCGTCATGTTTCCGTTTCACCAGGACGTCAAGAAACGATACCGTACCATCCTGCTCCACCTCTATCGTGAACTGTATGTTGGGGTGCAGCGAGTTGAGATGTTCGAGAAATTCATTTAAGCTGTCCCGTCCATGTGGTCAAACAACGAACGTGTCATCCACGTAGCGGAAGAAACAAGTTGGTTTTTGTTTGCCTTGTTCTAGTGCCTTCTCTTCGAAAGTTGGCTACAACCGGTGAAAGCGGGCATACCATGGCGACGAAATCTGTCTGTTCATAATAATTTCCCTCGAACAGGAAGTATGTTGAAGTGAGCAGGAACTCGAAGAGCCGTGTTAGGTTGTTGTCGAATTTCTTGTTTATCAGATCGATGGAGTCTTTCAGTGGTACCCTAGTGAAGAGGGACACAACGTCGAAGCTCACTAACAAGTCGCTATCCAGAAAAAAAATGGTTCAAATGGCTTTGAGCACTATGGGACTTAACATCTGTGGTCATCAGTCCCCTAGAACTTAGAACTACTTAAACCTAATTTACCTAAGGACATCACACAGATCCATGCCCGAGGCAGGATTCGAACCTGCGACCGTAGCGGTCGCGCGGTTCCGGACTGAGCGCCTAGAACCGCTAGACCACCGCGGCCGGCCGCTATCCAGGAGCCGAAGTTTTTGTATACGTTGCACAAAGTGGATTGAATTGCGGATGTGGTGTTGGAATTTTCCCACAAATGGACTAAGAAGACGCGTCAGGTGTTGGGCCAGTTCATAGGTTGCTGCGCCTATGTTGCTGACTATTGCACGTCTATGTGTCCCATCCTTGTGTCGTGGCGGTGCAGCCCCTAGTGGTCGAAGAAACTTAACCTCTTGTGACCTCGCTCCACGAAGATTCCAGTATTTATGGAAAAAGAAATAGATAGTTGTATGGATTATGTTGTTGTTGTTGTTGTGGTCTTCAGTCCTGAGACTGGTTTGATGCAGCTTTCCATGCTACTCTATCTTGTGCAAGCTTCATCATCTCCCAGTACCTACTGCAACCTACATCCTTCTGAATCTGTTTAGTGTATTCATCTCTTGGTCTGCCTCTACGATTTTTACCCTCCACGCTGCCCTCTAATAGTAAATTGGTGATCCCTTGATGCCTCAGAACATGTCCTACCAACCGATCCCTTCTTCTAGTCAAGTTGTGCCACAAACTCCTCTTCTCCCCAATTCTATTCAGTACTTCCTCATTAATTATGTGATCTACCCATCTAATCTTCAGCATTCTTCTGTAGCACCACATTTCAAGAGCTTCTATTCTCTTATTGTCCAAACTATTCATCGTCCATGTTTCACTTCCATACATGGCTACAGTCCATACAAATACTTTCAGAAACAACTTCCTGACACTCAAATCTATACTCGATGTTAGCAAATTTCTCTTCTTCAGAAACGCTTTCCTTGCCATTGCCAGTCTACATTTTATATCCTCTCTACTTCGGCCATCATCAGTTTTTTTGCTCCCCAAATAGCAAAACTCCTTTACTATTGTAAGTGTCTCATTTTCTAATCTAATTCCCTCAGCATCACCCGACTTAATTCGACTACATTCCATTATCCTCGTTTTGCTATTGTTGATGTTCATCTTATATTCTCCTTTCAAGACACTATCCATTCCATTCAACTGCTCTTCCAAGTCCTTTGGTATCTGTCACAGAATTACGATGAAATCGGCGAACCTCAAAGTTTTTATTTCTTCTCCGTGGATTTTAATACCTAATCCGAATTTTTCTTTTGTTTCCTTCACTGCTTGCTCAATATACAGATTGAATAACATCGGGGAGAGGCTACAACCCTGTCTCACTCCCTTCCCAACCACTGCTTTCCTTTCATACCCCCCGACTCTTTTAACTGCCATCTGGTTTCTGTTCAGATTCTAAATAGCATTTCGCTCCCTGTGTTTTACCCCTGCCATCTTTAGAATTTGAAAGAGAGTATTCCTGTCAACATTGTCAAAAGCATTCTCTAAGTATGGATTATAGAAATAAGAAAAAAAGCCACAAACATCAAAGAATCGGAAATAACAGGAAGAAATCTTTTTGAGAAAAAAATACTAAATTCATAACGCTTTCAAAGCAGAGAAAGTAAGAAATCGGGTACAACATATGGAGAACAAAATAAAAGGTAACATGCAGAGAAGATGAATGAGTACTGGAAAAATAGGAGATAACAACAATAAAAAAAGAAGAGGAGCTGAAACCGTCAGGTGATCCCAATGATTTAACACAAAGGTAAGAAGAAATAGATTGGTAGAGAGATATAAAAAGTGGTAAAGCAAAATTAGCAGGCATAATTCGTAAAACTCTAAGGAATACGATACGTAAAGTTAAATTTATGGTGAGTGTATCTGGTCTATTTGAAATATGAACTGGTGTTGGACTAGGAGATAGCTAATCAAGTCTAATTTGTAACCTCGTTTTTTAGGAGAACCTGGAATTTGGAGCTAAAAATATCACAATACCGAAGGAAAACATAATGCAAAACGACTGATGAGTCTGTGACCCTGATATGCCGTAAAAGAGAACAGGACGTAATGGACCGACATAGAAATTCACTAATGTTGCTATGAAGTTCCTTCTGTCACGAGTCCTGCAGTCTGTGCATACAGACTGTAAGGTAATCCTAATTGGCAGATAAGAGTGCACTCTATTTATATCCAGTTGGTACATGCATCTGCTCCGGTTAATAACAAGTTGTTGTTGTCAGACATCTTGAACTTTGACGAAAAATATGATGACAGTGTAATACCCCTTTCTAGCGCCACGTCCAAGATCTTTGTCAAATATATTTGACGAGTATTTGATCAAACCTTTGACAAAGAAAGTTGATAGTGTAATACCGGCCTTAGCGTAACATATTTTAAGTTAGATTTAGTAGTATGTAAGCCTTGAGACCGATGACCTCAGCACTTTGGTCCCATAACCGTAAGTCCAAATTTCCAAAATCTCAGAATCCGACAGCGCTGCTACGGCTCTACAAGGGGCCATAAACCGCTGGCCATTAAAATTGCTAAACCACGAAGGTGACGTGCTACAGACGCGAAATTTAACCAACGGGAAGAAGATGCTGTGATATACAAATGATTAGCTTTTCAGAACATTCACACAAGGTTGGCGCCGGTGACGACACCTACAACGTGTGACAGGAAAGTTTCCAACCGATTTCTCATACACAAACAGCAGCTGACCAGCGTTGCCTGATCAAACGTTGTTGTGATGACTCGTGTAAGGAG
This sequence comes from Schistocerca gregaria, assembly GCF_023897955.1. Classification (NCBI taxonomy): domain Eukaryota; kingdom Metazoa; phylum Arthropoda; class Insecta; order Orthoptera; family Acrididae; genus Schistocerca; species Schistocerca gregaria. Next base: position 158,601,522 of record NC_064929.1, on the reverse strand, counting down.
GAGAAATGTGTTCCATCACGTTTCTGACTTTGGCAAAGGTCGGGTGTAGCCAACCGCGATTGTGGTTTATCGTATCGCGACATTGCTGTTCGTGTTGGTCGAGATCCAACGACTGTTAGCAGAATATGGAATCGGTGGGTTCAGGAGGGTAATACGGAGCGCTGTGCAGGATCCCAACGGCCTCGTATCACTAGTAGTCGAGATGACAGGCATCTTATCCGCATGGCTGTAACGGATCGTGCAGCCACGTCTCGATCCCTGAGTCAACAGATGGGGACGTTTGCTAGACAACAACCATTTGCACGAACAGTTCGACGTTTGCAGCAGCACGGACTATCAGCTCGCAGACCATGGCTGCGGTAACCCTAGACGCTGCATCACAGACAAGAGCACCTGCGATGGTGTACTCAACGACGAACCTGGGTGCACGAATGGCAAAACGTCATTTTTTCGGTTGAATCCAGGTTCTGTTTGCAGAATCATGATGGTCGCATGCGTGTTTGGCGACATCGCGGTGAAAGCACATTGGAAGCGTGTATTCGTCATCGCCATACTGGCGTATCACCCGGCGTGATGGTATGGGATGCCATTTGTTACATGTCTCGGTCACCTCTTGTTCCCACTGACGGCACTTTGAACAGTGGACGCTACATTTCAGATGTGTTACGACCCGTAGCTCTGCCCTTCATTCGATCCCTGCGAAACCCTACATTTCAGCAGGATAATGCACGACCGTATGTGGGAGGTCCTGTACGGGCCTTTCTGGATACAGAAAATGTTCTACTGCTGTCCTTGTTAGCACATTCTCCAGATCTCTCACCAATTGAAAACGTCTGGTCAGTGGTGGCCGAGCAACTGGCTCGTCACAATACGCCAGTCAGTACTCGTGATGACCTGTGGTATCGTGTTGGAGTTGCATGGGCAGCTGTACCTGTACACGCCATCCAAGCTCATTTTGACTCAACGCCCAGGCGTATCAAAGCCGTTGTTACGGCCAGAGGTGGTTGTTCTGGGTACTTACTGATTTCTCAGGTTCTATGCACCCAAATTGCGTGAAAATGTAATTACACTTCAGTTCTAGTATTATATATTTGTCCAATGAATACCCGTTTATCATCTGCATTTCTTCTTGGTGTAGTAATTTTAATCTGCAGTACTGTAGATCAAGAAGATTGAAGACCTGAACTAACCTAACGTAACCTAACCCAACCCAACTCTTCATGTAGCTAGGAATCGGAGTGTTACAGTGAGCCTGTCTTCTGCAGATGTAGCAGTTCTTAAGTGAATATTGTGCTTTGTGATATGAGGATACACTTCACTGAGCATATATTGAAATGCATGCTCATCCATTCTGAAGTAATTGATATACGACTTGACGTCCTCCACTATAAGCTCACGTAACAAGTTTTGTTGAATGCTTTTATCGTGTCGTCGTAAAACCCATGACTTCACGCAGGTACGTTTCCTGTTTTTTTCCCCGCCTGTCTTCCGCATGTGCACACAGTGCATTTGTGGTACATGCATCTGCTGCGGTTAATAACAAGTTGTTGTTGTTGTCAGGCATGTTGAACTTTGATGAAAACAGTGATGACAGTATAAGACGCCAGAATGAAATTTTCACTCTGCTGCGGAGTGTGCGCTGATATGAAACTTCCTGGCAGATTAAAACTGTGTGCCCGACCGAGACTCGAACTCGGGACCTTTGCCTTTCGCGGGCAAGTGAAAGGTCGAGAGTTATAGTCTCGGCCCGGGACACAGTTTTAATCTGCCAGGAAGTTTCAGTGTAATACCCCGTTTTAGCACTACGTCAAAGATCTTTGTCAAATAGTTTTGACGAATACTTGATCTAATATGTGACAAAGAAATTTGACAGTGCAATACCGGCCTTAGCTTAAGATAGTCTAAGTTAGATTTAGTAGTGTGTATGCCTAGAGACCCATGACCTCAGCAGTTTCATCCCATAGCCGTAAGTCCAAATTTCCAAAATCTCAGAATCCGACGGTGCTGCTACGGCTCTACAAAGGGGACATAAAACATCGAGAGCATCTGCACATAACAAGTCGAAAGAATTCCTACGATGCTCACTAAGCTATTTCAAGGACGGACGGTTCAAATTACCGTAAGACACTGGTGGGAAAGACTGGCCAGTTACATTGTACACTCATTACACCTCTATCTGCTGCCTCACCCGCTAAACTGAGACATTTTTTGGATGTTTCGTACAAGTGGGGAGGTCTTGCAAGACGCTGTGCCAGACAGAGGGAAACCAGACGAGTGGCCCCTGGCTGGGACACCATCACCTCTCCGTCAGGGGATTCCCCCAATCAGCGGCTCGCAACGACGGCCCACGCCAGCACATTCCAACAGGTGGCAGATTGTCCCGCAGGATGGGCCACTCCCAGCTCCCGTTTTACGCGATGTGTGTCGCAGGTGGCTCCTAAATCTCGATCCGGCGAGGGGGAACATCGGGAGAGCGACGTGTGCTAACAGATTAAAAAGTTTTGATTCTTCGCCCGTAGCTTCCGATAGTTTAATTACCGATTCGCGGTATCTACACTGAGATAACGAACGTCGTGAGATAGCGGTATTCACACATACAGAAGGCGTTAGTGTCACGCACTCAACGTATAAAAGGGGCAGTGCATCGATGGAGCTGTCATTTGTAGTTAGGAGAATCATGTGAATATATTTCCGACATGTTTGTACACTGCTGGAAATTGAAATAAGAACACCGTGAATTCATTGTCCCAGGAAGGGGAAACTTTATTGACACATTCCTGGGGTCAGATACATCACATGATCACACTGACAGAACCACAGCCACATAGACACAGGCAACAGAGCATGCACAATGTCGACACTAGTACAGTGTATATCCACCTTTCGCAACAATGCAGGCTGCTATTCTCCCATGGAGACGATCGTAGAGATGCTGGATGTAGTCCTGTGGAACGGCTTGCCATGCCATTTCCACCTGGCGCCTCAGTTGGACCAGCGTTCGTGCTGGACGTGCAGACCGCGTGAGACGACGCTTCATCCAGTCCCAAACATGCTCAATGGGGGACAGATCCGGAGATCTTGCTGGCCAGGGTAGTTGACTTACACCTTCTAGAGCACGTTGGGTGGCACAGGATACATGCGGACGTGCATTGTCCTGTTGGAACAGCAAGTTCCCTTGCCGGTCTAGCAATGGTAGAGTGATGGGTTCGACGACGGTTTGGATGTACCGTGCACTATTCGACGATCACCAGAGGTGTACGGCCAGTGTAGGAGATCGCTCCCCACACCATGATGCCGGGTGTTGGCCCTGTGTGCCTCGGTCGTATGCAGTCCTGATTGTGGCGCTCACCTGCACGGCGCCAAACACGCATACGACCATCATTGGCACCAAGGCAGAAGCGACTCTCATCGCTGAAGACGACACGTCTCCATTCGTCCCTCCATTCACGCCTGTCGCGACACCACTGGAGGCGGGCTGCACGATGTTGGGGCGTGAGCGGAAGACGGCCCAACGGTGTGCGGGACCGTAGCCCAGCTTCATGGAGACGGTTGCGAATGGTTCTCGCCGATACCCCAGGAGCAACAGTGTCCCTAATTTGCCTGGAAGTGGCGGTGCGGTCCCCTACGGCACTGCGTAGGATCCTACGGTGTTGGCGTGCATCCGTGCGTCGCTGCGGTCCGGTCCCAGGTCGACGGGCACGTGCACCTTCCGCCGACCACTGGTGACAACATCTATCTACTGTGGAGACCTCACGCCCCACGTGTTGAGCAATTCGGGGTACGTCCACCCGGCCTCCCGCATGCCCACTATACGCCCTCGCTCAAAGTCCGTCAACTGCACATACGGTTCACGTCCACGCTGTCGCGGCATACTACCAGTGTTAAAGACTGCGATGGAATTCCGTATGCCACGGCAAACTGGCTGCCACTGACGGCGACGGTGCACAAATGCTGCGCAGCTAGCGCCATTCGACGGCCAACACCGCGGTTCCTGGTGTGTCCGCTGTGCCGTGCGTGTGATCATTGCTTGTACAGTCCTCTCGCAGTGTCCGGAGCAATTATGGTGGGTCTGACACACCGGTGTCAATGTGTTCTTTTTTCCATTTCCAGGAGTGTAGTTGCTTCACGGGGGCTAACAGACTTTGAGAGCAGAATGGTAGCTGGAGCTAGATGCAAGGGACAAATGTTCAAATGTGTGTGAAATCTTATGGGACTTAACTGCTAAGGTCATCAGTCCGTAAGCTTACTCATTAGTTAACCTATATCCTAAGGGCAAACACACACACCCATGCCCGAGGGAGGACTCGAACCTCCGCATGGAACAGTCCATTTCGCAACCCGTTAGGGAATACAGTATTCAGAGGGCTACAGTGTCAAGTGTGTGCGGAGAATATCAAATTTAGGCCATTACCTCTCACTGAGGACAACACAGAGGCCGACGGCATTCACTTAAGGGGAGATTTACTATCTTTTGGTTAAAAAAATCGGTTTTTTTTTTAAACTGAATTTTTGGATCCATAAAAATGTTTAGAATCCACCCCTGAAATGGTTTTTCCGAATACGGAACGGAAGTGTTCGTTATTCGCGGCTGAACAAAAAAAAATGCACCTGCCTGAAATCGGCCTTTTCCACGCACCAGTTTATTATTTTTTTTCTTTCGGAGGACGAGCTACTGCACCGGTGCTTGGGAGGAAACACATAAAATTCAAATGAATGTCTGAACGCGTGTGTTTGGAAGTTAGCGCCCAAGCCTTTGCATTCTGGTGCGAAGACTGTGGAGATTGCGATATTCCTGGCAGTGAGCAGCTTTAACGAAGGGTATTCAGCAATTCTAAAGACGATGACGACGATGGACGTCACCCTGGGACTCTATTCGACGCAGTTCGCCGAGCATTTGGACGACCACCGGATTCAAGCGGCCGAAAACCACTTGTCGCCGGCCGTACGAGCGGCTCTGGAGCAGCGATGGCCCAGATCCAGCAGAACGCCCTCTGTGAGGAAGAGGAAGGACTAGTTTATGGACCCGGAACAGCAGATTGAACGTACGTTGCACAATATTGCATTTACATGTTGTAAAATCTTCAAACGCTTTTTTCTCGAAATGACTTTTTATCGCGCTGTATGGTAACTTCAAATCTACTGAAGTGACTGGCATCGCTCTTTGTTTCCGACGAAGCTAACTAAATTTTCTAGGAGTTGTACCACTTCTATTCCGATCCATCAAATATAAATATTTTTAGTTCGCCGACGAATTCGAAAAATCGGTGAAAACAACCTTTTTTTTCAAATGGCCGCCATTTTGTTTCCTATGGTCGAAATAACTTCAGCGAGGTACAACTCCTAAAGAATCTGATATACTTCGCTAACGTCAACTCAATTTCGATTTCAGACGAGCCGGCTGACCTGTGACACACCGCGCGTGGAGGTCTACATCGAAATTTTGTTTCGCTCCGACGGCACTTCCGCCTTTGCTCTTCGATATTTCCGGTCGAAAAAATTCCAGTTTGTAGAGGAAATATCAGTAAACATTTTGAGTAAATTTGGGATTGATATCTACAATCAATCTAGAGGAAAAAATTCTCAAAGAAGATGTTTTTTTTTCGGGCCAGAGATAGTAAACCTCCTCTTAACGACCGAGAGCAGCAGCATTTGTGTAGAGTTCTCAGTGCCAACAGACAAGCAACATTCCGTGAAAGTCTCTCAGAAATTCAATCTGTAACGTAGGAGGAACGTATCCGTTAGGACAGTGGCGGGAGGGAGAGGGGGTGGGGGGGTGGGGGGGGGGGGGAACTTGCCGTTCATTGGCTGTGGCAGCGAACGACCGAAGTGAGAGCCTTTGCTAACTGCATGACATCACCTTCAGCACCTTTCCTGAGCTCGTGACCATATTGGCTGCACACTAGACGACGGGAAAACCGTGCCCCGGTCAGATGAGTCCCGATTTCGGTTGGTAAGAGTTGATGGTTGTTTTCGAGTGCGGTGCAGAGCCAAGTTGTCTACAAGGCACTGTGCAAGCTGGTGGTGGATCCATAATGGTGAGGGATGAAATGGACTGTGTCCTCTGGTCCAGCTGAACCGATCCTTGACCGGAAATGGTTTTGTTCGGCTACTTGAAGACAATTTGGCAACGGCCTTGCCGCAGTGGACACACCGGTTCCCCGTGAGATCACCGAAGTTAAGCGCTGTCGGGCGTGGTCGGCATTTGGATGGGTGACCATCCAGGCCCCCATAAGCTGTTGCCATTTTTCGGGGTGCACTCAGCCTCGTGATGCCAATTGAGGAGCTACTCGACGGATTAGTAGCGGCTTCGGTCAAGAATACCATCATAACGACCGGGAGAGAGGTGTGCTGACCCCACGCCTCGACTATCCGCATTCTCCACCGAGGATGACACGGCGGTCGGATGGTCCCAGTAGGCCACTCGTGGCCTGAAGACGGAGTGCTCTACGTGGAGACAATTTGCAGCCATTCAACGGATTCCATATCCCCAAACAACGACGTAATTTTTGGAGTTGACAATGCACCATATCACCGGGCACAGTTGTTTGCGATTGGTTTGAAGAAGATTCTGGAGAATTCCAGCGAATGGTCTGGCCATCCAGATCGTCAGACATGTATCACACCGAATATTTATGGGACATAATCGACAGGTCAGTTTTCGCACAAAATTCTGCACCCACAACAGTTTCGCGATTATGGACTGCTATAGAGACAGCATGGCTTAGTATTTCTGCAGCGGACTTCCGACATGTTGAGTCCATGCCATGTGCTGCACTAAACAGGGCAAAATGAGGTCCGACACGATATTAAGAGGTATCACGAAACTTTTTTTTAAATATAATCTGTTAGCCCAGCACTTCTTCCGTATGCCATTCCCGTAAAGGAAACGAAAATGACAGTGCACTGAGAACGGCTAGTTTCTAGCTGAATTCTAGATCTGCCAATAAAATTTAAAAAGGACGACTGATAGCTGAAATCTATTATTTAAAATTTTTTATTAGTTTTTTAGGTCTACGTTTGATGTGGTACTCACTGAAATCCACGGGTTACAGTAGCGTTTATATTCACAAGATTCGTTGTTGAGCAATCATACATGGACACAGGCTGTGAATTTTTCACCTTGAAGACGTCTCAAGCTACATTTATCCACCATCACTACAATTTAATATTTTTTGCAGACTCTTTATAAACACGCCCCTGGCAGGAAATGATATAACTGTGTCTCGCGCAAGGTGACCTTCCATTTGCTAGCCAAAGTATATCCCCTACAGTTACGGCATCGCTAATGCGTCGCACGCAATCGATTCTCGCGCCGGCGTGTCCGCACGCGATCGAGCGATCGCCGCCGGCTCCGCTATCGATACCCCGACGCCCGGCAGGTGCCAATTACGGCGCTACCTTTTAATTATCGATGCATCAATTATCATCGGGCGCTTATGTGCGCGACTGTAATTACAGGAGGGAGATAGTGCGGCTGTGTCGGGCGCCGCAAATCGATATCCGCTCCTAAACGCCTTCCCGAGCTGTCGTTTCTGAGACCGGGATGTTTCCTCAGCAACTTCTCGTGTCATGTGGCGCAGAACAGTGATTAAAAGAGGCCATCAATCAGAGCACTGCATTAGTCAACGCAGGCGGTTACAGATGATGTAAACATACGTTTGGTGTAATTGGATTATGCAAAAGTGTTAATGAAGAATATGGGAACTAGTGAGTATTTAGCCAATAATTTAAAACACACATAGACAGTTTGGGAACACTGGTTACGAGTCTGAAGTGTTTCACTAGAAACCATGGCACTTACAACCCACAGTACTTACGACAATATGAGATGTGACAATAAAGTAATGAGACTGATTTTCTGTGCAAGATGTGGCAACCCTGTAGGCTTGTGTAGGCACAATATCTTTGACCTTGGTCTATAAGCTGCTTCTAGTCCAAGCGGCACATCAATGCAACTGCTCAGTCGTGAGTTGTGCTGTAATAAGTTAACACGTGTTTGTGTCTCTCGTCATGGAAATGGAACCACATAATATTGCACAATGATATGCCATTTCTTTTTGTGTTAAATTAGGTGAAACGCGACGACAACTTGCGGTAAGCTTCAAAACGCTTTTGGAGAGGAGGTTATGTCAAGAGCTCAACTTTTTCGTTGGCATGAAATGTTTAGTGAAGGCAGAACGAATGTTGAAGATGAAGACCGCAGTGGACGACCATCAACCTCACGGACGGATGTCAACTTGGCCAGGGTGTGTGAACTCGTATGATCTGATCGAAGATTTTCTGTGAAAATGATTGAATCTGTTGAAGTAACATGTGAGGTGCGAGAATAAAGTAATGAGACTGATTTTCTTTGCAAGATGTGGCAACGCTGCAGGCTTGCGTAGGCAGAATATCTTTGACCTTGGTGTATAAGCTGCTTCTAGCCCAAGCGGCACATCGATGCAACTGCTCAGTCATGAGCTGTGCTGTAATAAGTTAACACGTGTTCGTGTCTCTTGTCACGGATATGGAATCTCATTATATTGTGCAGTGGTATGCCATTTCTTTTTGCGTTAAATTGGGTCAAAACGCAACGACAACTTATGGCAAGCTTGAGAAGGCTTTTGGAGAGGAGGTTATGTCAAGAGCTCAAGTTTTTCGTTGGCATAACATGTTTAGTGAAGGCAAAACGAATGTCAAAGTGAAAAGTGAAATGCATGCTTATGTGCTTCTTTGATTGCAAGGGAATTGTTCATAAAGAGTTGGTGCCTCCTGGACAAACAGGTAATCAGTATTACTACAAAGAAATTTTAGAAAGTCTTCGTAAAAGAGTTCTTCGTGTCAATGCAAACATTGTTGATAATTGGATTCTGCATCACGATAATGCGCTATGCCTTATTGATCTATCAGTCCAGCAACTTTTAACCTCAAAACAAATGTCAGTACTACCACAGCCACCTTATTCACCCAATATCGCTCCGTGCAATATTTTTCTTTTTCGAAGAGTTAAAACAGCGATCAAGTGACACCATTTTCAAACAACACAAAATGTCAAAAAAGCTGTGACGAGGGGTCTTAGAGGATATTACAGAAGATGACTTCCAGAAATGTTGCCATCAATGGCAGAAGCGCTGGAAATAGAATCAGAAGGAGACGACACTAAACTTGACTTAAACGGTAAGCAACTTTTTTTTTTTTCAAATCAGTCTCATTACCTTATTATGACACCTTGTATGAATCGTACATGAGGGAAATTCACGTATCCGACTCATTTAGAGTACTGACAACGAAGTAGGAAATGCCTAGTTTTCGAGCAATAAAGCCATGCATTTGCGAGACGTATGTACGTTTTACAGGGAAACGACAGTATTATTACCTAACGTAAATAAACTCCACATTATACTGTACAGTACTTATTGGGAAAGAGTGTTTAGACACTAATGGCCACATTTATTTTCATGTTATTTTGTTGAAAGGAGTTTCTTGTGTATGGGTTGCCTCACCATTGATCCAAACTGTCCATTTTGTTCTTGAAAAGAAATATACATATTTCTAGCAACATTTCCTACAGATGGCGTATGGAATTGAATAGTATAAAAATATATTACTGGTGACATAGATTTCACTATAATATACACTACTGGCCATTAAAATTGTTACACCACGAAGATGACGTGCTACAGATGCGAAATTTAACCGACAGGAAGAAGATGCTGTGATATGCAAATGATCAGCTTTTCACAGCATTCACACAAGGTTGGCGCCAGTGGCGACACCTACAACGTGCTGCCATGAGGAAAGTTTCCCACCGATTTCTGATACACAAACAGCAGTTGAACGGCATTGCCTGGTGAAACTTTGTTGTGATGCCTCGTGTAAGGAGGAGAAATGCGTACCATCACGTTTCCGACTTTGATAAAGGTCAGATTGTAGCCTATCGCGATTACGGTTTATCGTATTGCGACATTGCTGCTCGCGCTGGACGAGATCCAATGACTGTTTGCACAATATGGAATCGGTGGGTTCAGGAGGGTAATACGGAACACCGTGCTGGATCCCAACGGCCTCGTATCACTAGCAGTCGAGATGACAGGCATCTTACCCGCATGGCTGTAACGGATCGTGCAGCCACGTCTCGATACCTGAGTCAACAGATGGGAACGTTTGCAAGACAGCAACCATCTGCACGAACCGTTCGACGACGTTTGCAGCAGCATGGACTGTCACCTCGGAGACCATGGCTGCGGTTACCCTTGACGCTGCATGACAGACACAGACAGGAGCGCCTGCGATGGTGTACTCAACGACGAACCAGGGTGCACGAATGGCAAAATGTCATTTTTTCGGATGAATTCAGGTTCTGTTTACAGCATCATGATGGTCGCATCCGTGTCTGGAGATATCGCGGTGAACGCACATTGGAAGCGTGTATTCGTCAGCGCCATACTGGCGTATCACCCGGCGTGATGGTATGGGGTGCCATTGGTTACACGTCTCAGTCACTTCTTGTTGGCACTGACGGCAATTTGAACAGTGGACGTTATATCTTCTCTTTTTATATTGTTTCTTTCTAAATCCTTCATTAATTCGTTGACCTAACTTCTTGTGAACTTCTTACCTCACAAGTATTTGGAAGCTTTATTAGTTAATCTTCTGTCTTGCATTCGAAATAAGTGTCCAAAGAACATGAGCCTTCTCTTTCTCATGGATGGTCCTGTATCTCCTATAAAGTAGCAGCTAATGTCCAGCAATTATATTTGCTGCTAATCCGTTTGAAATATTTTCTATGTTTTAATATATTTCAGCATAACTTCGCAATTTCCAACCTTCTGCTCTATTTTACGATCCTAATATCTTCCTTATAATTCACCTTCCTAGTATTTATAATTCATCCAAATTATAATTTCGTACCAAGCTTTCGCTTCCCTGTAGGCTTTATTTACATTAGTGGTAGAACTAGACTTCTTTGCGTTCACCAACCCGTGCTTTTTATTGTGCTTTTTTTGCATACATTTCCATATGCTTTTGTAGAGTGATTTCTATCACTTCATTTAGTTTAGCTCTGTCTGGTAATGATGGTTCATTCTGGCTTGTAGAATATCCTCCTTCATTCCCATTTTCAACTGCTGTAGCCCAATAAACACTTTCATCTTCAAAGATATTCTCATCATCAGCACCTAATGTATCATTTGCAGTCGGGAATATGTCTCTGAAGAGCTTATCGGATATGAGCTCGAATATTCTATTCGCAAGAGGAAGGTCTTAATTAATTTTGTGGGGAGTTCCTAAGGGAGCAAACTGCTGAAGTCATCGTTCCCTAGGCTTACACACTACTTAATCTAATTTAAACTAACTAATGCTAAGGGCAACACTCACACCCATGCCCGAGGGAGGACCCGGACCGCCGACGAGAGGAGCCGCGCGAACCATGGCAAGCCACCTTACAATACACTGTTGACTGTGCCCATGTAGTTTCGTAAAATGTCCACTACATATATTGGGTTGATGTGAAACATGCAGACTGAAAAATTGAAAAAAAAAATGGTTCAAATGGCTCTGAGCACTATGGGACTTAACATCTGTCATCAGTCCCCTAGAACTTAGAACTACTTGAACCTAACTAACCTAAGGACACCACATATATCCATGCCCGAGGCAGGATTAGAACCTGCGACCGTAGCGGTCGCGCGGTTCCAGACTGAAGAAAAACAGAAGTTTACAATGTTAATGTGCAAGTTTTTAACTCGGAAGAATAAATGAAATAACAGTAGAATCGTAAATAAATCACTATTACGATTTCACCGTAGCTGAATGTAACTTAACGGCATGATGCCAGAATGATCTAGAATGTGTGACTGCGCACTAGTGCACTACGGACAGCTCTTCTGCACAGTACCAGTGGGGACTACCTGAATGAACGTATTGTGAAGGCCCCATCTCAAAATGCCAGACAGCACCCAGTCCAGTGGCATACTTGCGTGGAACGAAAACATGTAGTTCGCAATGTATGTATCCTTATAATTCAAAAACTGGGCATTGCCTCATTGAGGGATTACCACCACTGCAATCACTGAGAGAAAACAAGCCAAGTACGTTTGTTTCGCCCAAACACGACTCACGTACTTGATACATGTACCTTGTTAGCAAAATGTAACGCCACCAAAACAAGCCCTGCACACAAAGCATCCTAGATGGACAAGCTAATAACACTCCCACCTCTCTTGCCACATTCACGACATTCTGCTTCTTTCACGGGTCACGGATGAAGCAGGGACGACATAAAAAGCTGTTTGTCACAGGGAAACAGGAAATTCCTGACCGTGTGTTGGTGGGGAAGAGACAGTTGAGGACCAGCAATCAATCCGTCTGCGTGCCAAACACGCTGGACCTACAGGGTGGCCCACGAAATGTGTTACCATTTTGTTTTTGAATATAAACTTTATTGTAAATACAATATGAAAGGAACATATACTCCAATGAAGAGCCGTCAATGGAGATTTGCTCTAACTTGGCACATGCTCAATATGTCCACCATTTCGCTTCCTAACTTCCTTCAAACGAACACTGAAGTTAGTGATTACCCTACGGCACATGTCTTCCGTAATTTCACTGCAAGCTTGAAGAGTAAGTCTTCTCAGCTCCATTAAATCACGTGGTCGTTTCGGGAAATTTTTTGTCCTTTACATACCCCCAAAGAAGAATGTCACATGGATTGAGGTCTGGACTATTGGGGGGCCAATTTTGTCCGTCATTGAAGCGAGCTGGAAACCTGAGTGAAATGATCCGCATGTCGAAATTCTCGTATAAAAACTCCAACACAGTGTTTGCAGTATGTAGCCTTGCTCCATCTTGCATGAACCACTGCGTGTTGAAGGGCAAAGCACTAGTGGAATGAAGCTATGCGAAGCATGCTCAAATAACGCTCGCTGTTCACAGTTTCTTCAAACAAAAAGGATCCGTGACTGGAAATTGCTGCCCACGCTGTAACCCTCGGAGCATAGGGTTGTCGTTCATGAAGCACTTGTGGGTTTTCAGTCGCCCAAAAGCGTACATTTTGCTTGTTAACCACACCGTCTAAATGAAAATGCGCATCGTCAGGAAACCAAACGTTGTTGAGAGTTTCTTCCCTATCCTCCGCCCACTGAGCAAACAGTAGTCTCTGCTGCTTGTGTTCTTCAGTGAGCTTCTGTGCACAGGTCATCTTCTGTGGGTAGACATGGAGGTCACCTTTAACAATGCGTTGAACGGAGCGTCTGGATATTCCCAGTTGCACTGCTGCCTTGCTACACGATTTCCCGGGACTTCTCCGTACAGCAACTCGTATCGCTTCAATATTCTCCGGCGAACAAACAAGCATAGGCCGAGGTCGCTTCGCTTCCAATACTGTTCGTTCCTGTACAACTTTATCGTACAACCTGTGGATGGTCTTCTTGCAAGGGAGCCATCGCGTGTTAAACTGTTGTCGAAAACGCCTCTGAGTCACAACAAGGCTTTTCGTTTCACGAAAAAGTAACACAATTGCCGATCGTTGCTGTGTTGTCAGTCTTCCATTGTCAGTCACTGCTGCTTACTGGTCTCCTAGCGGCAGTATCGTGAATTACACGTCATTTCGTAACTCATTTGTTTTTCCAAGCTCTGCTGGTACTGCTGTAGAGATCCCAGCGGGCTATCTAATGCGCGTCGTAGATTGTGAAAGAAACAATTGGTGACACATTTCGTGCGCCACCCTGTACACCTGGAGTATTGGTTTGGGGTGCGATTTCGTATGACAGCAGGTGCACTCTCGTGGTTATCCCACGCACCCTGACTGCAAATTTGTACGTCAGTCTAGTAATTCGACCTGTTGTGCTGCCATTCAAGAAAAGCATTCCAGGGATTGTTTTCCAACAGGATAACGGTCCCCCATATAGCGCTGTTGTAAGCCAACATGCTCTACAGAGCGTCGAAACGTTGCGTTGGCCTGCTCGATCACCATATCTGTCTCCAATCGAGCACAAGTGGGACATCATCGGGCAACAACTGCAGCGTCATCCACATACAGCATTAAACGTCTCAGTAATGACCGACCAAGTCCAACAGGCATGGACCTCCATGCCAGCACCTGACATCCGGCACCTGCACAGCGCAATTCATGATCATAAACACGTTTGTATTCAACATTCTGTCGGTTAAATCGGTTATAATGTACCAGCATTTCACATGTGCAATGGCATATCTCGCTAACTACGGAGCTTGCAATGTTAATCACTTCAATATGTTACCTAGATTTGACAATGTTGACTGGAATATTCTGTTTAAGTTCTGAAGGTGGCAGGGGTAAAATACAGGGAAAAAAGGCTATTTATAATTTGTACAGAAACCAGCAGTTATAAGAGTCGAGGGGCATGAAAGGGAAGCAGTGGTTGGGAAGGGAGTGAGACAGTGTATATTGAGCAAGCAGTAAAGGAAACAAAAGAAAAATTCGGAGTATGTATTAAAACCCATGGAGAAGAAATTAAAACTTTGAGGTTCGCCGAAGTCATTGTAATTATGTCAGAGACAGCAAAGGATCTGGAAGAGCAGCTGAAAGGAGGATAAAAGATGAACATCAATAAAAGCAAAACGAGGATAATGGAATATAATCGAATTAAGTCGGGTGATGCTGAGAGAATTAGATTAGGAAATGAGACACTTAAAGTAATGAAGGTGTTTTGCTATTTGGGGAACAAAACAACTGATGATGGTCGAAGTAGACAGGATATAAAATGTAGACTGGCAATGGCAAGGAAAGCGTTTCTGAAGAAGAGCAATTTGTTAACATCGAGTATAGATTTAAGTGTGAGGAAGTCTTTTCTGAAAGTATTTGTATGGAGTGTAGCCATGTATGGAAGTGAAACATGGACGAAAAATAGTTGGGACAAAAAGACAATAGAAGCTTTCGAAATGTGGTGTTACAGAAGAATGCTGAAGATTAGATGGGTAGATCACAGAACTAATGAGGAAGTAATGAACAGAATTGGGGAGAAGAGGATTTTGTCGCACAGCTTGACTAGAAGAAGGGATCGGTTGGTAGGACATGTTCTGAGGCATCAAGGTATCACCAATTTAGTACTGGAGGGCAGCGTGGAGGGTAAAAATCGTAGAGGGAGACCAAGAGATGAATACACTAAACAGTTTCAGAAGCATGTAGATTGCAGTACGTACGGGGAGTTGAAGAAGCTTGCACAGGATAGAGTAGCATGGAGAGCTGCATCAAACTACTCTCTGGACTGAAGACCACAACAACAACAACATGTTTCCTAGACAAATGTAAGTCCAACAGTTTCATTTCTCTACATTAAATATTTTTTGGTGTTGCAATTATTTTTCTTTCAGTGTGTTTCTTTAACATTTTCAACTACTGTTAAAGATGGATTTTTGTGTTCGTGCCTCACTCTCTAAGAGTTACGTCTTTTCAGTGTTGTTCACGCATATTGTACGCTCTTTGGCGATGATAGTTACATCTACCTCCATACCTATTCTCCGAATGTCACCTGACGGTGGATGGTGAAGGGTATTTCTGTTTCCTCTTATTCCCCCCCTGCCCTGTTCTGTTTGCGAATAGCGCACACGAGGAACGATTGTCGCTAAATCTTCGTATTACCTCTTAATTTCTCAAATTTTCTCGTTATGTCTATATTGCGTGAGTAGGTGGAAGAAAGTAATGATCTGTCCGACTCTACTCAGAAAGTATTGTCTCGCCGGCCGTTGTAGCCGAGCGGTTTTAGGTGCTTCAGTCCGGGACCGCGCGTCTGCTACGGTCTCATGTTCGAATCCTGCCTCGTGCATGGATGTGTGTGATGTCCTTAGGTTAGTTAGCTTTAAGCCGTTCTAAATCTAGCGGTCCGACGACTTCATGTTGTAAGTCCCATAGTGCTCAGAGCCATTTGATTTGGAGTGCTGTCTCGGAATTTCAACAACAAACCTCTGTTGTAGCCTCTGTAGTTTATTGAGCATGTCTGTAAAGGTGTTCAAAAACGTTCAAATGTGTGTGAAATCTTATGGGACTTAACTGCTAAGGTCATCAGTCCTTAAGCTTACACACTACTTAACCTAAATTATCTAAAGGACAAACTCACACACCCATGCCCGAGGGAGGACTAGAAACCTCCGTCGGGACCACACAATCCACGACTGCAACGCCCAAGACCGCTCGGCTAATCCCGCGCCGACTAAAATATCCCGTGGTAAAAGGAGGTATTGGATCGTGCTAACCTGAAAGCTGATGATGACCTACACAGGTGTCCAAAATTAGAGCAGCAAACGGGAATTTTACAAGGTTGCGTTTATTTTGCCATAAACAGTAAAAACAGGTGACAGTCAGGCAGAAACAGCTGCAACATGCATGACGGTAGACAAAAATGTTTTTCGTTTTTTTCAAGCTTAACGGATTTGCACACACATTCCGGCAACTGGTTATTGTGCTCAGTGTGGTGTGTGACCATATCCGGCAACAATACAGGCCAGAAAACGACGGGACGAGCTGTGAACTATGTGGTAAGACTCATGTCGAGATAATAAAGCCCATTCTTTCTGCAGAGCTGCTCGAAAATCTTGGAGAGAGGTTGGCGGATGCTGACGTGATGCAACCCGTGTCTGCATCCCAGACGTGCTTTATGGGATTCAAATCGTTAGGGCGACCAGGCCACGCCTTGTGTTATATTCCAAGAAAATATCAACCACCTGTGCTCAATGAGGTCGAGTATCATCGGCAATCATCTCGCAACAACCGCAGATGGGGTGTTGGGTTGGGTTGTTTGGAGGAAGAGACCAAACTGCGAGTTCATCGACCTCATTGTTTAGGGAAGGATGGTCAAGGAAGTCAGCCGTGCCCTTTCAAAGGAACCATCCCAGCATTTACCTGGAGCGACTCAGAGGAATCACGGAACACCTAAATCAGGATGGCCCGACGCGGGACTGAACCGTCGTTTTCCCGAATGCGAGTCTAGTATGCTAACCACTGCGCCACCTCGCTCGGTCTCAGATGAGGTCCCGAGATCTTGTCGCGGCATCTGAGAATGAATAGGTGTGCGAGTGGTAAACATAATCCCTGCCCACACCATTAGGAATCCTCCTCGAAGTCGGTCTTTTTTCACAATGTCTGGGTCCCGAAATCGTGTTCCACGTTCCCTCCGTATGCGAATGCATCGAGAATCACTCTCAAGATTATTTCGAGACCCATCTGTGAATACAACATTGGTCTACTATTCCGCCGGCCGTGTTGGCCGAGCGGTTCTAGACGTTTCAGTGCCGGCCCCGGTGGTCTCGCGGTTCTAGGCGCGCAGTCCGGAGCCGTGCGACTGCTACGGTCGTAGGTTCGAATCTTGTCTCGGCCGCGGATGTGTGTGATGTCCTTAGGTTAGTTAGGTTTAAGTAGTTCTAGGGGACATGACCTCAGATGCTTAGTCCCATAGTGCTGAGAGCCATTTGAACCATCTACTGTTCGACCGCCTGGGTGGCAGGTTGATGACTCCACTCTAGACGTTCCCTTCTGTGAAGACCCATTACAGATAGACAACAGCGGGTCTCCGACAATTCATTCACACATCATGCTCCGCCATGAAAAATCGACTCAGGTTAGACATTAACAAACAGAAGCATCGGGTGTGAAGATTATAATTGCGTAACACGAGTTTTTGTAATTGGTACGCAGGAATGGCCTGTCGGTAGCACAGCGACAGTTATAATTAATATCAGGATAAAACGGTCACAGGTTTTATACCCGACTTCGCCCGTCTGGCGTGAGCATATTCAGATCTGTGAAAAATTACAGTGTGTAGCAATAACAACAGATGAAGTTAATGATTAAAATTTATCTTACGACGTAGTAATTTACGGTCGATGCCCTGGTGGCAAAAAGGCTAGAGAGTTAAAAGTGCCGTTCGGTCCAGTGGTCAAACAGTGTGCGTTTGATATGTAATGTTTACTGTAGACTGATTGGCAGAGTGTACTATCGAAGCACAACTGTGGAAGTTATCACGTCTGACTGGGAACACGAGAGTCATATCGGTGTATACAAATCACGTACTAGCATATTCTATAACATCTCATTCAACAAAAGAAGAAATCTGTTCAAACTAACTCTGCTCATTTAGTAAACTTTGTAGATTTCATTAATCTTTTGTAAATATGTCCAAGGCTAACCAAAGACTGCGTTTTATTGGCAGGACACTTTGAAAATGTAACAGATATACTAAGGAGACTGCCTATACTACCTTTGTCCTTCTTTTAGAATACTGCTCCGCGGTGTGCGATCCTTACCAGATAGGACTGACGGGGTACATCGAGAAAGTTCAAACAAGGGCAGCACATTGAAATGATACAATATTTGGGCTGGACATCATTAAATAAAGGCGTTTTTCGTTGCGCGGAATCTTCTCACGAAATTCCAATCACCACATTTCTCCTCCGAATGCGAAAATGTTGACACCCACCTACATAGGGAGAAACGACCACCACGCTAAAATAAGGGAAATCAGAGCTAAGTGTTGGTTCTTTTAGCGCGCTTTACGATGTTGGAATAATAGAGATTTGTGAAGGTGGTTCGATGAACCCTCTGCCTGGCATTTAAATGTCGTTCCGAGAGTATCCATGTAGATGTAGATATAGATGAATTCCTCGAGGATATTTAATATCGAGCGTTTACATGCTGTGTGAATTATACTTACGCACGCTATCTCGAGTTTCATCTAGAGCTACGTTTAAATGCTCGCCTAATGCCATACGATTACAACTTCGATTACCATCTCCGTATATTTGTCTTCAGATAGATCATGGAACGATAGATGTTTCTGTAACTTTGTCTAGTAGGAATGACACCTTCAGCTGTATTTATAAGCTTCTTTTATTTGTGATTCATTTCATAGTTACATAATAGCATCTTCAGGCACTTGAATACAGTGAACATAACTTTTGCCAAAAATGTACAACATGCAGCATGAAACGATCTATAGTTGCTTTTAAAACTTATCTAACAATGAGTCCATAAAAAGAAAACAAATCCACTTTTCATATGTACATGTGACTAGCTAAGTATTAAAACCTCGGCAAAAGAGCAGAGCTGTGAATAGTGTCTATACTACATCTTATGGGTAACTATTGCACTAAAATCATTTAATCATAGATGCGAGCAGCGAAAGGACACGAAGTGATTAGACTTAAGGTACAGGAGACGTAGAACCATATTAGGTTACATTACTCTTACTTTTCAAGTTTGATTTTTTTTCTTTGTACTACCCTCTACTTTGGTTCCTCTGCACAAAAAATGTATATGTATAATCTGGGCCCTACAACTGAGAAAAAAAATCAAAAATCGTCTAATTTAATTTTTTCGCCAAAAATATCACATTAAAGTAGCTAATTAAGCAATTACTTTCAAGCTAAATATAAAATTTGTCACATTAACTACAATAATTCAATTTATAACGCTACTTATACATTGTCTGCTTGGTAAATAAGGTAAGGAAATCAGATATCATTTTATTAATCCGTATTCTTTAATAAAGTCTCCTTCTCATGCTCTGGAAACTTACGGCATACTCTAATACATCCTCAAGAATTGATTGCATTCCTCCATGGCTTGGTGCCTCTTTCCGCCCGATCATTCTGTTTATTCACCATTTCTAGAGCTATCTTCATTTCCATTCCACTGAGAAGGGCCTGTCTTTGGAAAGTAGTTACTCAAGTGCAATATGGTAAAAAGATATTGTTGTTTTACTCGAAACAAACTTTTCGGTGCTGTTATTGATGATTTTTGTGATTTGACAGATTTCTACTTTTGAAACGTCCCCTTTCGAAAATTTTAAGTGACTGTAAACCTCTACGTTATTTGATTTTCTAACAGCTGAGCAGAACTGAACGTACTCAGACATTTCTCTCTTTACTTATTCTGATCAACACTAAACTGACACACAATATTCTTAGCGCAACGCAACTTTCAATAATCCCTACAAAATAATGGTCCTGACTAACATTAACCTATACCTTTCACGAATCACTTACCTCACAAAAATCTTCGTTACTCAAACTACTGCAGTACAGCGAGCGCCAATACTGCCAGCTAAATAAAAGATTCAAACTACTGAAGGCACTAACTACTGATAGGCATAGTTAGCAAATGAAAGATTTTGATGGAGAACAAACAATGTATTTACCTTAATTGCGTTCAAAAGTTCAAAAAATGGTTCAAATGGCTCTGAGCACTATGGGACTTAGCATCTGAGGTTATCAGTCCCCTAGAACTTAGACCTACTTAAACCTAACTAACCTAAGGACATCACACACATCCATGTCCGAGGCAGGATTCGAACCTGCGACAGCAAAGGTCGCGCGGTGTTCAAAAGTCATAATATACATATCAGTTCACGATATCCAGTATAACAAATTTACTCTTTCTGAAGGACACACGTCCAGACCGTCCGCTCTCAAAATTCTTCCACTTCATGATTCACTGCACTACTCATTTTCTTTTCTGAACTAGTATACAAATTAGAATCAAAAATGGTGAAATTGAAGAGCCGAGAAACAGGTATCATAAATGTTGTGTGCAAGCACACGAGGATATAATCGTCAACTTACGAAATTTCGAAAAAGGCTGAAATTCATGTACGGTGCTTCAGCTTCTTGCGGTGATAATTCAGCTCATCAAGGCACACAGAAGTTTTTAAGCAACAAGTACGTCTATAACTGCAGCTACATCTACATGATTACTCTGCATGATTATTCTGGCAGATGGTTCACTGAAACACGTTTAAGCTACTTCTCTACTGCTCCGCTCTCAAACAGCACGCAGGAAAAAGGAACACAACTCTTTCCGTGCGAGCTCTGATTTTATTGTGATGATCATTTCCCTCTATATAGGTGGGCACCAACAGAATATTTTTGCACTGTGAAGAGAAAGTTGGTGACAAAAATTTTGTAAGAAGGTCATACCGCAGCGAAAAAAGTCTTTGTTTCAGTGACTGTACCCCAGGTCGTGTATCATATCCGTGGCAAACTCTCCCCAGTTTGGTGAAAATACAAACTGAGCTGCACATCTACTTTGCTTGATAGATAGACCTTCGAACATGGAATGATGTCTTCTTCGCTCGGTCTCTCTTTCTTTTCCTGGAATTTTTGTGACAGTGTTATCAGATGATGTTTCTGGAGCTTCCTCGAAATCAAGCAAATCTGTCTCAACGTAACTGGAACTGAAGTGACCCAGCTGGCTAAGACGGTCTGAGACCGAATTGACAAACTCTGGAAAAATTCCAAACAGCCTAGATAGTACTTGCTTAGATGACCGGTTTTGGTAATACTGTGTTACCGTCTTCGGAACTTCATCTTTACAACTCATACAATCTCTGCTGTATGCACTTTGTATCGTGTCACATCAGAAATGTATGTGTAAGGGTCGTGGAACACGGAGGGTGTCGGCATGTCATAATTACAGAGACTGTATATACAAAACGTGAGGTTAATGGACAGGCTGCCGGTGTTCATGTTCATACCACAGCTGAATACCGACTCGGTAGTCTGTATTCAGGTAGGTAGACTCGATGATTCAAAATGGCTCTAAGCACTATGGGAGTGAACATCTGAGGTCGTCAGTTCCCTAGACTTAGAACTACTTAAACCTAACTAACGTAAGGACATCACACACATCCATGCCCGAGGCAGGATTCGAACCTGCGACCGTAGCAGGCCCGCGGTTCTGGACTGAAGCGCCTAGAACCGCTCGGCCCAACTGCACAGTATCTGGACGAAGATGCTGTTGATTCCGCATGTTCCATTCATGAAAAGTCACTCTAGTTACTTTTTTTGGAATTTTATTACGTTCACACAAGGAGTTTCGGCCTTTGTATTAGGCCATTAAGTGCAACTGTAACTGCCACAAGCCAATACAGAATAGGATGGCCGTATAGATCTTTTTCTTTTTTGTAATAGAAGATGAGTGTCAATATATATATATACGCACTGTGCAAGCGCAGAAATAATACACAACTCAGGCTATGCTGCAGAGAAGCAGTGTTAGATAATAATAACAGTAGAAGTCAAGTGGATTAAAAAACAAAAAAGTTTCGCGCACAGTGACCTAATGAAAAAAATGGGCGTGTCGTAATTATAAATACTATACGAGAGTTTGATACTTTAAAACTTTCAACATGGTTAAGCTTGAAAAGTGTTATATGAAGTGTTTGAAAATTACGTTGCATGTTTTTCACATAAAATGCTAAGAGTAAACAATAAACAGCAAAGTCAAGTAGATTCAAAGAAAAAAAGTTTTGCTCCCAATGACGTCATGAGAAAATGTATCGTAATTGTGAAGACGTGCAATCCCAAAAGCTATTAGCATGCTTTAGCTTAAAAAATTTATATTCTGATCTGTTTCACAATTACAGTTGCATGTTTCTCAAAATAAAAGTTAAAAGTAATTATTTTTAAGTAATAAAATTGTAAAATAAATGGACGAGACGTCCACATGTCAACTGCATGGGTGCGACCTCTAACGAGTAAAATTAGAACCACGAGGAACTACGGAGAACACTCGCAAAGCTTAGACGCATCGCCGTTTGCGTACAGAAGTATGTTTACAAACAACTAGCTACGGATGCGAACTTGCGGAATACCTTTAAAGGAGGTTATCAACAACTGAGCGGCAGATATCCAAGAAATTGCTGCTCCTTAATGTGCGTCAGCGTGTTTCCTTGGCTTCGTTCAGGTGAGCGCAAATTTCTTTCCCTTCATAAACGTCCGTAACGGAGCCCTTCGTCATTGTATGAAGGACTCCAAAGTTGTTTTCGATACTGTACCGTGTGACTATCTTGTATAAGATGAGCTGCGCAAATGGATTTGCTACCTACGTTTCTTCTTTATAATTTCGTGTGTTTTTTTTACATTCCGCTTTGAAATTTATGCCAATCTGCCCGATGTAGCTCGCTTTACAGTCAGAGCAGTTAATTCTGTATTTGTTACCGTTTTGATGTACGTCATGTGTTGTGTTAATGCTGTGTATTAAAAGGTATAAAAGTAACGGTAGGGATTTGTACGTGATTTGTACATTACGTTTTTTAAATAGGTTACTTAATCTGTATGAGACCCGACCACTAAAAGCATTAGCATGTGCTGTGCCAAAAACGTCAGTTATTGAACAGTGTTCCTTTTCCATTATCAACGCCCAACGACCTACTGCCACGTTTTTGATGTTGTCATCGTCATTAATACGAAACTTCAAATTTTAGAATCCGGTTTTTCAGCTCCTGTGTCGGAATTCATGTTTTCTCAACAAAAAAAATCACTTCCTACACATATAGTGTGGCACTTTCACACATCCGAAAATTGTAGAAGAAAACCTTTTTGTTTGACTGATGATAGCTATTTCATGGGAAAAACAGCTGAGAAAATAAGTCTCCTTCCATAAACGAACTGACGACGGATAAAATTTACAGGCGACACAACTTTAGGAGTACAAAAAATGAATTTCGGACATAGCTTTTCGCTGTCGTGTTTACATATTACGACATGAAGCGGTTTTGCTAAACCGGTTAAATATCTGTTTCCCGCTCATCAGTTGTTTTACACAAAGGGCGCTCGGAAATCAGCTGTTCCGGTTTCTGGTTTAGTCAGCACTAGGGCTGCTTCTCCTCGTGCTCAATCTAATATTTCTACTTCACTGCACTAAAAACCCACTACGTCCAGATTAGGCGAGTGGTTTTAGAAACAAGACGTAATCTGACAACCCAAACACATTTCAAAAAGGTAGTGCGTTTACATGGAAGCGAAAATCGACTGTGGGAGAGGAAATCCGGCGGCTAGATCTGGATTTCCAGAATAGTTTAGTCCATTAATGTCATGTTCCATGAATTGTTTTGCACAATAAATTGTAATGATGTGGACACATCGCAAATTAATTTGTAAATCTAGCTACATGCTGAACATTTATAAGGATTTTTTTTATATAGATGTGAGTCAGTAATTCCTACCTACCACCTTTTGCATATTACAATAGCAGAAATTCTTCTATGCAATGGAAGGAGTTGTCGAGGAGAAACTGCTTCAGTTTGTTTTCGAATGTTACTCTGCCTTCTGTCAGAAATTTTGCGCCCTCGGGTAAGTGACCAAAAAGTTTAGTTGCTTTATTGTGCGCCCTTTTTGTGCAAGAAACAACCTTCCTGTGGGGTTCTGAGGGTCATTTTTCCTTCTAGTACTGTAATTATATATATCAATATTCCTTCTGAACTGCAGTAGGTTATTTACAACGGATTTCATGTGAGAATAAATATTCTGTGAAGCAGTATTCAGTTCCTTGAATAGATTATCTCGGGTGACCACCACACTATTCTTACAGCACGTTTTTGACCAAGGAAGAGTTTCTTCCTTAAAGATAAGTTACCCCAAAACATTATTCCATATCACATGAATGAAAGAAAATATGCGAAGTATGTTAGCTTACTGCCAGCCGCGGTGGCCAAGCGGTTCTAGGCGCTTCAGTCCGGAACCACGCGACTGCTACGGTCGCAGGTTCGAATCCTACCTCGGGCATGGATGTGTGTGATATCCTTAGGTTAGTTAGATTTAATTAGTTCTAAGTTCTAGGGGACTCATGGCTTCAGATGTTAAGTCCCATAGTGCTCAGAGCCATTTTTTCGCCATCTTACTGATTCGTCTCTCCACAAGGTAATCAATGATACCAAGCTCAAATGTGGCCGAACGAAGTTATTTTATGAGGCCTAAAATTGTCTTTTTCAAGTATAAATTCTTATCAATATTCACACTAAAAATTTTTGAGGTTTCCATCTTATTTATTATTTAGTCGCCTTATCTTAGCACGATTGTTGGACCCCTAGATGTGCAGAACTGTACGGGATTCCTTTTCTTCTCGTTGTATATTAGATGGAAGACCGTTTGCATGTATGTGGGACAACAGTGGGCCTAAGATTGAGTACTTGATAACCCAATTCGCGATTTCTTCCCCGTCAGAATTACGTCCCCAGACTATAGGGTATTTGTTGAATAGGTGAGTTGACATGAACAACGAGATGCGATGTTTTGGAAATCGGTTACGAAATCCGGTTTTCGGGAGTGCCGTGTAAACCTTGCAATTCTACACTGACGATATCAATAAACTGGTTTCTCGTTGGGACAAATTCGTTTGTCGCCAGGGAGCCTACTTAAGCGTTTCTCTCACAAATTTAGTCCAAAAGATAGCCTGAGATATTTAAATTGAAAATTTTTTCCCTGTAAACGAAGGTAAGAATACAATATTATTATTAATGTACTGAATATGGTGTAATAACGTGGTGACCGAGAGAAACGTTCAAAGACGGCAAAGATGATTGAAAATTCCAAATAAATCAAATTAACGATTGATGTTAAGAGATGAGAATAGCGCGTTCATGTAATATTTCGCCTAGCCGCGCGCTAGGTCTGGTGACGCACGATACATCAAGCCAGTGAAGGGACTGATAGAGTCATTGATCGGAACCAACTGACCCATCAGCTAACAAGATTCTCACGTAAAAAATATACGCAAGGAACTGAGAGTAATGACCGGCGATTCTATCACAGGGAGGTTCTGCTTAGCGATACAACATGAATAACGAAAGAACACGAGATGTGTTCGGTCGTCATACCTTCGAACGATAAGTCACCAGCCCTCACCTTGCGGCCTCCGAAAAAAAAAGTCTAGAGACTGATACAAAATTATGGTTAATACGAGTAACATGGGAGATAATGGTTCAAATGGCTCTGAGCACTATGGGACTTAACATCTGATGTCATCAGTCGCCTAGAACTTAGAACTACTTAAACCTAACTAACCTAAGGATGTTTCCAGAATGAGATTTTCACTCTGCAGCGGAGTGTGCGCTGATACGAAACTTCCTGGCAGATTAAAACTGTGTGCCCGACCGAGACTCGAACTCGGGACCTTTGCCTTTCGCGGGCAAGTGCTCTAACCTAAGGACATCACACACATCCATGCCCGAGACAGGATTCGAACCTGCGACAGTAGCAGCAGCGCGGTTCCGGACTGAAGCGCCTAGAACCGCTGGGCCACCGCGGCCGGCTGGGAGATAATCAGGTGTAATATTTTAAATGAATGCCACACACTCAGTTATAACAATATGCTCTATTTAAGTCAAAATTACGGTTACATAGAAACATCGATGATTGCTTTACAACTGCCAGACGATAAAAGACGCCTAAGAAAGGTGGGCATAAAATACGTACACCATTGTTTGTTGCCCGTTTGGCTTCTTTAGCAAATGTCTCTCACCAAACGTCGTTACGATATTGCAGTGGCTGTTGAAACCTTCCCGTCTATATTTCTTTTGTTAAGCAACCTTCCCTTCTACAATAACCTATGAAACCTTCCCTTAGGATTTCTATCTCTTGCTTCATAATAACAAATGAAATATTTTCTTTAAAATTAATTCTCTTTCTCAATCTTCGCATATAAATTTAAATGCTGTTTATTAAAAGTGATTTTCTGATTATTTCCGCAATAATCCAAAACTGTTCCTTACCTTTTTTACTGTTACTGGATCGCCATCTGACTGCTACATCGAACTGCGACATGAATATACTTACTCTGCTTTACTATACTCTATTAGCTGTTGGTGGACTGTTATAATAAGTGGCTGTATTTATTACCATAGCTGACGTTATTCTTTAATAGCAAAGCTGATGTAATTCTTTAATTAATTTGACAGAAGTTACGTAGTTCATAGTTAAACTTTTTCTTGACAACAATAAAATTTTGCAAAGTTTTACGTTGATGGTTTTTGGGATGGATTATAGTCAGTAATGCATTATTGCTGGCAATAATTAATTATATTCTGAATGAAATGATTTTACAAACGTTCAAATCGGACTTACTTTTTACAATGATCTTACAACTAGTACTGGGCAAACTTACCTTGAGTTTCTCAAAAAAATAATTGAATAATGTTAGTTCCTCTTATGATAATAGTTATCTGGTGTCTCTGTACATCCGTTTATAATCTCTAGTAAATCATAGCTGGTGGCTGGCAGGCACACCGCTCCTCTCAACCTCTCGCTTGAAACCTGCTACCGACTCGCTTCACATCTCGCTTACTACTGACTTCCTACGTACGCTAAAGTTCGGTCTCTCCAGCCAGCAATGCTTTCTGGTGCAGGCAATCCCTGCTACCATTACAAAAAGTACCAATGCGCGATCTTTCTCTGTGTTTTCTTAAAATGTATCCATACGCCGTGTCTCTAAAATATATCAATGTGCGGTCTCTCGTGCCAACAATGCTTTGGTGCAGACATTCCCTGCTACCACAGTTATTTCCAACATGACAAATAATAATTATTCTTACTTAATCCTATTAATAAAATGTAAACATCTTTCATAAATTGTGGTCTGACAGTGGACAATATAAATATACACGCGTTATTCTGATGACGACGCACTGCGGTGATCGCGGCCGTCAGTAAACATACCAGACGAATCCACAATTGTCGTCATTCCATTCTACAGCTGATGGTAGTCATTATTCGCAATTGCGAATTCATCTCGTAGCGTACGATTTTGCTTTGAAGTTACGTTATGGTAGCGAGTGTTCATCAGAGACAATAGTATTGTCGGGAATGCCCCAGGACCATTGTTGTTCTCTACACACATTACTAATTTGGCGAACATGATGGGCAGCAATCTGCGGTTGTTCTTTGATGATACTGTGGTGTACGGCACGGTGTCGAAGTTTAGTTATTGTAAGAGGATACAAGATTAACTTAGTCAAAATTTCTAGTTGGTGTGATTAAAGGCGGCTAGCTCTAAATTCAGAAACATGGAAGTTGATGAGGATGGGTAGGAAGAACAGTGATGTTCGGTTACAGTATTACTTGTTTTCTGCTTGACACAATCAAGTCGTTAGGGCGTAACACTGCAGACAGATACGAAATGGAAAGAGCCTGTGAGAACTGTGGTAGGGAAAGCGAATGGTCGGCTTCGGTTTATTGGGAGAATTTTGGGAGGGTGTGGCTCATGTGTCTAGGACACCGTATATAAGACGTTGGTGTGACCTGTTCTTGAGTACTATTCTATTGTTTGGTATCCATGCCAGGTCGAGTTGAAGCAGTGTCAGAGGCGGGCTGATTTTTTTTCCCCTGTAGGTTCGCCGTTAAGTCTTGCGGAGATACTTTGAGAACTCAAATAAGAATCCTTGGAGAGAAAGTGACATTATTATCGAGAAACACTGTTGAGAACGTTTAGAGAACCGACATCTGAGGGTGACTGCCGAACTACTCTAGTGCCGCCAACATGCACTGCGAGAAAGGATGACGAAAATTAGGACTCATAAGGATGCATCGGACAGTCGTTTTTTCCTTGCTCTGTTTGCGAGTAGAACAGCAAAGGATATGACTATTAGTGGTGTGCTGTCACCGCCAGACACCACACTTGCTAGGTGGTAGCCTTTAAATCGGCCGCGGTCCGTTAGTATACGTCGGACCCGCGTGTCGCCACTGTCAGTGATGGCAGACCGAGCGCCGCCACACGGCAGGTCTAGTCTAGAGAGACTGCCTAGCACTCGGCCCAGTTGTACAGACGACTTCGCTAGCGACGGTTCACCGTCTACATACGCTCTCATTTGCAGTGACGACAGTTTAGCATAGCCTTCAGCTACGTCATTTGCTACGACCTAGCAAGGCGCCATATTCAGTTACTATAATTACTATATTCAAGAATTTATTCTGAACAGATAATATTGTGAATCATGTGCCGTCAAGAGCGACGTTCCTTATTAATGGAATAAGTTATCAAACTAATTACGTCCGCTTTCTGAATTCTAATTCCTTGTCATGTTCCAGACCTCACGTCAGCATAGTTCTTCCCTCCTCACGCCAGCCTGCGTGCGCGAAACGCATGCATTTCGGCCTCCACTCATAACACGGTGTTGGCTCTTCTGCTAACACAAAAAGTAGTACAGTTTATCCTCCGCAAAGAAAAGTCTACCTGCATTGAGTAATGAATGAATTTGCTATGCAGAAGTAACTTTTACGATGGTGACCATTTACTTTTCTGAATGTTCCCATTTTGAAGGCACAGGAACTACTCTTACACTGCGAGAAGTTTTTATAATTCACACAATATAACTCTGTCTCGGAATCCGGCAGAAAACCCAAAGAGATTCTGGCCATACATAAAGCACACCAGTGGCAAGACACAATCAATACCTTCACTGCACGATAAAAACGGTGAAGTCACTGATGACAGTGCCACTAAAGCAGAGTTATTAAACACGGTTTTCCGAAACTACTTTACCAAAGAAGACGAAGTAAATATTCCCGAATCCCAATCAAGAACAACTGCCAAGATGAGAAACATAGAAGTAAATATCCTCGGTGTAGCGAAGCAGCTTAAAACGCTTAATAAAGGCAAGACCTCCACTCCAGATAGTATACCTGTCAGGTTCCTCTCAGAATATGCTGATATAATAGCTCCATATTTAGTAGTTACATATAACCGCCCGCTCACAGAAAGATCCTTACCAAAAGACTGGAAAATTGCTCAAGTCACACCAGTACCCAACAAGGGAAATAGGATTAATCCGCTGAGTTAAAGGCCCGTCGATTTGCAGTAGGGTTTTAGAACATATTCTGCGTTCGGATATTATGAATTACCTCGAAGAAAACGATTTATTGACACACAATCAGTATTGGAGGGAAGCGTGGAGGGTAAAATTCGTAGAGAGAGGCCAGTGAATGAATACACTAAGCATATTTAGAAGGATGTACGTTGCAGTAGTTACTCAGAGATGAAGAACCTTGCACAGGATAGGGTAGCACGGAGAGCTGCACCAGACCAGTCTCTGGACTGTAGACCACAACAACAACAAGCACGGATTCAGAAAATATCGTCCTTGTGAAATACAACTAACTCTTTATACTCATAAAGTAATGTGTGCTATCGACAGGGGATGTCAAATTGATTCCATATTTTTAGATTTCCAAAAAGCTTTCGACTCCGTTCCTCACAAGCGTCTTCTAACCAAACTGAGTGCCTACGAAGTATCGCCTCAGTTGTACGACTAGATTCGTGATTTCCTATCAGAAAGGTCACAATTAGTAGTAACAGACGGAAAGTCATCCAGTAAAACAGAAGTAGTATCCGATGTTCCCCGAGGAAGTGTTACAGGCCCTCTATTGTTCATGATCTACATTAACAACATAGGGACAATCTCAGTAGCCCTCTTAGATTGTTTTCAGATGATGCTGTCATTTACCGTCTTATAAAGTCATCAAATGACCAAAACGAATTGCAAAATGGTTTAGACAAGATATTTGCACGGTGCGAAAAGTGGCAATTGACCCTAAATAAAGAAAAGTGTGAATTTATTCACCTGAGTACTAAAAGAAATCCGCTAAATTTCGATTACGTGATAAGTCACACAAATATGAAGGCTGTAAATTCAACTAAATACTTAGTCATTTCAGTTACAAATAACCTATATTGGAACGATAACATAGATAATGTTGTGGGTAAAGCAAACCAAAGACTACGATTCATTGGCAGAACACTTAGAAGGTGCAACTGATCTACAAAAGAGACTGCTTACACCACGCTTGTCCGCCCTATTCTGGAATACTGCTGTGCTGTGAGGGATTTGCATCGTTTTGTACTGTCGTAAAATAGAGGATATAGTGCCACAGACAACATACGTAAATTTGAGTGGTAATCATTAACATATGATGTTATTTAATTGTTACTGTCATATTATTCATTTTATTTCACATGTATATTGCTCCCTGTATATAGAACAGTATTTACATAATACAATATAAGTGGCATTCACACAAGCAAGTTACTACATCTATCAACTTCATCAGTAATATTATATGCTCATAATGTAAGGTGTATCTTTGTGTTTTAATTTCCATTATGTTATGTGTATTCTTTAAAAACAGCCACACTGTGAAATCAAAGCAATCCGTAAGTTGTAATATCTCTGAGAGAGAACATGTCTGGCACTGTTGTATTTGCAAAATTGCAATCTTTGTGTCTGCTTCACATGTGGTAAATACTATGTGTGTGTGTGTGATGCTTTGCACAATACGGTGATGTACAAATTACATAAGTGCTGGATATATTTTGGAATATTTGAAATATACGATCCTGCAACTTCACAACAAAATCGCCCGGAATTTTCGACGTAAGTACTATAGCCACTTAACCTCACATATTTGTATTTCATCGTTTGGTGGTTAGTTACGCTCACATAGGGCGCTTCTAACCCTGTTTTCTGCCGTAGGGTACCAACACACCAAGAATATTTCGCCACAGTGGAAGAATGAAAATCGAAAACTGACGATCATGTAAAGTGTATCTTGCAAATCTCGTGAACAGCCGTCTGATAATGAACAAGACAGTTCGAATCCGGTTACGGCGCTATTTACTTAAATAAACAGCGGTATTGATAGTGGCTGGTTGCTGTCTTCTTCTTTGTAAGAATCAACCCACATTAAAACAAAGGTGTTTTTCGTTGCAATGGGATTTTATTATGAAATTTCAATCTCCAGTTTTCTCCTCGGATTGCGAAAACATTCTGTAGGCATCCACCTACACAGGGACAAATCATGGCTAGCACAGAAAAATTTAAGTGCTCGTTTCTCCCGTGCAACGTTGAAGAGTGGATCGGTAGAGAGATAGCATGAAGGTGGTTCATCGAATCCTCTGCCAGGCACTTCATTGTGTATAGCAGAGTAATCACATAGACGTAGCTCAAATTTCATGCAGCTCATTTTTGTATGCAGAGTACCCAGAATTTTAGGGTAGACCAAGGTAAATCATAAAAAATTGTAAGTAGGCTGTTTAGGTTTTTATGTTGGTAACGCGATGTAGCGCTCTATACGAAAATCACTGACTGTGCTGTGTGCAGTCTGTGGCTGGTTTGCATTGTTGGAATTTTCTATATTGTAGTTTTGGGCAGTTGGCTGTTAACAGCGCCTAGCGTTGCGCAGTTGGAGGTGAGCCGCCAGCAGTGGTGGATGTCGA
Source organism: Schistocerca gregaria (assembly GCF_023897955.1). Lineage (NCBI taxonomy): Eukaryota > Metazoa > Arthropoda > Insecta > Orthoptera > Acrididae > Schistocerca > Schistocerca gregaria. The sequence continues at coordinate 158,569,526 of NC_064929.1, read as the reverse complement.
GAGAGAGAGATGGCAGAATTTTTGGAGCGGACGATATGGACGTGTGTCCATCAGAGAGAGTAAATTTGTAAGACTGGATGTCACAACTGATAATGATTTTTGAACACTATTAAGGTAAATACATTGTTTGTTCTTTATCAAAACCCTTCATTTGGTAACTGTGCCTATCAGTAGTTAGTGCCTTCAGTAGTTTGAATCTTTTATTTAGCTGGCAGTATTGGCGCTCGCTGTATTGCAGTGACGAAGGTTTTTGTGAGATAAGTGATTCATGAAAGGTATAGGTTAATGTTAGTTACGGCCATTCTTTTTTATGGATTATTGAAAGTCAGACTGCGTTGCGCTAAAAATATTGTTTAAGCACAGTCATTTACAATTTTTCTAAGGGGACGTTCCAAAATCTAAAAAAGGGGCAAATAAGAACCACCCTGGTGCTACATCAGACTTAGGAGAGGGACTGACGTAAAACACTTCAAACGATGTAGCGCATAACACGTCAAATAACATGATGTGGTTCATTAATGTATAGTAAAATAGGAGTCTGACATATAGCAAAAGGTACTTAGAATGCTTAACAGATTAGTAAAACCTATCGATGAAGGATAAAGTCATAATTTGTAACACGTTACACAAGGCTTATTGAGATGTTCCATCCACTTCGACAAAGTTATATGATATGCAAACAGGTAACTGGTGTGGGTAATCATGTTCCCGTGGTAATCCATAGTAACACCGGTTAACTTCAGATCGCCCAAGTTAAGCGCTGTCGGGCTGGGGTAGCTTTTGGATGGGTCACCGTCCCGGGTCAACAGAGTGCATTTGGCAAGTGGGGTGCACTCAGCCCTAGCGAGGGCAATTGAGAGCTTCTTGACTGAGAAGTAGCAGAACCAGCCACGCAAACTGACGAGAGCCGGGAGAGCGGTGTGCATACCACAAGCCCCTCCGCATCCGGTGACGCATAAGATCTCAGGGTGACACGGCGGCCGGTCGGTACCGTTGGGACTCCAAGGCCTGTTCGGACAGTGATTGTTTGTTTGTGGCACTCCGTCAATGAAGCTCTCCGTTATAACAGAGCACATACAGTACGTCGTACAACCGTCAGCGCCAACACACCGCAAACGCGTGCCTAATTAATGAAATACACTCCTGGAAATGGAAAAAAGAACACATTGACACCGGTGTGTCAGACCCACCATACTTGCTCCGGACACTGCGAGAGGGCTGTACAAGCAATGATCACACGCACGGCACAGCGGACACACCAGGAACCGCGGTGTTGGCCGTTGAATGGCGCTAGCTGCGCAGCATTTGTGCACCGCCGCCGTCAGTGTCAGCCAGTTTGCCGTGGCATACGGAGCTCCAGTGCAGTCTTTAACACTGGTAGCATGCCGCGACAGTGTGGACGTGAACCGTATGTGCAGTTCACGGACTTTGAGCGAGGGCGTATAGTGGGCATGCGGGAGGCCGGCTGGACGTACCGCCGAATTGCTCAACACGTGGGGCGTGAGGTCTCCACAGTACATCGATGTTGTCGCCAGTGGTCGGCGGAAGGTGCACGTGCCCTTCGACCTGGGACCGGACCGCACGGATGCACGCCAAGACCATAGGATACTACACAGTGCCGTAGGGGACCGCAACGCCACTTCCCAGCAAATTAGGGACACTGTTGCTCCTGGGGTATCGGCGAGGACCATTCGCAACCGTCTCCATGAAGCTCGGCTACGGTCCCGCACACCGTTAGGCCGTCTTCCGCTCACGCCCCAACATCGTGCAGCCCGCCTCCAGTGGTGTCGCGACAGGCGTGAATGGAGGGACGAATGGAGACGTGTCGTCTTCAGCCATGAGTGTCGCTTCTGCCTTGGTGCCAATGATGGTCGTATGCGTGTTTGGCGCCGTGCAGGTGAGCGCCACAATCAGGACTGCATACGACCGAGGCACACAGGGCCAACACCCGGCATCATGGTGTGGGGAGCGATCTCCTACACTGGCCGTACACCTCTGGTGATCGTCGAGGGGACACTGAATAGTGCACGGTACATCCAAACCGTCATCGAACCCATCGTTCTACCATTCCTAGACCGGCAAGGCAACTTGCTGTTCCAACAGGACAATGCACGTCCGCATGTATCCCGTGCCACCCAACGTGCTCTAGAAGGTGTAAGTCAAATACCCTGGCCAGCAAGATCTCCGGATCTGTCCCCCATTGAGCATGTTTGGGACTGGATGAAGCGTCGTCTCACGCGGTCTGCACGTCCAGCACGAACGCTGGTCCAACTGAGGCGCCAGGTGGAAATGGCATGGCAAGCCGTTCCACAGGACTACATCCAGCATCTCTACGATCGTCTCCATGGGAGAATAGCAGCCTGCATTGCTGCGAAAGGTGGATATACACTGTACTAGTGCCGACATTGTGCATGCTCTGTTGCCTGTGTCTATGTGCCTGTGGTTCTGTCACTGTGATCATGTGATGTATCTGACCCCAGGAATGTGTCAATAAAGTTTCCCCTTCCTGGGACAATGAATTCACGGTGTTCTTATTTCAATTTCCAGGAGTGTATAGCTGTGTTTGCTTGGCGGGTCGGGTCTGCAGTTCACCTGGCGCAAGTCATTTCAGTTTACGCTACTTCGGCGACTTTGGCGTCGGTGATGATGAAACAATGATAAAGACATTACAACACCCAGTCCTCGAGCGGAGAAATCCTCCTACCCGGCGGGGAATTGAACCTTGGCCTCTTGCATGGAGTTCTGTAATCACCACTCAGTTGTGGAGGCGGACAAACGCTAGCTACCACTTTTGTATAATTTGTCGCTTTGTGATGGCGTCAAAACATAACACCAGGGTGAGCAACAAGTCGTTCCCTGAGCACAGACATTTATTTTTAAGAAATAATGCTACATACATCTATGCGATTTGCTGCAACTGCTAGTTTCATGTTAAGAGATGAGTCTGCGACGTGTTCATCGAGACCTCTGATGGCGTCCTGCTGTTGAGGGAAGTAAGTGACTGTAACATGAATTTCGCTATAATACGTGTGTTTATACTGTGTAATGTATTACTATCTCTACGGCGTTTCTCATCGAGCCATATACGTTATCTCGCATTTATAGCTCCTTCTCTCACACAAATAATGATAAAAATTCAGAAGTTCAGGGTCACCACCAGCCGAAGCCCTTCATAACCATTTAGAAAAAAAAACGAAGTTGGCAAATTATTACTTTAATAATTTAATTAAAAGTATTCAAATTTCTTTTAGTAGCCAGATAAATAGCATTCCATGTCGTGCAAGAAGCAACTTGATTAATTCAGGATTGGAAAGCGGAGTAAGTGAGTAAGATCAACACCACAGAATTTATCTTTCACGTAGATTGTTTATTGTATCTAAGTATTTGGTTGCACATCCTAACTACACATAACTGGTGCCTGACTCGAAATATTTAAGTAAGAATTACGTGAGAATGAAACAGAGCACAATTTAAGTACAGCAAGAAGAAACACAGAAAACGGGGGTTGGAGACAATGGTACTATCATCTCCTTTGCATTCATACCATAAAAGTGTCTCAGTGACATTCCCATTACGATTCTACGCATTCACTATACTGGACAGATGTTTAAGCAATACACGAGGCGTTGCGATAATTATTCAACATACTAACTGCGTCTGCTGCTTGCAAACGACCGAACTAGAGCACGTGCTGCATTCCGAATCAAACTGTTGTGCTGCTTTATAGAAAGCGCAAGAAAGAACAGATATACTTGCAGAAATTATAGCTCATTAAACAAGCAAAAAAAAGGAAAAAAATAAGGACGTAGGTTGCAAGTGCTACTCTGAGATGAAGAGGTTAGCACAGGAAAGGAATTCGTGGCGGGCCGCATCAAACCAGTCAGTAGACTCATTACAAAAAAAAAAAAAAAAAAAAAAAGCAAACTGTTGAAAGAAAGCCTATTGCGGCGCCGTGGTTGACCACAATGGTCATTGATTACCACACACGTGGCACAAAATCGACGCACAAAGACAAAAGCAGCTTCCGAAAATATAAGATTAAAAAATGATTAAAAATCATACTCACTTCGACACAGTATTACACTCACGTACGGTTGAAGTTATCCTAACCAGCTTTCCCTGATCAGATTTACCGTTTGAAATTCTGTTTCATCGTTGTTCAAAATGAACAAAGTAACTACAACACTTTGAACTCAAACACCCAAACATCGCCTATTTAAATAAATATAATTATGGCACATTCTTGAAAATAAGTCGCTTCACACGCTTCAGTTAAGCTGAAGTTCTTAAGTATTTCAACAGTTAAACATAACGAAGTCCTAACTCAACCTGAGTACCTGAAACTCCCCCCAAGAGCTACGATCCGTACTCACCAAGCATTCACCGAAGAGTGCCGCTTTCTCTTTCCAGATTACCTAGCTCCCCGTGCAGCGGAAGCTACCAGAGGGGTAGCACTCCGTCACCAACCTCACACACAAAAACGGCCTTCGACTAAGATGGGTAAACCTCTCTGTTCAGGTATTGGAAACCTAAGTTGGTCATCCTGTGCTCTCCTTCGAAAGAGAAGCAACATCGCCTGCTCCCAGCAGACGATGACCAACTCAGCATGTACCACAAAACTAAACCGAAACCTCACATTAAAACACACATATAATATTCAATAGGCCTTATTTGAGTGCTCAGTCTGTTTGGGAGATTTCATGAATTGTGCTAAAATCAGGTAGTAAAGTGAATAAGTTGTACCGAATTTGACAAGCGTCTTATGAAACGACTTTACAGATACGTTTCAACTTCTAAGTCAATTGATGTGCTCCATGGGCAACTATATTTGCATTTGTGTTTCCTTCGTTACCCGCATATCATCTTGGAGACGTTCGAGTTCTCCCCCTGTCTATGCGAACAGTTTGCACATCAGGAAGTGAACACATTATCCTTAACGTAAAGCCACAATAAATGTCAAGAGGTGTTACGCATGGTGAACGTGATGGCCATGATGTTGGACCGACCCTCCCAATGCAAATGTCCAGAAAGGTTTTATGCACGAACTGGCGTAGGAATAACCCCAAGTGTGACGGTGCACCGTCTTATTGAAACACTAACAATGGTTGAAATTCCTGTAACTGTTGCTCAACGTGAAATTCCAACATGTCAAGATAAACGATTCCCATAACAATTGACCCAGTGATAAATAACGGTCCAATAAGTGTGTTCTGCGTTAGGCCCCACCACACATTCACTTTCTAGCTGTTCCTCGTGTGCCATAGTACGATTTTTGGGGGTCTCCGAATCGCTTATCCGGACCTATTTATTTTCCCGGAAATGTGAAAAGTTACTTCACCGGAAAAACAAACTTTATTGAGGTAGTCACATCTGCGTCGATTCCTTCCAACATATTCCTAGCCAACTCAGCACGTTTGGTCTTATTTAAGTTGTTACTCGTTTAGTGACAGGCCTTAAACGTAGGGCAGAATCATTTGTTCAGTCCCAATAGGCTACACAGAGCTATTTATAAATTGCTGTTCCACTTCACTCGTCTAACGAGATACGTGTTCTAGTAAACGACATTAATAATTTTGTACGCACAGCAATGTCTAAGTGAAGAACGCTCTTCTAATACAAACACCTGGAGTATCCAGAGACATGAAAAAAGTAAAGTGTAACACTGAAATTGAGTGCTGCAGATGACACCGGTAAATACAGCTGAAGGTGTCATACTTACTACATAAAGATTGTGTTAATATGTTCTTTCTAGCTTGTGTGAAACTTTCTTCCTCTCTGGCCGATATACTGTAGGAGCTTTCGCAATATCGACACTTTATTTTATAGAGTTCCACCTCGCTGCTTTTGTTACTGCCCAAATTTCCTCTTGTTTCAAGACTTGTTCAAGAAAACTGTTAAATCTGAAATGATTTTAACTTTCCGCTTAGTAAAACATTTTGCCACGCCCTTACACGTAAGGGCAATGTAAAGGTTGTTTTTGTTGCACAGTGTTGTCTGACTATGCCTTGCTCGTTTAAATATATGCTTTTCTAGGTGGTAATATCACGTTCTTGCTAACAGTTCCTTTAGAAAAATCTCTTTAATAGTATGTAGTTCCTTGGCCCCTTCCTCATTTGGTGATGTTGCTAAACACTATAATTCACGCACAGCAGATGAAGTCCTCACTAAATATGCCCAACGATTTATGGTAAGTCACGCAGTGTGCGACCTGTGGCTGTTTCATGTGAATATATTTCTCATGTTTTACAGATCACTAACGACAACTGCGTGGCACATGGCCTTGCACGAATTGCTGAGAGTAACCTGGTGTTCATCGCAGATGATGCAGTTATGTACAATGAAGTACTGTTTGAGAAAATCTGCACAAATATTCAGTTACGCCTTGAAAATATTTTAAGTGGTGCAAAGATTGGTAACTTGCTTTAAATGTTCAGGAATGTCAAATTTAGCGCTTCACAAAACGGAAAAAAAGAAATAGTATCATGTCACAGTCAGTAGTTCTCAAATTCGTACATTGATGCATTGACTGACTGGAAATGCTGCGATGAAGGAAATTGCGCGGATCACAGAATTATCACTTTTAATGTAGGTACATCCCCACTACATCACAATGTCAGTGGTTTACTCAGTTTTAAATACAAAATTAGCGACAAAAATTAAGAGGCTTCTAAGAGTATATTAGACAAGAACTGGAACAGATGTATGTACATCCAAATGCCACAGTGACACTGAAAAACATGGACACAGAACTGAGTGTGTTGGTAGAAAAGGAAACGCACATAGACAGTTCCGTTGCAGACTATGAAACTAGTATAGACACGGGACGGAAAAAGGCCTTCGTATCTAAGAAGGTAATATATCGCTAAGAAATACAATCATGAAAAAGATATTGTAGTTTCTTCTCTGCAAGTAATTATTGGAATGCAGTTTATCGTTTATCAAATGGCTCTGAGCACTATGGGACTTAACATCTGAGGTCATCAGTCTCCTAAGAACTACTTAAACCTAACTAACATAAGGACAGCACACACATCCATAACGAGGCACGATTCGAACCTACAACCGTAGCGGTCGCGCGGTTCCAGACTGAAGCGCCTATACTCGCTCGGCTTATCGTTTATCATTAGACAGAGAAAGGATGGCCTCCTCCATAATGACACTATAAAACAAAAGGGCATGATGACATTAAATTTGGAGCATACTTTTAACTCCATGCAAGACCACTTCATTCCACCGAACAAAGAAGGCGAAGATACTGAATGTCATAAAGTAATTTCGGCTCCTTTCTGCAAAATCTGGAAGAACAGAAGACGGTACGGATTTCATGCAACAGGAAATTCGTACGGTGTTAAAACATATGATCAAAAACAGGCTCCCAGAGAACATGGCATTCACAGTACAATTGTACTCAGAGTATTCAAAACATTCCCTCAGTTTATTAGAACAATCTACAATCGTTGCCTTGAAACTCTATGCTCTCCAAAATTATGGAGGAGAGCTACGACAGTAACAATTGTCAAACCTAGACAACAAAGCGGCAAAGAAATCATTAAGTTTTACATAAAGCTTCTACATAAAAATCAGTACGGTTTCACCTCACAAACAGGTCCGACTGATGAGTTAATGGCGGTCTAAAAGTTTGTCGTTACCACGAATCTACTTTAGCTAAAGAACCGCAAAGTTAACAGTCACCAAACTTCAGATAGAAAAAAAAGAACAAAGAACGTGCACAAAGGTATTGTTGCAGACCAATTTTAAGAAATACATTTCATAATTCTTTACTTAGCTTTCGTTATTTAAGGGCCCTCTCCTATCATTGTTATTGCGGACGATCCAATTCTACTCACTAAAGGAAAAAGCGGTCTTGAAACTGAGAACATCTGCAACACGAACATGCAACAAATCGCTGCTTGACCTGGTAACAACAGACTCCAGTTCGACGAACAGAAATCGAAAGCAGTGCTCATCACAACGTAAAGGTGGTGCGAATCATCAAAAATTAGCACCTACCTTAAGAACAGAAAAGTTCCAAGAGGTGGATCATCATCTAAAATATCTGGGAGCCACAATCGGTAGAAAGTTTACACTCAACAAACATAGGCCTATTCAACACTCTTCAGACAGATAATGAACGCTCTCTCAATGTCGACTCACTTGGGGTCCGAGCACTAAGGAGCTACGAACTATTTATAAAGGTACGGTAGTACCTTGATTGTCGCACGCACCGACCGTCTGGATTCAAAATGGCTCTGAGCGCTATGGGACTTAACATCTGATGTCATCAGTCCCCTAGAACTTAGAACTACTTAAACATAACTAACCTCAGGACATCACAAACATCCATGCCCGAGGCAGGATTCGAACCTGCGACTGTAGCAGCCGTGCGGTTCCCGACTGAAGTGCCTAGAACCGCTCGGCCACAGCGGCCGGTCCCGTCTGGATAGCATCACCAGAGAGACACTACAACAGCACTAAAATTAGTAGAGCACGACGACTAATCAGTTTAGAGACAATGAAAGCTTGTAGGACGATATCCAACGAAGGGTTATGTTTTTCACCCGTTCTCACGCCCGTATCTAATAAGGTACAAGAAATGGCAAAATACAACGTAGTCACTCCAGACAGACTACGAATATCACCGTAGTGCCAGGGTTCCGAAATATTACCTCTGACGAAATACTTTGACGATCCTGATACTTTGGTGGAACACCTTGGTTATTTTGAAGATTGATAGAATTTTAAAAGATTAGCAAAACGTGTTTTATTCAGAGACTACTCCAATTTTATATCATATCTAGAAAGGTAAGTGGGCGTAGATAAAGAGGAGATGGAAGATATGATACTGCGAGAAGAATTTGACAGAGCTCTGAAAGATGTAGCTCGAAACGAGGCCACAGGGGTAGGCGATATTCCGTCAGAATTACTGATAGCCTTTGGAGAGCCAGCAATGACAAAACTATTCTATCTGGTGTGCAAGACGTACGAGACAGGCGAAATATACTTAGAGAAAACTGTAGTAATTCCAGTTCCAAACAAAGATATTGCTGACAGTTGTGAAAACTGCCGAACTATCCCTTTAATAAGTCACGATTGCAAAATTCTAACACGAATTCCCTACAGAACTGTGGAAAAATTGGTGGAAGCCCTTCTCGGAGAAAATCGGTTTGGATTTCGGAGAAATGCAGGAAAACGCGAGGCAATACAGACTGTACCACTTACTTTAGAACATAGTTAAAGAAAGACTACGTTTATAGCATTTGCTGGTTTAGACAAACATTTGGCAATGTTGACTGGCATACTCTCTTTGAAATTCTGAAGGCAGCAGGGGTAACATACTATTTACAACTTGTACAGGAACCAGACGGCAGTTGCAAGAGTCGAGAGTTATGAAAGGGAAGCACTGATTGAGAAGGGAGTGAGACACGGTTGAAGCCTATCCCCGATGTTATTCAGTCCGCACATAGAACAAGCAGTAAACGTAACCACAGAAAAATTTGGAGTAGTAATTATAGTTCATTGAAAAGAAATAATGGCATGACATGAGACGGCGAAGACTTGTAAGAGCAGTTGAACGGAATGGACAGTAGACTGAAAGGGAGACATAAGATGAACATCAACAAAAGCAAAACAAGGATAATGGAATGTATCAGAATTGAAATAGTGGATGCTAAGGGAAATAGATTAGGAAACGAGACACTTAAAGTAGTAGCTGAATTCTGCTATTTTGGCAACAAAATAAGTGATGATGGCAGAAGTGGAGAAGATATTAAATGTAGACTGGCAATGGCAAGAAAACCATTTCTGAAGAAATTTATTAATGTCTAATATAGATTTAAGTGCTACGAAGTCTTTTCTGAAGGTATTTGTTTGAAGTGTTGCTATATATGGAAATGAAATATGGATGATAAACAGTTTAGAAAAATGAAGAGAAGAGAAGCTTTCGAAATGTGGCGCTACAGAAGAATGTTGAAGATTAGATAGGTAGATCACGAGACTAATGAGGAAGTACTGAACAGAATTGGGGAGACAAGAAATTTGTGGCAACGTGACCAAAAGGGATCGGATGATAGGACGCCTTCTGAGACATCGAGGGATCACCAATTTAGTACTGGAGCGAAGTGGGGGGGGGGGGGTGAAAATCCTGGAGGGCGGTCAAGGGATGAATACACTTAGCAGGCGTATGTTTCAGTAGTTATTCGGAGATAAACAGGCTATCACAGGATAGAGTAACATGGAGAGCTGCATCAAACCAGTCTTCGGACTGAAAATCGTAATAATTTTTTTAAAAAAATTATAAATATTTTCAATATGATAAAAAGCAGCCACATTATTAATAGTTTTTCGCGGAGCACTTAATCGCTTCCTACAGAAAACCAGTGTTTCGTGAAATGCGGTTGGGAAACACTGCCCTAGAATACAAAAGCTGGCCACTCCCAACAAACTTTTCAAGACTACCTGAGAAGAAATAAAATAAGTACTACTCTGTTCAAATACACATGGATGGAAGCGAGTCAGACGATGGAGTGGGTTCAGAGGTGACAATATTTGTCAACAAGAAACTTACTCATCGCAATTTCTTGTGTGTTCGTTGAATCTAATGTATCGACTGCGCAAAATTATGTATCGGTCAAGCAGGATGAAATTATAAAATTAGATTCAAAGAAATTGCGACAGTAATTAATCAAGCTTTTACCAGCATCTCGAAAACCAAATCCAGAAAGCAGAACATAATCGAAAATAAACTACGGGTTCTACACAGAATACCGAAAAAACGTACCATGAACATCGTGGAGTGGAAGAGTAAGAAATACGCAAATAAACCAAAAAAACCAGGTGGTCTGAAACGCCTTGCCATGGTTCGGGCGGCTGTCCTGTCGGAATTTAGAATCCTCCCTCTGGCATGGGTGTGTTGTGTGTTGTCCTTAAGTAAGTTAGTTTGAGTTAGATGCAGTAGTGTGTAAGCCTAGGGACAATGACCTCAGCAATTTAGTCCCATAGAAACGTATCAAAAATTTTAAGTAAAAAAAATGCTAACGATGTCGTTAAAGAACAAATAGATCTCAAACACAACAGGTATCTACAAGATTTTGTTGACATCTTGTGAAACGAGAAGCGATAAAAATCACAGATACAAATGATAACAAAATTGTAATTGCAATAAACGGCGAGTAATATCACTGACTACGATATATTGCACTGTAAACGTAAAGCGTCAGCGAGAATAAATTGTCATTCCAGCTGTCAAAAGTATTTAGCCGAAATAATCTATACAAACAAAACTTAACTTCAATATAGCGATTTAGCAACAAATTGATAGACGACGGTTTACTCATTGATGCAATACGGGCATCTATTCTGTCTAGATTTAAGTAGGTACGCAAACTGACATTTCTGTACAGCTTTTACAAACGTATCTAGACTCATCAAATGTAACATCCACAGATTCACTAGAGAAACGCGCTATAGCAGAAACAAACTTGTAGTAAAGAAGATGGATTGCTAATTATACCATTTGCAGCTCACCTGGTATTATTCATTACAAAATGTAATATTATGACATTAGATTCGTTACGAAATCCGAAGAATCATAACTTCTTTGGGGGAAGATACACGATGTCAAATGAGAAGATGCTCGTGCACAGCTGGCAGATAGATTTCGGATGGGCTGAAGCTCATATAGGGGTGTGAGGCAATGAACTAGCTAATAATCTGGCTATGCAACAGGGTTTTAGAACATATTTTGTGTTCGAACATTATGAATTGCCTCGAAGAAAACGGTCTACTGACACACCGTCAACATGGGTTTAGAAAACATCGTTGCTGTGAAACACAACTAGCTCTTTATTCACATGAAGTGTTGGGTGCTATTGACAAGGGATTTCAGATCAATTTCGTATTTCTGGATTTTCGGAAGGCATTCACACTGTACCACACAAGCGGCTCGTAGTGAAATTGCGTGCTTATGCAATATCGTCTCAGTTACGCGACTGGATTTGTGATTTGCTGTCAGAGAGGTCACAGTTCGTAGTAATTGACGGAAAGTCATCGAGTAAAACAGAAGCGATTTCTGGCGATCCCCAAGTTAATGTTATAGACCCTTTGATGTTCCTTATCTATATAAACGATTTGGGAGACATTATGAGCAGCCGTCTTCCGTTGTTTGCAGATGACGCTGTCGCTTATAGACTAATCAAGTCATCAGAAGATCAAAACAAACTGCAAAACGATTTAGGAGAAATATTGGAATGGTGCGAAAAGTGGCAGTTGACCCCAAATAACGAAAAGTGTGAGGTCAGGTCATCCACATGAGTGCTAAAAGGTGCTCGTTATACTTCGGTTACACGATAAATCAGTCTAATCTGAAAGCCGTAAATCAACTAAATACCCACGTATTACAACTGCAAACAACTTAAATTGGAAGGAACACACAGAAAATGTGGGGAAGGCTAACGAAAGAGTGCGTTTTATTGGCAGTACACTTAGAAAAGGTAACAGACCTACTGAGGAGACTGCCTACACTACGCTTGTCCGTTCTCTTTTACAATATTGCTGCGTGATATGGGATCCTTACCAGATAGGACTGACGGAGTACATCGAAAATGTTCAAAGAAAGGCAGCACCTTTTGTATTACCGCGAAATATGAGAGAGTGTGTCACAGAAACGATCCAGGATTTGGGCTGGAAATAATTAAAAGAAATGCGTTTCTCGTTGCGATGGAATCTTCTCAGGAAATTACAATCACCAACTTTCTCCTCCGAATGCGAATATATTTTGTTGACATCGACATACATAGGGAGGAACGATCACCACGATAAAATGAGGGACAGCAGAGCCCGTACGGAAAGATATAGGTGTTCATTCTCTCCTCGCGCTTTACGAGATTGGAATAATAGAGAATTGTGAAGTTGGTTCGATGAACCCTCTGCCAGGCACTTAAATGGGATTTACAGAGTATCCAGGTAGATGTAGATGTAAGAAAGACGCTGGGTCAGGGGAAACGGCAAACCACTGCACAACACCTACAAGTGCAGTAAAGAAAAAAACTAAGACGTGAGTTAGAAACAAATGGAGATTGTCAACGAACTGGAAACGGGGAAAACATGAAATCTTATTTTCCCAACTCCGGCAATGTTCAACGATTAAGGTGCTACTAATCACTGAATTTTACAGCCACTTAAACGTATTATGGATAACTGAAAGCCTATAATAAACGATCGAAAATGACCAAAGGCGCACTGTAACATGGAGGAGACCAAACTACTGCAATTTTATTCTGCAGTAATTTAACGACAGAGGAGGACACTCTCAGGAAGAAAACAACTTTAAATGAAGAACGATGGGCAGCCAGTGAATTAGGCTTAGTTCATAAATTCACCAGAGATGGTTACAGCTTTCATAATTCGACAAGATCTGTAATTTTAATTAATATTGTGTTTACACTGGTTGCTGGTGAGGAGGAAAGTTAGTTATTAGTATTTTATTAATGATCTCATTCATAAGCAGCCATATCACGGTCCTCACAGTCGCTCAAGAAAGTTATAATTAAGCTTTACTTGTTTAATCAGAATCGGACGATGACTCTCCTTGTCTGTAGTCTCGATGATTCGAATCGATCTGCAATCCTGTGCAAATAAAATGTCTTGGTTTTCTTGCGTTGCGTAGTCAGCCGGGAAACCTCAGATGAAACGGAAAGTTTGCTTTGATAGAGTTTAATTATCCGATGAAATAATAGAGCTCTTGTATCTAATAACTGCAGGTTCGTTTCCAATACATCGGAAGTTCCCTTTCTGATTACTATTAACGAAAGGACACCTCCGTGCAAATTTCCAATTAGAGAATACATATATAATGAAATTCCTTACACGCCTTTGATGTAAATGCTCAGTATGTATTTTCTTGAGTAGCATTCAACATATTTTCAATCTTTTTCTTCCGGTAATCTCGACAGCAAAAAATTACAACAATTCAATGATGCTATTCGGCACGGAGAAGATCCTAGAAGTCCTCTCAACATACAAGAGAGAATATTACAAACAGTAATTATGCTGTAATGGAATAGTGATAGTACTGCACTATTTTGCGCATCGATTCTGCGAGGATATAGATGCTCAAGTAGGAAACGTAATTCACTCATAGAATTGTGCAGGGATAATTAGTAGAATATAAAGAGATATTACAGATTCTCAGTTGTATGACAATCATTTGGTACGAACTACAGCTTCAAACATATCCTGAATACCGTGGATGTATGTTAGAAGCCTAATAGATTTGTTAGCGTAACTCAGACAGTCATTAACACAGTTATTACATTGTCCAAACACACAAACGTAGATATAAATGTGACCAGTCAATTGCTAGCTCTCGACACATTCTAGTTTTATATTTGAAAAGTTAAGCACCCGATACACCCGATTTTTTTTTTTTTTTTTTTTTTAGAATAAACCTCCATTTGACAATGTAGTACTTGCCCTACAGAAGACACGTCAGGCTGCAGACAGACAGCTTTCGGCCACAGCCTTCATCAGAATAGAGAAACACAACCCTTCATACACACAAGCAAGCACATCTCATGAACATGTGACCGCCAGCTCGAGCATTCAGTTTTATGGAATGAGATTTTCACTCTGCAGCGGAGTGTGCGCTGATATGAAACTTCCTGGCAGAAGTCGAGACTTGAACTCGGGACCTTTGCCTTTCGCGGGCAAGTACTCTACCATCTGAACTACCCAAGCACGACACAAGCCTCTTCCCCACCGCTTTACTTCCGCCCGCGAATGGAAAATGTCCCGAGGTTGAGTCTCGGTCCGGCACAAAGTTTTAACCTGCCAGGAAGTTTCATTCAGTTTTATCTTTTGTACCGTCTGGATTTCGGCTTTTGTGCCATTATCGAGCAATGCTAAAACTTCTTAGACCATTAGCACATCATATCTGATAAGGTAGTCCAAAGCAAGTAAACAAGATTACCACATTACTTTAAGATATAACAGTTAAATGAAATCTCACCCTGCCACACATCACTATTAAAATCATCTACCTCTGCACAAGTTTTGAAAGCTTCGTGAGACCTAAGATACACAGAAGGACAACTTTTCAATTATTATCGTTCTCTTTTATTGCCGTTGCCTCCAGTTCTTGCGTCTAGGGGTACATTCTTGCCGCTGAAATTTTGGTTTAACGTTGTGAGTTCCTTATGACTAAAAAACCGATGAAGATTTTCCTGTTTTATTCTTGAATTTTATTCTTTGTCACATTGTTCAATATCACACCAACTATACAATTTCCACGTCTATCACACCCCAAATTACATTATTAGTGACACAATCTAAAACACGTCTGATTCCATCAGAGGCATACCAACTACTACTAACATTCTGCGGTACTTACAACGTTCCAAAGAGTTTACAAAGCGAAAGAGTTTACATACTTTCATGAGAAAAGAAGAATCTTCAAATCATATCATTATTTTAAAAATGACTCCAGAAATAAATTTAATAATTCGTGTCAAGTTGTGCAATTAATAACATGAATTTTAAATATGACAGTTAATTCGTAATTTTTGCTATTTTTAAAAGAAGGTTAATTTGAACTGTACATACCGAGTGTAACAAATTAATTTTCCTTTACACATTTTAGCTTGAAATACAATAAATTGTATACAAAATCAAATGAAATTCGTTCAGTGAAACAGCCGAGATAATGTTCACCTATACGAGATTCGAGATTTATACTGGTATCGGCTACTTCTATAGAAAAAAGAATGAGTTGTGTTATCTTTGTTGATCTAAAATTCTAGGGATAACACTTTATGTCAAGTTTAACACGGTGGCCGACTTCAGTTGATTGATAGAATTCTAGGAAAAGTACAATCAGTCTACAATGGAGATCACTTGCAAAACACTCGTGCGACCTATTCTAGGATATTGCTCAAGTGTGTGGGACCCATACTAAATAGGAGCAGCGGCAGACGCTGGACTTGTACAGAGAGGTGCATTGTGAATGGTCGCAGGTTTTTTTGGGATGTGGGAGAGTCTCCCAGAGATGCTGAAGAAACTGAAGTGGCGGGTTCTTGCGGACAGACGCAAACTATCCCGAGGAAGCCTACATACAAAGTTTCGAGGACCGGCTTTAAATCATGAATCTAGGAATATACAACGACCATATACGTATTACTCCTGGGGAGCTTAGGCTAACGACATCGCTCACAAAAGCGTTAAGGCAATCACTCTTCGCGCTCTCCGTACGTGAATGGGATTGTAAAAAGCCCTAACAACCTGTCCAGTGAGACTCACCCTCTACCATGCACTTCACAGTGGCTTACACAGCAAAGTATGGATGTTGATGAAGATCGAAAGCTGTCGCTTGCTAGTTCTTTACGATAAATATTTTTTGAAACACTGGCTGTGTAAGTAGGCTCTTTAGGTTTTTATGCTGGTAACGCCATGTAGCACTCTATATGAAAATCACTGACTGTGCTGCGTGAAGGCTGTGGTTGGTTTGCATTGTTGGAGTATATGCTATTGTAGGGTTGGGCAGTTGGCTGTTAACAGCGCGTAGCGTTGCACAGTTGGAGGTGAGCCACCACCAGGGTGGATGTGGGGAGAGAAATGGCGGAGTTTTGAGAGGGGATGATCAGGACGTGTGTCAGTTAGAGACAGTAAATTTGTAAGACTGGATGCCATGAACTGCTATATATATATTATGACTTTTGAACACTATTAAGGTAAATACATTGTTTGTTCTCTATCAAAATCTTTCATTTGCT
Source organism: Schistocerca gregaria (assembly GCF_023897955.1). Classification (NCBI taxonomy): domain Eukaryota; kingdom Metazoa; phylum Arthropoda; class Insecta; order Orthoptera; family Acrididae; genus Schistocerca; species Schistocerca gregaria. The sequence continues at coordinate 158,552,763 of NC_064929.1, read as the reverse complement.
AACTATGCCTATCAGTAGTTAGTGCCTTCAGTAGTTTGAAACTTTTATTTAGCTGGCAGTAGTCGCGCTCGCTGTATTGAAATAGTTTGAGTAACGAAGATTTTTGTGAGGTAAGTGATTCATGAAAGGTATAGACTAATGTTAGTCAGGGCCATTCTTTTGTAGAGATTTTTGAAAGTCAGATTGCGTTGTGCTAAAAAAAAAAAAAAAAAAAAAAAAAAGTGTTTCTGTTTAGTGTTGATTAGAATAGGTAAAGGGCGAAAAGTCTGAATACGTTCAGTTCTGCTCAGCTGTTTGAAAATCAAATAATGTAAGAGGCTTATCAGCACAGTAATTCAATAATTTTTCTAAGGGGACGTTTCAACTGTTATAAACTGTAAAATTTTGCTGCTTACTTGCTGCTACTGACCGATTTCATTATTAAGCGTGTACACAGTATAAATGTTTCGAGAAATTCTACAACCAGTCGCCTTTTCTTTTATTCTAAATGGTTCAAATGGCTCTGAGCACTATGGGAGTCAACGTCTGATGTCATTAGTCCCCTAGAACTTAGAACTACTTAAACCTAACTAACCTAAGGACAACAGACACATCCATGCCCGAGTCAGGATTCGAACCTGCGACCATAGCGGTAACGAGGTTCTTTTATTCTTCACTTCTTATCTTCCGTTACCAGTTTCATCAGATGGAACACATTTGTTGCATTTTTTTAACATCGTGAGGGTCATGTAGCTGTGGCAAGATACATGTAAGCACTGAATGTGGCGAGAATTATCCACACTACGTAGTATCCCTATGCAACATGCCGCAAGAGACGTAACATGTAAATCAATCCATCCGTCAACATGTGAAAACACTCATGAGCATTGCTACAACCTGTATCGAATACGAACAGGTAGATTCTAAATGTGGAAGAACTTGACATCCATCCACTGAAGAAATGCATTTTATCACATAACAACCCCGACAAGACTCAGACGGTAGTAGCAGGTTTGCTAGTAATCAACCACGGACCAGTAAAGAACGAGAAAGTTAAAATAGTGGAACAATTTAAATACCTAGGAGAAATTTTAACATAGTATGGTGATGTAAAAGCTCCATACTTAACAATCGTTTATAAGAGCTCTCTCGACGAAACATCCGTGCCCAAATAATTGAAGTTGCCCAGGTCAGTCCATTATTCAAAAAAGGTAATAGGAGTAATCCACTAAATTACAGGCCCGTATCATTAACACCGATATGCAGCAGGATTTTGGAGCATATATTGTGTTCGAGCATTATGAATTACCTTGATGAGAACAGTCTATTGACACACAGTCAACACGGATTTAGAAAATATCGTTCTTGTGAAGCATAAGTAGCTCTTTACACACACAAAGTTTTGAGTGCTATCGACAAGGGACTTCAAATTTATTCGGTATTTCTAGATTTACAGAAGGCTTTTGACGTTGTACCTCACGAGCAGTTTGAAATCGAATTATGTGCTTATACAATATCGTCTCAGTTATGCGACTGGATTCGTGATTTCCTGTCAAAGAGGTTACAGTTCTTAGTAAATAACGGAAAGTCATTGAGCAAAACATAAATGATTTTTGGCGTTACTCAAGGGAGTGTTATAGACCCTCTGCTGTTCCTTGTCTATATAAAAGATTTAGGAGACAATCCGAGCAGCCGTCTTAGTTTGTCTGCAGATGATGCTGTCGTTTATCGTCTTGTAAACTCATCAGAACATCAAAAGAAATTGCAAAATGATTGAGAAGAGACATCTGTATGATGCTAAAATTGGCAACTGACCCTAAATAATGACAAGTGTGAGGCCATCCTCATGAGTGTTAAAAGGAATCCGTGAAACTTCGGTTACACAATAAATCAATCAAATCTGAACGCCGTATTTCAACTAATTGCGTGGAAATTACACTTACGAACAACTTAAATTGGAAAGTACACACAGAAAGTGTTGCAGAGAAGGCGAACCAAAGACTGCGTTTTATTGGCAGAATACTTAGAAGGTGCAACAGATCTACGGAAAAGACTGCCTACACTACCCTTGTCCGTCCTCTTTTCGAGTAGTATAGCGCGTTGTGTTGTCCTTACCATAGTGGATTAACGGAGTACATCGAGAAGGTTTAAAGAATAGCAGCACCTCTCATACTGTCGAGAAATCGTTAAGAGAGTGTCACGAACATGATGCAGGATTTGGGGTGGACATCATTAAAACACAGGCGTTTCTAGTTATGGTCGGATCCTCTCACGAAATTTCAATCACCAACTTCCTTCTCCGAATGCGGAAATATTTTGTTGACGCCGACGCAGAAACGACAATTATAATAAAATAAGGAAAATCAGAGCTCCCACGGAAACATGTAGGCGTTCACTTCATCTTGTATTATATCCGCGCGCTGTTAGTGTCTGGAACAATGGAGTATTACTGTGAAGGTGGTTCGATGGACGCTCTGTCAGTCGTTTGAGTGTGATTCGCAGGGTATCCATATAGATGTAGATACATAGTGGGCGAGAAACCTGCATGGGAAAAAAGAACTAACAAAATGATAAATAGTCAAAAATTAACAGGGTTTACATACAGTAATATGTATTAATCAATCAAAACTAAATTAAAGCGTTATAAGATGGTTATTAGACGAGAGGTGACATACAGAAGTGAATTTTCAACGTCACCCAGCAAAATAGAATCTTAAAAGCAGAGCCAATACTTACATAAGAAACATCAGAAGAATGGACAATGGCGGATGTGAACAACGAACTGGGGCCCGTTACATATACGATAAGGAAGAAAGGACCTCTCTTTTTTTGGACAGCAAGAAAAATTATAGAGAAACCTAGAAAGATGTAGCAACAAGTACGATGGATAAGTGAAATAAGGGAGGATATAAAAGAGACAGAGGTATCCGCTGACGATATGCAAAACAAAACAGAAAATTTAAAGAAACTGGAAAAAATTTAAAAATAAGATTTAAGCCGAAAGTAGACAAACGACAAACAATGAAAAGGGTATTTACAGATGAGGAACGACAAAAAATTTGAGAACGAATGAAAAAAATGGGGCAATTCAGGAAGAGAACTCACTGAAGAAGGTGATCAAAAATGAGTGACTGAAGTGGTCCAATGACGCCATAAAAGCGGAAGAGGAAGAAGAATAACCTCAACTTAGACACTCTCTACATCCATGTGCAGAAAATATGGTCTACATATGGATGTACAAGTTGAGGTACATATAACTGTGATAAAATTTGGTTCTTCAGTGGATAGATGTCAAGTTCCTGCTTCAGCACTTTTACATGCTTTAGAGCCTTTCTGTTCTATTCGATACAGATCGTGATAATGCTGACGTCTGGGTTTATATGTAGACGGCTGTATTGACTTACATACCGCATCTCCTGTGGCATGTTGCATGGAGATAGTATACAAGTGCTTCATAATGACTTTGCAGTTAAAACAAACCAACAGCAACAATAGACGACAACATTTTACAGCCTATAACGGATAATGTTTTCTTTCGAAAAAATATATCGAGGCTGTTTAGGAAAGTAGTAAATTAGTAAGGAGTGTTAACCCTTTCGAGAGATGTTACACCTGTGATCGAATCGCCAGATGCACCGTAACACGTCCCCCAATATGGGAACAGACGCCTTTCGTAGCCAACCACTTCGGTAACAGATGCTACTGATTTTTGTAGCTGGAACAACATGTTGACCATGAAGCCGCTTGTTGCAAGTCAGACGCGGCGTCATTGTTGTTTTGCTTTGTGGGTTCTCCTCCCCGACTTAACTACCGTAGTAGAGCTAGTCCGGAGAACACCACAAGTGAAGAAATATCGAGGAAATTGGAATTAGCATACAAATTCACCCAAAACTGATGTAATTCGAGATCAGTGATCACTTTCATTCGAGGCAAAAATTAAACATTACGCAACAGTAATTAAGCTGGAAGCACTGAATAGAGGGTGTGAGCAAGAAGAATTGGAAAAGAAAGGAAGGAAAATACTCAGAAAAATTTAGGGTCCCAAAAGATGAAAGATAACAACTGGACGAAGAGGCGAAATAAAGATCTGTACAGAAACACAGAAACAATCACAGACAATAAGAAAGGGCAGACTAAAGTTTTACGGTCATATTTATATGACTATAGGCTAACGAAGAAAAATTTTAATTTCATTTCTCAAATTCAAAAACACCACGGGATGGCATATAGAGACGAAAAGGGACTTGAGATAATTTTACAGAAGACACAATACAGGGCAGGGAAGATTACGGTATGTTGATAATTTTCACTTTAGGACCATCGTATTACAACTGAAGGAAACACAGTTTTTTTGTCATACGAATTTCGCCATTATTCCCTGCAAAGCATCTTCCGCAGTAGTTCCGTAGATGTTATTCTGTACGTTGTGTTTTTGGTCCATTTTTTGGCGCTTTTCTTCTTATAATTTCCATTTGAATTTTTTATTTACTTATTTTCCTTTGCAGAGTTCATAGTACTGAACATTTGTTTCGATGCTCCGAAAACAAGTGTTCAGTTTCTAGTGCTGCGAAGTCTGAAAAGCAAAATTTCATATCGTAAGATGAAGAACAACTCCAAAAATGGAACAAAACTACAATGTGTAGAAGAGCATTCACGGAACCTGCCACTGAAGACGCCTTACACAGAATAAAGGCGCAATGTGAATGGCACGAAAATTGTTACATTCAGTTGTAATTAGACGATCCAAAAGAAATACACGTTATCAGCATACCGTAATTAGACACAACGGAGGGCGACAAAAGTTGAGGAACAGGGAACGTTTCAAGCTATCAATACTGCGAAATTTCCTCTCCAACAATAAAACTCACAACCTAGGAGGGTGATGTCAAATGAACAGAGGGTGGCCATCAGCCAACGAATGAAGAAGTAAATTTCCTTTACTACACGTCCATGGTCAAAAATATTTTGTCGTCAGACTACCGGTTTCGATCTCTAAGGGTCATCTTCAGGTCTGTTTTATAAAAACGTGTCCTAATGTACTGGAGCCACAGTGGCGTAGTCAAATGTTCAGCACAATATCGCCATCAGCATTATCAAATATATACAAAAAAAAACAGCATATGCAAGAGTCATCTTGTCAGCAAAACAAGTTTTAGATAGTAGTGTTGCTGAGAAAACGACTCTTGCATATGCTGTTATTTATACATATTTGGCGATGCTGGTGCTGATTTTGTGTTTAACATTTGATGATGTTTCCAGTACATGAACTGTTTCTAGAAAACAGATCTGAAGGTGGTCGTTGTAGAAGGAAACCGGTAGTTTGATGAAAACAAAATGTGAGAGAGCATAGACGTAAAGTAAAGGAAATTTATTCTACATTCGGGTCACTGGTTTATTCGCGACCATGTCGCAGCTTGTGAAGCCATGAAGAAGTGCTGGGAAGATAAGAAGATAACAAAATTTTGTACATGGCCGCTCGTTCAGAGACCGTGAATAGTTACAATCGAAAGAAAAACAGCCCTCCGTCACTGTTTTTAAAGCATTAACCTGGTTTCAATACTGCTAGGAGTGTCTTCCTGAGAATTTAAATTAAAAATTGGTCTATAACATGGTCATAGAATTATGACTAAAAAAATATGATACAGAGTATAGGAGTGGCCGTGCGGTTCTAGGCCCTACAGTCTGAAGCCGAGCGACCGCTACGGTCGCAGATTCGAATCCTGCCTCGGGCATGGGTGTGTGTGAAGTCCTTAGGTTAGTTAGGTTTCATTAGTTCTAAGTTCTAGGCGACTGATGATCTCAGAAGTTAAGTCGCATAGTGCTCAGAGCCATACAGAGTATAAGAACAGAATCATCGTCAAAGACTGGCAGTATTTATATGTCATTAATATATTTATTATTTTATGAATGGCATACAAGTACTGCCAGTCTTTCAAGATTATTCTGTACTTACACTCTGTATCATATGTTTTTAGTCATAATTCCGTGACCATGTTACAGACCAATTTTTGATTTAAATTCTGAGGAAGACACTCCTAGCAGCGTTGAAACCCGGTTTATTCGTTAAAAATGGTGACCGAGGGCTGTTTTTCTTTCAATTATCATCATCATCATCAAGACTGATTATGCCTTTCAGCGTTCAGTCTGGAGCATAGCCCCCTTATAAAATTCCTCCACGGGCCCCTATTCAGTGCTAACATTGGTGCCTCTTCTGATGTTAAACCTATTACTTCAAAATCATTCTTAACCGAATCCAGGTACCTTCTCCTTGGTCTGTCCCGACTCCTCCTACGCTCTACTACTGAGCCTGTGAGTCTCTTGGGTAAACTTGCTTCTCCCATCAGTGTAACATGACCCCACCATCTAAGCCTGTTCGCCCTGACTGCTACATCTACAGAGTTCATTCCCAGTTTTTCTTTGATTTCCTCATTGCGGACACCCTCCTGCCATTGTTCCCATCTACTAGTACCTGCAATCACCCTAGCTACTTTCATATCCGTAACCTCAACCTTGCTGATAGGTAACCTGAATCCACCCAGCTTTCGCTCCCATACAACAAAGTAAAGTTGGTCGAAAGATTGAACGGTGCACAGAGAAGTTAGCCTTGGTACTAGTCAGTACCTTCTTGCTGAGGAGAGTAGATCGTAGCTGAGCACTAACTGCATTAGCTTTGCTACACCTCGCTTTCAGTTCTTTCACTATGTTGCCATCCTATGAGAATACGCAACCTAAGTACTTGAAACCGTCCACCTAACTTTGTTCCTCCTATTTGGTACTCACTCCGTTTATATTTCTTTCCCACTGACATTACTTTCGTTTTGGAGAAGATAAAATGTTCTACCTCGTCTATAATTGGACAAATTCTGTAATTAAAAGTAGTATCGAGGTTGTAAACAGACAGGATTGTCAATTAATTTATTAGTAATGTGGACAAACTGGAATTTTTGTACGTGGTATGCTACTGCCTGGTTGCGATTCTATTTAAGGGCTGTGGCGAGGGACTGGTCACAAGGCATATTTAATCACGGCCGGGACCTGCGCGGAGTGCGGACAAATAGCCTCGCAGAGCAAACCAGATCGGCGCGGGGAGAATTAATAAACACGCCGCGGCGCGGGACGGCAGCGAAGCGGCAGCAAACACCACCTCCTCCGTATGTCGCCGCCCAGCGCGGCCTGTGAGCGCGCAGGACGTTGCAAGAATTTGAAGTAGCTGCGCGCCGGGGGGTGGGGGGCGGGGGGCGGGAGCAGAGACCACGCCGCCAGCCGGTGGGGTGGGGGAAGGCGCGGTGGTAGGGGGCCCGTCCCGGCCACGGCGGCAGCGGCGCCCGGCCGGTGGTGGGGGGTGAGGGGACCCGCGCAGCGCGGTGGTGGGGGAAGCGGCCCGTGGCGGCGCGGCGGGAGGGGGGGGTGGGGGGGGGGGGGGAGGGACGGCTCATTGCCGAGTTACCACGAGGTCGCCAGCGATAGATTTACAACCAACCATCGGCCCGGAGAAGAAACACCGACAGGGCGCGGACCGCCGTTCGGGACTTGCAAGGAACAGCGGATCAACAGCAAGCGTTCGCCGCAGCGTAGCGCCCTGTCACTTCCGGGACGGCCCGTCAACATCGTCACACACGTCGCGGCGATGATCGCCCACGCCAACTCGCCGAGCTCCGCTCCCGTCTCGGGATGAAACTGCGGCGACTTTCCTGTCGCTAAGAACTCGTCACCAGAGTGATAAATCGCCGTTGGCAGCCTCCTCCCGAGTTCTCCGGACGGGCCAGCCTACCTGCAGGACCGATTAACAGGTGACAGCCTCGGATCTGAGAACGCGGAGAGTGTATTCTGACACGTAGCCAGGCGCAAAACACACGACGACTTCGGCTCATCCGCTACGCCGGGAAACCTGCTCCACTGCTGACGCTGGACAAATTTTTTTCCCCCCCGAAGTGGACATGGAGGACGATGCGAGCGATGTACGGATCGCACAGCCGACTGAAGGACTTCCGATCGAGGCTTGATTGCTCTCGAATTGCACGCAGCGCCGTACAACGTGTGTGTGTTGTCTTGGTCTCTGAAACTCTGTTTTGCGTCCGCCCGCCGGGATCTGCGTAGCGCGGCAAAAGCAACAGTTGGCACATTATTAACGGGACAATACTGGCACGATTCTCCACGCCATCTGCCTGTTCATCTACCGTGTGAAACTTCCCCTACAGACCTCTACTGCAGTATATAAAGTCATAAGGTAGCTGTTCAGTAATCAATTCACGTAGTTCTGCCAGTGTCGATATTATATGGAATTAATACACAATTAGTGCAGTATAAAATTTTGTCTAGCCGTAAGTCTGTGTACTGCTTTAGTGGAAAGTAGTATAAGCTACTGTTTCTCAGGCGTCAGACGGCTGCTGACATCTGAGGAAACTAGTGATTACGTACTGCGTTAAAAATAGCTCGCGGAAGGTCGCGCAGCAGTGTTGCAAAAAAACACACGCGAAAGACAGCAATTTCGGAGTAACAGCAGTCGAAACTGTTTGCGTCTTCCAACAGAGCTGCTCCTGGAAGGTAGTATCCTCGATATCTAATTGACGCGTGTGCTGAATCGAAGTAAATGTCATTTTTTTACTTAGTAGTTTAGCGAGTAAATAAAAGACAGACGAGCTTGTTTCGTATGCAGTGAGTGTGGAATGACGGAAGCGCACGAGTTACGAAGATAAACCTGCTGCTGTCAAAACTGACGTTTTTGTCTAAACTGGTGTTTAAAAGTTGTCTGACATTTGTTGTCATAAAACAGGTGTAGCAGTGAAACAATTCGACGTAATTTGACTACTTGTCTGTGCGGGGTATTAGCGTATTTTAGGGTAAAAAAAATAGTACACTGCCTGTGTCGGAAGGAATATTTCTCCTCGCGAGGCAACAGACCAGAGCGGTGAAATATATATATATAGAAAGTGTGCCCTGGAGCGCAAGACACCTGTCGCGTTTATCGGAAGATATAACTGTCGGAGCAACTTGGCAGCAGGTTCGCGAGAAGACGAGAAGAAACGAAGAGAGCGGCGGTGACCACGCTACTCGGCCGTCAGCTGTTTTCCAGGGACGCTTCCAGCTCCAGAAGAAGGGGGAGCGACCGGCGAGAGGGAAAATTTACGACCCACCGGGCGATCAATTATTGTCCGCGACTGGAGGCCAGTCCTACGTGCGTGCGTGCGTGCGTGCGCCACTGCGTAGCGCTTCCAGCACGCTCCGCGCCTCTGCCAGGCGACGGGAAAAGCGGAAAATTGCGCCCAGGTGAGTTTCACCGCCGCAAAGTACCTGTCTGTTTTCATATCATCCTCCTCATTACTTTTTAATTTTTTTCGTTAGTCAACCACTGAGTCCCCGACTATGTTAAACAGTCATGACAACTGCTGCCAGTTTTTTTTTCCGCTTAAACCGAATGTTTTTCATTATTGTGTAGCATCTGGTACGGTTCTCACCCGAACATTTGGCACCAGTAGCTCATTTGCCGTCTCCTAAACACCCCGAACATCATTACAGCTGTTCTGAAGATATTTCGCCTTTTTGCGCCTTTAGCGTCTCTGCGCATTTCCTCTAAATTTTTTTCTGACGTTCCTGTACCTCTCTATTCTTCTGTTCAGTTTGCATGGAATGTGTTTCATTAATTTCGAGTAATTCATACTTCCTGAGTAGCTGTCAAATCGAAATCTAAGCGCATTGTGTATGTGTTTTTTTTTTCTATTTTCGAATGTATTCCTTGTCTGGACACTTTCTTCTTATAATTTGGAACCTATATAAACTGTAGCACCCTTCTCCCTTTTCTAATTTATTCCGTTAGTAAAATTTTCTGTATTTACTTCGTAAGTCAACCATCTAAGGGCTATGATAACTGTTACGACAGTTATGTTTTCTTTTTTTTCGTTCAGTCACATGTTTTCCGTTTATGTGGTACGCCCAGTATGGTGTTCTTTTAAAGTGTGGCATGAGTAGCTCATATTTCGCCTCTGAAACAAACGTCACTACAGCCGTGCTAAAGATATATCGGTTTTCTGCGCTTTTCTCTTCCCTACCCATTTCCCGTACGCCTTTTGTGTCGTTAATGTACTTCGCTAGTCTTGTTTTCGTCTTGTAATCAAATATGTTGTCGTTGCTTTTCATCAGTGAGGAGTTTTCTGTCTCCTTATGTGGCTATAAAATCAAACTCTTTGCCAATTTTGTTTGTAATTTTTTCTTTTTTCCTATTTTAGAATTTATATGCCTTGTTTGGTTTTTATTATACAGATCCTACATTCATAGCATGGGATCTGTATAACTTTCAAGCTTTTTCTCTCTTTTTCTTGCCAATTCATTGCCCTAGTATACAGTTCTTTATTTGCTTCGTTATTAGTCTACCATCTATGGATCCCGATATGCGTCTAACTTTTATGACTGTAGCTGTCATTTATGATCTTCGCTCAAGCCACATCTTTTTCGTTAATGTGATGTATTGAGAACGACGGTTTTCTGAACATTAGGCACAGGTGGCTTATTTATCGTCTCTTGAAAGGCCTAAACGCCATTACAGCTGTTCTACAGATATTTCCATTTTGTCTGTCTTTAGCTTTTGAGCGAATTTCATCTAGGTCTCTTCTGACGTTCAAGTAACTCGATATTCTGTATTTTTTGCTTCAAGTTGAATGTCTTAAGATTCGTTTCATTGATTAGGAGTCATTAATAAAAAAAAGTAGGAAATAAAATCGAACCACACCTTTGTGCATCGTGTCTAATTTTTTCTGCTTTACAAGGTGTTTCTTTGTTGGACCTTATTTTATATAGATCACGTTTTCATAATTTGGAATCTGTGTGTAGTGTAAAATCTTCATCCCTTTGCTTTCTAGTTTATTACGCTGGTAAACATCTCTTTATTTACATCGTTAGTCAACCCCCACGAGACCACAATAACAGTGTAGCTTTTATGACAACTGTCGCCAGGTTTTTTGTCATTGAAGCCTTATGTTTTGCATTAATTAACTGTACCTAGTACGGTGTTCATATGCACATTCCCACCAGTAGCTCAATTTTCTGAAGTTCTGAACGCAACCACTGCTGTTCTAAAAGATATTTTGGCTTCCTGTGTCTTTAGATTTTCTTCCCATTTCCTCTACATGTTTTCGTATTCAAGCCAAATGAATTAAAGGTACGTTTTGTTAATTTGCAGTCATCCATATTATGTTGTAGTAACATCGACCTCTGCCGTTGTGCACTGCTTAATTTTTTTCTATTTTAAAACTTATTCATTAACTGGACTCATTCTTTGGACTCCGTTTTTATTGCCATATTTATTGCAATATCTTTCTCTAGTTTCTTTCTGACTTATTGCGGCAGATGCATATAGACTCAGTCGTTTTATGACAGACTTGCAATGATGAATTTTGGTATTTATGGAAAAATACTTTCAACAGTAAATGATTCGTGTGATTTAGATAGCTGTCAATTATTGTTCTTGCAGCTGTTTGCCTGTGATCCATTTGTCCATATATTTAAAATTATTCACGCGTTTTATTGTTCCGCATCTTGTTTCCAGCTGAGCTGTACTGTCATATTTGACATTACGTCCGTTTTCTACAAAACATATTTTCAACCCAGTTTGTCCTGCTGTGTGTTTTGCCCATTTGTTTTATTGCTATTTCTAACTCTCCTGTCATCATGGCTGTATCATCTGTAAACAGTCTATTTCCACACCACTAGCCGTTGAAAATTTTAATAGGTTCAGAAGTTTGTTTCTTCCGCTGTTCTTGTAATTTTTTCTCATAAGCAATTGGACAAGAGCGGCGAGGGTTTATCCCAGTTTCGAATGCCAATTTCGACTTATCATTATTATTACTACTAATATTACTATTTATTGCTAGTTGACGTCATTGATCTGTCAAATTGTATTCAACTACAATAATAACACAACAATGAAACAGATCTTATAACAACCTTGAAATACAATATCAGTGTTGTTGTTAGTGCCATAGCGCAGAGTTGTAAATTTGGTATCATTATTCTGTGAGCAGAAAACAAAAATTCAGACACAGAGCGTAAAGATTTTTCTGTTAAACAATAAGAGATCTTTCCTTTTAACAGCTCTACTGGAAGGAACTGAAGAATGGTAGCACACTATTTTCTAATGCCCCCATTAGTAAACTACCTTGTATCGTAGTCTATCGACACCTTGGTGTGTCTAGACTGTCGTTATTCCATATTTTGCGATGGTCAATAAGGAGTTTCACGCTGAAAGTGTCAGCTTTACGTGAATGAGGCAGTTCAACTCATGTTATGAGCAATCCAGCAAAGATCTTTTCCTCTTAGATGTAATGATCTCTACTCATTTATTCTGTAGCAACAGCTTCTTCCTGTGCAAATTAAACACACTCACCAACGACAAGCCGATGTTTCGTGCCGTGACAGCAAGTACATGAAAAACGCAGCAACGTGGCATACCTCAAATCGTTCATAATTAGTGTCACCAAACACAATCCCAGTACTTCAGTCGCCTCCTACGTGATCTAGCGGCACTATAAAATTTACAGTAAGCAACTGTCGCTACTTAAACAATGGTCTAAATCGGCTTTTGTTTATTTTTTAGAAATCTTCTGTTACAGTCAAAATAAGAATCACATACAAGCTGCTTCACGAATCTCCGGTATTCGTGTGTTGATATATTTTCTTGTACATTTTTTCGCCTCAGTCTTACGTATGTGTCAGTCATTCGTCGCTTCTTTCACCTCTTGTTTTTATTTGATTTCTTAATATGGCCCGTAGTCGATATTAAACAGTAAAGCGCTGGCGTTCAGTCTTCGGGGTGATGAAAACTTTACTTATGTTGTAAGTATGTCGTTATTGTCTTGTCCTCGGGATAACCCGAAATTGATAACTAAGCCCAATTTCTTGTCAGCCGTCTAGGACTCAATATTTCGGCATGCGTATAAAATATATTAATTTGTTTACACAGATGATTATATTCTTCCGCATTACCTCGTACTTTAAATACTGTTCGTGTTATTCTATTGCCTGGTATGTACCTTAGAATTTTTTATTCCTTATGTCTTCTTTTTTTATGGATTCTAAAATTAGTGTTTAAGGTACATGCGTACACCGCATATGAATTATTATCTTTCAGCGTCAAAAATTACTCTGTTTGGCAAACCTATCAAAATTTTGTAGCGGGCATTGCATACTGAAAGGTAGATATTTGTCGACACATTTTCACGTAAAATGTCGCCACAAACGCCACTTTATCGAGAGAAGAGGCTGCAGGTCGAATATTTTCGTAGTACGCAAGAGTTAATACGAAGAATGACCTATGTCTCATACTCAAAACTGCGGTTATTTTCTCGGTTGTTCCGCATAAAAGCAAATCTTTATAACACAGCAGCGACGAATTTCTTTTTTCTATTTGTTTGGCTTCGTCCTCAGAAGTTAGTTTCACTTTCTTGCAACAGACAGACTGGAAAGAAAGCAGAATGGTTTATTAAAACAGTTACAACAATTTTTTTATTCGCTCTGCAAAGAGTCGGATCAGCGAATGTTCACCCCGACTACTTCTTTGTTGTCCTCGGCTGACACTTGCAGATTAAAAAGTTTCTAAGCTACTACCATATTTTCCTACAATATTTCTCTCTCTCTTTCTCTCTCTCGACAAGACCATGACAACCGCATCAAGAGTACAAGTAAATATTGACCCATCAAAATAGTTCACACAGCCCACAATAAAGTACCCCCGTTTCATCTCAGCGCGTCAGTTTCCAAAGGCGCCACTTCTGTTTTGACGCGCATGTTCTTTAGGATGTTACTTCTGTAAATACCACCATGGAGTGGTGAGCCTCCTAGCTTGAGAAAAACTAAATATTTCAAGGGAATACCTCGTGGATAGCGATTCGTTCTCGTAGGATTATCATTACGGTCGCAGGTACAAGCCACAGGATTAAAAGGGTTAAAAGTTTTTTCGGAATGTTGTGAATGTTTCTAGTGATTTTTCTCACATTTTCATGTACGCCACCGTTCTGTACCCCTTTAATCTAATTTCTTCGAGTGGCTATACACTTTCAGTAAAATTTTGTAGTGTTCTGTCTGAAAAGGAAAAAAAGTAGACAGCGAAATTATCCTCCCTTGCTCTGTATCATTTCCGTTAATTTTGCACAACTCTCTACAAATTATTTCATCTAGGCCGTCTGTCTGTGGCAACTTTTTTTTAATTAATGATTCTCATTCATTCGTTCTCTATCTCTGAACACTGTGCGAACTTAGTCTTTCTCGTGAAGGTATCAGTTTATTCTCTCGGCAGCGTGGCTTCGAGTATGCAAGTAATCGATTTATAACACATACGTTGCCGTTTTTTCTATACTCTTGTAAGATATATTTCGTTAAACTGACATTATTAAACGACAATTTATGCCACCTCTGAACAGTTACAGTTACAAAACGAAGAGGCTACCATGACTCACCGTAGGATTATGGACAATACAATCGCCAGTGCAAATTCTGCAGCACCATGCTCTGTATAAACGTCGGTGTGAACTGCGCATTTGATACGGTTCATCATACACATATGACGTCACAGGTGATAAATGGTGCCGCGTAGCTGAGCGTACAAGAACATTCCTTTGTGGCTGCCAAGCGTCTCTTAACTCAGTGTTTGAGGGCTACAAAAGTCTTAGTGTAATTCGCTGTTTTAAGATAAACGCCAATAGAATAACGTAGAACCCGTAACATATAATTTGCGTTAGTTTCAACTTCAAAATTATGGCCTCATAAGAACGGTTTATTCTACTTTTTAATTACATTTTATTCCACACTATAGAACTTATAACGTGCTTACTTTTTCATTGCAATTATTTAAATGAACTTAATGCTTGTGTAATATAACTTTCCACTCCGGACACTCAGACTCTGTAACTAACCACTTGTTTATACGTTTTATGCAAATTGAACCGCAGTACATTAATTAACAACAACCGTCAAGGGTCTTTAGGTTGAAGACATAATGCAAGTGAAAAAGAAATGTGTTTAAAACAGGTGGTTGATGATGTGCTTAGGCTCCGAAACATTTGCCGTGTATTCAAAAGAAACGCGAGAAATTTTGTAACGGCAAATGTCTTAAACTGAACGCAACAAAGCAAGTGTAAAATATTTCCTCTCAAAGACAGAAGTTCGAGTTACTTCTATTTTCGTCCTGATTTCCAGCTGTAATTACACGCCGGCCTGTGTGGCCGAGCGGTTCTAGGCGCTTCAGTCTGGAACCGCGCGACCGCTCGGTCTCAGGTTCGAACTTGCCTCGGGCATGGATGTGTGTGATGTCCTTAGGTTAGTTGGGTTTAAGTAGTTCTAAGTTCTAGGGGACTTATGACCTCAGATGTTAAGTCCCATAGTACCCATAGGATTTTTTTGGTAATTCCACAACTGACTTGTGGGTTACAAACGAGCCGTATTATATTCGCAATGTTATTAAACACTTCATCTGCTACACCCTTTCACGGCTGGAGGATATTGTCTGACATCCCCCTACTATGACTTTAGATGTTTCGTTTCTGCGGCGTTATAGCAAAGAACAAATCTGTTTACAAGGATGTGAATGACGAATGACTCATTTCTTTGGAAAATAAAAGAACTTTCGATTGCGGATATGGATTTGTCAGGACTGAAATACATATTTTCCTTTCCGTCCAAGCGGCTTTTGTTTTGCGTTGTTTCGTCGTATGCTATATTTACGTCCGTTCAAAAATGGTTCAAATGGCTCTGAGCACTATGGGACTTAACTTCTGAAGTCATCGGTCCCCCAGAGCGTAGAACCACTTAAACCTAACAAACCTAAGGACATCACACATATCCATGCCCGAGGCAGGATTCGAACCTGCGACCATAGCGTCGTGCGGTTCTAGACTGTAGCGCTTAGAAC
Organism: Schistocerca gregaria; assembly: GCF_023897955.1. Lineage (NCBI taxonomy): Eukaryota > Metazoa > Arthropoda > Insecta > Orthoptera > Acrididae > Schistocerca > Schistocerca gregaria. Next base: position 158,536,889 of record NC_064929.1, on the reverse strand, counting down.
CACTCGGCCCCTCCGGCCGGCTTTACATCCGTATCCTTCAAATCGTCGCGAAGTGCATTTCTTTCGCCATCCCCAGGGGAACGATAGATAACAAGCAGTAGTATATTTCTAAATTCTTTGCGTAACAATGGTTTAGGACACTTGATGGGCTAGCGTGGAGCAGTTTGCACGAATCTCTAAGTCCCTGAGTATTCACGCTTTTCAGCATTTATGCGACGCCCTACCGTGGGTCAAACAAACATGTAATCATTCGTGCTGCCTTTTTTTTTTTTTTTATTGTCTTAGCCGGGTCCGATGCGGCACGCCACGAATTCTTCGCTCGTGCCAACCTCTTCATCTCAGAGTAGCACTTGCAACTTGCGTACTCAGATATTTACTGGATGCATTCCAATCTCTGTCTTCCTCTACAGTTCTTACCTTCTACAGCTCCCTCAAGTACCATCGAAGTTATTCCCTGATATCATGACACATCTCCTATCATCCTCTCTCGAGGCAGATTAAAACTGTGTGCCGGACCGAGACTTGAACTCTCGATCTCTGACATTCACGAGCAAGTGATCTACCGTGTGAGCTACCCAAGTACGATTCACGTCCCGTCCTCACAGCTTTGCTTCCGCCAGTACCTCGTCTCCTACCTTCCAAACTTCACAGAAACTCTACTGCGAATCTTGCAGAGCTAGAGCACTCCTGGAAGAAAGAATATTGCGGAGACATGGCTTAGCCACAGCCTGGGGAATGTGTAGAGAATGAGATTTTCTCTCCGCTGCAGTGTGAAAACGTCATTCTAAATCCTGGCTCCACTTCTATGTTTCCCATATGTTCTTTTCTTCGCCAATTCTAGGGATAATTTCCTCATCCCTTATCTTACCAGTCCACGTACTTTTCAACATTCTTCTACAGATGAATATTTCGTCCATATGGGGCGGCATTATGAGTGTTTCGACTGTTGATCAATACATAAAACAGTTTCTGCGTCAGTCACTTGTTTATTTTGCCACTACGCGTTTCGGTGGTTCACATCATCATCATCTTCAGGTGGAGAACTTTTCTTTTACATGGGTGGTGCTGGTGAAGAGTGTAAACGTCTTTTCACAGTCGCAGACCAAGGGCAATGTAGGATATTAGCAAAAGACTCAACACAATCTATACTGTCCATGGTCTGCAACTGGGAAGAGACGTCTTTATTCTTCATCAACACCAACCATGCAAATGAACAGTTCTTCACCTGAAGATGATAAAGTGAACCGTCGAAACGATTAGCGGCAAAATAAGCAAGTGATTGACGCAGCAACTGTTTTATTTGTAAACCTCTATTACACTACATTCCGAACATTTGTCTTCTCTTCTGCTTTTCCCTCAGTTTGTGATTCACCACGAAACAATTCTGTGCTCTAAAAGTACATTCTCAAAAAATTTCTTCCTCAGAGTAACGCTTATGTTTGATATTAGCAGACTTCTCTCGGCCATGGATGCCCTCTTTGCCTTTGCTAGTCTGCTTGTGTCATCCGTTCTTCAAATGTTATTTTTCTTCCTAGATAGCAGAACTGCTTAATTACGTCTAGTTCGTGGTCTCCAACTTCGACATGTCTTATCATTTCCGCTAATTCTAATTACTACAGTTTTTCTTCGGTTTGCTGCTAATCCATATTCACTGCTCATTAGAGCTTCCACTCCTTTCAACAGATCCTGTGACTTCTCGACTTCCAATGAGGACCGCATTGCCATTAGCGAATCATGGCATTGATATCCTTTCACCCTCAGCTTCAGTGCCAGCCTTGAACTTTTCTCACTCTTGAACTTCTCATAGACTGGCCAGTAGAGGCGAAAGACTGAATTCATGTCTTACACCCTGTTTAATCGCCGGCCGCGGTGGTCTCGCGGTTCTAGGCGCGCAGTCCGGAACCGTGAGACTGCTGCGGTCGCAGGTTCGAATCCTGCCTCAGGCATGGATGTGTGTGATGTCCTTAGGTTAGTTAGATTTAAGTAGTTCTAAGTTCTAGGGGACTTATGACCACAGCACTTGAGTCCCATAGTACTCAGAGCCATTTGAACCATTTTTGAACCTCTTTAATCGGAGAATTTCGTCCTTGATCTTTCATCCTTATAGCTCCCTCTTACTTCTCGTATGTACCGTATGTTATCTGTGTACAGCTGCCTCCCTTCTTTCTATATGCGTTAAATATCACCTACTTGATCTATTTTGATTGGGTCAAACACACTTGAGGAATATTCAGGTTTTAATGACTTGATTGATCTCATTACTCTGTGTAACGGTATTTTATGGTCAAAGATGGCTGATTTGTGTTTTCATAGCGTCCCATCAATGTACCAAAGTCTCCCACCAGCTTTACCTACAACTAAACCTATGTGATCATTCCACTCCATATCCCAAAAAATAGCGAAGTCTAGGTTTTTGTATGATTTGATGATTCTCCCGCTTCATTGTGTGACATTACTGATGCGCATGTACTGTATTTACATGTAAAACAGTGGCCAAACAAGTCGGCCGCTGTGGCCGAGCGGTTCTCGGCGCTTCAGTCTGGAACCGCGCGTCCGCGACGTCGCAGGTTCGAATCCTGCTGCGGGCATGGATGTGTGTGATGTCCTTCGGTTAGTTAGGTTTAAGTAGTTCTAGGGGACTGATGACTTCAGGTGTAAGTCCCATAGCGCTCAGAGCCATGTCAACCATTTGGTGGCCGGGCAGCTGTTTACTTCAGTCTTAAAATAATTTCTCTATCTAAAAGCGTCAGTCTGGCGCAACAGTTATTTGCACCAAAGTTCCCATTCGCTGTCGTAATTAATTGCATCTCAGTATTAAATTTCATGTAGCTGTTACGAGAACAGCTAAATTTTGCGAACGGGACTCGTTGGAACGTCTGTGACTCAGACTGTATCGGAGCAAACAATTGCGTTTAAAACAGAGCAAAAGGTGTCGTTTCCATCCCCGAGAAACGATTACGCAAAAACAGGACAGTCATTGCAAAGTCAATCGCAGAGTTTTTCATTAATACTGGACGAAGTAATATCTGTATTTGTACTGTCACATCATACAAGCGGATCCGCCAAAGAAATTTGGGAATAAATTCTAACGCAACGACGCCTGTATAATTGCTCAAGAGAAACCAGGCAATTAATATCTTCGTCTCGGAACTATCTTCCAACAAGTTTTTTATACATTTCCAGCTGCGACACGAATATGATTTTGTTATTTTTAGGTACGCAGTCTTTTGTGTAATTCCATTTCGTGCTGCAATGAACTGAAATGCAGCATCTTAGAGTCTATCCATTTACAGTATGTGGCAATTCGGCACTGAAATGGCACTTTCTGAATGATTGTGTATCCTGTGCAACAGGAGCAGTTACGGGTAACCTTCGGATTGGAAGTTGGAGCTCTCCACCGATTACTTATAGTGGATTTATAGTGTTATTGACTTTGTGAATTACAATTATTGTATGACATCGAAGACTAGTTCTCGAGTACTGTGTGGTGTTTCCAGATGGAAAAAAAGTGTATTACTTCGTTCTTTTTAAATTGACGCTCTCAGTCACTGAATAACTAGTTGAAAAATTACATCCGAGCAAACTAAACCTCTCGTTGCATTATTATTGTTGACAAAGTGAAGAGAATTACTAGTACTAGAATCAGAGTACTCCTAATAATTCAAGTGAGTTTTGCGCATACATCAAATATCGCTAAACAATGGTATTTGTAGATTCTTCTTCGCAAATTGCCAACTTGTGCACAGTACGGAATAATAAGTGCATGGCATGGTGCAAGGAACTCAGTTACATTCCACTAGAACGGAAATAGAGACACACATTCCTGTCGGAATATGTCATTTATCATTCTTTACTACGCGGGGTAAATTTTCTGGATTGTCAACATGGAAAAAAAATGCAGTGTCTACTGCTGGCTTGGGAAAATAAAATATTGTTGTTTGATGGTATCGTAAGCGGTGGCCAGTTTATCAACATTTCTGTGTCCTCACTCGAAACCATAATAATCAAGAAAATGCCGTTCGCTTATAAAGGTCCAGAAAAACAAAGTGTGAATCTTTGTTACTGATTTTCCAACAGGTTCGAAAATTTAACTTCCTCTTATCGGCGAAATGAGCTTCACTGACGCCTTAAAACAATGTGCCTTACCGGGTCTCGAACCAAGAAAGAAGTCAGGACTCACAACGTCTTCATCAGTAGGTAAAATTCACCTGTAAACGTCCCTGTACTGGCTATTGTTTGATAGCAATTCTAGGCCTCCCAAGTACATTGTAGGTGGTAGACAAAATGACAAAAGAATTTTACTTTGGGGCTGGTCCATTATAGAAACGTGTAGTAGTCCAAATAATGCATGGGAACAATAAAGAGGTACCTCAGCTTTAGGTGCTAAGGAAGGGGCATAAAAGACACAATACATCAGACTTGTTATTTCCGAAAACGGCGTGAAAACGGGCAACTTTCTGATTGATTCTACACCAGTGTGCAAAGTACTGAATTGCTTTCAAGCAAGGAAATCAGAGATATTCCTGAGGGCAGTGTACCGTAGGTCCGAAGGAGCTGTTACTGAAGCGACGACAGGAAGAATAACCGTAATTTGTCTTCAGAAGTGTGAGGGAGAATTATGCGCCCCGCTTCACTGTGAAGTTTTACCTTGCCGGAGGTCTTCCGGCATGAATTAGCTTCTAGAGGACACCTCTTGTCTCCCCGAAGTCATTATTAGTATTTTAACCGCTACCTGTTAAATTATGGTTGAATCATTTTGCATTGCGCTCAGTGACATTTTGCACTGAATGGACCTATTTTCAGATGTACTTCCAACAGAAACATGCGTCCAACCTGTTATTCTGTAATTGCAGAAACTTCATGTACAGCGATGTCTCCTAATACTAAATTAAAAAGGCAAGTTGCTTTGTGTTAGGTGCCAGAATTTGTGTGGGCTGGCATGCTTCATTCCCAAAAACGCCCAAAGACGGACAAACAGGATTCAGTCCGTCATAGTGTGTAAAATAAGAGAAACATTTTGCCGCATTGTTGTAGAAATTAGACAGTTAGTTATTCTGGCGAAATAAAAGCGTTTTGTATGAACACACACACACACACACACACACACACACACACACACACACACACACACACCCGATGGAGCCATGCTACAAACTCACTGGTTCTTTCCACAGATAACATTTTCCTTCCTTCGTATTTTTATAGATCCATAGCGGGTTTTCTCAAACGTCATTGACATCTTTTCCTGTCATTATTTCTCAACAAAGTTCTAATGAGAAAAAAAAGTGTCTAAGGACAGATAAATGTAACGATATCGGTATTGATTGCAGCCGCATCTAAGTTTTGAAAAGCTGATGGTTTTCTCGTTTGAAACTAAAGTTCAGGTTGGCTACCGTTACAATCAGCTCCGTCTAATTCTAGTATTAAGAAAGTTATATTCTACTGTTAGAAAATTTTTTCACGTTAGTTACTGCGAAATTAAGTATGATCCGTCTATAGTACACGCTTATTTGAACAGGTTCTTTTCCAGCACCGCTCGTTGAGAAGTCTATTATTTTTCTCCTATCTCATACATAACCTAATTCACCGGAGACTTACATCCAGTGCTCAGTAAGTTTTAATCAATAGTCTAAAACGGCATGAGACCAATAACGAAATTTACCCTCATTCGGGAGAAAAAAGGGCTCTGAAATGAGAGGCATATAGTCCGCGTGATGATACTTAAAACAAGATAATTCGGAAACAAATATTGCAATGGCATTTTAGACACAATCCTCTGCCGTAATCAACAGGTAATTTTTCTGTTGACTTTTGAAAATATTAGTAATTGTTAAACGTCAGTGCCATAGTTCTGTTAAAAAGATATCAGTAGCTCAGAGTGTGAAACAAAAAATGTTGTTGTAATATTCGTTAGCGGGCCAGTGGTACTCACTTATCCTCAACAGTAAGAAAATTAAGCGTTAGTTTTTGGCCTTGTATGTGACACGTGTTCATTTTTTATTTCTCAGGCAGTAGAAAGATGACCCCTATTAAATGAGATCAAAAATACGCTGGTTATATAATAACTGGAGTAGGGTAGCTGTCATCCAGCATTCATCTTGATTAGTTACTCATTATACAGCAAGTAATGGAGAAATTTTAATACTTTTTTATCATCATCAGTTTTCTGCTGTATTAGCAGGTCCTTTGCCTCTACATTTTCTGTGACCCATTGCTTCCTTCTTAAGGCTGCTGTACTTTGTACCGTCCATCGCGTCATCCAGTATCTGAAATCTCTTCCTTTCTCGCTTCCTTTTCCCTTCTACATAATCTTCTAAAACTGTTTTTATCAGTTTATCATTCTTTCTTAATATATGTCCAACGCAATTTCTTTTTCTTCTTTTTTATTACATCTAGTAACTGTCTTTTCTCTCCCACTCTTCTCAGTACCTCTTCATTTTTTACTCCGTCCATCCGACTTATTCCTCCATCCTCCGCCATGTCCACATCTCAAAAGCCTCCAGCCTTTCTCTGTCTTTCTTCCTCAAAGTCCATGTTTCAGCGCCATACAGAACACTCCATACAAGACATTTTATGAGTCTCTTGCTGAGTTCTCTGTTCAGACGGCTGCAGAAAATCCTCCTTTTTTTAATAACAGATATCAGGAAAGCCATTTAACAGATCTTCACATATTTGTTCTTTTCGTTGCTGGACCGTGTCCCGCAATAGCACATTAATTTCATCTGTCCTCTTGACCATGGAGAGAGGATGCCAACACTGTTCTCATTTGCCAGCCATGACGAAATATCTGAGAACATTGCAATACTCCTTTTTGCGTCACGTGAAACATCCTTCTTGTAATACAAACCTATGAGATCATTTCACTTCATATCATGACAAATTGTTAGTCTGGAGAACTTGAGTGCGTCGACAGGTACCAGTTGCGACTTATTGATATTGTAGCCACACCATAATATACTTTGGCCTCCTACTGAATTGCAGTATTTTACATTTCTGAACATCCAAAGCAAGTTACCAGTCTTTGCACCACTTTTAAATTCCGTATCGGACGCATTATTGGCACAGCATTACGTGCATTATAGATATCTGCAAACAATTTAACATTAGAGCCAATATTGTCTTTAATACACAACATGAACAGTAAGAGTCCCGACCAAATTTCCTGGCGCATCTCTAAGTGCCACATCTGTCGACAATTCCCCATCCAAAATAAAGTGCCGCATTCTCTCCACCGCTGTCTAGGACGTCTCCAGACACAGGTCTGCTGGTCATCAGGGCTCAGCTGGAAGCGAGACTCTCATCACCACTGAAGACAATCCTACTGCAGTTAATGAGATTCCAGGCCAAAGATATGCCTGCAGACGCTTCAGACAGAGGTGGGATACCAACTTATCTGTCGTCCTCTATACGGCCCGACAACCAGGGATGGTGGTCTAGAGTGTCATTTCTTTTCGTAGCAGGACCCCTTTCTTTGTCATCCGCGGCAGTCTTTACAGCACAGCGGTACGTCGACGATGTTCTACGCCCCGTTTTGTTGCCCTTCATGCCAAGCCATATTGGGTTTATATTTCAGCAAGATAACCCCCGCCCTCTTAGTAGTAGCCATCTTGGGCTTATATTTCAGCAAGATAATGCCCGCTCTCTTAGTAGAAGCCATCTTGGGTTTATATTTCAGCAAGATAATGCCCGACCTCTTAGTAGAAGCCATCTTCGGCTCATGTTTCAGCAAGATAACGCCCGCCCTCTTATGGCCTGTCTTTGTGCTTGCTAGACCCAGATCTTTCCCCAGTAGAGAACATTTGGAGGATCATGGACAGGGTCCTCGAACTAGTTCGGGATTTTGGTGATACAACTTTTCAACCGGGCAGGACCTGGCACGATGTCCCTCAAGAGGACATCAAACAAGTCTATGGATCAACGTCTAGTCGAATAATTGCTTGCGGTAAGGGCCAGAGGCTCAATTTGTGAAGCTCTCTCTTGAATGAATCATCCCATTTTTCTGATATAGTGATCATTTCCTTCTCTGCACCTGCCGCATATGTACATCACATATCCCATCTACCGATTTCCGTCCCATCGCTACTGTTCATTCGATTTTTAGAATTTTGGCACTGGACGTGTTATCGAAAATAACCACTGCAAACAGATGGCATCATACGGGAATAAAATGCGAGGGGGTGCTGAAGCAAGCGCATTTGTCTCAAGTACTCAGTTGAGACAAGAAATTCGATCGTGTAAAAGGGGCTTTAGAGAACCGCATCTGCATAAACGGCGTTTAGCGGTGTGAAGTACGGGGGCGGCCAATGCGGGAAGATGGGGCCCGAACTGCGGTCTAAATCGACGCAAATTACGCGCCGTTCTTGTCGGCAAGAGAAAAACAGGTGTGTAATCATGGACGGTCGGGTGGTGACACGCTACAGACGCACACTTAAATGCCTGACGTGTGCGCTGGTGAGGGCAGTAGCTCGTCACAGACCGCACGTCTTCTAGTCACCTAATGTACTCTCTCAGGTTCAACCGAAGGCCGTCATTAACTGCTGGTGTTGTGTGGTGGTCCAGCCATCCATACATCGCTTTAACTTCTTACACGGTTTGCTCTCGTCAGTTTATAAAATTGGTCCAAGCAGAGCACTCTCTCTTCAGTCTCTTACTATCCCAAAAATTCTGCCTTCTTTGCGGAATAATTGGAAGATTCCACGTTACTAGATTTCCGAAAAGCATTTGACGCGGTGCCCCATTGCAGGCTGTTAACGAAGGTACAATCATATGGAATAAGTTCGAAGGTAGTGACTCGAAGAATTCTTAAGTACTGGATCCTAGTATGTTGTTCTCGACGGCGAATGTTCATTAGAGACAAGGGTATTGTCAGGAGCGCCCCAAGGAAGTGTGATAGGAGCGCTGTAGTTATCTGTATATGTAAATGATTTGGCACATACGGTGGGCAGCAGTCAGCGGTTGTTTGCTGATGATGCTGTGGTGTAGGGTAAGATGTCAAAGTTGATTGATTGTAGGAAGATAAAAGATGACTTAAACGAAATTTCTAGTTGGTCTGAGGAATGGCAGGTAGCTCTAAATCTGGAAAAAATGTAAGTTAACGCGGATCAGTGAGAAGAACAAACCGGTAATGTTCGGTTACAGTATATTGTTCTTATTTACAAGGGCGGTTCGGAATGTAACGACCGATTGGTCACGAAATGGAAACCGCAGCTAAATCCGATGCGACTTTGCACAGGTGTGTTGGGCAGTGTCTCTAGTATTCCTGTTGAGTGCGTCACGTCGCTCTTCTAAGTTCTGAGTACACAGTGAGCACGGAGAGATGTCTAGAACAATGTGTCCCGCCGCCTATGGTGCCTGCTGCGCCTGATTCCATGCAACCCCGCATAACGTACATGTCATGCGGTTCCTTCTTCATAACAATTTTCGGTCGCACACTGCAGGGGCAATGAAGACATCTCAACAGCGTTTTCAGTGGGAAGTATTTATCAAGTATACAATCCGGACTTGGCTCGCTGTGAGTTTCTTCCCCACTAACCTGAATCATTGACTATCAAGGTAACACTTTGGCACAGACAATGGGCTGCAGTTCAGCGTAGAAAATGGTTGGAAACCACAGGAGGCTATAGCGAGAGTATAGGAGAGTTGGTACAACGCTACAACAGATAGTTCAGGGAGGCGACTACGCAGAGAAGTAACTGGAAGATGTAGCTCCATTTCGTGACCGATAGTTCCTTACTTTCCGAATAGCCCTCATATTTAACTACAGTGGAAAAAATGTCATAATTCTCTCTTAAATCTCACAGGGCAGTCTATATATTTTACATGATATTCATTGGGATGACTGTGTTAAAAGATCCTGCAAATATAGTTAAAATAATAGCAATAGTGTTAACGGTAGTAGCTATAGTAGAAAGTGATCAGTGTTCTGTCTAGTTTGGAGTAGCCCACCACGAATTCCTCTCCTATGCTAGCCTCTTCATCTCAGAGTAGCACTTGCAACCTATATTCTCTGTTATTTGTTGTATGTCCCCTACAGTTTCTGCCCTCAACAGTTTAGTGCTATGGACGTTATTCGTTGATGTCTTAACACGTGTTCTTTCATCCTGTCCCCTCTTCTCGCCACTGTTTTCTACATATATTTCATTCCGCGCCGATTCTGCAGAGCTCCTCTTCGTTTCTCATCAGACCACCTAATTTCCAACATCCTATTATAGCACCACATCTCAAACACAGATTTTTTTCTGCGTTTTCCGCTACCATACAATGCCGTGCCCCAAACGTTTATTCTCATTAATTTCCTCCCCATATTAACATCAAAATGGCTCTAAGCACTATGGGACTTAACATCTGAGGTCATCATTCCCTAGACTTAGAACTACGTAAACCTAACTAACCTAAGGACATCACTCACATCCATGCCCCGGGCAGCATTCGAACGTGCGACTGTAGCAGCAGCGCGGTTCCGGACTCAGGCGCCTAGAACCACTCGGCCACAGCGGCCGGCTTTCATATTAAGGCCGACGCTTGACACTAGTAGATTTATTTTGGCCAGGAATGCCCTCTTTCTTTCTTCTGTTCTATTTGCTTCATGCGCCATGCCTTATTATTCTTAAAAGCTGGCAAAATTGTTAATCTGTTTCGTGGCCACCAATTTTTGTGTTAAGTTTATCGCTAATTCATTTCTATCACTCGTTATTACAGTCATCTTTCTTCGTTCCCTTTTTTTTTATTATTATTATTTTCACCCCGTAGTCTCTGCTAACTTCATTCCATCCAACTGCACATACAATTCTTCTTCACTTTCACTATAGATAGTAATATAGTCAACTAACGTTATCACTGATACCCTTTCACGAACTTTAACTCAATCTTAAACCTTACTTTTATATCCGTTCAGTGCAAACGGTTCAAGGCGCATGACCGCTCCAGCTCGGCAGTCAACAGTTACGGTACTGTTAGTTAGGTAGGCCAATCCAAGGCAAAACTGTCGGATGGGAAAAATTGGTTTTTAATTGTCATGAGGCCAAGAAACGCGAAAAAAACAAACTGGCATCTGTTTTTAAGTGTCGTGAGACTGGAGCAAGATAAGTTCAATACACTGTCGATTGATTACTGCCACGAGTTGAGATCGAAAAGCACACGTGAGCTGGACGGCCGGACTGTAGGGAAATGACGGATGGTAATTCTAGTATTTCCGAATCGCCTCTCCAGCACCCACTTCGCTGGCTGTGCAAAGTGTGGCCATTTTCCACAAAAATGATGCTATCCACACGTCCTCGCTGTTGAAGCGTTGGAATGACGTTGATGCGCAGAAAATTCTAGTAGCCTCTAAGTGTGACGGTACAGGTAACAGCCAGCCGCTGTGGCCGAGCCGTTCTAGGCGCTTCAGTCCGGAACCACGCTGCTGCTACGGTCGCAGGTTCGAATCCTGCCTCGGGCATGGATGTGTGTGATGTCTTAAGGTTAGTTATGTATAAGTAGTTCTAAGTCTAGGGGACTGATGACCTCAGATGGTAAGTCCCATAGTGCTTTGGCCATCTGATACAGGTAACAGGACATGCACGACTCATCTCCTCCAAAAACTCCTTACGATAATCGATGCCGTCAACCTTCACCATCTAGTCGCCTTTGCAGGATGTACGTGCTAATTTTTCGGTTGCCCATATTCTCCAATTCTGCGTATTTGACATGTCCTTGGAAATGAGCTTCGTCTGTTCACAGAATGTTCTGTGGTCACTCAGTATCCACCTCCATGCGAGCAAGAAGTTCCAGAAAAAACGTTTGTATTGGTGGCAGGTCAGCAGGGCGGAGCTCCTGAACAGGGGTGATTTTGTATGGATAGGATTACAGGACGTCTCGTAGGATCTTATGCAGTGTGCTCACAGGAATGTCTAACGTTCGGTCCGTTCCCCATGCACAGCTTGCTTGCACATCACTGCTCGATCCCTCCTGCTGTGCTCTGGCCACATCTTCAGCCGACCCAAAATCATCTGCTTTCCACCCTCTGTCGCGTTGCACTTCAAAAGAATGTGTCTTTTCGAATTTTCTAATCATTTTCTCCTGGTCCTTAGCAGACATTGGACCAATGCCTGTTCTCATACCCCTGAGTGTACGGAACTTCTGCAGGTCTACTGCCGCACAGTCACCACTCTTGTAAAAGGGCTCCTTCGTGGAGGCAGCCACATTGGGGGTCTCGAACACAAACTGAGGAACAGCCGTGGTTCAAAATGGTTCGAAGGCTCTAAGCACTGTGCGACTTAACACCTGAGGTCATCAGCCCCTTAGACTTAGAACTATTTAAACCTAACTAACCTAAGGACATCACACACACCCATGCCCGAGGCAGGATTCGAACCTACGACCGTAGCAGCAGCGCGGTTCCGGACTGAAGCACCTAGAACCGCTCGGCCACAGCGGCCGGCAACAGCCGTGTATCGCGTGTTTGTTGGTGTGCCTAATCTGAAGACTACAACGGGATCTACTGGTGAAATTTTCGTTTTTCTTTTCCATCATTTCATTCCATGATGTTTCCGCCTGCGTCAATTATATGCTGCCCACATTTGACGCCATTCTGAGCAGTGGTTCTCTTTCTGTAGCGTTTTGAAATTGGGACTTTTAATTATGGATATCCTGTATTAAGGCTTAATGTGCTACTAGCGACGTAGTTACTAGAAAAGTAGCACAATCTACAAATTTGGGGAAGAATCAGAAAGAAAGCCGGCCGCTTACTTTTAACAGAAACTATCCCCGGCAGAGGTTAGTCTTCCCTAGTGTGTGTGTGTGTGTGTGTGTGTGTGTGTGTGTGTGTTTGTTTTTGTCCTTAGGATAATGTGGGTTAAGTAGTGTGTAAGCTTAGGGACTGATAACCTTAGCAGTTAAGTCCCATAAGATTTCACACACATTTGGCGTTTGCCTCAAAGGATTGATGGAAGCCACGGAAAACGTGAGTACGGATGGCCAGACATCGTGATTTTTAACCACTCCCGAAAGCAAATATAGTGTCTCGTCGCTGCGTTTTCTTTATTTGAAGCAAAAGCAAAAATAAAAGCATTAAATATGACTGGAGTAATAGCTCGTCGAACCAGCTTTGCAAGCGCTGTTATGGTAACCCTCCGAAACTAGATCCTTGTAATCTAAATTGAGACTTAGAGTACTGGCAAAATGTTAGTTTCCTCAACAGTAAGAATACGCTTAACAACAAAAATTAAAGATAGAGAGGTATTTATATAAACTGCAAAAATATGAAGAGGTCGCCGGCCGCGGTGGTCTCGCGGTTCTAGGCGCGCAGTCTGGAACCGTGCGACTGCTACGGTCGCAGGTTCGAATCCTGCCTCGGGCATGGATGTCTGTGATGTCCTTAGGTTAGTTAGGTTTAAGTAGTTCTAAGTTCTAGGGGACTGATGACCACAGCAGTTGAGTCCCATAGTGCTCAGAGCCATTTTTATGAAGAGGTCCTGACTAATGTTGTACATAAATGTAAACCACGCGAGAAGCACCGGTTGAAGAGCGTCAACCTGCGGGTATGTTTATCGTTATTATTCAAATCAAATGGCTCTAAACACTATGGGACTTAACATCTGAGGTCTTCAGCCCCCTAGAACTTCGAACTACTCAAACTAACCAACATAAGGACATCACACACATCCATGCCCGAGGCTGGATTTGAACCTGCGACCGTAGTAACAGCGCGGTTACGGACTGAAGCGCTCGGTCACAGCGTCCGCTTTCTTTTTTTCTTTTTTTTCCCTACCAGGTAAAGCTTTTGTGTTCTGTCGACAGTTGGTCATTATCCTATTTCAGACGGAATAGGACACTGAAATAGATGCTCATTTTGATGAGTCAACGTTTGTGAAATTTCCAGAAGCGATATGGGACGTAAACAATAGGCAGGATCCAACGTGTCCTGAACTACTACAAAATTAAATTGCTGTTTGCTTGAGGAGAAGAGAAATGTTCAGTATTGCCCCCTTCTAATCACAATATCAGTTACCATGTATGTTGGTAAGGACTGACATTTTCTAGATTTCAGAGTGCCGTTGTCGTTTTATTTCTTATTTTAAACTGTGAATGCATATTTCTGACGTAAGACGTGGCAGAATTCTCAGAGAAAGAATAAGAAGAACGTACGAAAACGGCAAGCTTATTTCGTGTTATCTGTGGGTAACAGCGTGAAAAATAAATGAACCTTAGTCCCAGTGAACTGATTCGTTTATCTTAGCAAGTAATTAACGATGCTGTGGATCAGATTGCTTGAGCGATATGTGTAGAAGAAAGTGATACGCCAGAAATCGTGCGCTCCGCCACGTGAGGTATGTGGTACGGTACGTCTGAGGGCAGAGCAGATACACGAAGCAAAAACCGGGAAAAATTAATCATCTTGCGACAAGTTATTCAGACGTCACTTTAATACCAGTTAAACATCAGAAAAAAAGGTAAGGGACCCGACAGTGCTCTAAAGGGGGAAAGACCGGTTTTCTTACGAAATACCTCCCCGCTTTTCGCAGTACGGACTCTGATGATCAATAATACACGTACCTCTGTCTCGCCTTAGCGCTCACTGCAGCAACTAAGCATATATATGTGTGTGTGTGTGTGGGTGGGTGGGTGTTTATATTAGATACACAGGCGATGACAGACGTAGGCAGATATTCCTTATGCGTAACTTACAAATTTCGGCAGCCGCTTACTAATCCTTACAATACAGCGAACTTGGAAGTTATCGAGACGATACTTAGGGCGGCGTAACTCATTCGGTAAAAGCAGAACCCTTATAGAATCACTGTGTTGACCTTTATCTGTCAGCCTGTCCGACTGTTAAAACCCTATTTTCTCAGGACGGGGTAGAGGTATAAAGGTGAAATATTTATCTCAGGTATTGAGGTCTACGATTCCTTGCGAATGTAAGGCATTTAAGTCAATGCAACCAAAATATACGACCATTAATGTCATACATTTTGATACTCGCAAATTCACTCTCCAAAACCAGTTGGCAAGAAGCAGGTTTCACAGTGAAAGTAAAGGAAAAAATCCGGAAACATCGCGTTCAGTTTATTTGAATACATTGAAATATCTCGAAAAACTACGCATCGCATCCAAACAGTTAATGTCTGAATTATGTTGGTCTCGGAAGAGAACATCAAATGATACCAAACTCGACCCTCCACCCCACCCCGTGCGTTGGGGCAGGGAAGCAAATCTTAAACGGCAACCCCCATTTTTTATCGCAGAATATAATTCTACGTAAAAAATACCTAAGTTTTGTCTGGAGCATTTTTTGGGTTCGCGAGAGATGGCGCTGTAATCGGAAAAATCAAAACGGTAGAAAATCTTATGGTACCCAATCACACTTCAATTAAAACCCCTTCTCCACGCTGTGAGGGTAGGAGAGGCAATTATTTCATAACTTGGAATGGGAAATCCCATTCTCAGTGTTGCATTCCTCCAACAAATCGAAAGGAATTACTTTTGAATACATTATGGGACTGAAAGTGATCAATGTGTTACAAATATTTACTATTAAGATCAGTCTTGATCACAATTTATTTATTACGGTGACCGGTTTCGACAACTACTGTGGTAATCTTCAGACCAACGAGTAGGAACCTCCTTTTCCTGGAGAATTCTCCAGCAGGAGGAGGTTCCTACTCATTGGTCTGAAGATTACCACAGTAGTGATTGAAACCGGTCACCGTAATAAATAAATTGTGATCAAGACTGTTTTTAATAGTAAATAAAAAAAAGTCGAAAGGACTGCTCGACGCGCCGTGGTGGCCGTGTTGCGAACTATGCCTTATCGTAACAGACAACGGAGTCCCATCAAAAGTTACGAAAAAAATTGCATGTCCTACCCTCGCATCGTGGATATGGGAGGCTAATTCAAATGAAGCATACGATTTTCTACCCATTTTGATTGTTTCCAATTACAGGGCCTCTGTCGCGTAACGAAAGAAATTTTTCAGACAAAATTTACGTATTTTTTCCCGTAGAATCCGAATCTGTAATAAAAAATGGTGGCTCCTATCCAAGATTTAGAAATCCCTACCGCTCCCTCCAAACACGGGGTAGGGTGAGTTGTTGAGTTTGGTATTATTAGATGTCCCCTTCAGACACGAACAAAATTTCACTATAAATTTTTTGGATCCATTATGTTATTTTCAAGATATTTCAATATCTCAGGATAAATTTGACACCTTATATATGCCATTTGTTGACGATCTGTCTGCCTGTGAAGACCCATCTTTCCAGGGAACGGGTAGAGGTAGGAACTTGAAATTGATTTTAAATACTGAGATCTACAGTCCCTGGGCTGCGTAAATAATTTATGCTCCTAAGTCACTGCACTCAAAAGATACGGCTATACATACGTCACTTACTTTGGAACTCACCAACTCACTTGGCAATACCTATTGTCGAATTGTCTTTACACATGTCCTGCCTGATGTCTAGCAAATAAAGAGTGTGTCTGGAAATCGAGAGCTCGTAAAATCGAATGTCAGTCGGACCACGGATTTTTCAGTCTTCGTTTTCACTTGGCCTTCACCCTTCAACAGTGTGAGAAGCCGCCAGAAACAACACGTAATTCGGATTGCACGTTAAACTGTAGGTCTCCTTTCCCCAGTTGCATTACTGGGGTAGGTCAGGGACATGCATTTCGCTGAAGTGGCTTCCAATTGAAAGAATTGCACCGGGCCATTGGGCAACACGAAATAATAATAATAATAATAATAATAATAATAGTAATAATAATAATAATAAAGTATGTACCGGGGCCTTCAGAGCACGCGTCCTATTGCTATTTGTCTGGTTTTCTTGTTGTTCCAGTCGATCTGATACAGCAGAACTGCTCCCGTTATCTGTTGAACTGTTCTGTCCAGTTGCTCTAAGCATATCAGTAGAACGTCGGTCGGGCGTTACGCGAAGAAAAAATGCAAGTTCTTCGGTTGTAAATCATCAACATAGCAATCTCCTCTATGCAACGTCTTTATGCAACATGAAGTATGCTTTTGCACTTACAGCGAAACTTCCCATAGTGCTTGAAAAACGAGAAAAAAGTAAATCGAACAGTTTTCGATATAGTGTTAGAGAAGTACACTGTAATTTAAGTGGTCTTAGAGATGAGAAATCAGGAGACCAGACAGTATGGCAGCATATTAGGCAATATAAGCCATGCAACCTGAGTGAGACACGGAGGGAAAAAGTCGTAAGGAAGACTGAAACAGGTTTATATAAAACAAATAACTGAAGACGTTCATTGGTACTCAGGTTAAATCTAGCAGCCTCATTCGTTTTTGCTGCTTTTAATTCCATCAGCTAATACACTTTTTCTCCTGTTATAGCCACTACTGTTTCCACTATTTGGCCGGCCGCGGTGGTCTCGCGGTTCTAGGCGCGCAGTCCGGAACCGTGCGACTGCTACGGTCGCAGGTTCGAATCCTGCCTCGGGCATGGATGTGTGTGATGTCCTTAGGTTATATTGGTAAAATGAAGGAGGTTAAAAAATTTCGATGTCATAGAGAGATAATGAAAGAAAATAGTTTGGGAAGAGCTGGTAGAGAGGAAAGGCTACGCACAATGCGAAGGACATATGGTAAAAGTTAAGATCTTTACATAAAAAACTTTAGTGTAAAAGTGCAAAAATTAAGGCAGTGCGGTACAGTAGTGAAGCGAGAACGCCTATTTTCAAGTGAGTATCTAGCGTTAACTATACTACAAATAAATTAAAAATACCAGAAAGGCAAATGATGAGGAAAAAAATAGGCCCACGAAAAGCTATGGATGGTTAGAAATTACGAAGTCACGATGAAATTGATCTAAACGTAGAAAACGTCTCAGAAGTAATTAAAAAACGTTTAATGACATTTATATCAAACGCAAGACAGAAGATAATTTGTGAGGTACGAATTCAACAAAAAGCTGGATCCCCGAAGTAAAAGGATTTAGAAAACAAAATATTATAGCTGAAGGAACAACTGCCGCATAAATGTTTAAGGGAAAAGTTAATAATTGGCAACCAATGCTGTACAATCGCAATAAAGTCATGAGATGTTTAATTGACTCTTTTATTAGAACATGTTACGCGTTTCACAATCTCATTGTTCTGATAAAAGGGTCAATTGAACATCTCATGACTTTCTTGCGATTGTACAGCACTGGTTGCTAAATATTAACATAAAAATGATCGCAGGCCTCAGACGGGATTTTATGTCCTGTATATCATAAGGGAAAAGTATTGAATACTGGAGGATTCCAAGGTAAGAGAGTAAAATAAACTTATCTGAATTGGTCAGAAGACAGGAAGGAGATAGTGAAGATGAAAGGGTACTGCAAGAAAAACGACAACGATTAAGGAATCGGTACGTGGTTCTTAGTTGGCCCAGAAAGAAAAGGAATGGAATACGACACCCACGAAGCAGATCAGTGTGATGTGCCTGGTGCGCCCTTATACGTCAGCGCGGCAGTCTCTGGCTTTTCGGTTCCGCATCGTGATAGCGCAATTAAAGAGCGTAGGCAAGGCTAATGGATTCCCAGGGTCTGCCGCAGTTAATTGTTTCGGAAACGGCTCGGGGGTTGCCACCCCTTTGCTATCCGGGGCTCTCCCCCCGCGTGCGCGCACACACACACACACACACACACACACACACACACACGAGAGAGAGAGAGAGAAGTGCAAACACACATTGACTTGCAGGGGATAACACTACAACCACTGGCTCATAGCGGTTATGTTTTCTCCGGCAGAATAACCCTGACTGCCCAGTAATGCCGCTAGGTCGTGCTTCTGCCAGGAAGCATAAGGCAAGTCCCGAATTTATTTCAGCGATGACATAAGACTGGTGAGCCATCTACGGACTAGGGTTAGTGGAACGCGCTGGAAGATAAGACTCCTTTTGTTGACACTCGTATTATTCTTCTACGAGACACGTTGAACATTTCAGGACCTGAAAATACCGAAATTAAGTTAAAATACCGGCATAAATTTTTGATGTTTTTATAATATATTTTGAGCTTCTGCAGACTGAATGTGACGTACCAGAGAACTGCTATTCAACGCTGTGCTCCAGATACTGATTCGCATGAATTTCTTCCTCAAATTAAGATCTATCTATGATACCAACGGACCCTGTGGTAGTCTGCTGTTTATGTCCTCCTTGCACCGCTCGTATGGGCTATTTTGCTTCCAAGGTAGAAGAATTCCTCAGCTTCGTCTACTTGTCGATCACCAATTTGATGCTAAGCTTCTCGTTATTCTCATTTCTGTTTTTTCATATTACGTTTTACTTTTTCCAGTTTGCTCTCGATCCATATTCTGTACTCATTAGACAATTTCCACTGAGGACAGCAATGTCATCAGCGAATCGTATCATTGATATCCTTCCACCACGAATTTTAATTCCACTCTGCACCCTTTACTTCCAACATTGCTTCTTCGATGTATTGACTGAACAGTAGGGGTGAAACACTACATCCCTGTCTTACACATTTTTAATCGAAACGCTCCGTTGTTGATCTCCCAATTTTTTTTATCCCTCTCATTTCTTGTACATATTGTATAGCCCCCAATCGTTCCCTATAGCTTGCTCCTATTTTTCTGGGAATTTGGAACATCATGCACTATTTGCTACAGTCTGACGCTTCTTCCAGGTCGACAATTCCTGTGAAGGTGTCCTGATGTTTCTTTAGTATCGCTTCCAGTATCAACCGCAACGCCAGAACTGCCCCGCTAGTGCCTTTACCTTTCCCAAAGCCAAACTGATGGTTATCCAACACATCCTCAATTTTCTTTCCATTCTTCTGTAAATCACACTTCCTTTTGTATATTTCACGTTATACACTCAGTGAGTTAAAAATAAAATTATACACTGCGTCATTCAGAAGCATTTAAGCGTTGCTCCGGATTCAGTGTGAGAATTGGTGGGGGACGACACTCGGTGTCGTTTTCAGGGAAACCATCCCAAAATTAGCTTTAAGCGATTCATGGAAACCATGGCGAACGTAATTGTTTAGGACTACTCGAAGATTTAAACCGGTGTCCTTGCGAATACCATTGTCCTAGCACTTGCGCCACTTCGCGCTCGGTATGCAGCCTTAGACTGCAGGATTAACTAGCCGATAGCTGGATGTCAAATGGAGCAATCGCGTAGACCTAGTTGTGGGTGAAGGAAATGCACGACTTTGATACACTGGTAGGATAGCCGTGAATTGCAATTTCGCGACAAAAGGGACCGCTTAAGGAAATGGTTATAACACAATGCGGCTCATGTATGTGGAATTCCTATCAGGTTGTACCAACAGGAGGTATGGAGCGTATAGAAAGAAGGGTTGCCGATTCGTCACGCGCTTGTGAGACCGGCTGATAGGGTCAATACAAATACTGCAAATTTTTCATCGTTAGGTGCTTGAATAATTGTGCCTAATATTTCATCTACAGCTCCCTTACGTGTCGTTCCCGTAGACTTCATTCTAATAGGTTGTTAACAGTGGACACAGACATTCACGGTACCATTCCCTCCATTACTGAAACACTAAAGGTACTGAATGACAGGCAGTTTATAGTGACTTGTAAACGGTCGACATTGCTTTATATCTATAACACAATGCGACCACTTCAGTACATGCAGTGTACACTACACGAAAAAAAATTTTTAAAAAAAGAGACGCATTATGAGGGAATTTTACGAATGGGACGTAAATCGGTAGACGCGTCTACCCTGGTTACTGGGGTCAGTTCGAAGTGGGGCTCGCCATTAAAAGCAACTATACTCCAGTCAATGAGATTTCAGGCCGAAGATTTGCCTGGCGAAGCACCGGACAGCGGTGTCTGTATGTCGTCGCTCGCCATACAGCGCGGCAACCAGGGGTACGATGTGTGGTGCCATTTCTTTTCATAATAGGTCTCCTTGTCATCGGAGGCACCCTTAGCCGAAGGTCGATTATATTATACGCCCTGTTTTGTTGCCCTTCATGGCAAACCATCCCATGCTTACATTTCAGCAAGATAACGCCCGCACACGGAGGAAGTTCCTACTACTTGTCTTCTTGTTTGCTAAATCTTACCATGGCCAGCAAGGTCTCTGGATCTCTCCCCAATCGAGAACGCTAGGGGCATTTTTCGGCAGGGCACTCCAGCCCACTCTGGGTTTTGAAAAACTAGCGCTCTAATTGAACAGAAATTGGTACAATACCCCTCAGGAGGACATCCAGCAAAGCTATCAGTGACAAACCGAATAATTACTTACATAAGCAGAGCTGAACCAACGATTTATTGACTTGCTCAATTTGTGAAACTATTTCTCTTGAATGAATTATACAATTTTTCAGAAACTGTACACTTACATCACATTTGCCAATTTCCGTCCCATTGTTATAATTTTTTCGCGGTGCGTTCTTTTTTTTTTTTTTTTTTCTTAGCGTGTATTCTCCAGAATGCTAATATGGAGGGTGTCCAAAATAAAACTGGCTCGGAATATTTTTCATTCATCTTATGTCAAGAACCCCAAATTACATCCTCAGATGTGAAGCTGGGTTGCCTATCTTAAGCTGAGTGAAATATTTTCTATGCCATAATTTATTCAGCCCATCCTGAAGAGTGGAGGAATACTTTTGTTTCGCACTTGCTCTTAGCAGATATTTCGTTGAAACTGTGTAAATAATAATAATAATAATAATAATAATAATAATAATAATAATAATAATAATTTCTCAAAAATACTTCTTGTGGGTGGACACCACAGTCTAGACAAGTGTAAAGGAAACCATCGTTTCCACCAAACTGTTATTTTGAAGGAGCACTTTATCAAACAGTTCTAAATAGTTCGGGTGTGTACACATTCTCAAGTGTGCAGAACATGCGAATACATCTCTCTAGTAAGTAGCATAAAATAGAAACCAAATGCCATGCATATACTACTAACGAGGATGACGTATTTACACTACTCTGCACTTGACAATGGACATACGCTCAAAATTAGATACTAGTGCTTAATAAGTACTGTGCTAGTTTAACAAAACTGCCTGGTAGGAGCGGTACTCTTCTCTAAACTTCCTCGAAATCTCTGAATCTCAGATGGAGTGGCAATTCGTAAACGGAATGCATTGTATACTTTTCTTCGTCGCTTACAAACGATCTGTTCTGGTATACCTACTTCTAAGACGACATAGATTAATAATATTTATGTTTACTTTACCTTTTCCCATTCCTCTTCAGGGTCGGCATTATTATATATCGCTTTTGCCAGTATTAGTTGCATTTGGTGACGCACTTCCTGACGTCACCTATTGAGGAATCAATGTACCCCATCTGTCTGCGTATAGTACAGAACTCACGTTCAATTATGATAACGTTTTCGAAGTATTTGTGTAGTGTGTATGTGAGAAGGGACGTGGCCAGAATGCACTTACTTAGACGTGGAGAACCGCCTAAAAGCCACATCGAGGCCGTCCGTCTTACCAGCCATAGACGTTAAACCACGAAGCTGATACGATCAGTTGCCAGCCTCGTCTCCCCGTATCCCGGAAGCGTAAGTTTTGCGCTCTCGATTATCCCGACGAATCCTTCCTCTTTCTGATTAACATCCAATGTTTCCATGACTCGAAACTATGTTAGGACTATCAAGACACACACACACACTCACACACACACACACACACATACTCTCTCTCTCTCTCTCTCTCTCTCTCTCTCTCTCTCTCTCTGCGCGTAGCAAATTGAATGCCGAAAAGTAACGGGACGAGTGTCAGACGGGACAAGAAAACGAAAGAAGATAGAAAAGGAAAGAAAAGGAATCTCGTTTCAAACGCCCCGGGCGCTGCTGCAATGGCCATCGGAGCAAAAACACTTGCTGCTGCTGTTGCTGCTGCTTAATTATCTCGATGGCAGAATTCATTTCGCCGATTGCGACCTAACGGACGGTGTCGATTGCGTATGTGTGTCGCATCTCTCTCTCTCTCTCTCTCTCTCTCTCTCTCTCTCTCTCTCTCTCTCTCTCTCTCTCTATCTCTCTCTCTCTCTCACCGACACGCACAGGCACACACAGAAATAAACGCACTCGAGTACTCACACACAGAAGTCTTTAACTCCTGATGCTTTCTTTTCGACAACGAGCAAAATAATCACCTGCCAGAATCACGTCTCCATTTTTTTTCGTGCAGCCCACAAGGTTTTGTGTGTGTGTGTGTGTGTGTGTGTGTGTGTGTGTGTGTGTGTGTAAGGTATTTAAGATTCATAAGCGGCGACAGCGGAAAGGCATTAATGCCGTTTCCTACTCTGTCAAGGGCCTCGCTCTACAGAGTACCTGTTCACCTTCCCCGGGCAGTTCCCAACATTAGGCGACCTTCCGTTCGGTAATCGTTGGACACCCGTGACATTTAATTACATCCTACTCTTTGCGAATTTAAATGTAAATGGCAGCGCCGGCCGTAGGGGGAGAGACCTAACACGGGAAGCTGTTTGTGCCGTTGAGCGCAAATAAATATCGCCACGCACTCGTCCACCGGTGATGGAAGCTGATCACAAAGACGTATAAACCCTCAACTGATCCACTTTGCTAATCGCAGAGAGGCCATTGCAAAAATGGTGTCTTCATTGGCAGTAAATACCGTCTACCGAAGGTCTTCAGTCGCGGAATTAATAGCGGAAGCCAAATACGGGAAAGAATGTTCGTTTAATGTGGTTAAATAGGCAGTGGCTAATATTACTACTTACGGAGTGATTCGCGTAAGACTGAACTTCTTCCGTGAACGGTTCAAGGTATGAAAACGAAGGTTTCGGCAAATGGTGGGGTGCATAGCGGCACGGAGTTTTTGTTGCATGGAGCCGGCCGGTGTGGCCGAGCGGTTATCGGCGCTTCAGTCTAGAACCGCGCGACCGCTATGGTCGCAGGTTCGAATCCTGCCTCGGCGTGGATGTGTGTGATGTCCTCAGGTTAATTAGGTTTAAGTAGTTCTAAGTTCTAGGGGACTGATGACGACAGATGTTAAGTCCCATAGTGCTCAGAGCCATTTTTTTTTTGTTGCATGGGTGCCAGTGTTGAAATTCATAGAATATGTGAAAATGAAAAAGTAAGGTACAAATACAGTTTGAACGTATTATCTTGCACCGTCTGCAAAGGTACTTACGTGTGAATTAAAATAGATGTAAATTTTTTGACGCTTTCTACATTTTCCCCACAGTACTTACGTTCCTGATGAGCAGTATTACATACTGAGCTCAGTGTAGAGTATTTTTGATTGAAGATTCTCTCTTGTGTCAACGTCTTCATCTCAGAGTAAAAACTACACCCTAATTCCTCAATTACTTGTTGGATGTATAGCACTCTCCTCTCCTACAATTTTTACCCTCTACCACTCCCTCAGGTATCATGGCAATTATTCCCTGGCGTCTTAACACATTTCCTACCAACCTGTCCTTCTTTCCAGTATTCTCCACGGGTTTTCCCTTCGCCAATTTTGTGGAGAACCTTTTAATTTCTTAGCAGTCCACCGGATTTTCTACGTTCTCTTGTAGCATCACAACTCAAATGCTTCGATTCCCTTTTTTTACCTGTTTTTCTACATTTCACGATTCACTACGGGGCAATACTCTTCTTGAAAGTTATATTCTCAGAAATTTCTTCGTAAAATTAAGGCACGTGTTTCATACCAGCGGACTTCTTTGCCTGAGATAGCTTTCTCTTTACGTCCTCTTTCGGTAGTCCATTATGCGTTATTTTACTTACAAGGAAGCAGAATTCCTTTAATCAAACTATTTCGAAGTCTGCAATTTTTATGTTAACTTTATCGTTCATCCCAACTTTCTACTCCCCATTACCTTCACCTCTTTTCGATTTATTCACAATCCATGTTCTGCACTCGCTAGACTGTTCATT
Organism: Schistocerca gregaria; assembly: GCF_023897955.1. Classification (NCBI taxonomy): domain Eukaryota; kingdom Metazoa; phylum Arthropoda; class Insecta; order Orthoptera; family Acrididae; genus Schistocerca; species Schistocerca gregaria. Next base: position 158,512,029 of record NC_064929.1, on the reverse strand, counting down.
CCGTGCAACAGCACCTGTAACTTTTCATTTTTGGTGAAGATAGCAATGTCATCAGCAAATCTTATCATCGATGCACTTTCACTGTGAATTTTAATTCTATTGCTGAACCTTTGTGTTATTTCCGAAACTGAACAGATTGAACAGTAGGGGTGAGACACTTCATCCCTGTCTTACGCCTTTTTTATTTCGAGCACTTCGTTTTTGGTCTTCCAATCTTATTCTCTCCTCGTGGTTCTTGTACATATTTCGTTATTCTTCTTTCCCTACACTTTTATTTTTCTCAGGGTTTCTAACATCTCGCACCATTTTTCATTGTGGAGCGCTCTTTCCAGGTCGACAAATCCTAGTAATGTGTCTCGATTTTTCTTTAGTCTTGCTTCCACAGTCAATAGCAACTTCATCAAAACTGCCTCTCTACTGCCCTTATCTTGCTGAAAGCCAAACTGATCGTCATGTAAAAGATCCTCCTTCGTTCTTGTCTTATTACCCTTTGCAGCAGCTTGGATACAAAGAGCTTTTCAGCTGATTGTCCGATGATGTTAGCACTTAATTGCCTTGCTGTCTTCGAGATTGCGATGATTATATTTTTCCCAAGGTCTAATATATCTCCAGACAAATGTTCTGTGTATAATGAGTGGAGACATTTATATAGCTATTGAACAATAGCTGCAGGTATAGCAAGGAAAATTTGTAGCGATATAGAGTGCTAGAATATTGTGTTGTCACCGCCAGACACCACACTTACTAGGTGGTAGCCTTTGAATCGGTCGCGGCCCGTTAGTATACGTCGGATCCTCGTGTTGCCACTATCAGTGATTGCAGACCGAGCGCCGTTACACGGCACGTCTAGAGAGACTCCCTAGCACTCGCCCAGTTGTACAGCCGACTGCTAACGATGGTTCACTGACTACTTACGCTCTCATTTGCCGAGATGACAGCTTAGCATAGCCTTCAGCTACGTCATTTGCTACGACCTAGCAAGGCGCCATATTTAGTTAATATGCCTTCTGAACAGATAATTTTGTCACTCGTGTACCATCAAGAGCGACGTTCATCATTAATGGATTAAATTTAAGTATCTAATTACGTCCGCTTTCTGAATTCTAATTCCTTGTCATGTTCCAGACCTCACGTCAGTTTGGTTCTTCCTTCCTCACGCCAGCCTGAGTGAGCTAAAAACGCGTGCATTTCGGCCTCCATTAGTAACACGGTGTTGGCTCTTCTACCAACACAACAAATACGCCTTCTTCTTTCGATGCGTTTTCGAATTTACCCAAACTTGTTTTCCTGCAGGCTATATCAACGCGAGCATAATTTCTTACTGTGCTTCATCCTGTATTACAGTATACTTAGAAGAAGAGTGGTCCTAACATCCATCCTTGTGGCACTAAAATCTGGCAGGTTCACGCTATCCTGACCATTGTTATGAGAGCTTGGTGGGGAGAGAAGGAAATGGGAAATGTCCAGCGGCCATTACGGGAAAGACAGAAAAAGAGTTGATGGTACCTGGAGAAGCATGATTCGGTACAAAGATTCTTGCAACGCTGTTTACTTTCTTCCATTATGCTTAGGGTCCTAACATCCATCTCTGATAGACTGACACTTTTTTTTTGTTACGTACAGAAGTGCTACCTAAGCATTGAAGGGGAGGGTGTTACGAAAAACGCAGCTGAATCATACGAACGGAAAAGGAAGGATAGTTCAAGGCTCGAACGCCTGTACCGTCGAGTGGGAAGCCTCAGCCAAGTAGCGGTGTTCGTGGCCCGCCGCGGGCACCTCTCGCCACTGACGCGGCTGATTAATAGTGGAGACCTGGAACCGGCGGCTGCCTAGGGCTCGGCATTCTTCCGGTACACGGTGCACGGTACACGAGTCCCGGGGAAAGCGATCCCGCGGCCGTACACACTGTGAGCCGCCCAGTGATTCATTAGCGCCTCAACCATACCGGTTCCCTGAAAATTTCTGCTACTCTGTCATGTGCTCTATCACACCCTCTTACTATTCTAGAACCGCGTCTCTAAATTCCTTCGGTTTGTATTGTAATGCCCAATTGATAAGGAATCAGAGCACCGGTAGAATGGAGTGGATCACCGTAGCATCATATATGTAGCTGAACAAATAAGCTGAATACACCTGATATACACTCCTGGAAATTGAAATAAGAACACCATGAATTCCTTGTCCCAGGAAGGGGAAACTTTATTGGCACATTCCTGGGGTCAGATACATCACATGATCACACTGACAGAACCACAGGCACATAGACACAGGCAACAGAGCATGCACAATGTCGGCACTAGTACAGTGTATATCCACCTTTCGCAGCAATGCAGGCTGCTATTCTCCCATGGAGACGATCGTAGAGATGCTGGATGTAGTCCTGTGGAACGGCTTGCCATGCCATTTCCACCTGGCGCCTCATTTGGACCAGCGTTCGTGCTGAACGTGCAGACCGCGTGAGACGACGCTTCATCCAGTCCCAAACATGCTCAATGGGGGACAGATCCGGAGATCTTGTTGGCCAGGGTAGTTGACTTACACCTTCTAGAGCACGTTGGGTGGCACGGGATACATGCGGACGTGCATTGTCCTGTTGGAACAGCAAGTTCCCTTGCCGGTCTAGGAATGGTAGAACTATGGATTCGATGACGGTTTGGATGTACCGTGCACTATTCAGTGTCCCCTCGACGATCACCAGAGGTGTACGGCCAGTGTAGGAGATCGCTCCCCACACCATGATGCCGGGTGTTCGCCCTGTGTGCCTCGGTCGTATGCAGTCCTGATTGTGGCGCTCACCTGCACGGCGCCAAACACGCATACGACCATCATTGGCACCAAGGCAGAAGCGACTCTCATCGCTGAAGACGACACGTCTCCATTCGTCCCTCCATTCACGCCTGTCGCGACACCACTGGAGGCGGGCTGCACGATGTTGGGGCGTGAGCGGAAGACGGCCTAACGGTGTGCGGGACCGTAGCCCAGCTTTATGGAGACGGTTGCGAATGGTCCTCGCCGACACACCAGGAGCAACAGTGTCCCTAATTTGCTGGGAAGTGGCGGTGCGGTCCCCTACGGCACTGCGTAGGATCCTACGGTGTTGGCGTGGATCCGTGCGTCGCTGCGGTCCGGTCCCAGGTCGACGGGCACGTGCACCTTCCGCCGACCACTGGCGACAACATCGATGTACTGTGGAGACCTCACGCCCCACGTGTTGAGCAATTCGGCGGTACGTCCACCCGGCCTCCCACAGGCCCACTATACGCCCTCGCTCAAAGTCCGTCAACTGCACATACGGTTCACGTCCACGCTGTCGCGGCATGCTACCAGTGTTAAAGACTGCGATGGAGCTCCGTATGCCACGGCAAACTGGCTGACACTGACGGCGGCGGTGCATAAATGTTGCGCAGCTAGCGCCATTCGACGGCCAACACCGCGGTTCCTGGTGTGTCCGCTGTGCCGTGCGTGTGATCATTGCTTGTACAGCCCTCTCGCAGTGTCCGGAGCAAGTATGGTGGGTCTGACACACCGGTGTTAATGTGTTCTTTTTTCCATTTCCAGGAGTGTAGTTATGAGTCAAATGAGCTCAAGATGTGAATTGAGGTTTGTGTTAGGTAGAACATTGGACTTGGGTAGTCCTTGCAGCTATGTTAACGGTAATGCTGTGGTGGTGTAATTGCTAGCACACCTGCTCCGTAAAGATCGGTGACTTGGGTTCAGATCCCGGCTATGGCACAGATTTTAATTAATTTCTTCAGGTTCCATCATTATCGTAAATACACACAAAACCCTTCGTCCGCAGCTCGTGCCCTAGCGCCTAGCGTTGCTGCGTCTGGATCGTGGGGTGCCGCGTTCGATTTCCGGCCGGGTTGGGGATTGTGTCTGCCCACGGATTGGGTTTTGTGTTGTCCTCATAATTTGATCACAGCCGTCGTTGGTGACAGTGGCTACACTGGACTGTGTAAAAAAATTGGATTGTATAAAAATGGGGACTATGTACGGGCGCTGATGACCGCGCAGTTGAGTGCCCCACAAACCAAACATCTTCATCAACAGAACCCTTCCAACAAATGTAAGTCTTACCTTCCCTTTCATTAACATCGATCTCATGTATAAATCCGATTTCATGTAGCTGTTTGCACTTAATCATTCTAAATATCTTGACACATGTTAGTGTACATTAATAGGGTGTGTGTCCACCCACGGTATTTATGGTGGCTTTAACTCTGCTGGGGAAACAAAATCAGCTGTCTGAATATCTGGAGAAATGGCAGTCCAGCCGAAACCAGAGAAAGTAATGGTGCTGGATGCCGAGACTTGGAGTAAATTCGACGTTCTGACTCGTCCATTGGGTAAAAGTCGGGTCAAGCTGACACCATCATTGTGTCCGAACTGTACCTCTAATGCATGCTATACGCAGTGGTGTAAAGCGTGTCCGTATCCTTCTGCATTTGCTTCCCAGATGGTGTAAACCCGTCCACAGCTTGTAGAATCCCATTTCCTAATCTGAATCCCTCAGCACCAGATTCATTTCGGCTGCATTCTATTACCTTCGTTACACTTCTGTTAATGTTCATCTTATAATACCTTTTCAATACATTACTCATTCCATTCGGCTGATCTTCCAAGTTCTTTGCCGTCTCTGAGAGACTTAGTGCCACCAGCAACGGGAAAAGTTCTCATTTCTTCTACTTGAACTATAACTGATGATGACGATGATTTCCGTATGGCTCAGTGGCCTGGTGAAGTTGGACTCCATTCGCCGCTTGTGTGTACCTGTTCTACCCTAGTTACCCAATTGCGGGAAATGGACATACATTTTAACGTGGAATTTTCTGATGGCTCTTTTCTTCGTTAGGAGTTTCGCGGTCCGACTGGGATTCGATCCTGCCAGTTCTCGGTTTTCAGGGACGCTCTTTACCACTGGAGCATCAGGCCCCACTTACACCACCTCGGTGTGCTCAGAGGTGCCAGCGTATACTGGAGGGTTGCACTGCTAGTGATTCATTTGTCACGTTCATCGGTGGTAAAAATGGGCTCAGGAGACATGTTTGTGCATCCTCCGTTTTGACTCTGCTGGCAGAGTCTGTGCATCCTCCGTTTTGACTCTGCAGGCAGAGTGTTTGCATCATGAAGTCTTCAAATGGTTCAAATTGCTCTAAGCACTATGGGACTTAACATCTGTCATCAGTCCCCTAGGCGTAGAACTAATTAAAAGTAACTAACCTGAGGACATCACACACATCCATTCCCGAGGCAGTATTCGAAACTGCGACCGTAGCAGCCGCGTTGTTTCGGACTGAAGCGCCTAGAAACGCTCGACCACAGCCGGCGGCCTTCATTATGTCCAGAGTACAAGTATGGGACATGGTGACGTGGAACTTGCTTATTCTCCTGGCCCTCCCATAACCACTGCGAATTGCAAACAAGGGATGACATTCGGAACCTTAATTATTGCCTACATGCAAGAATAAATGCTTCCGTAGCTGCCAGATGGGGATACACTGTGTAGTGACGCGACAGTTTCGCCACTCTTTACTGTGACATGTCAGTTTCATTCGGTCTTAATTTGTTACCGTATACTCCTACAATGATGTGCTACCTGTCATTTCAGTTGTTAATAAAATGATTTCGCTGTTAACAGTGTTGTGACTTTTTCAGCCATGTATGACGGTGATACATAACTACTGGGAAGAAATTGGTACTCCCTTTTAGAAGTCTCTAAACAACTCAATGTTTCTTGTTCCAACACTGCATGTTGTTGTGTGGTCTTCAGTCCAGAGACTGGTTTGATGCAGCTCTCCGTGCTACTCTAACCTGCGCAAGCTTCTTCATCTCCGAGTACCTACTGCAACCTACATCCTTCTGAATCTGCTTTGCGTATTCATCTCTTGGTCTCTCTCTACGATTTTTACCCTCCACGCTGCCCTCCAATACTAAATTGGTGATCCCTTGATGCCTCAGAACATGTCCTACCAACCCACCCCTTCTTCTAGTCAACTTGTGCCACAAAATTCTCTTCTCACCAATTCTGTTCAACACCTCCTCATTAGTTATATGAGCTACCCATCTAATCTTCAGCATTCTTCTGTAGCACCACATTTCGAAAACTGCTATTCTCTTCTTGTCCAAACTATTTATCGTCCATGTTTCACTTCCATACATGGCTACACTCCATACAAATACTTTCAGAAATGACTTCCTGACACTTAACTCTATACTCGATGTTAACAAATTTGTCTTCTTCAGAAACGCTTTCCTTGCCATTGCCAGTCTGCATTTTATATCCTCTCTACTTCGGCCATGATCAGTTATTTTGCTCGCCAAATAACAAAACTCATTTACCACTTTAAGTGTCTTATTTCCTAATCTAATACCCTCAGCATCTCCCGATTTAATTCGACTGCTTTCCAACACTGCATATGAAATTCATAAAATGATCAGATTTACATTTCAATAGCGCAAGCGGTTCTGAGGCATCAGGTATTGACCCATGCTGAAACACCCGTGTTAGTAGGCAAAGTAGCCTCTCATCCCATTCTATTCCTCAAGTGTTAGATTAGAGACGAGTCCAGAGATCACGCTGGCGAGGGAAGTCGCTACACGTCTCGCAGAGCACTTTGAGATTCACAGGCAGCGCGTGGGCGAGAATTATCCTGTTGAAACAAGACATCACCCTCCTGTTGCAAGAGCGGCAAAAGAACGGGTCTAACGACGTAATGAGTGCTGGTTAGTGTCCCCGTCCAGAAACACCAAAGATAAGCAAGAGTTGTAGCTTATTGCACCTCAGACAATAAGGCTGGCATTCTTGGACGAATGCACTCTAGAAGGCAGCGCTCACCGGGTATAGGCCGTACATGCAAACAACCATTACTTTCGTTCAGATGGAGTGTTCTTTCATCGCCGAAGACCCTGGCGCGCCCTTCTATCTTCCAAGTAATCCTCTGATGGCACCACTCCAGCCGTTCACGTTGATGTAGTGGCGAGTTGTGCGTGCCAGTAATCCCACTGCTAATAACTGGATTGCAACTTTTCGCAATGTCAAGTCTGCTCTCGAAAGTACTCTTACCCCTGCTGTGGTAGCTGTCTGGCGCTGCTGCGCTTACAGTACGACAGTCCTGACGGGAATTCAGTCCACAAGTTCGTCTACGGATGTGACAGTGTTCACGTGACCACTGACACCAGAGACGTTACACAACTTGCGCACAAGGACACGATTTCACTTACATGATGCTCGCTCGCTGTAGGAAGCACGAGTGCGTTCCCTGGCAGGGCTGTCTGCTTGCTTCACAAGTTCCCGCCACACTGAACCTTCCGGCAGTGAGAATACCCTATTAGAGGATAAGACACAGATGGCGTTCTGGTAGCCATGCCACTACACTGTCTGTTGGCGGACAACATTGAAACCATAATCTACATCTACATCCAAGCCACCTGACGGTGTGTGGTGGAGGATATTTTGAGTACCTATCGGTTCTCCCTTCTATTCCTGTCTCGTATTGTTCGTGGAAAGAAAGATTGTCGGTATGCCTCTGTGTGGGCTCTAATCTCTCACTCCTCATGGTCTCTTCACGAGTAATACGTAGGAGGGAGCTATATACTGCTTGACTCCTCGGTGAACGTATGTTCTCGAAACTTTAACAAAAGCCCGTACCGAGCTACTCTCTTGCAGTTTTCCAGTGGAGTTTATATATCACCTCCGTAACACTTTCGCGATTACTAAATGATCCTGTAACGAAGCGCGCTGCTCTCCGTTGGATCTTCTCTCTCTCTTCTATCAACCCTATCTGGTACGGATCCCACACCACTAACCAATATTCCAGCAGTAGACGAACAAGCGTACCTTAACCTACTTGCTTTGTTTTCGGATTGCATTTCCTTAGTATTATTCCAAAGAATCTGTCTGGCATCTGCTTCACCGACGATTATTTTTATATGGTCATTCCATTTTAAATCACTCCTAATGCCTACAACCAGATAATTTACGGAATTAACTGCTTCCAGTTGCTGACCTGCTTATTGTAGCCAGATGATAAAAGATATTTCTTTCTATGTGTTCGCAGCACATTATACTTGTCTGTATTGAGATTCAATTGCCATTCCCTGCACCATGCCTCAATTCGTTGCAGATCCTCCTGCATTTCAGCACAAATTTCCATTGTTACAACCTCTCGATATACTACAGCATCATCCGTAAAAAAGCCTCAGTGATCTTCCGTTGTGACAATCTGAGCAGTTCTCGTTGGTTGTTCGCAGATGATGCTGTAATTTACCGTCTAGTAAGGTCATCCGAAGACCAGTATCAGTTGCAAAGCGATTTAGAAAAGATTGCTGTATGGTGTGGCAGGTGGCAGTTGACGCTAAATAACGAGAAGTGTGAGGTGATCCATATGAGTTCCAAAATAAATCCGTTGGAATTCGATTACCAGATAAATAGTACAATTCTCAAGGCTGTCAATTCAGCTAAGTACCTGGGTGCTAAAATTACGAACAACTTCAGTTGTAAAGACCACATAGATAATATTGTGGGGAAGACGAGCCAAAGGTTGCGTTTCATTGGCAGGGCACTTAGAAGATGCAACAAGTTCACTAAAGACACAGCTTAAACTACACTCGTTCGTCCTCTGTTAGAATATTGCTGCACCGCGTGAGATCCTTACCAGGTGGGATTGACGGAGGACATCGAAAGGGTGCAAAAAAGGGCAGCTCGTTTTGTATTATCACGTAATAGGGGAGAGAGTGTGACAGATATGATATGCGAGTTGGGATGGAAGTCATTAAAGCAAAGACGCTTTTTCGTCGCGGCGAGATCTATTTACGAAATTTCAATCACCAAATTTCTCTTTCGAATGCGGAAATATATTGTTGAGCCCCATCTACATAGGTAGGAATGATCATCAAAATAAAATAAGAGAAATCAGAGCTCGAACAAAAAGGTTTAGGTGTTCGTTTTTCCCCGCGCTGTTCGGGAGTGGAATGGTAGAGAGATAGTATGATTGTGGTTCGATGAACCCTCTGCCAAGCACTTAAATGTGAATTTCAGAGTAATCATGTAGATGTAGATGGAGATGTTGACTACAAGGTCATTTATGTGTACAATGAATAGCAAAGATGCTACGACACTCCCCTGCGGCAAACCTGAAATCAATCTCACTTCGGAAGACTTCTCTCCATTGAGAATGACATGTTGCGTTCTGTTATCTCGAAACTCTTCAATCCAACCTCATAATTGGTCTGATAGTCCATATGCTCTTGGTTCAAATGGCTCTGAGCACTATGGGAGTCAACTGCTGTTGTCATCAGTCCCCTAGAACTTAGAACTACTTAAACCTAACTAACCTAAGAATATCACACACATCCATGCCCGAGGCAGCATTCGAACCTGCGACCGTAGCAGTCGCACGGTTCCCGACTGCGCGCCTAGAACCGCGAGACCACCGCGGCCGGCTCCATATGCTCTTACTTTGTTCATTGGGAGACTGTGGGGAGCTGTATGGAACGCCTAGCGGAAGTCAAGAAACATGGCATGTACCTGGGAACCCGTGTCTGTGGCCCTCAGAGTCTCGTGGACGAATAGCGCGATTATCACTACATCTACTATCCCACCATCGCATCCAAATCAACAAAGTCTTTTTTGGCAGTGTATTTTGAGGCCTTCGCCAATGGGGACATCAGCACGTCATTGAATATCGATTTCAGTTCAGATTAGATTCGCGGCGCCTAATCTACAGACCTCCAAGATCGAACGGTGCAGGTAGATGACCCGCGGTAGCGGAGGAACGAAGCCCGGGTGCTAATTAATTCAGACGGCGGGCATTACTTACGAGCGCTGTCTGCCGCTACTGTTATGCCCGCAGGTGCTCTCAAAAACGCTTCGTGGTCAGCCCTGCCAGACACAGCAGCGCACCCGGAAGGACCCACTGCGTAACCTCACTCTGCTCACCTGATCTTTTCTTCTTCTTGGGTTTTATTTGATTTTGCCCGCTCTTCCCCTACACACATAGGATAGATATGGCAGAGAGAGAGAGAGGGGGGGGGGGAAGGGAGGGAGAGAGGCGGGGGGGGGGGGGGGGGAGAGGAGAGAGAGAGAGAGAGAGAGAGAGAGAGAGAGAGAGAGAGCAACTGGAAGAAATAGTGGCCTCGCGCTTCGCCGTACTGACCGGACCACGGAGCCAACAGTAGAAGTCAAGCGTAGAGCCGCTCGTAATTAATTCTGTCCTACCAGTGATGTATTGCTGTTGTTCGTATGGCTTCCGCCTCGGCTTTGCACATAGGTATATGTAGAGGGAAACATGATACGGGCTCTTCTGCAGCGCCACAGAACACGGCATTCCTAATAGGGCAAGTTCTGCCTTCGGGGTCTCGAACAGGCCAACGTGGTATATCCGTGTCAGCGGAGGCAAAAGCTCGGTAGGTTGTTTTAGCTGCGTCACCGACTAATCGACTTCGCAAACTGGCCTCCCTAGTCATCAACGAAAATGTAAAGAAATGGAAAACCTTGGGATGTGATGTGTAATAACTTTACTTGGGGCAGAACCGTTTCTGTCCACATATCAGCGGGGTTTTAGAACGCATCGCTCGTGCGATACTCAGCTCGCGCTTTTCTCACATGATGCAGTGCAAACCATGGGTGAAGGGCTCGGGCAGATTCCATATTAAACTTCCTAGCAGATTAAAACTGTGTGCCGGACCGAGACTCGAACTCGGGACCTTTGCCTTTCGCGGGCAAGTGCTCTACCGTCTGAGCTACCCAAGCACGACTCACGCCCCGTCCTCACAGCTTTGCTTCTGCCAGTACCTCGTCTCCTACCTTCCAGACTTTACAGAAGCTCTCCAGTTCGCAGGAGAGCTTCAGTAAAGTTTGGAAGGTAGGAGACGAGGTACTGGCAGAAGCAAAGCTGTGAGGACGGGGCGTGAGTCATGCTTGGTAGATCACTTGCCCGCAAAAGGCAAAGGTCCCGAGTTCGAGTCTCGGTCCGCCACACAGAAAGTTTCATATCAGCGCACACTCCGCTGCAGTGTGAAAATCTCACTGTAGATTCCATATTCCTACATTTCCAGAAAGCGTTCGACATAGTGCCACACAGCAAACTGTTAACAAAGGTCCGAGTGTTCGGAATTGATTGCCAGATATGCGAGTGGCTCGGAGACTTCTTAAGTCATTGAACTGAGTACTTCTCCTGGACCTCGAATATTCATCAGAGGCTAGGGTTAAAAGCCATTCAAAAGCCAAGATCGCACAAAGCTTTTTTAAATTCAAGACAACCGGTTTCAACAGTCTGAGCAGTCCTCTCCATGTCTTACGCAGTTTCTTGTAGTAAGACACGTTCGTTTTACGCTGACCTCGTGCACAAGATGTCGAGTGGATAAAATTCATCACATTACAAACATTTTTGTGTCAGGCTAAGACGAACATGAAACATTCTGACAAATTAAAACTGTGTCACCTACCGAGACTCGAAATCGGGACCTTTGCCTTTCGCTCGCATGTGCTCTGCCATCTGAGCTACCGAGGCACGACCCACGTCCGGTCCTCACAGCTTTACAGTATCTCGTCTCTTACCTTTCAAACGAACATATTTTTGTACAGAAGAAATGTTTAAGACCTGAAGATGATACCTAAAAGCTAGCCGCGATAGCCGAGTTGTTTTAGGCGCTTCAGTCCAGAATCGCACGACTGCTACGGTCGCAGGTTCGAATCCTGCCTCGCGCATGTATTTGTGTGATGTCCTTAGATTAGTTAGGTTTAAGTAGTTCTAAGTTCTACGGGACTGATGACCTCAGCTGTTACGCCCCATACTGCTCAGAGCCATTCGAACCACTTGACAGCAAAAACTGTTGACACCGGATGTATTGAACCAAAAATGTTTTGTGCGATCTTGGATTTTGAATGGTTTTTAACAATTAAGACAGATCACACTTCAGTATTTTCATAATCAGAAAATTCAGAGACTATGGTAGCGTCAGCAGTACCCATAGAAGCGAGATGGGACTGCTATTATTTTCTAAATACATAAATGATTTGGTGGACAGGGTATGCAGCAATGTACGACTATTTGCTTATGACCTTTCAGTGTATGGTGAAGTGTGACTCTAAGACGATACAAGATGACTAACAATTTCTATTTGATGAGATGGTTTTTGTGAGTACCAATCTTTTCTCATTTCTGGCACTTCTCTTTACTTTCGTCTTTCTTCGGTGTACTCTGAATTCATGTTCTATGCTCATTAATTGAGATCAGATAGGATTAGATCGGTAGGTCACGTAAGTAATGAGGAAGTACTGAATAGATTTGGGGAGAAGAGGAAATTGTGGCACAATCTGACTAAAGGAAGGGTCCGGCTGGGTGGACACGTTCTGAGGCATCAAGGGATCACCAATTTAGTATTGGAGGGTATAGCGGAGGGTAAAAATAGTACAGGTAGACGAAGAGATGAATGCACTTAGCAGATTCAGAAGGATGTAGGTTGCAGTATTTACTGAAAGATGAAGCAGCTTGCACAGGATAGTTAGCATGGAGAGCTGCATCAAACCAGTCTCTGGACTGTGAAGACCAGAACAATAACATCTCATCAGCCTGTTCATTCAGTTCAACAAATCATGTAATTCTTCCTCAGTTTCACTAAGGATACCAATGTCATTAGCGAATCTCATCATTGATACCCTTTCAGCCTGAGTTTTAATCCCACTCTTGATACTTTATTTCCGCTATTCCTTCTTCGATGTACAGACTGAAAAACAGGGGCGAAACCCTGCACTCGAATCTTGCACTCTTTTCGGTAATAGCACTTAGCTTTCGGTCTTCCAGGCTGTTTCCTCTTGGTTCTTGTAAACATTATGCTTTCTCGTCTTTCCCTATAGCTTACTCCTATTTTTTCTCAAAATTTCGTACATCTTACACCATTTTACATTGTCGAACGCTTGTTCCAGGTCGACAAATACTATAAACGTGCCTCAATTTCTTTTTTTCCCCCGTATCTCCCGGGCGTTTGCATGTGTACCTCCTCCTCTAGTGGTTATTCAGTAGAGTATTTATTGTAAAACTCAATTAACCTTCCACTTCTCTCATTCGTACTGCCAAGTCCATATTCTCCCGCAACCCTTTCTTGTGTTTCTTCCCCTAAAACTGCGTTCCATTCCCGCATTATTATTAGATTTTTCTCTCGCTCTACACACTGAAATACCCGTTCAGTATCCCCGTATACTTTTTCTACCCCTTTGTCTTTTGCTTACAGCATCGGCTTGAATACGCGATTGTAGTCGGCGTTGGTTTGCAGTCGAATCTAAGACAGCCTCGTCAGTCAACTGGCCGCAGTAACTCAATCTCCGCCCGACCTTCATATTTAGAACTAACCTTACTCCCGTTATAGCGTTTTGTTCTCTTGTTGATGGCGCCCAGAAATCTTTATCATCTTTCCATTTAAGTGCGATGACTGCCGCTATATCTAGATCGAGCCTTTGCATTTCCATTTTCAGATTATCTAGCTTTCCTGCCTCGTTCAAACTTCTGACATTGCATGGTATTTCTCATAGACTGTTATCCCGTCATTGGTTGTTCAGTGTTTTTCTCAAGATTACCTCCCCCTTGGCAGTACCTTCCCGGAGACCAGAATGGGATAGTAAACCCGAATATTTTGCCAAAGGAGAGTTTATCATCTCAGTTGCAGGTCACATACCGTATGGATAAAAATAGTGTCCTTAATGACATTGTTTCCACTTCCTCCCGCATCTTCATCGTTGCTTATTCTTCCGCCTTTTAGAGCATTTTTCCATAGCAATGGCAAGAGAGTGCCATAGGCCACTTACGGAAGCATATGAACACCCGTCTTTCCTTCGCTCCATTTCAGAGTGGAACGAGAGAGGGATTGCTATTAGTGGTACAGAATATCCTCCGCCATGTGTCATGTGGTGGCTGGAGAAGTATATATGTAGATGTTGCAAAATCGTTTCATAAAGCGGCTGGGAATTAATATGTAGAAAACACACATCATACGTCTCTAATTATCTGGACATCGACAGGACGATGAAACTCTTACATTGCACTTTTTTTACCCTCTATGTATCTGTAAATAGCAATATTGTGCCCAATTGCATTCATCTCACGTGTAGTTTACCCAGTATTTCTGCGAAACATTTCAGCCCATTAGCTGGCACTGGATCACTTTATTCATCTTATCACGGCCTATCGAATGGCGTTCAAAATGATCGTTCGTTATCTGAAAGGTGCTTATTTGCCACGACCTATCAATCGTCGTTGAAAATGAACGTTCGTAATTTGAAAAGTGCTAATTTTCTTCGGTATCACTTCCAATAAAAATGTGGTAAATATCACTGTTTCCTCTTTTAGAACCATGTACTCGAACGTTCGCTTAAATCTTATGAAAGAAAAAAAATAAAAATGCCATTCACTACGTAATGGACGAGATAAAAATCTACTGGCTCCCAAAAACCTTTTCCCTGACTGGATATTTTTCGGTAAGGGTGATTAAGAATAAAACGTACAGTAATTTCATTCAGCAGTCCACTAAAAACACCTTAAAAACGTCTGTGCTTACGTCTACAATTCATCTAAGTCTTCAAACTACTTAATGGTGTGTGGCAGTGTACTTTCTTTTACCACTAGCTGAGTCTTCCAACCCTGTTCCACTCGCGAGTAACACGTGGATAGAGTGATTGTTGATAAGCCTCTGTATTGGCTCTCATTTCTCGAATTTTCTCCTCTTGGTCATTCTGCTAGACGTATGTAGGGGCAAGTAATATGTTGTCCGACGCTTCCCTGTAAGTGCTCTCTCGAAATTTCAATAAAAAATCTCTCCGTGATGCACAACGCCTCTTTTGTAACATATGCCAGTCGAGTTTGTTCATTATCCCCATAACGCTCTCGCACCGGCTAAACGATCCCGTGACGAAACGCGCCGCTCCTCTTTGGATCTCCTCTTTCTCTTGTATCAGTCCTATCTGATAGGGATTCCAGATGGATGAAGAATAGGCTACGCAAGAATCGGTCGAGCAAGCAGCTTATAAGCCACTCCGTTTGTGGATGAGTTACATTTCCATTCTGTCGATGAATAGAGTCTGGCATCTGCTTGTCCCACTGTTTGTTTTATGTGGTCATTCCACTTTAAGGTCGCTTTGGATAATTGCTCCTAGTTATTTTACGATAGATACTCTTTCCAGCGGTTTGTCATCAATAGTGTAGCTGTATATTAGTGGATTTCTTTCGCTATGTCTGCGCAGTATGGTAATATTATACATTTATTTACGTTCAGTGTAAACTACCAGAGCCTGCACCATACATAAATTTTCTGGAGAACATTCTTCAAATCGTTACTATCTTCTGGCGTTGCTACTTTGTTACAGATAACCGCGCCATCTGCAACCAACCTTAAACAACATCCGACGCTGTGTACTAGATCATTTATACATACTTCAAACGGAGGGGGACCAAAACAAAACCTGTTTTTCCAGCCTCAATAATCTTGCTCTGAGGACAATTTCAAGCTATACATTTTGTTAGCACACAACGTACAGTGTGGATATGTAATCGTAAATTATTGTTTGCGTTTGTAAAGCTGTTATTTAAAAGCTTAAAAGAAAAGAAGGAACTGGAAAATAATAAGGGTGGTCATTTCAGATGTCGAACGCTTTTAGGCAACAAACTTACGCGAAAGAGATAAGAGAGAGTTGTGACTAATTTCGCTTGTTAGTTACGGAAAATTCCTTTACACCAATGCCGACGATGTTAATAGTACATTTTTGCTGTGTACTTACTGTCCAAAGGATAGTGCTCCATTCAATGAAGTTTCTCTTTTTTCAGTAAACTACTTTTGTACCTATTCTTCTCCAAAATCATAAACGTAAAAAAACAATAGGAGAACGCTCCGTTTGCAAGACATCACTCCGGACTATTTTCAGCCATTCGGCCTTTCTAGCGCTTTAAAACTTTCCTACATGACAGATTTCTAACGCCAGGACGCCTTTAATCTGTCCCGCTTTGACGATACTTGGTCTCACTTCTCTGGAAATCTGCCAGCACCGCCCGTGGAGTTAAATGAACGTAGCGCCGGAGCTGGGATATCGCCCAGTCAAATCTGACTTCGCATTTGTCACGTTCCGTCGAAAAAAATAAAAGAAAATACGTAGCGTGACGTGTGCAGAGTTATTTCGTGGGTGTTTTTTAAACGAGCCTTAAAGCAAGGGTGTAAATGAATGAAATATTCCACTAAATAGTTGACACTATTACAAAATCTCTCCATCGTTTCGATGGAAGAAAATTGCATGCGAACGTAAAAATCTCTTACATTTACCACGTGTGATTCTGTAAATCTGCCCTCCACGATCTGTAACTTGTGTGGACGACGGGAAAAAAAACAGAACAGCAATGTTTCACGTTTTGTATCCGCGTCAGCTGGTTAAAAGAAACGAGAAAGCAAACATCAGAATGGCATCGAATCATCCAAATTTCCTGTTGTTTGAGATTCTAAGGATTTCAGGGTATCAGGAGCAGTACAGACATTTGCTATCATTAATTTAACGGTGTCCGTCGATTTTATATCGGCTATAAACTAGGGAACACATCGCTGTTTCGTTCCTCGGTTATACCCCGTAAGTTATTATGTAACAATTCACGTCTCAAAAAGAGTTGTACGGCAATCGCGGAGATACGTGACAACGGACTGTAACAACGAGTGAGGTTGTTTTGAAATACACCCGTTGCATACTTTTTTTGGACATAATAGTTTTAACAACTACCTTCGTTACATACCTTCAGTACATTATACATTGGTGCCAATAACTGTTTTCTTCGTGAACAGAATTTCGCAATCACGTACGGATAATAAATGTTGCGGCTTCGCTGTGAATTTCTGGGCGCATCGTATTCTCCACGCCTTGCTCTGGTACAACGCTTCATTTTCTTACCACCACCATAAATCCTTTTTTTTTATTAAGCCTTATTTATGAATCCGTAGCGAAATAAAAATCTAAAATTTAGTTCCCTAGTACTCGTGTTATGCTTTCCTCTTGAATATTTTGAACCTCTCACTGTCTACTGTCTCCTGCATTCTCGAAAGATATTAATGTCTATAATTACCACTAATGTACACAATTTTTTTTCTTTCTTTCCTTTATTTGCCTTCCACACTAGTTCAGAATCGCTTTTACGGAAGACACAGACTTTGCCACACAATGGAAACTTGTATGAAGCGATAAAACAGACATATTTTCCTCTTAGCAATTTCGGTGTAGAGATAATACTTCCATGAAATACTGCAAAAAGATTGTCACCTGAACCCCTTGAAGATATAAACTTTTACTCGTAACGTACGTCACAAATTCAATGGATGTTATTGCGCACATAACTCATAAAATAAATATATCCATCCTCACACATTTATTTATTTCCTCCCGTTTATAGTATTAACTACTACGAGTTCAAGATATAAAGGAACATGAAGTAATTCTTTCTGCCTAACCGAGCTAATTATTCTTCGTTTTCTTCAAATGTTAGCCGTGTACTTTCCACAATTCAACAAATGTAACATGTAATCATCGTAATGAACCGGTGAGCGCTCCAGATTACGAGTAAACAGAAGTCGTAGGGATGTGCGTTTGAGAATGAGACCGCCCATGTCAAAAGTAATTGTGGCATAATTAAAAAGCTGAGGGAGATGCACACATTACAAGGAGCTAAGGACACGAAAACAAGTCACCGTTAAAATGAAGAATAGTTTGAAAGTCGGCAGTTTTATTACGCAACCATATAAATTTTAAGGAAATATTGTGCTGACAGTTTCTAGGGTACTATGCTGGTTAGAGTTCGTGCACACAAGGGTCCAAAAACTACACGTCACTCCTTGTATATGTTATTATTTCCCATTCCGTTCGCTGAATTACTTTATATGCAACATTTGCGACAATTCTCAATCCACCAAAGTCTACAGGTGTATATGGAAGATTATGCGGGAGGCACTAATTCAGGGATAGGCAGTACAGACAGCTTCTAGCCATGTGACCAGTTCTGAACCGCTTTTACCTATTGCTCTTCGAAGGTTACGATACTACAAGATGTATTTTAATAGTAGTCACGACTAACTCAGCCGTGCATTTGTTAATTGAAACGCGATAGAATCATTTCCAAACGCAGCGTTTGTTCTACCGCCTATTTTACTAGCGCTAGACACAAATTAATGAAAATTGTGTCAGTTCAGTTTCTGAGATTTTCACGTATCACAGAAATGTGCCGCAATTGTGTGGTCTTTACGCAATAGAACTTTATCTACCTGTTCCTCTTTGTATTGCTTAGAATTGAAACCGAAATGAAAACCTATGATTTCTTTTCCTAGTTCCTTGCCGATAGTGTGAAGAAAATACAGTACCACAACTTATCGAATTTAAATGAACGGAAAAGGAACACCATTTCTGCACTCTACCGTGAGGTTCGGTGCTAAGTGTCTTAACAGGAAGCAACGCTACGATTAAACACCCCGCCGACGTGCAGGTCAACCCAGCACCAATCTTGGCTGGTCATTGAGATCGGAGGGAAAAGGCGTAATTTGTCTGAAATGATTTCGGAATCCCACACCGTGTCAGAGCGGCATGTTTTCAAAATCAGTTTAATTTTTCCTTCTTTTGCACGTGCTACAGTATTTTAGACCATCGTAATGTCCGCTACTGTATAACGTCATCTGATTTGTGTAATGGGAGCTCTGATTGGAACGAAAAATACATACGGTAACCGTACTCATGGATTAGGCCCTGGATCTATTCCAATAGTCGATTGCTTCCTACAAGGCTTCTAGGCGTGCAGTCCGGAACCGCGCGACCGCTACGGTCGCAGGTTCGAATCCTGCCTCGGGCGTGGATGTTTGTGATGTTCTTAGGTTAGTTAGGTTTAAGTAGTTCTAACTTCTAGGGGACTGATGACCACAGATGTTAAGTCCCATAGTGCTCAGAGCCATTTGAACCATTTGAACCTACAAGGCAGTACTGGAACAATTTATGATCGTAGGAAATGTGATCAGAATGTCGCAAATTGCTCCACCCATTATTGTCAGTAGACGAGTGCTAATGACGCAGATTCTTCCTTGTTCAGAGAGCTCCTCATTTGGAAGTTGGATGGATCCCCTTCCACACCTTCCTGCCTGAGAAAATATGTGAGGAAACACCGGGAATATAGCCTGGGTCCTTCCGCATCGAAGGCAGCTACAGTAACCATTCAGCTACGCTTGCGGTCTTGTGATTCAGCTGCCCCTACCGCAGTTGTTTTATGCAACACAGAATGTTATACCTGGCCTTCATAAACCACGAGCCAGATTTAAATATCCTCACGCTCGCTAAGCGCAAAATTTTTAGTCCGACAGAGAAAATGAACAGCAACTTTTCGTAGCAAATTTAATGTAGTTAAATTTTGTGCTGGGACACGTTTTCATTAGAGGCCGTAGTTCTCGAGTTATTCAGGGAAATCATACGCAGTTGACCTTCAAAAGCACCCCTTTCCTACGCTCAGCTCCCACCAGTTAGGATTTATAGTATGGTGTTCGTGGCATTCCCTCGTATCACTAAATAAAAACTAGTGACTGCACGAATTATTTCCGTTCGAACTTTTTCGGTCTTCATTAACTGACCTTATTACGGCACATGCAGTTACAACATGTAGCGTTAGCTTTTATGTAAATTTTACCTGAATATTTTACGAATTTTAACAGCATAAATAAACAATTACATCATTTTATTAGTCACATTTTCTGACTAAGAAACTACTTTCTTCGTCAAGGTAAGTTTCGATCGAATTGTCCACGTAATTAGTGTTAGCGTAACGTTTACAAAAGTCGTTTGGTATTTCTTTATCCTCACGTGAACATTCAAATTGATAACGTTACCGGAATAACTGGCTATGCGGGTGGCGTAATTTCGCACTCAATGGAGATCAACAAAAATCGGATATCGGAAGCAGTTCGTGAAATCGGGTGTGTTGGTTCATTGGTAGGACGGAGTGCCGTACACAACATACTACAACTCTTGACTGTTCAGGGATAAGTGTGGGGTTGGAGGTGTGTCTAAAGGTCGCTTTGTGTGGCCTTTCTTGAATAACTCGAAAACCGTGGCCTCCAGCGAAAACGTACCCCAGTACAAAATTTGACTACATTATATTTCCTACAAAAGAGGTTCTGTCGCTGTAAGACTAATAGGTCGCGCGTAGGGAACGAGAGAATATGAAAATCTCGCGCGTGGCTTATAAAGGCCAGGTACAACATTGCGTGTTGCATAAAACGACAGCGGTAGGGGCACCTGGTTCACCCTGTATGTATATCAGTTCGTAAGTAATTGTGCAAATCGTGAAGTTAGATAAAGTGTGGTATACCATTATTGCAAGTGTAAAGTGACGCATGCAAAACGACGAAATCGCAGGTGTAATAAGCCATTTGTGGAAACTTTGGATGTAAACATCGCCTGGGGGATTGTTGAGACGGTAAACATTCGATCATGTAAACGCAAGATTTATAAATAACGAATAAATATAGTTTTTATGAAATTGTTTTTTATATTCATAGGCTTTTATTTGCTGTTGCATCTCAGCTTCCCAACCGCGAAACCACCATCTGTATGCTCACGTATTTCTTTCCTGTTTTCTGTCTCCGCACGAAAACTACGCACAGTCGCCGATTCGCCATTATCATTGCAAGCAGCGACAATGAGATTTCGCCGTTGCTTCCCACCGCGGCTTCCTGAAAGCGAGGGGGAAGGTGGGGGTAGAGGAAGTGAATAAAAAAATGAACAAAAAGGGAAGGACAAAAGGAGTAGGAATCCTTTGTCCTCGAGGCGCACTCGCCATGTCGCGTGATTTGACTACGGACCACTCCGGTACTGGAATGCGACACAAGAGCTGGCAAAGAAACGACAGTATGCGCCGGGTGTTGCTTAAAGAAAAAGTGAGGAAATACGCATTAATCCCTTTGTAGTTGTTCGTGGGTGCAGAATACTGAACCGGAATATTTAAGAAAGAGTGGAAAAACTGACAGAAGCCGGCGTCGGGGAATATCAATTTAGGTTCCGCATAAATGTTGCAACACGCGAGTCAATATTCTGACGCTACGACTTATCTCAGACGATAGACTGAAAAAAGGCCAATATACGTTTGTAGCATTCGTGGACTTAGGGAAAGCATTTCAAAATTTTGACAGTAAAACACACTCTGGGAAAGTGAAGGTAAAAGCGTTAACAATACAGGGAGTGAAAAATTTACTTCTTCTTCTTCTTCTTCTTCTTCTTCTTCTGCACTTCAAGACTTACGCACTTGTGCCTGTTCTATTTTCATTTTTTACCTCCACCTCATTCTGTGTCTTCCTAAGCCCCTTCTTCCTCTTGGCTGGTACAACATGGCCAGACTTCGGATTCTCCCGGCCCTCATCCTTTGTAGGCAATGTTTCCATTTTATGAGGTTGAGAGTGAAACTAAGTATATCTAAAGTTATTGTTGGGTAAATATGAATCTACCTAAATTCTCTCCCAGGCGATGTTCACATTCAAAGTTTCCACAAGTGTTCTCTTACACCTACGCTTTCATCGATTTGCAAGTGTCACTTTATAATTGCAATAATCGAAACCAACTTTCATTTAGAAGTACTGCTTTCTTGAGCTGTTTCGATAGGAAACTACCGGGACAATGTGTACTTCTGAAATAAAATTTATTAAATTTTAGGTCCCTTTTTGCTTGTTCTTTAGGGCTATAATTTAAGCATTATGTCTGCATGGAAGTTTAAAGATCAGGGACTACGTCTTAGAAAAATGTGTATTTGCTTCCAAATACATCGCATACGTCTTCGAAAAATGTGAATTTGCTTCCAAATATATCGCATGAAATAATGGGAGTCGAAAACGGTGAATCCCAGTGCTTCCAAAGCGATACAACTTTAAAGAAAATGTTTACTTTCTACAAATTTCTTCTTGTACTCGTTGTTTAACTACGATAGTGAAGATTAGCTGTAAAAATTTAAAATTCTTTTATTTTCATATTGTTTGGGCTCAAGCGGTTAAGAGCAATAAACGTGTAACAAAATTGGGTGCTAATGCGAGTATCATCATCTGACGAAAACCTCATTTCGGTACCTTGAACTGTTCACCCAATAAGATTAACACCAATGTTATTTCCAGAACAATTCAAGATATTGCAACAAGGTTTTCAGAGCATGATACCACCTAGAACATACAGGCTACGAGTAAATAAAGAAATTAAAAATTATAGCGAAATTTATTCAGAAATAAAAAAGACAGCCTAAAATTCTGTGAGCATGTTAAAAGAATTGAACTGGGCAGTTTGTGGAATACTACGAAAGCCGCAGGAATGTTACAATTGAAGCAATGGATCGGTGCAGTAAAAGAAGTCATGGTGGAAGCATAGGTAACTCAAACTGATATATCAGAGCAAAAAAGAGTTGGGCAGCAAATTCACGACTGGGCCGTTGGCCTTTGCAGAAAATCCAAGCAGACCTGAATGTCTTGGTCTGACGAGCGGAAAAGAGCTCATTCTGTGAGAATGACTGTGGCCTGAGCACAAAGAAACCTTAAGGAAAAACTCCGAAAATACCCATTGTTGGAAGCAGACCGCTGAGAGAAATCCATAAAATAACGGGCAACGTAATGCGGCAGGTAATTGCTAATGTTGACGTTAATACCCTCCGTCAAGCACTATAGGGTACAGAGGCGAGAGGAGTATATAATGTGTCCACTTCACGGCACCTTTCGCCGTGCGAACTCACCCTGTCGTCTCTTTAGCGATTACAGACTAGCGCGAAATCTGTAATCCGCAGTGAGGGCTTGTGAGAGAGGGGAGGTTTCGCACCCTGCTGGGAATCCCCCCAGGGGCCGACGGTCGCTTACGTAGGCAGTGCTGCCGGCCAATCCGGTGGCGCCGTGGCGCTTATAAAACCGACCTGCCACCTGGTGGCGTGCGCCAGTACCAACCCTGCCGTCACCCCGAGCGGAGCTTCAACACAGTTGTCAGCGCCGGCCGCGCTGACGAGTGTGTGGACGGGGTAGCGACGACGCGAACGTCGACGGGCCGAACAAACTGCTCCGCACGGACGCTGTTGCCAATGGCGGCGGGACACTGCCTACGGAGACACTATGCTGATATTCCGTGGCTGGACTTCGACTCCCAGTTTTTGTGCTGTTCACAGTGAAAGTGATTAAAATACTTCTTATTTACGGCGGACATTTTTTTTTTTTCGTGCAGTGAGCTCAAGCGCTTGTGGCAGATGTTAAGAACTGTGAATTCGTATACTGAACGTAGGTTTTCAGGACTCGTGCGAGAGATATGGTGAGCTACAACTGAAGAGAACGCCAGAATCTTGCAAAATCGTTTGAGTACATGTGTGTTGTGATGCGGTCACAGTCGTTATAATGTTTATTATATTATACTTAATCTACGTAGCCTTCTATGAAACGACATAAGGTACCAATTTTGCAGATCTGCTGCTAAATTCATGTATGTTTTCGAAAGCTTGTTTAAGGGTGGTAGCTTCACGTAAATACATAGCAGAAATACTGCAAAAAATGAAAACAGTTATGCGACTATGACTGTCGCTTTGAATAATTGATTATAAGTATGTTAATCGCTGTTTATCTCCTTACAACAATGTTATCTAAAAATTTAAAACAGTACTCTCTTTGCCATTATATTTCCTTTACCATCACTCTCATACACGTTTCTGTCTCACTAGCCTCTATACATTACATTCCTTACTTATTCTGTTGTGAGAACTGAAAATACATTCCATCTATTGGGCTGCTTATGGATAAAAATTTTATCCAGTTAGTCTTTAAACTAGCTAGTTATGATCTAGTGATCACCGGGTAGTTTATCAATAATTTGACGTTCCTGTTTCTACCACTCACGTGCCACAGATTGTCCAGCACTTTCCGCATTCCTCAACCTGCCACAACCTCCTGTTTTTGTGTATTTCTTTTCCTGTGATGTACTCTGCAACCAGCCATATTTCTTTTAAAAAATGCTATTTTTTCAGTGGTTGATGCTCCGTTCATTTTCTTCTATTTCGGACCAATTCATACTCCCATCGTACGGTACTGCAATTTCTTACACAAAAAGAGTGTTCTATCTTTTTTCTCTGGACAGATCTCTGTGTGGTCCTATAAAAGTTTCAAAATATTTGTTTGGAAAGGAGATACTGTTCAGAATAAACTAAATTCACTTATTCGTTCTATTCAGTGATAATTTGTTTTAATTTCTCTCGATGCATCTCGTGTCTACAAATATCTGTAACGAATACGTTTTAATAGAAAATCAGTATTTCCTATGATAATAGTTTTTTATGGATGAGAGCGTCAAACCTTCGATTCACTTCTACATTTGATTCACCTCTAGCCATCTCTGTGTTGTAAGTGTAATATATGTTTTCCATTTTTGAACGTTGGGATTCTCTTTTTATGTGCTATCTTTTCCTAATATAACAAAACTTACTCCCGAAAATCAAGGTTTTTAGAAATGTGAAAACACTATCGAAGGCACAACATCGTCATATACCTAGGAACAAATATTCAATTCAAATTTACAAGTGTTGTAATCGGAAAAAAATCTTGTCAATACCTATTTAATAGTCTGCTATAACCGTACACTATCACACACCAATAATCAGTGAAATCAAATTACCCAGAAGTGTTATCGAAAGCTAGTCACAAGTAACGTATGTTTTGAAACAGAAGCTGTTAGGAACTAATACAAATTTCCATTGTCAATATGGGTAGAACTGCCAAGACATTAAGGAAACTCAGTTCAGTTAAAAGTTAAAAGACGGTGCATGACCGATAAAGAACGACTGTTCTGATCGCATGTTTTGTAAAAAGTTTTAGAAATATATAACATTTCACTCACCACAGAATTCCGTAAGTGAAGAAGAAACAAAATATTCCTGATACATTAAAAATATCATACTGCGCTTAATTGTGCAGAATTCGTAATATTTACAAATGCTGTACAAAACACACCCTCAAGTCTAACAACATCAAAAACTGTGGAAAATGGTGGAATCTGGTAATGGCGATCTCTAGTGCTCATTCCTTTGTCTAAATCTAAAATTAGTCATTAGATCGAAGTACCGTCCGAAAAACATCACGTGTTGCTACGTATACTACTATCTAGATACTACACTCATCCTTGCGCCTCTTTAAATATTGCTAATTATCTTCTTCCTTTATAGATGCAGACTTTATACATTCCATAATTTTAGAGTAGCATAATAAGACTTAAATTCATGAATAATGTCACGCAATTCGCACAGAATTACCAGTTAGACACGTTAAAGTAAATAAAATGCTTAATATTGGATGAAAGAAAAGGTTTCCCCAAGTCATAAGAAATTATCCTAGCAGATCAGTTCAATATACTTCGCAGAAAACGCCCACTGCTGTCGGCGGTCATTTGTTGCTTCCGGATGATTCGTTCATCAAAATGAACTCTTAAACAGTAGCCTTAGAGATGGATGTTTGGTCGTGTAGGTAGGTTGGCAATGCGTCAGTTGAAGCTCTTTTGATAATGAATCTAGGATAAATGCAGAGAGAGAAAGATTTCTCGTTTTTAATGTTAGTTTTTGTTGCACCTGTGCTGGCAATATATCCTACTTTACATATCATGTAAACTGCTTTCACTCATGATCAGTAGTTCACAATCCGCTACTAAGGCCGAGTATGCAAGTTAATTCAATACGGGTCTACATTGTTTCTACTCGTTCCTTTCACGAATACAGTCAGAAATGAATGACTACTTACGTACCTCGTTGTGAAGTGAAACTGAAATTACCTTTGTAAGACATTAATTCAACTTCAGTTTCATTATATCTCTATAGTACTTAGGAAAAACCAGTTCTTAATAATGCATTTTACGAATGGGGATTCGTACAGCATTTGGCATTTTTCCTGTAGACCTATCGCTTTTGATTTTTCTTTTTCTTTTTTATTATTATTATTATTATTCCCTTGCCTTAAGCTATTATCTGAATAAACTCTTTAACATGTTTTCGAACTTACATTATTTCTACAAATACCTTCCCTCATGTGTCCTAAAAATACGACTAGTAGAACAGCATGATTCGTACAACCAGTTTTTTTTTTTTTTTAAATTTCTTGAAGAGACTACACTACACTTTGCGGTATTCTATGAATGATCCTCCAAGTCTGCAGTATCGAATATGTGTGATGGTGTAATCTCATATACTATCGACATGCATGGTTATTTCTTGGTACTTTTGCGGTAGGATTGTTTTCTGTGGCCGGAGACTATCACATTACTATAATATGGTACTCGACTGGAATACGGTATACAACTTGAACGTATTTTTGTACACAGAACCACCCGGCAGCCTTCCCTCCATGCCGAAACCCAGTTGGAAATATTCAGTTAGTTACCTTATGAAAAGCCTGAGTCACAGAAGACTCCTGATACCTCTCAACAGTCGAAGGCTACATTTAGCTACGTACGCCACCGCTTTAATATATAACAAACAGTTGTGATCCTACCACTTTTCTTTGGTCTGTCTCCGTTTCTTAGTCTACTGGCAAATTCCTCCATTTCTGATTCCACTCAGTATTCCTTGCTATATATCTCCCAGCCAAAATATTATCCTCACTCTTGTTACAGTTTCATTTATCTTTCTTTCCTCTCCTACTAATACAATTATATTTTCACTCCTGAGTTTCGCTCTTCGCATCTGTTGATAATTTTTCTCTATGGTCGCCAGAACGCTGACGCGTCTCCGGCGCGGTTGAATGTTTAGAACTACAACCAAAAGCAGCCTTACAGGTTTCGTTTTCATGTAATACTAGTAATGGAATCAGCAGCCATTCCGCAAGTTCTGTTCTTTCACGAAGTCCAGAAATCTGTAGTCAGAGAAGTCTAGGCTAATGCCGTAACTCTCGACTCGCGGTAAAAAGAATTCTGTACAGTGTCACACCATCGTCCGATAAACGAGATACGTGCTTGCGGGTAAAGAAACTGCGTTACGAAAGGGCTGAGGAGGTACCCGGTAAAAGAACTAGTCATTTCGTAGTTCTTTATTGGGAAACCACAGGGCAGAAGGGAACGTTTCGTGTGGTGTACGGCTAGGAAGTGGGAAAGCACCGTTACTGTATAAGATGTAGGCCTATACAAGAGACGTGGCAGATACCGCCTTCAGTACAACATACAGTTAGCTAACGTGGCTATTACACAAAGGGAAATCAAAAATTTCTCAGGAATGTTAGAAGTATTGAAGACGAGCCGAAATTGACAGACGACTGACAATATATTCTCAAAATAACGACTGCAAGGGGAAGACGAACGGAAACGAGACAGATGGGGGGAAAAAAAGTAAGTAACCTGTTTAAAGTTTCAAAAGCAATCATCGTAACTGTTAATACATTCATCCCACAGTGAGACAAGATGGACGATGGCTTCTTGGAAAAATGTTCGCAGTTTTCTCCGTCACTGTGGTCGTATCCAGACGTACACCACTTCGTCCGAAGCAAATCGACTGCCACGTATGTTTTTCTTCAGCGCTCCATAAACACGGAAATCGCATGGGGATGGACGGGGACTGTATAGAAGATACCTAAGGGTTCCCAGTGAAACTCCTTCAGCGCTGTCGAAACAACCTACCCACAAAATTCCCATCCATATGTTGCCAAAGTTGTTGAATCCACGCTACAGTAGTTAAACTTGGAAGCCTTTACACAGCCTCTATATAGCCCGATCTCTCCCCATGGAGTCCAGAAGAAAGACATCCGTGGCCGTTGATTTGCTTGGGACTGATAGGGAGACACCTGGGTACAATGACGGGGACAATCCAAAGGCAGCATCAAACATTCTTCCATGAAGGCATTGAACTTTTTGCCTCACAGTGGAATGAATGTATTAACGGATATGGTGATTATTTTGAATTTTGTAGACGTGGACAGGATTTGTGATTCATGTAAAGAATGGCATCGATAAATATAGGTAAATGTAAATTAATGCAAATGAATAGGAAAAAGAATCCCGTAATGTTTGAATGCTCCATTAGTAGTGTAGCGCTCGACACAGCCACGTCGATTAAATATTTGGGCGTAACATTGCAGAGCGATTCGAAGTGGGACAAGCATGTAATGGCAGTTGTGGGGAAGGCGGATAGTCGTCTTCGGTTCATTGGTAGAATTTCAGGAAGATGTGGTTCATCTGTAAAGGAGACCGCTTATAAAAAAACTAATACGACCTATTCTTGAGTACTGCTCGAGCGTTTGGGATCCCTATCAGGTCGTATTGATGGAGGACATAAAAGCAATTCAGACGCGGGCTGCTAGATTTGTTACTGGTAGGTTTGATCATCTCGCGCGTGTTGCGGAAATGCTTCAGGAACTCGGGTGGGAGTCTCTAGAGGAAAGGAGGCGTTCTTTTCGTGAATCGCTACTGAGGAAATTCAGAGAACCAGCATTTGAGGCTGACTGCAGTACAATTTTACTGCCGCCAACTTATATTTCGCGGAAAGACCACAAAGATAAGATAAGAGAGATTAGGGCTCGTACAGAGGCATATAGACAGTCATTTTTCCCTCGTTCTGTTTGTGAGTGGATCAGGGAGAGATGTACTTTTGGTACTAGGTACCCTCCGCCACGCACCGTATGGTGGATTGCGGAGTATGTATGTAGACGTAAATAATTAAGTTTGCTTACTTTTTTCAATGTGACTTGTCCTCATTTGACTGTCCCTTATAACGTGTGTAAGTATACGAAAATACCCTTCACCTACGAATCACACAGTGAATCGCTGGAATCATCACAACTTTCCAGTATTTGAAAGTATTTTTGTATATTTATAAACGATTTTAGCGATCTTGGGAGTTGAGAATTTATTCACTATTCGGAAAACATTAATTTG
Organism: Schistocerca gregaria; assembly: GCF_023897955.1. Classification (NCBI taxonomy): domain Eukaryota; kingdom Metazoa; phylum Arthropoda; class Insecta; order Orthoptera; family Acrididae; genus Schistocerca; species Schistocerca gregaria. Next base: position 158,483,132 of record NC_064929.1, on the reverse strand, counting down.
GGAGCAGGAAAAATAGACATATACTTGTTTTATGCTGAAAGAATTTTTAATTGCAATTCATATCCATGAATGATTCCACTAACAAAACACCTGTGCTGCTAAATTACAGATATTATTCGTCGGTCTGAGACTTAGCAAGTTGGGTTAACGGAAGAGATGGGGAAGTTCCGAAAAAATGTCACAAACGTCATTGGTTTGTTAATTCAGAGGTAATGCGTCGCAGCTGTTATCATCAAACTCCATCCTGAAACGCAATGCGCTTGTCACTGTCCTTGATACAGGTTGGCCGGTTGCGGTGGCCGAGCGGTTCTAGGCGCTTCAGTCCGGAACCGCGCGACTGCTACGGTCGCAGGTTTGAATCCTGCCTCGTTCATGGATATGTGTGATGTCGTTAGGTTAGTTAGGTTTAAGTAGTTCTAAGTTCTAGGGGACTGATGCTCTATGATGTTAAGCCCCATAGAGCTCAGAGCCATCAAAATTTGGAGAGTAGATTTTCCAATAAGAATCTGGAAACATATTACTTCCTGCACCTAAGATCTCGTCTAATGATCACGATGGAAAATAAATGGCGTGAGTACGTAGGGTAGCAAAAAATATTTCTTCCCATGCACCATCCGTAAAAGAATGGTTACGAATGCTCCCTCAACCATGTAGTTTGGCATTCTTAGGACATAAAGCGATATAGCGCCGTATTTTCCTACACAAACACCATTTTCTCGAAATATTAAAAAGATGCTACTCACCCGGTTACTCTGAAGATGTCCATTTGTCATCATATCACAGGCTAAGGGGGAAAAAGATATAAATGATGTAATCCCTCGAAGTCTGAGAATGAGTGCCTAATCTATTGTAGTAAAGTTTCATGGATTTGCCTAACTATGACGTACATCAGCTGTTCGGCCATTATGCATGTGTAGCTTCTATATATAGCATTTCGTAAAATTATCTTCCGAATCAAGCACCGTGTTTGACATCTATTTTTCTCTGTGTGCCACTGTAGAGATTAAAAGAGGGCGAGATTCCTTCATTCTTGACGAGTTAAGAGGCAATGCCTTCAAAGCAACTGTTAGATACTCGTTTCTTCTCTCGAATTCTCAACTGTCCTTGATGCTCAAAATAAAATGGCGCTTATGTTTGGTCTTAGGTTAATTTTGTCGTCGACACTCTTCGGTTTCATTTGAAAATAATAAAATTCTACTCTCGTTTAGAGAAAGCTACAATGTCACCTGTTTTTGTAGAACAGCTGTAGTATCTGAAACCAGATAGCTCACTGTTTCGGTGCATACCGAGGGTCATGAGTTCCATTTTTGTTTTCATATCAGCTTTTTGTTTGCACAATTTCCTTAGGTGTAGCTTCTTACAGCAAAAACAAATGTTACGCCCTTAGTTGCAGGTGCTCGTTATGCAGTTACTGAATGGTTCTCTGTGTAATATTCACTCAAGGAATGTTTTAATTATAATTCTTTTTAATTGTAGGCCACTGCAATATTTGACTCAGTGACACTTTTTTGCTAGGGATTACTTTGAACATAAAGACTGTGCGACTACAACGTTTGACTCAGTCACGCTTTTTTTAACCAGGCCGTATTTGAGCGTACAGGTTGTGGCTAGTTTGCGTCCGTCTCCGTGATGGCGAAAGATTGCCGAGTGTAAAGCGTAATTGGTTACACAAAAAACCGTGCGTGGACAAGAACACAGTAACACAGAGTAGGCTGCGAGTACGTCCAGATAATGGTCTAGAGTGGTGAAACGTCCGCCCCAGGTAGCTGACTCTGTAATTAAGAAAAAAAATGAGTAAAGGAATCAACGATCAACTGGAACTGATGTCTTGTGACATCCGGCCAAACCAAACGCAACGAACAATACCGAACAAAAGAAAAAAAAGAAGAAAATGGTCAGCGCGACAGAATGTCAATCCTAAGCGCCCCGGTTCGATTCCCGGGTGGGTCGAAGATTTTTCTTTGCTCATGGACTGGGTGTTGTGTTGTGTTGTGTTGTCCTAATCATCACCATTTCATCCCGATCGACGCGCAATTCGCCGAAGTGGTGTCAAATAGAAAGACTTGCACCAGGCGAGCGGTCTACCCGACGGAAGGCCCTAGTCACACGACATTTACATTTCTACTGGGGAAACAGTCACTAGGACGGTGTGTAAACCTACAGAATTCAAACGAGTTAACCATTAATGGAGAAACCTTAAACATAGCAACAGTTACACATCGATAAAACGGATATGGTGAACAGCTGATGTCACTAGAGACAAAAGTTAGCGAGGATAGCTTCCATTTTCTCTCCTTCTCTGATCACCCATAGATTATAGGAAACTGACAATGTAAATTTCTCTTTTAAAACATGTTGTCTTACCATATGGGTGATGAAGAATGGGCTCCCAGTAAATCTGGAAGATGAACTAGGAGGGCTGTTTGGAAAGTAAGGTCATCGCAAACTGGAAACAGTGAAAATTCTACGTAACTTTGCACAGATATGTTGGACAATACCTTTAGTATGCCCGTCGATCACGTCACGTCACACTTTCCAGTTCTGAGTGCGCAGCATGCAAAGATGCCTAGAAAGTAGTGTCTCTCGCCAGGTATGAGTGGCTGTAAGAGATTTCGCCTGATTACATGCAACCCTCACCACGTAACTATCGTGCACTTCTTTCTTCATGACATTTTTCGCCCGCACACTGCAGGGGCTATTAGGACGCTCTTAAAGTGTATTCAGTGGGTAGTGTTGATCCTCCACACAGCCTGTACTTGGCTCTCTCTGATTTTCATGTTTGCTCATATTAACCGCTGGTTATTAGGCCAACATTTTGGTACAGATGACAACCTGCACATCAGCGTATAGAGAAATGGCAGAAAGGCGGCCACCTTCTGTGACGAGGGTACGGCTAAGATGGTACAACGCTACGAGAATCAGTCGAAACAGGACTACACACAGAAGTAACTGGAAGGTATAGTTAACTGTTGCAAATAAAACATTTTTGATTTTCACTGTCGTTTCCATTTAGTGACCTTACTTTCCAAACGGCCCTCGCATAATGGAATTGAGATTGATGCAAAGCGTTGTGTATGATAATGTGTGTATGTTCGAATGGATGGAGTGATGATGGCAGATTTTAGGTGGGCTTTGTTGAGTAGAAGTGATGATTGACATCGTGTGGACACAAGTGATGAAACGACAGATTACAATGAGCGAGTAGAATGTTGTGGTAAGGAATCGCTTCGATAAAAATGTTCGCTTTTGCCGACTCATCGGACGAGGGAGGTACGATATCACGTTGAATATCCCCTGCTTCTTTCAAAAATAAGTGGCAATAATTGCTGGAAGAAATGCCCGTAACTTCCGCCTCCATAACTTTTCCTGGCCGATTTGACCGTCCTGTCTATTTAACTAACGCACTAAAATAACTCTAACCCGCGATCGTCAAGTAACAGGGAAACTTCAGCTGTTCGCTGTTCAGCGGAATAACCACGATAGACAAAAAGCTATACTGGCTAGCGAAATATGGGGATTGCTCCCCACCAGCATCTCTGACACCTACATAGCCTAGATCACAGATCCACATCATGTTACGCCAGTGTTACCTGGATATCCGTCCCATCCAATTTTCATCACACACAGCTCCAAGTCTGTATCAATTCAGCCTACCCTCTCTTCATGTGCAAGAGCAAGCTGTGCGTCAAGCTACGTCACCTAATGGCTTTCGTCAAGTGCATTGGTGTTCTGCTGTCGTGACTGATGCGTCAGCACTTACATCATTCGGAAATTTGTGTGTGATGTCTCAGCATGCTGGACGACGTATTATTATTTCTATTCTGGGTCTTCTCTCATTTTATTCCAGTCTCTGTCTTCCGGTACAGTTTTTACCCTCTACAGCTCCTTCTAGTACCATGGAAGTTATTCACTGATGTCTTAAAAGATGTTGCATCATCCTGGCCCTTGTTGTTGCCAGTGTTTCCTTACGTTCCTTTCCTTGTCGATTATGCGTAGAACCTCCTTATTCCTTACCTTATCAGTCCAATAATTTTCAACATTCTTCTGTAGCAAGACATCTCAAAGGCTACGATTTTCTACTGTTCCAGTTTTCCCACAGTCCACGTCTCAGTACCGTACACTTTTGTGCTCCAAACGTATTTTCTTCTCAGTCGGAGGTTCGAGTCCACCCTCTGGCATATATGTGTGTGTGTGTGTGTGTGTGTGTGTGTGTGTGTGTGTGTGTGTGTGTGTGTGTGTGTGTCGTCCTTAGCGTAAGTTAAGTTAGATTAAGTGTTGTGTAAGCGTAGGGACGGCCGACCACAGCAGTTTGGTCCCACATGAACTTACCACAAAATTTCAGGACTCTCTTCTTCAAAGTAAAATCTTTGATAGTTGTCTTGGCGAGGAATGTCTTTTTTGCCCAAGCAACTCTGCTTTCTACGTCCTCCTTCCGCCGTCCGTCATGGGTTATTTTGCTGCCTAGGTAACAATATATATAAATGACCTAGTAGATAGTGTCGGAAGTTCCATGCGGCCTTTCGCGGATGATGCGTAGTATACAGAGAAGTTGCAGCATTAGAAAATTGCAGCGAAATGCAGGAAGATCTGCAGCGGATAGGCACTTGGTGCAGAGAGTGGCAACTGACCATTAACATAGACAAATGTAATGTATTGCGAATACATAGAAAGAACGATCCTTTATTGTATGACTATATGATAGCGGAACAAACATTGGTAGCAGTTACTTCTGTAAAATATCTGGGAGTATGCGTGCGGAACGATTTGAAGTGGAATGATAATATAAAATTAATTGTTGGTAAGGCGGGTACCAGCTTGAGATTCATTGGGAGAGTCCTTCGAAAATGTAGTCCATCAACAAAGGAGGTGGCTTACAAAACACTCGTTCGACCTATACTTGAGTATTGCTCATCGGTGTGGGATCCGTACCAGATCGGGTTGAAGCAGGAGATAGAGAATATCCAAAGAAGAGCGGCGCGTTTCTTCACAGAGTTATTTGATAAGCGTGATAGCGTTACGGAAATGTTTAGCAAACTCAAGTGGCAGACTCTGCAAGAGGGGCGCTCTGCATCGCGGTGTAGCTTGCTCGCCAGGTTTCGAGAGGGTGCGTTTCTGGATGAGGTATCGAATGTATTGCTTCCCCCTACTTATACCTCCTGAGGAGATCACGAATGTAAAGATTCGAGCGCGCACGGAGGCTTTCAGACAGTCGTTCTTCCCGCGAACCATACGCGACTGGAACAGGAAAGGGAGGTAATGAGAGTGGCACGTTAAGTGCCCTCCGCCACACACCGTTGGGTGGCTTGCGGAGTATAAATGTGAATGTAAAAAATTTCTTATCTTCGTGTACTTTGTGATCCCAGTTTTGACGTTAGTTTCTCGCTGTTCCCATTTCTGCTGTTTCTCATTTTCGTCTCTCTTCGATCTACTCTCAATCCATATGCTATACTCATTAGACTGTTCATTCCATTCAACACATCATCTAATTCTTCTTCACTTTCACTGGGGATACAAGTGTCATCAGCGAATCTTTCGGAGATATTCTCTCACCCTGAATTTTAGTACCACTCCTAATATTTTTGTTTCTGTCTTGCTTCTTTGATGCATAGACTGAACAACAGGGGCGAAAGACCATATCCATGTTTTACAACATTTGTGATCAAAGCGCTTTGTTCTTGGTCTTCCACTCTTCTTTTCTCCTGGTTGTTGTACATATTCTATTTGACGCCTCTTCTTCTATTACTTATACTGCTGAATGCTTTTTCTACGTCGACTAATGCTATGAGCGTTTACTGATTTTTCCTCATTCTTCCTTCCATTATCAACTGCAACATCAGAACTGCCCCTTTGGTGTCTTTCCCAATTCTAAAGCCAAACTGATCGCCGTCTATCACATCCTCAATTTTAATTTCAATTCTTCTTTATATTATTCTTGTCAGCAACTTGGATTCATGAGCTGTTAAGCTGATCGTGCAATAATTCTCGCACTTGTCGGCTGTTGGTATCTTCGCAATGTGTGGATGACGTTTTTCCAAAAGTGTAATGCTATATCGCCGGTCTCATACATTCTACACACCAACGAGAATAGTTGTGTTGTTGCCACTTCCCCCACGATTTTAGAAATTACACACCTACAGAGCCTAGATCCGCACCACCCTCTGCTACAGCAATGTGATCAAATTCCCACCACACGCAGCTCTACCACCGACTTCGAATCAGTGCGCCCTGCCCTACACGAATCTTTTACCAGCTCATCACTTACGCCTCCCTTTTAATGTGGGAGGGCAAGCTGTGCGTGAAGTTACGTCAGCTGGCGACTGTCATCGAGTGCACTGGTGTTCTGCTGTCGTGATTGATGCATCAACAGTCCCATCATTCCCTAGTTTGTGTATGATGTCTCACTATACTGGATGGCGTATGGTTCTTCTTTATTCTGGGCATGCAGGATGTAACCTGCAAGTGGTTTTGATTGACGTTGCCATGTTGCCGTAATTGTTTTTATTCCTCGTGCTTCTGTTACGTACTGACGTTCAGATCTGAAGGTGGTCATCACACACCGAAATCAGTAATAAATTGATGCAGCAGAAGTATACCTGAGATTTTTCATAATTATAATTTTCTGGAGGTTAGATACGAAGATTCTTCACGCTAAATAATGTCATGATACATTAATTAGTGGAGTAAACAGGATGTCATAAGAATATGCATTCGCTGATTTTTTTCACCTTCTTCCCACCCTTTGCCTCTTGGTCGATTAGGTTTTTGGAGCATTATGTCGGCCGAAAAATTGTAACGTGTAAAAATAATTTTTGTTAGAAAATAGTTTCAGCTGCACCACTAAAATAGGCACAGGCTATAAATCTTAGTATCAGTGTATTTGCTGGAAGTCAGTATTGCTCACTCGATTTCCTGATTCTCATTTCAAGAAGTCTTCCTTCGTGTTATTTTCATCCGATTTATGTAGTGCCTTCCCTGTTTTTGCCAGTTAAACGAAAGACACAACTAAAATAGAAAAACGCAATTAATCAATGAGAGTAAATTGAAATATTTCACTAAGAGCTACTGCAGGAACTCTTAAAAAGTTCGTGTATTGAAGACCGAGCTCTCTTGCACATAAAAAGTTACTTCGATATAGAAATTGCGGAATTCTTTCTTTCGTGTTCAAAAAATAAAATAAGTATCAAATTACAGCATATATTGAAAGTTCTCTGCGTTCTCGTGATCTATACGCAATTGATAACAAAATACCCACGATATTTAAACACATTTCATGCCATCTGAGCAAAACTTGAAAATAAAGAGAAAATTAGAAAAGATCAAATGTTTTGTGAAATGATTTGTCTTAAAATAAGAAATATAGAAGGTTTTGCTCACTAGATTACCTAATTATCATTTCAAGAAGTCTTCTTTCGTGTTATTTTCGTCTAATTTATGTACTGCCTTCCCTATTTTTTCCAGTTAAACGAAAGAAGTTTTGTCGGGTACAACCCGGACATATTGCGTGAGATTTACACACACGGGATGTCATAGCACGTGTTGCTGCTCCAACAAGTATATGAAAACATGAAATAATACAGTAGTAGTAAAATAGAAGTACAATTATACTTAGATGTGAAAGACGTGTCATTGGGACCTCGAAGAGAAGCGGTGCTAGCAGTGAGGGTGTAGACATAAAAGGTACAGTTCTTATGACGAACTTCGATTCACGAGTATCATGGAATCTTAGAAGGGCTGACAAATTGTCGGACGAACTAATTTCTTCTGCCAGTACAGGACCCCGTTTCGTTAATTTCTGTGGCTCAAGATCCAATAGGAATGGATAATTACCCTCACTCATCTTCAGTTAAATTCGGGGTCAATATTCGTCCTCCAAAAGAAGTTATATTCGAAGAACTGTAAAACCTCTCCCTTGACCCGTCTGTTGATGCGTTTTTTTTCCAAAAAAAATGTTCAAATGTGTGTGAAATCTTATGGGACTCAACTGCTAAGGTCATCAGTCCCTAAACTTACACACTACTTAATCTAAATTATCCTAAGGACAAACACACTCACCCATGCCCGGGGGAGGTCTCGAACCTCTGTCTAGACCAGCCGCACAGTCCATTACTGCAGCGCCTGAGACCGCTCGGCTAATCCCGCGCGTCTGTCGTTTTTTCAATCATAGTGATCCATTTCTTCTTCTTGCGAAGTTCACTGCAGTGGTATATAACGTAATAGCCGCAGTGAAAGGAATAACTCTTGATTTCCTCTTACCACTTGAATGTGTGGGCGTGTGTTCTTTCTGGCGCGTCTGTTCGCATGTCCGGTAATACCTGATCTCCCCCTATGATGGCAGTCGGACACTGCTATTACAAAAGGTTAAATCAACATATCCTGAATCCCTGTTTCTTTTTATTTCGGCAATATCGTAACTCACTTCATTCCATTTATTGCATGTTTACACCTCCTAATAACACTGCTGTCATACGACCCTATAACCTCATTTGAAATATATATGTATTTCAAATGCGCTTATAGGGTCGTATGACAGCCGTGGTATTAGGTGTAAATAAATAAATAAATATATATCTCCCATATTTTTCAAAATCGTTACTTTCAAAATGTGTGACTTTGTCCCTCTGAGTCATCTAATGATATTTCTTCCATTTCTATATTTAAAACACATTAAAATATATTCGTGGTTTTTGTGCTGAATACCACTGAGGCCAATATGATCCCAACACAAATTATTTATTCGGTTCCTAAATGTAACATTCATTAGCAAAATAGAATGATGAATGTTACATGAAACGGCTGTAATAATGAAAGTATTGGTTCCAAGTTACTTTCGTACCCATTTTTGGGGTTTCTTGCATCAGCTTTTGTACCCTTCCTAGTACCACAGGTGTCAAAATGACCCCATAAGCCCACTAGAAAATTATCTCTCTTGTTTTCAAATATTTTTTTTAAACTCTCTCTCTCTCTCTCTCTGAATCGATTTCGATTTTATCCAATGACGTTTTGTTCAGTTTCATATTTACAACACATGAAAATTCATTCATAGTTTTTTTGCACTGAATGCTACAGGGGACAATATGACCCCAGTGTAAAATTCTTTTTGTTTCTTGAAGGTAATAACTATGAAAATAAAATCATTACTGTTACATTGAGTCTGGAACCGCGCGACCGCTACGGCCGCAGGTTCGAATCCTGCCTCGGGCATGAATGTATGTGATGTCGTTAGGTTAGTTAGGTTTAGGTAGTTCTAAGTTCTAGGGAAATGATGACCTGAGATGTTGAGTACCATAGTACTTACAGCCATTTGAACCCGATATGCTGAGGAGTTTCCGAGAATTACAGAGGCTAGGAATGGTCCGTTGTTTGCGTTTTGCACACTTTGCCGAATTGATATGCGTATATCAAATGGTAGCAAAAACCGATGTTTAAAGCGCTTGGAAACACAAGCTCCGAAACAATGTTAGGTGTGTGAATAATAAAAAAACATCCCAACGTACAGCCGTTTACCTGAGCTACGCTGCACATAAGGGGTATAAAATCAACGTTTTGGGTGACTTCGTAACGTCATAAGGAAAGACTCATTTGTCTCAGAATATACTGTAAACGCGCCACAGTTTCTGATCATTCGTGCCTTCTGATTTTTTAAAACAAATTTCTTCAATTTTGGTTTTTGATGGTCGAAAAAGTACGAATCTTACCTTTCACTGAGATGCATGCTATCAGCTGACAGGATTTTTAAAATACTTTATTGATACAGCACAAGATATTAATACAATTGAAAACAAGTATACGATACAAGTGATTCATGAACAACAACATTATATTATACACACTAACCCACCACCTTATTTATTTAGTGGGTCCTTTTATTATGCATAACAAAGCAGTTTATATTTTATTTATTTATTTAACCTGATCAGATTAGGGACATCAGGCCCTCTCTCACATCGGACCAGTGTTTCACACATGCAGCATTTCACACATCAGAGTTACATCATTGGCAATTAGATTACTCTAGTGACAATATGAATAAAGAGTAACGACTAAGAAGTAATGAAGTAAGTGCTGGCAGTATTTTTACAACAGATACTATACATACAAATTATGATAAGAGCAATAATAGTAACAGCAAAAAAATTAAATAATAATGATAAACATGAAAAAAATTGGCAATAGTAATGAAGATTTTTGCAGATGCACATTAAGATCTTGGTGTGGAAAGTAGATGTTTACTAGTATAGCGAGTTTTGAGGTAGGGAGATTTAAGGAGGGCGAAAGAAAGAAGTAATGAGGTGAAGTGCATTCATGTACAGAGGAAGGCATTACTGTTGCTTAAGTAGATACGTCATTAACAGTTTTTGGAGGCGAACATAACGCTTGAGGTTATTCCGTTTGGTTAATGGCACTTGCTATGGACAGGGTTAATCTAAACATTTGACTACACTGCAGCGCTACAGGCGTGCCAGCTGATGTACAAACCACCTATTTAAGGCCTGCTCACTGAGCTAATCCCAGTGGGCGTGCTCCAGGCAATGGGGTGGCCATCTGCTTACGAGTATACTGAATATGAGCCGCGGTTTTGGCGCAATTGTACCTCTTTATTTTTAATAATTAATTTGCTGTTTTTTGATTTCTCGAGGTTGGCGGGTATGAGCGTGCTCTGGGGAGCCCGTCTCATTATAAATACATTCTTTACTTTGACTGATATGATTGCTGTTGTGAATCTACATTTATACTCCGCAAGCCACCCAACGGTGTGTGGCGGAGGGCACTTTACGTGCCACTGTCATTAACTCCCTTTTCTGTTCCAGTCGCGTACGGTTCGCGGGAAGAACGACTGTCTGAAAGCCTCCTTGCGCGCTCGAATCTCTGTAATTTTACATTCGTGATCTCCTCGGGATGTATAAGTAGGAGGAAGCAATATATTCGATACCTCATCCAGAAACGCACCCTCTCGTAACCTGGCGAGCAAGCTACACCGCGATGCAGAGCACGTCTCTTGCAGAGTCTGCCACTTGAGTTTGCTAAACATCTCCGTAAGGCTATCACGGTTACCAAATAACCCTGTGACGAAACGCGCTGCTCTTCTTTGGATCTTCTCTGTCTCCTCCGTCAACCCGATCTGGTACTGATGCATTGGATACTAGGCATGTCCAGTCAGGAAGTGGATTATATCGCAGCTCATTAACAAAGTACCACCGTCCAACACCACATAGTGGTATCCTTACGGTGTCTGAGCCCTTGCTGCGTGTTCCAGGGGCGTGATGGCCGCCCGATGAGCGACCCCGTAACTGGTGTGGAGACGGCGTGAGAGCAGCGGACAGCACCCAAGTCCAGCCACCTCTCCCCAGCGCGGGACCCTCGGCAGCCACCGCCTCGACCATTGATCCTCAACAGTGCAACCCGGCGTACGCCGCCGCCATGAGTTCCTACCAGTTCGTCAACTCGCTGGCGTCCTGCTACGCCGCGCCGCAGCAGCAGCAACAGCAGCAGCAGCCGCCTTCGCAGCAGCCGCCCCCGCAGGCGCCGGGCGGCGGGGGCGGGCGTCCCGGTCTGGCGTCCCCCGGGGGCGGCCAGGACTACTACGCCCCCAGCGCCGCCGCCGCCTACCCACCGGCGTGCTACTCGCCCCAGCAGCAACAACAACAGCAGCAACAGCACCATTACGGACAGTACGGGGGCGGAGGACCGGCCGCGCTGCAGAACGGCGGCGGGGGCGGCGCCGGGGGCAGCGCCGCCGCCGCCGCGGCTGCAGCGGCCGCCGCCGCCATGATCGACTACACGCAGCTTCATCCGTCGCACCAACAGCGGCTGGCGCCGGCGCAGATGCACCACCAGCACCACGCGGCGCACCACCACCACCACCACCACCCGCAGCAGCACCACGCGTCGCCGCCGGGCGCCGTGACGCCGCCTCTCGTGGGGGTGGTGCCGCCCCCGGCGCTGCTCGCGTCCGCCGCCTCCCAGCAACAGCAGCAGCAGGGCACGCAGCAGGCGGCCAGCTGCAAGTACGCCGACACCGCCGCCGCCGCCGCCCCCGCGGCCTCCGGCGGCTCCGCCGGCGCCGGGGGCGGCGTCGCGTCGCCACAGGACCTCAGCACCGGCTCCGGCCGCTGCAGCCCGCCGGGCGTCAAGGTCATCCCCTCGCCCGCGACGCCGGGCTCCGCCTCCGCGGCGGCTAGGGGCGGCGCCTCCCCGGGGGCGGCGTCCGCCTCCGGCACGGGGGCGGCCGTCTCCCAGAGCTCCTCGTCGCCGGCGTCCAGCACGTCGTCCACCTCCAGCAACGCTAACGCCGCGGGAGGCGGGAGCGGCGCCGGGGGCGGCGGTGCGTCCGGCGCCGGGGGCGGCAAGCAAGGCACTGGCGCTGGGAGCGCCTCCAGCGGGACCGCGGCGGCTGCCACAACTAATCCTCCGCAGATCTACCCCTGGATGAAGAGGGTGCACCTCGGGCAGAGTGAGTACCGCTCGTTTAATTATTTACATTTATTTACTATTCTCCAACAGAAAAAGGAGCGGGAGGGACTTCTAAATCTTGAATAGGAACCCCCATTTTTATTACAGATTCGGATTCTACGGGAAAAAATTCGTAAATGTTGCCTGAAACTTTTCTTTCGTTACGCGACAGATGCCCTGTAATTGGAAACAATCAAAATGGGTAGAAAATCGTGTCCTTCATTTAAATTAGTATCCCATATTCACGTTACGAGGGTAGGACAGGCAATTTTTTTCGTAACTTTTGATGGGACTGCGCTGTCTGTTACGATAAGGCATAGTTCGCAACACGGCCACCACGGCGCGTCGAGCGGTCCTTTCGACTTTTTTTATTTGCTATTAAAAACAGCCTTGATCACGATTTATTTATTACGGTGACCGGTTTCGACCACTACTGTTGTCATCTTCGGACCAATGAGTAGGAACCTCCTCCTGCCTGAGAATTCTCCAGCAGGAGGACATTCCTACTCAATGGTCTGAAGATGACCACAATAGTGGTTGAAACCGGTCACCTTGATAAATAAATCGTGATCAAGACTGTTTTTAATAGTAAATATGTGTAAGACATTGATCACTGCCTCTCCCATAATGTATTCAATAGTAATTACTTTGAATTTGTTTCATTAAATGGCATTTGGCGTTAAACATTTAGCCAGGCTATTCAACATTGAAACACTTACTACAACTGAAATGGAAGAAAATATTACGTTAATAGTAAGTAATAGATGTTCACCAGAGCTGTAGATAATTCTCACTCATATCGCGTCTTTGTATCTTGAACATACGCTGCATCAACGACACGAGGAATCTCTCACCAGCATCTTTCTTATTGAGCTCTAATTCTTGCACTCCATATGTGGCATACAGCAAACCAGTGCTTAACAGTATCGGTTAAAAACAGTCTTTGTTGCAATTTTAGTTTTATTTTATTTTTCAACGACGCGTTTCGCCTTATTTAGGCATCTTCAGGATATCTTTTCTAGATGGACGCGAGAGGCACCAAAATACGCATAACGCGTTCCCGTTCAGAGGAGCGAGTAAGATGGGGGCAACCTGAAGATACCAAAATAAGGCGAAACGGGTCGTTGAAAAATAAAAAACTAAAATTACAACTAAGACTGTTTTTAACCAATACTATCATACCTTCTCACAGTGGATTCTGTTTGACGGGGTAGGAATTTACCAGACGTCCTGTTGGGAATGAGGGAACATCTGTGCTGAAATTTCGTCCACTCGCGCTCATGTAGATCACAGGATAGCCATCCGTAGTAATGGAGTGTTTTCTGTAAACTAACACAGTGCAAAAGTACGACAGTACTGAAGACGCATGACAGCTGCTGAGTTTTTCTGCTTGACTGATGTAGTACCGTCACCATTGGATGGTGGTACGTGTCTCCTAGTCCCATAGCCACACCTGCAACATTTATTGCAATGACGCAGCGTCATTGCCCTGTGAATGAATTTACTGCCTCACCAACACGGTTAGGCCGCAAACGACGACCAGTGATGCTGTACTGCAACATACTACGTATGAAAAAATAAAATAATTAACTCTGGCCTGTGTTCAACTCAGGTCTAATAATTTTCGATAGTAGAAACACTTGATATTGGTCTAAGGCCAAAAAGTAGTGTGTGGAATAAAATCTCTTTTTCAGTCCAATAGGGATTATATCTTTCAAATATATATGACGGTAGTGTCTGTTCCCGAAAGAACAGTTACCGTTGATTACCATGCTGCTTTGCTAGAATGAAACGATAGTTAAATAGACACCCTAGCTGCAAACAGGCGTTGATGTACTTCATTGGGGACATGTTGAAAATGTGTGCCCTAACTGGGCCTCTAACCCGGGATCTCCTGCTTACATGGGAGACGATCTATCCATCTGAGCCACCGAGGGCGCAGAGGATAGAGTGCCTGCAGGGACGTATCCCTTGCACGCTCTCCGTGAGACCCACATTCCCAACATGTCCACACCACTACATTCGTAGTGCGCCTAATAGATGTTTGCCCATCTTACGGAGAGCGTTCAAGTCCCTGCAGGCGCACTGTCCTCTGTGCCCTCGGCGACTCAGATGGGTAGAGCGCCTGCCGGGTTCGAGACCCGGTCGGGGCACACATTTTCAACATGTCCCCAATGAAGTTTATCAACGCCTGTTTGCAGCTAGGGTGTCCATTTAATTTTCATTTCATTTTTTCAAATACGTTTTGAATGGCTGCGACTCCACTCTTTGAAAGTAAAGTCTATAGAGATTTTCATTTACACAACAGTGAGGAGATCCCTGCTCAAAGCTCTTGAGCAGTCAACCGCTTGACGGCCGGTGTGGCCGAGCGGTTCTAGGCGCTTCAGTCTGGAACCGGGCGGTCACTACGGTCGCAGGTTCGAATCCTGCTTCGGGGATGGATGTGTGTGATGTCCTTAGGTTAGTAACATTGAAGTAATTTGTGTTCTAGGGGACTGATGACCTCAGATGTTGTCCCATAGTGCTCACAGGGGAACCTCCCAATTGCACCCCCCTCAGATTTAGTTATAAGTTGGCACAGTGGATAGGCCTTGAAAAACTGAACACAGATCAATCGAGAAAACAGGAAGAACTTGTGTGGAACTACGAAAGCAAAATATACACACTGAGTAGTCCATATGCAACATAAGCAATCCAAGGAGAATGCTGCGGAACGAGAGGTCCTTGGTTCAAGTCTTCCCTCGAGTGAAAATTTTACTTTCTTTATTTTCGCAAAGTTATGATCTGTACTTTCGTTCATGGACGTCTCTGTTCACTGTAATAAGTTTAGTGTCTGTGTTTTGCGACCGCACCGCAAAATCGTGCGATTAGTAGACGAAAGGACGTGCCACTCCGAAAACATTTGATCGCAAGGTCATAGGTCAACCGATTCCTCCACAGGAGAAAACGTCTGATATATTCTATACGACACTGGTGACGGCATGTGCGCCACATGACAGGAATATGTTGTCGACCCACCTGACTTGTACACTTGGCGAATGGGTAAAAAGATTCTTCTACCTTGCCCGATTTAGGTTTTCTTGTCGATGTGATATTCACCCCCAAAAAAGTGATCGCATCGGACGGACGGACAGATAATAATTGTCTGAAAATAAAAAATTAAATTTTTCACTCTAGGGAAGACTTGAACCAAGGACCTCTCGTTCCGCAGTTGCTCACGCTAACCACGGGATCACGGCGCTCCTGAGCCCACATTACCCTTGAAGTTGCTTATCTTCTCATGAACTACTCACTTTGTATATTTTGCTTGTATTTTTCATAGTTCCATACAACTTCTTCCTGTTTCCTCGATTGATCTGTGTTCAGTTTTTCAAGGCCTATCCACTGTGCCAACTTATAACTAAATCTGAGGGGGGCGCGATGGGGAGGTTCCCTTATCACAACCATATGAACCTTTTTTTTTTAGTCAACCGCTTGACGCGTCTTGAAACCCGCGAATATTTCATTAGCCTCACACAGTGTCTGCAGCGATTTGTTATCAATAGCGTAATGGTACAGTAACGGATATCTTGGAGTGTCTGTGCGGTGTCGCCTTCGCAGATGATGGGTTCTCGCCTGTACCGTTCCCACGTGACACACGCCTCATTCTACGCCCTCAAGGTTGGCAGCACCGCGAAAGAAAGAATGGCGAAGGCCAACCGGAGCCTGTGCAACGCGCAGGAATCCACCGCCATTCTGCTGAATAATTAAACTGGCGCCAGTGGCGACGAATCCCGTCGCCGGGGCGGACCTAGGTGCACCGCTGTGGCGCGGACGGAACATGCACCGCATTTCAATCTCGGCGCCCGTTGAGAGCGATGCACCGCTTTCCAGGAGCGTTCGCGGAATTCTCTGCAGTCTCCAGCCCAGCGCTGTTTTATTCAGCGGAGGATACTGCAGACGGGGACACAAGAATTTACAGCCGCTGCAGTCTCCAATTCTTCTCTAGAGGCAGTATTCTGGGTGGGTTCGCCCATGGGTCTGGTGAACGCATTCGTGCCTATCTGCTGTTACCAGAACACACAGATTTTGTGGCTTCGTTAAACGGGCATTAAGTCGTGGGCTCAGGGCTATCATAATGTCTAACCTTTCGCCTTCTAATGCTGGTGACGTTCTCTGAGGCTTACTTACACTGTATGAAAGGGAAGCAGTGGTTGGGAAGGCAGTGAGTCAGAGTTGTAGCCTCTCCCCGATGTTATTCAATCTGTATATTGAGCAAGCAGTAAAGGAAACAAAAGTTCGGAGTAGGTATTAAAATCCATGGAGAAGAAATAAAAACTTTGAGGTTCGCCGATGACATTGTAATTCTGTCAAAGGCAGCAATGGACTTGGAAGAACAGTTGAACGGAATGGACAGTGTCTTGAAAGGAGGGTATAAGATGAACATCAACAAAAGCAAAACGAGGATATTGAAATGTAGTTGAATTAAATCGAGTGATGCTGAGGGAAGTAGATTAGGAAATGAGACACTTAAAGTAGTAAAATAGTTTTGCTGTTTGGGGGAGCAACATAACTGATGATGGTCAAAGTAGAGAGGGTATAAAATGTAGACTGGCAATGGCAAGGAAACAGTTTCTGAAGAAGAGAAATTTGTTAACATCGAGTATAGATTTAAGTGTCAGGAAGTCGTTTCTGAAAGTATTTGTATGGAGTGTAGCCATGTATGGAAGTGAAACTTGGACGATAAATAGTTTGGACAAGAAGAGAATAGAAGTTTTTGAAATGTGGTGCTACAGAAGAATGCTGAAGATTAGATGGGTAGATCACGTAACTAATGAGGAGGTACTGAATAGAATTGGGGAGAAGAGGAGCTTGTGGCACAACGTGACTAGAAGAAGGGATCGGTTGGTAGGACATGTTCTGAGGCATCAAGGGATCACTAATTTGGTATTGGAGGGCAGCGTGGAGTGTAAAAATCGTAGAGGGAGACCAAGAGATAAATACATTAAGCAGAATCAGAAGCATGTAGGTTGCAGTAGGTATTGGGAGATGAAGCTTGCGCAGGATAGAGTAGCATGGAGAGCTGCACCAAACCAGTCACAGGACTGAAGACAACAACAACAACAACAACAACAACAACATGAATATTTAGGCAAACCTACTCGTTTTCTTATCCCTCATCCGTCTTCCGAGTGGTTAGATGCTGTCAGTCGCCACTTCCTGCCCTGTGTCAACCTCTTCATCTCAGCGTAGTGTTTGCACCCGGTATCTTCAACTGTTCGTCTGATATTTTCTAATCTCTGCCTTGACGTGTTTTATCATCTTCTAATAATACCACCACTTGCAAAGTAGGTTAGAAATCAGATTAATAATGTTGCTCACGCAGCATTATGTTAGCTTTATCGGGCAACAACAAAGTTATTGACTGTGGATGGTACCGTCAGAATGGAAATAATGACGTCACTGTAAAAAAAGTCATTAATTTTGGCACTTATCTTGAATGGATTCCCACGTACATTTCCTCGAAGTTGTTAAGGCTCATCTTGTTGTTTCTAGGGTGATTCCACTTTGAGTGCTAGACGGTCCAGATCTGTATTTTAGCAATATTTGAAGACGAAATAAATGCGCTTTTTTTCAGGAAATTCTTAATGGTCAAACAATCCCAGATCAGAACAATGGTATGGTAGAAATAATTTTTGACTTGGTTTTCACGATCCACATTTTTATTAAACTTCTTGTAAATTCACATATACTTCTTAATTATCACATCATCAGGAAAACAGTTTTGTATCAATCTTCATATATTTAATTTCCACTTTAACCAAACACAAGACTTCACTGTTCTTTTACAAAGCGAAATAACAACTTAACTTCTGCAAAATGAAACAAAGACTGCTCTGTGCACATTCGCGCTAGAACGGTTACAAGTAAGTCAAAGATTATGACAGTGTCACAGAAATGAATACAAACAAGAAGCATATTACTGTAATATATCGATACATCGGAGTACCTACACATTAATAAAACCAAATGTGAATATTGTAACAAAAATGTCTGTTACTTCGCATAAAAGTATTACGATATTACTGGTATCGAGAACTGAGGTTGGAGTGCCATAATGGTCTCGTAAACAAAGAAACATTGCAATCTGCAGCTCCCTCTAGAATCATGGAAGTTATTCGCTGATGTCTTAACACATCTCATAGCATCCTATCACTTTCGCTTCTCTGTGTTCTTCATCGGTTCCTCTCTTCCCCGATTCTGCAGTGAACCTCCTTATTTATTATCAATCGATCTAATTTTCAATATAACACCACATCTCGGAAGCTTCGATTGTCTTTTCCCCATTTTTCCCGAACTCCATTATACACATCCATACAGTGCTGTGTTCCAAGCTTACGTTCTCAAAAACTTCACCCTCAAATTAAGGTCAATGTACAGGGACACAATTATTGACCAACATGAAAGAAAAACGTTAATTTGTTACAAACTACGGCATGCAAACACTTTATTCAAAACGTAAACGTCACTGCAGATATTTCGAGTTAGATTATGACATGTCCTATACGCCTGCCATCATTGGCGATGATGTGACACAGACGAATAACGAAATTCTGCATGACCTGCTGACGTTCCAGAACATCGATGCTGTCGATGACATCCTGAATGGCTGTTTCAGCTCAGCGATGGTTTTGAGGTTGTGGCTGTATACCTTGTCTATAACATAGCCCCACAGAAAGGAGTCGCATGTGTTCAGATCCAGAGAACATGGCGGCAGATCGAGGTCCGTGCCCATGCCAGAATGGCGTCCCCAAAATGCACCTCCAGGACACCACTCTCTACATCTACATCTATACTCCGCAAGCCACCTGACGGTGTGTGGCGGAGGGTACCCTGAGCACCTCTATCGGTTCTCCCTTCAACCTCAAATTAAGATCAATGTACAGGGAAACAATTATTGAACGACATGAAAGGAAAACGTAAATTTGTTACAAACTACTCAGTTCTCTCTCCGGCTTCGATGGTGTCGAGCTCTGTCTTGCATGAACCAAATGTTGTCGAAGTCAGGATTTTGGATTATGGGCATGAAACCATCTTCCCAAAGCTTCACGTACCTCCCCGTAGTCACCTTGCCATTAAGGAATATCGAACCGATTATTCCATGATTGGACATTGCACACCACACAACCACGCGTTGAGGGTGAAGAGACTTCTCGATTGCGAAATGCGGATTCTGTCCCCCCAAAATGACCCAGTTTTGCTGATCGACGAACCCATCCAAATGAAACGGGCTTTATCACTAAACCAAGCAGTATATGCGCCCACTAATTCCCAAGATGCCCAGCGGCCAAGTGTGCAGTTTGAACGTCCTAAGGCAAACTGTTCAGAAGTTACGACGATTTTATTTCATACAATTGTAGTAGACTTTTTTGACCAGGAATGCCCGTTTTCCTGGCGGCCGGAGTGGCCGTGCGGTTCTAGGCGCTACAGTCTGGAACCGAGCGACCGCTACGGTCGCAGGTTCGAATCCTGCCTCGGGCATGGATGTGTGTGATGTCCTTAGGTTGGTTAGGTTTAATTAGTTCTAAGTTCTAGGGGACTGATGACCTCCGATGTTAAGTCGCATAGTGCTCAGAGCCATTTGAACCAACCCATTTTCCTATATCGTCTCCTTTCTATATTCTCCTTGCCTCATGTCTCATGGGTTATTTTGCAACAAAGGTATCGGAACTCCGTCTCAGTACCTGCTTTGTGGTCACCAATTTCCGTGTTAAACCTATCGCTAATCTCACTTTTTTAATGATAAATCCCTTACTGCTTCTCTGGTTTTCTCATAATCCATATTCTGTACTTAACAAACTGCTCATTGCATTCAACAGGTACTGCCATTCTTCAGTTTCGCTGAGGTTAGCTACGTCATCCGCGAATCCTACTATTGATAGCATTTCACCATAAATTTTAGTCCTTCTAATCAAAGAGTTAAGGCGAAGTGCTGCATCCCTGTCTTCCAACATTTTTAATAAGAGCACTTCTTGTTTATCACCCGTCTACCTCTATAGCTTACACCTATTTTCTTAAGAATTTCGAACATCTTGCCGTATTTTACATTCTCCAAAAATATGATCTTGTGCCAATTAATAGAAACATTACTATATTTCCGCTTAATAAGCACCGACGTAGCTAAATAGGCAGATGTTGCAGATGTGAGACGCACAAGAATTCTTGTTTAGCTCTACCAATCTAGAAATCAGACTACTCATGCCGTGTTGGACTACATCGCACTAGCGCATCCATGTGTTACATCATAGACAATTATTTCTTCATTTAGTCAGTGTTGCTTTTCAGCGAAATGTCTAAAATAATTTTTTTTAAACCAATAGTCCATTGTCTTAAAGTGAAGACAGATAGCACGAACGGTCTGCTGGAAACCTCCCGAAATACAACAGGTAGCCAAGACAGTGGCTCGGCCACAAATTTATGAAATACGAAACAGCTGCGCCCTCAAAGCAAAGGACCAGGAATGTTTCGACCACAGCGGAACCCCGGGAATGTCGCAGTTAGCGACACGGGATACTAATGTCCTACACGGAATTCTACTACAAGTAGGGAGGGGGAGTTTAAACACGCGAGTCCGCCGCGGGGACGATCAATTAGAGCAGACTTGTAGAAGGAGAAAGATAGGCAGTGTACAGTGACAAAGAAATGTACGGTTATTTATTGCAGAAAAGCCGGCTACTAATATATATTAACTTGCTATCGCATGATTCTCGAATATGACAGGAGTCGCGGTAGAGGGGTGGCAGCGATTTCGGTGGTGGGGGTGAGGGGGTGGGAAAGTAAGGGGAGGGGGGAATTGGTGGGAGAGGTGGAGATAGCCGTATATATGAGCGGCACGCAATCCTGCTTTTGTACAAATACCGCCGAGTATGATTTAAACGGGCAGATACGTGGCAGACGTCTCCTGCCAGATTTATAAGGTTTATTTCGGGGCATTTCCGGCACGGAAGGCGCACCGCAAGTATTCCGGCCCGGTTTGTAATGCGATGCATTCTCTAATCTCGGCCATCTCAGCCGATGGGCTGCGAACTAATTAGACGGGCAGATACCGGGGCTTAGCTCGTGCGTGTTCCAAGATTCGGCTATCGGCGTGTCGAACATGCAGCTGCGAATCGCGTTCTGGTATCTCGGGTGAAAAGAGCTCAATTTCAAACATGTGCTGCTTTTTCTTCAGTACTGTGCGACTCGTTTTTTTTAATCGGACAACCATGTACAGAAAGACTTCCACTTTACCGCTATGCCCTCCTGAAGCTTCACTCGTTCTGCCGAACATCGACTACTTTAGTTACACTGACGAGACAAGAGTCAGGGTAACCTCCCAATATCGTGTCGGACCACGTTATGCCCAGAGTACTGCAACAACTTGACGTGGCATGACTTATCAAGTACGATATAAACACATTGAGCCGTGCTGCCACCATTGTTGTTTTTGCTGTTTTTGCTGTTTTTGCTGTTTTTGCTGTTTTTGTCGTTTTTGCTGTTTTTGTCGTTTTTGCTGTTTTTGTCGTTTTTGCTGTTTTTGTCGTTTTTGCTGTTTTTTGTCGTTTTTGCTGTTTTTTGTCGATTTTGCTGTTTTTTCTGTCGTTTTTTTGTCGTTTTTTGTCGTTTTTGTTGTGGTCTTCAGTCCAGAGACTGGTTTGATGCAGCTCTCCCTGCCACTCTATCCTGTACAAGCTTCTTCATCTCCCAGTACCTACTGCAACCTACATGCTTCTGAATCTGCATAGTGCATTCATCTCTTGGTCTCCCTACACGACTTTTACCCTCCACGCTACCCTCCAATGCCAAATTGGTGATCCCTCAGAACATGTCCTACCAACCGATCCCTTTTTCTAGTCAAGTTGTGCCACAAACTTCTCTTCTCGCTAATTCTATTCAGTACCTCCTCATTAGTTATGTGATCTACCCATCTAATCTTCAGTATTCTTCTGTAGCACCACATTTCGAAAGTTTCTATTCTCTTCTGGCCCAAACTATTTATCGTCCACGTTTCGCTTCCATACATGGCAACACTCCATACAAATACTTTCAGAAACGACTTCCTGACACTTATATCTATACTCGGTGTTAACAAATTTCTCTTCTTCAGAAACGCTTTCCTTGCCATTGCCAGTCCACATTTTATATCCTCTCTACTTCGACCATCATCAGTTATTTTGTTCCCCCAAATAGCAAAGCTCATTTACTACTCTAAGCCTCTCATTTCCCAATATAATTCCCTCAGCATCACCCGCGCCTGCATTCCATTATCCTCTTTTTGTTTTTGTTATTGATCACCTTATCCTCCTTTCAAGACACTTTCCATTCCGTTCAGCTGCTTTTCCAGGTCCTTTGCTGTCTCTGACAAAATTACAATGTCATCGGCGAACCTAAAACTTTTTCTGTCTTCTCCATGGCAAAATTTTGTACACGGCTGCACGTTCAGAGACCGTGAATAGTTAGAATTGAAAGAAAAACAGCCCTTGGTCACTATTTTTAACAGATTAACCTGGTTATATATAGATGAAAATGTGTGCCCCGACCGGGGCTCGAACTCGGGATCTCGTGCTTACATGGCAGACGCTCTATCCATCTGAGCCACCGAGGGTACAGAGGATAGTGCGCCTGCAGGGATTTATCTGTGGCATGCCTCCAAACCCACATTCTCAACGTATTGTCCTTCACTACGTTCTTAGTGGCCCCGCCCATTATATTCATTACTTGCGGCGCGTTGCCGATTCGTGTAAGAGTTCGGGCACTGTTGGTGGATTCGCACAGAAGAAGATGATGGTCAAGTGGCCGGTGAGCCTTATCCTAAGATGGTATCTGTTTCTTCGTACAATGATATAATTTTGCTGATACATTCAGTGATATATGAGAATACTGTATAGAAATTGTTTCGAGATAACACTTAGTAGTAAATAAGTATTAGATTAAAATGTCGTGCCTCATCTGGCAGTTTTACTGCATGAAAATACAAACGCTACGGTCGCAGGCTCGAATCCTGCCTCGGGCATGGATGTGTGTGATGTCCTTAGGTTAGTTAGGGTTAATTAGTTCTAAGTTCTAGGCGACTGATGACCTCAGAAGTTAAGTCCCATAGTGCTCAGAGCCATTTGAACCATTTGAAAATACAAAAATATGCTAAACGGTAAACTTTCTATTTCCTTTCATCATTTAGGGGACTGTCAGTGAGAAAGTTTCGTGAAGGTTTGTAATAGTGTGTAATGTCTGTTGCAATTCACCATTGTCAACTAGCGAATGACTAACTCTTAGCTACTCGTGCCTCTTGCGCTACACTGCGTTTTCACCCCCCACCCTTTGATAGGCAGGTAGTTCTTCCCCCCCCCCCCCCCCCAGATGTATGGTTTCCCGACAGTAAGCGATATGTGTGCAAGTACGTTGAAATCGGTCCAATGATGAAGGAAGTAATGTGGAAAAAATACATATATATTTACATCCATTTTTGTATTTTGTGGATTTACAAGGTTTCTTCTTGTATTAATCGTTGACTTTCCTTTCTTCAACAAAAAAATCATAAATAGTGATTGGTTCATAATGTTTAAAGGTTTTGAAGAAAGTCAGCCTCTTTGGTACAGTTCTGAAAATCATTTCATTTAAAAGAGAACTTCGCATACTGCACAAATTGCGAAATTTTACGCACTATTAAGAAAAGAAAGAAATCGCCACTTTTGGATATACCTTGAGTCTATTTATTTATTTATTTACTTATTTATTTTGCGTACACACTGAAGGAAAAACGCCCAGCACAAAAAAATGGTTCAAATGGCTCTGAGCACTATGGAAGTTAACATCTGAGGTCATCAGTCCCCTAGAACTGAAAACTACTTCAACCTAAGTAACCTAAGGACATCACACACATCCATGCCGGAGCCAGGATTCGAACCTGCGACCGTAACGGTCGCGCGATTCCATACTGTAGCGCCTAGAACCGCTCGGGCACTCCGGCCGGCAAATTCATTTCCAACGAGAGGTTTTACAGCAGAAACGTAATTCCTTGCAATTTGGGCTCCGGGAATACGTAACAGATTACGAAACGAACTGCTTAATTCTGACCCGGCGTTTAACAGTTACCCGTTTGCCCCAGAAACCTACTTGTGTGCCCACCCCGTTCAAAAATACGAAAGCGGGTTTAATCTGCCGCCGGCAATTTGAAATGCGCGGCACATCTCGTCCTCTCTAGTGAAAGTCCTCAGCATTGGATAGCTGAGGTTACTCGTCTACATTCCGCGTACATAACCGTTGTGTTGCGAATGCTTTCAGCGCTCCAGTATAAAGTGTCCACACCATGTTTGCATCAATGCTGGTTGTAATTGTTGCTGAATACCGCAGCACTTAATGTCTTACGTTCTCATCAAGTGGTGTATTAAGAGCTGCCGGCTCTACGATTGCGAAAAGGGCGATATGAATAAATATTGTAATAAGCATCTACTTTAACATCCAGCATTCGATTAATATGTGAGGGGCAGCTATGACGTTTTAATCGTCACCTCGAAAAATAATTTCCTTAATTATTAATAATATTTTATTTCCAGGAAAATGTCTGGACTTATCATACAGTATAGATTAAAGGAAGACATACCTACAGTTACAGCATTTTAAGATTCAGAGAAAGCATTCGACAATGTTGCATCGAATATATTCTTTAACATTTTATGGAATGGGCAAACTACGCCCCAAGAAATTTCTTGGAAGGGGCTTGTACCCAAGGTCGTTCAACAGCATTCACTGATGAATTTCTTACACAATGTATATTTATTGTAACCAATTCAGCTAAAATATTAATCAATTAGAGAGGCTTACTTTAAGCCATCAGTTAATTCAGAATTTGTTTTATCAGTCTAAAAACAATTGTGACTAATTAATAACATCAAAATCGAGATTCAAATTAATTCTTAGAATAAAACCGTACACCAAAATTTCTTTCTTTAAAAAAATTATATTATTTACCACGGGGAACCAGCCCCTGAAGCACAAATAGACGAACAAAAAATTGCGCATTTAAGAAATTTAGCTGGATCAAATTCAGAAGAATAAATGACATTTGACCAACAATATTTCCTTACAGAAATATGAGCCAGAACAACACATTATCAATGACGGATCAGGTACATAAAACAGTTAATCAACGCAGTAACAGATCAGGTACAAGAACATGGAACAGTACAGTAAGCAACTTACTGGAACATGAAAACTAAAGCTTTAGTTATTACATGAAATACGAGATGAAGTCAAAAAGTAAAGGGACTTTTGAGAAAAGGAATATTCATGCTAATGATAAAAAAAATGAAACAAACTATTTTTCTACATAAACTCCCTGCACTTTAGTACACTTCGTCCAGCGTTTCACAAGTTTTTGTCCCTACGGAAAAAGTTTTTTGCTTGCACCAGTAGTCAATTTTGCACCTCATCAGCGACTTCTACATAGCCTGCAAATATCCCCCTAAGCACTTCCTTCAATGGTCCAAACATACGGAAATCCCTTGTAGCCATGTATTCACTGTATGGTGGCTGTTGTAACAATTCAAAATCGAACTCCGTTACTGTTTCGGTGTCCGTTCGGCAGAATGTTTGGCGTTTGGCGTTATCTTCAAAATGGCTCTGAGCACTATGGTACTCAACAGCTGAGGCCATCAGACCCCTAGAACTTAGAACTACTTAAGCCTAACTAACCTAAGGACATCACACACGTCCATACCAGAGGCAGGATTCGAACCTGCGACCGTAGTGGAAGCGCGGTGCCAGACTGCAGTGCCTAGAACCGCTCGGCCATCTGACCCGGCTTCATAAGAAATTATGTTTGTTTTGTTAAACTGGAAATTTGTGGTAAGTTCTTATGGCACCAAACTGCAGAGGTCATCGGTCCCTAGGCTTAGACACTACTTAATCTTATTTAAACTAACTGACGCTAACAGACACACCCATGCCCGAGGGAGGACTCGAACCTCCGACGGGGGCAGCCGTGCGAACCGTGGTAAGGCGCCTGGGACCGCGCGGCGACCCCGAGCGGCTGTTTTCTTAATAAGGTATCGTACAAATCTCATTGGGTTTCCGAAAAGAATTCGTTGTAGTAACCGGCCGGAGTGGCCAAGCGGTTCTAGGCGCTACAGTGTGGAACCGCATGACCGCTACGGTCGCAGGTTCGAATCCTGCCTCGGGCATGGATGTGTGTGATCTCCTTAGGTTAGCTACTTTAAGTAGTTCTAGAGGACTGATGACTTCAGATGTTAAGCCCCATAGTGCTCAGAGCCATTTGAACCATTTTTTCTTGGTAGTAAACTCTGATTTCCAAACCTTTGTTGATGTGTGTGCTATGCTTTTGTACACCATGTTGATGACTGATCTTAAGACCTGAAGATGGTGAAATGTACCACCGAAACCGGCCGTAAACATACAAAAGTAATACACACAAACGAATTCGTCGTCATTATTGCACGTGAAGATGATGAAGGTCCAGACGCAAGTAACCCAGCGCCTTTCCTTTCCCGTAACGACCAGCTGTGTTGGCAGCGGTCGTGTGTTCCGCAGTCCTGATGTCAGATGAGGAGCTGATTGTTTTATCGCCCGACAGCTGCTCCGTTGCAAGCACACAGAGTTCCACGCCGCCGGATTCGTACTGAAGAAGCGAATCCAGAGGGACCTTTGTTTGGCAGCAGAGGATGGGCCGGCAAACACACGTCGATCCGATACGCCGCGAAAATAGGCACACACACACACACACACACACACACACACACACACACACACACACACACACACAAGATGAGTTTGGGGTCCTTGTCCGAGTGTGATGTTCTCCGGTTTTATGATTGGCGCGTGTCAGTCAGTCGGAGTTATAAAAAGAGATGTTCACCGCAATATCAAGTTACTTTTGGTCAACAGAAAAGAATTAATATCGCTTACATACCGAGTGCAGGAACAATGGCGGTTCGAACAGAATTTCAGCGCCATCAACATTCGAATTTAGAGAACGCTTATGAAAGTGTTAACTGGAATACCCTTTTTGAAATTTTGAAGCTAGCAGGGATGGAGTACAGGGGGGTGAGGGACAGCTTGCCTTGCGCAGAAACCAGACTTTAAGAATCGAAGGAAGCGAAAGAGGAAGGAGGGAGGAATGTATGGTATCAGCATGACAACTCTCAAGAGCACAGCCCACTACGTGATTTAGCTTGTCTTCGCCGATTGTTTACAGATCACTGGATTTGATGGAGGGTCCACAGATTTGACCACACTTGGCTTTTATTTCTCTGAGGAAAGCGTAAAGGCGCTGTTTGCAAGTACATACGCAGGACATCCGTACACACAAAGCGACGTGTTATAACTGCTGCCTGTATTGAAATTCCTGATGCAGTGCTACAAAGTGTGTATCGGAGTTTACATGGCAGTCTCGAAGTTTGTATTGAAACTGGATGGTCTCACTATTTTTCGTAATTGTTTCAGATGTATGGTCACAATTCCCGATATATATTCTCAAACCTGACCGCATCTCGTGGTCGCGCGGTAGCGTTCTCGCTTCCCGCGCCCGGGTTCCCGGGTTCGATTCCCGGCGGGGTCAGGGATTTTCTCTGCCTCGTGATGTTGTCCTTAGGTTAGATAGGTTTAAGTAGTTCTAAGTTGTAGGGGACTGATGACCATAGATGTTGAGTCCCATAGTGCTCAGAGCCATTTGAACCATTTTTTTTCTCAAACCGATGTTTTAAATGTGAAAATGACTACGTAGTTGGTTGAAACCGGTAATGTAGAACCTCTTCTAAAGAAAAATTTGATGTACTGTGACTATGGTTTCACTATTGTAGTGTCAAATAAACGTTTAACTTATTTAAGAGTTATTAGCATATTGCAGCCCCGTCAGCAACTCTGATAGACTAATATATTGAAAAATCCACCTCAGTTGCGAAAATGTTCTGGTCTTTACCCAGGTTTCGGCTAGATTAATCTAGCCTTCTTCAGAAGCATGAAATTACTATAATATGCCAGGTTTTAATGTTGACTGTGCCTTACTCTGGCATGTTACAGTAATTTTATGCTTCCGTAGGCTAGATTAATCTAGCCAAAACCTGGGTAGAGACAAGAAAACTTTCGCAACTGAGGTGGATTTTTCAGTATATTATTTAACTTATATTATAGTCAGACTCCTTTATGGACCCGCCAGTATAGCCCAGAGCGCTAACGCACCGCTTCCTGGACTCGGGTTGGCGCGCCAGCCTCGGACCGGATCCGCCCGGCGGATTAACGATGACGGCCGGTGTGCCGCCCAGCCTGGATGTGGCTTTTAGGCGGTTTTCCACATCCTACTAGGTGAATACCGGGCTGGTCCCCAAATCCCGCCTCAGTTACACGACTCACAGACGTTTGAAACACATTCACACTATTTCACGAAATACACTAGACGCAGACAGCTGGGGTACACTAATTCCGTCCTGGGGTGTGGGGCGGGGGGGGGGGGGGGTGGTACGGGGTGGCAGCTACCTCTTTACAATTAACATGCCGCACCCTGTTAACCCTGGCCGATCGTGCATGACCGCGGGACAAGGCGCCATCCGTAGATACAAAAGTCAGACCCCTTTATGACATTATAACATTTCAGCTCCTCAACACCAATTATAACATTTCAGCTCCTCAACACCAAATTAAAACGTTGCATTAGGAGGTGTCTGCTTCGTGCAAAAGGTCTTGGGTTCATATTGACGACAGCAAGTAATTCTTCATTACAGACGTTTATTTACAAACAGAACTGACAGACTTCACAGACTCAACAACTGACTCTCAGAGCTAACCGCACTGCATATCCGAACAGGCAACTGACAACTCCTAGGTGTATTAATATCTTTCCAAACAATGAGAGTCTTTGACAATGTTCTGTTTACAATACGATAGCAATTCACGACTTAAAACTAAATTAGACATTACAGAATTTTAGTACAGATTAAAGTATGTAAAAGGACCAGTACACATAAATTCTTACAAGCATAATTTCCAAATAGATTTTATAACATTTTTCTACCAGCTTCTGGATAACCTTCACCAGATTTGTACCGATGTTTCCAGAAATATCTTGACATTTGATTCTGGATATTTCTTGAGTGATTTAGAACAACTATTTATATGTAAAATGATTTAAATCGTGTTTCAAAACGTAAATAAATCTTTTTAGCAATATTTCTTGATACAAATCGTCTTTCGAAATTAGGTTATGAAACAGTTTTCACAAGTTTTCGTATTTTTGCGATCATAATATAGAATTTCTCCATAGAAAGTTCCAGAAGTGTGCATTAAACGTTCATTTACAGACTTTCTCTTTAGCTGGTGAGTTTTTAAAAGTATCTTGCCCATATTATACGAAATAATTTAGCTCAAAACTGATCATTTATACAATTAATCAGAGCTACAGCAAACAGTGAGTCTTTCTTTTACAAAATGAAATATAATTACAAAATTGAATGAAAATAGGTTACTAACACTACTATGTATTTACATTAATTCTATTTTTGTTCTTTCTGTGCAAAATGTCCTAATATTGACACAGTACAATATTTAAACATCACCAAAGTTTCCCTTTACATTTTGCATATCTGTATCGACATCCCCTAAAAGTCTACAGTATCGGATACTTCAATATGTCCTGTAATGTTACAACGTTTATTTCGGAATACAGAAACACTATTATAATATGCACGGATATAGGTTCCTGTGATGTCGTATACACGAACATGTTGTTCGCGCCCCCCGCCAACACAACGCTGCCCCGTACTGCAGTCAGTAGCACCTGCTATGTCAGAAGTGCTTGGAGAGAGTGCTCGGCACAAGGCACTGTATAGCGCCGGCAGACTGACGTCGCTACCCTAGGCGTCCAGCATGCAGACGCCACCCCGCCACTGGTACGCCACTCCGGCGCTGGTCGCCAGCTGTATGCTGCAGCGTCCGCGGTCGCGGAGTGCCGCCGATTAATTCAGCCTTATTTACGTCGGCGGCCAGGCTGCAGTTGCGACACTCGGCGTTCCGCCGCTTCTCGGGTCGCCTATCCGGGTCGCGTAGAGCTCTGCGTTTGCGGTGCCCGCACGCCACTTTTTGCCCAAACATTTTACCAGTGTTTCCTAAACAACTAGGTTCATCTCCCGGCTTAGCTATTTACGTCTACAACTATACACTCCTGTCAGGGCGTGGTAAGGTAGTTATACCAGTAACACGATTACACTGAAGAGGCGAAGCTATGTGATAGCGATAAGCACATACACAGATGGCTGTAGTATGGCGTATACAAAGTACAAAAGGGCAGTTCATTAACGGAATTGTCATTTGTTCTCAGGTGACTGTCAGCCGGCCGCTGTGGCCGAGCGCTTCTAGGCGCTTCAGTCTGGAACCGCGCGACCGCTACGGTCGCAGGTTCGAATCCTGCCTCGGGCATGGATGTCTGTGATTTCCTTAGGTTAGTTAGGTTTAAGTAGTTCTAAGTTCTAGGGGACTGAGGACCTCAGCTGTTGAATACTATAGTGCTCAGAGCCATTTGAACCATTTCAACAAATACAAATATCCGAATGTCGCAGTCGGCCAAATGGAGACGAGAAATGAGGCCGTGTGTCAGATGCTGATAGTGCTGTCTCACACTAGTACGCGGCATCCCTGTGTTCTTCAGCGATCACTCCACATCTGTCACTGTTAAAGCGCTTCTTATAATGTACCACGCCTGGTAGCAACACGAACAAGACTAACGCACTCTATTGGCTATTCTGTCAGTCACAGAGGATTGCAACTCTAATCATTTACATAACCTCCGAGGATGTATACGTGAACGAAGCTACGTCGACGTCCGACCATGTGTTCTACATGCTTAACCTTTTCTTGTCAGGTAGCGTATACTGCGCTAACGGCTTTGCCGCAGTGCTAGCACCGGTTCACGTCAGATTACCGAAGTTATGCGCTGCCGGGCTGGGGTGGCACTAGAATGGGTGACCATCCAGTCTGCCGAGCGCTGTTGACAAGCGGGGTGCACTCAGCCCTTGTGAGGCAAACTGAGGAGCTACTTTGTTGAGAAGTAGCGGCTCCGGTCTCGTAAACTGATATACGGCCGGGAGGGGGGTGTGCCGATCACATGCCCCTCCATATCCGCGTCCAGAGACGCCTATTGGCTGAGGATGACACGGCTGCCGGTCGGTACAGTGTGGATTTAGGTCTCTAGAAGAGCGTAGCGTTCCAAAGGATTGGAGAAAGGCACAGGTCATCCCCGTTTTAGAGAAGCGACTTCGAACAGTTTTGCAGAGCTGTAGACATATATCTCTGACGTCGATCAGTTGTGCAATTTTGGAACACGTATTATGTTCGACTACAATGACTCTTCTGGAGACTAGAAATCTACTCTGTAGGAATCAGCATGGGTTTCGAAAAAGACGGTCGTGTGAAACCCAGCTCGCGCTATTCGTCTACGAGACTCAGAGGGCCTCAGACACGGGTTCACAGGTAGATGCCGTGTTTCTTGACTTCCGCAAGGGGTCTGATACAGTTCCGCACAGTCGTTTAATGAACAAAGTCAGAGCATATGGACTATCAGACCAATTGTGTGACTGGATTGAGGAGTTCCTAGATAACAGAACGCAGCATGTCATTCTCAATGGAGAGAAGTCTTCCAAAGTAAGAGTGATTTCAGGTGTGCCGCAGGGGAGTGTCATAGGATCGTTGCTATTCACAATATACATAAATGACCTGGTGGATGACATCGGAAGTTCACTGAGGCTTTTTGCAGATGATGCTGTGGTGTATCGAGAGGTTGTAACAATGAATAATTGTACTGAAATGCAGGAGGATCTGCAGCGAATTGACGTATGGTGCAGGGAATGGCAATTGAATAACAATGTAGATAAGTGTAATGTGCTGCGAATACACAGAAAGAAAGATCCCTTATCATTTAGCTACAATATAGTAGGTCAGCAACTGGAAGCAGTTAATGCCATAAATGATCTGCGAGTACACATTAGGAGTGATTTAAAATGGAATGATCATATAAAGTTGATCGTCGGTAAAGCAGATGTCAGACTGAGATTCATTGGAAGAATCCTAAGGAAATGCAATCCGAAAACAAGGGAAGTAGGTTACAATACACTTGTTCGCCCGCTGCTTGAATACTACTCAGCAGTGTGGGATCCGTACCAGATAGTTTTGATAGAAGAGATAGGGTTGATAGAAGAGATAGGGAAGATACAACGGAGAGAAGCGCGCTTTGTTGCAGGATCATTTAGTAATCGCGAAAGCGTTACGGAGATGATAGATAAACTCCAGTGGAACACTCTGCAAGAGAGTAGCTCGGCAAGGGCTTTTGTTGAAGTTTCGAGAACACACCTTCACTGAGGAGTCAAGCAGTATGTTGCTCCCTCCTACGTATATCTCGCGGAGAGGCCATGAGGGTAAAACCAGAGAGATTAGAGCCCAGACAGAGGCATACAGACGGTCTTTCTTCCCACGAACAATACGAGACTGGAATAGAGGGAGAACCGATAGAGGTACCCTCCGCCACACACCGTCAGGTGGCTTGCGGAGTATTGATGTAGATGCAGATTAGTGGCAAAGATCTTAAGACTGACTGGGGATCGAACTGCTGACCTATTGAACAGTAGTCTGGCAGTTTAACATCAAGGCAGAGCAACGCCGACGAATGGTGTATGCTCAGAACAGACGCCGCAACTCCCCTCCCCTAATCCCCTCTCCTCCCGCGCCCACACTGTGTGGGCCCTGGCCCTGCTCGGACCATTTGTATCGGCCCTAATTCGAGTCAATTTGTAACTCGAATGGTTGGCTGATCTTTGGCCGGAAATCCGTCTTCATTGCGGACCTCCGGGGCTGGGGTTGTCTGTCTCCCCGCGCATACGTCTGACTAACGCTCCCTGTTTTGCGACTTTTCCCAATTTGTTCCTCCTCCTACTTTTTTGCATCCAGTTCCTCCTTTTCCGCTGTGTCCTCGATTTTTCTAAATTCCTCCACCAGCCCTGGTACTGCCTGTCCCCCGCTCTCCGCCAGATCGCGTCTCACGTCCACCTCGCCCTCTCTTCTTCTTTTTTTTACGCCCAGTGTCGTTTCTCCGTCCTTGGCTTTCGCTCTGTAGTTAATTCGTTTAAGGGTGCATGTTACAAGGACAAATGAGGCTCGTGTCTTAGCTTAACTGTAAGAGCAATCGAATAGAGACTTCATGCGAGTGTCTGCGTCTCTCACGCTGTGTGTGTGTGTGTGTGTGTGTGTGTGTGTGTGTAGCAGGGGTACGACGGGGTGAGCAAAGAAAGACAGGGAAATTGCCATTACATAAAACAGCAGAACTCTACAATGTAGCTGTAAAAGTCCTGGATGTGGGAGATCGCAAACCAAAACTGTTGTGTGAAAAACATGGCGCTTCGAAGAAGAAAACTCGCTTCATATATTTCACGATAAAGGATGACAGCCAAAACAGTTGCAGGATAAAAATTTATTAAAATTCTTGACCAAGGTTTCGGTATATATAAATATACCTTCATCAGAAGTAAAAAAATCCTGAACATGAAGATACTCATTAGGAAAACCTTAGCATCGGAAGTGAGAAACACAAAATCTTAAGTAACAGTGAAATTACCAGACTAATACAGGCACAAAAATCTTTTAGTTACTTACTAAAATTACATCATGGAATGTAGATTAATAAAACAATTGTGTCAAAGGCGTCGTCAATAATTAAGACATCTTCT
This sequence comes from Schistocerca gregaria, assembly GCF_023897955.1. Classification (NCBI taxonomy): domain Eukaryota; kingdom Metazoa; phylum Arthropoda; class Insecta; order Orthoptera; family Acrididae; genus Schistocerca; species Schistocerca gregaria. The sequence goes on along the minus strand of NC_064929.1, from coordinate 158,448,945 downwards.
CCATTTTTACAACATGACTATGTGCATAGGGTCAATGCGAACAGTTTAGGACCAGTACTTCGCCTGTGAACTATCGAGACAAGAATGTGAAAGCCCTAGGACAGACGGTTTCGCCGAGAGAGGGCCCTTGTGGTATGTGCCACACACTCGCGCGTATTAAAAACCATGAATAACATAAGCGCATCAAAAATTATTAAAAGTTGTGCTGATTCAAACTTTCTGTCTTAATAAATAAAACATATCAGACCAATAGAAAAACATTTATGTAAAATAGAAAATATGGAACCAATTTACCTGTCTCCTAGTGTCAAACAGATGAAGCTTGCGCTATGGAACACGTCTAACGAGAGAGGGCGCTTGTGTTATGGGCGAGCCTCTTGCGTACCGTAGGCGGTGAAATACATACTAGCGAATGTTACAGTAAAACGAAACCATCTGTCGTGGTGAATAAAAACACTAGTCAAATAACCACACATACACATCGAAAATCACAAACAGCAAACATAAAAAATACGTAAAATCCCAACAAGACAGGAAAAAGCGCATTTCACCGGCATCAACAAGCAAGAAAACTAACTTCTAGTCAGCCAGACTATATTAAATTAAGGCAAGGAGTGGTTTGAAACTGTCTAAAAAATGTTTGTTTCTAAGCTGCACCTGTTCATTAAGAACAAAACCATCTTTTAGAGAGAGATGCTTGAAAATCTCTTTCATCTCCCCCCCCCCCCCTCCTCTTACCAATATTTTTATTGTTCTATTGCGTTAATGTGCGGTAAACGATTGCTCGGACACAGGCCAGATGACATTTCGTTTGTGTTGTTCTTATCGTCATCATCATCATCATCATCGTCATTCGTGACAGTGGATAGACTAGATTGTGTAAACTTCGTATGGGCACTGATTACCGTGCAGTTGAGGGCCCCACAACCCAACTAGTTAGTAATACAGGAGTAATAAACTAGAACGTCATGTCTGATTCTCAAGTTTTACTACACGAACTGCGGAAATGGAGTAAGCGATAAACTTTTTTACTTTTATGATTTTGTGAGGTGTATCGGCGGGAAATGTTTAGAAAAGGTTTGGAACCTTGTTTGAAGTTTTTTGGGAGTTGTTAGTGCTCTGATTCTCAGATACTGAATGAATCTAGTGTGGGTAATTTATGTGCTACATGTCCACGGCTCCTAATTTCAGTACTCTACTTACTGTATTAAATCCTTAACGTAAGATTATATGTAGTGAGGAGTACATTATGACAGCATTTTAAATTTTTAAATTCGGTTAATTATTATGTGAATAACTTAGAATCAAAATTTTTCTTGCCCCTTGAAAGGCTTTAAGATAGGCAACTTTCAACTGGGTGTATGTTTAGTTGTACATATTACTTCTATCCATACGCAATGCTGTTTGAAATTGAGAAGGTGTCATGAAGACGTCTCTGTTAGAAGAAGATGATAGATTACGCCTCCATTTGGGTCTTGGAAGCAGACCAAATAACTGCAGTCCATTGCCGACTGTGACCAACACTCTGCGCCTATGCACGTAATCCGTAAATCCGCGAATGATAGCTGTAACATCCTTAGAAACATGAGGTTGGGAACATATGCGCGACTATTACATTCAGTGGTCTGCAAAACGTGAGGATATGCATGTTCTTTATGCTTTATTTTCGCTATAATTTTGTAATTTACTGGGCAGTGTCCATCACGAATTGTTCTAGCTGTACTTCATTACGATTCACGATGTGCAATAACCCCTTCTACTTTGCATTGCGCCATCAAAGCGAAGCGATGCGTACTTCACGAGGTCAGTGCAATGAAAGTAACCACAGCCATTTAGTTCTTTCACGGACGAATTATTTTCTAAGGTCATCACATGATAGGGACCTTCCGCACACTTCCTACAGTTAGCTCTAATGCTACAGAAAAATAATTTAATGAACGTTTCTCTCCCAAGCGTACGTATGCAACGGAGCTATACGAAGGATAATTATGCTGATTCTGTACTATAGTGTAATGACTCATCCAGAGGAGCAGGAAGAGAAGTTTCTACATAAACGATGCGAAGGACCTTGGGAATTATTCAGTGTGTCCTCCTCTCTTCTCGTTGTAGGGCTGCTGGCAATACGTAGGGTCTCAAGCGAGTGAAGACTAATTTTTTAATATTCGTATGCCGAAGAGCTTCGAGATAAGTAGAAAAATTTGGAAATTTGTGGTAAGGTCTTAGGGGACCAAACTGCGAACTCATCGGTCCCTAAGCCTACACACTACGCAACCTAACTTAAACTAACATACGCTATGGACAAAACACACACACACACACACACACACACACACACACACACACACACACACACACACCCATCCCGAGGCATTTATGCCTCCTCCTCCTCCAATTTGACTGAGTACCTCGTCATAAGATATTCGCTCTACCCATGAAATTATCAACATCTTATGCAAAGTGTGTATCTATTTTTTTCTTGACTGAATCTCGCACCAGTTTACACTGTCCAAAGCATTTTCTAGGCCTCTGCAATACGAATTCAACATCTTTCAAATGAACACCTTCTCGCGTAAGTACACTGGTTTAGTGAGTACCCGTCTCTATGCTTACGTGTCTCCTACAAATACGAATACAACTACAGCCATAGCAAACATGACATCAGAAAATATTTATTTTTCTGTTTTCCTGCTGCAACCGGTTCCGCATAGATAAGCTATCAGCAATACTGTTTAGTCTCTACTCCCACTGCACTACACTACATTTCTGTCTCTCTCTCTCTCTCTCTCTCTCTCTCTCTCTCTCTCACACACACACTCACACTCACTCACTCCCCAAGCTTAGTTCTGCTAAACAGGCAACTCCACAGCTCGTAACTGGTACTGCAATAATTATATTTTCACTTACGAGAGCTGTTTCTCTGTGAACACGTGGCAAAAAATATTATCTCTTGTATTTAGGAGGCTCTCGATTAGTACACGACCCGAATATTCGAAAGACTATACCTGTCTCGTTCCATTGTCTAGTGAACAAACATTGAATTTACTTAACTGTTCATTGGACTGGTATCCAAAGACAAACTTTTGCATGCTGAATGAACACTGGTGCAGCTGTAGTAAATTCTTTATTAAAGGCACGACCGCTTTTGCAATTTTAAATTACATCATCAGGTGCAAAAAACCGTAAACAGTGTTATGCAAATACCATACGATAGTGGCAGTCTCGAAGGCTGAATACTTACATTAAGTGGTCAAGCCACTTTTACAGTCCGAACGCAGACCTTTCTTTAAAGTTTGGGGAAGTTCGAGAAAAACGATACGCGTGGAATAAAAAAAGCGACGTGAAACTGGAACCTAGGAACAAATGGGACGAGGGAAAAGACTATAAAACGCACGGGAAAGAGGGGAGAAGGGGGGCGTGGGAAGGGAAGACACAGTATAAACGTGGCTAAAGCCACGCCGGGACGGAATGGTTAGACTGCCATACACAGAATAACTGGGTATCAAAACATATGCATCGACGCAAGCTGCGCATGCGATAAAATTTAAGGAAACGGCTGGGTATTGTGCATACAAAAATAAGTATGTTAATAAAAATTGCAATTGTCAAGCTAATAGCTCACATATATAGGAATGGAAACTTTGAGCTAGTGGGGAAATTTGTAAACATAATATTTAAAAGTCGTTGCACTTTTTAAGAAAACTTTTAAAATGTACCCTAGTAGAGGCACTTAGCGGGAGAGGTCCGATGAACCACACTATTAGTGTAAATAATGAAAGTTAGTGAAAACGGCTTTTTGCCTTAACTCGTTTTGAGAATGTTGTGTCTGGTTTCAAGTTTCGTAAACGCACTAGAGGTTTCCAGCTCTTTCAGGATGTTCAGAACGTTACCCTCGAAGTCTGTGTGCAAAATTGTTATGTACAATACTTGTGAGCCAGCTTGGCTTGATACAGTCTCTCCATGACAACCTCCATAGGTGCATTGGTACATGCAGGTAGGTCAGAGCAGTTTGGGGTAGGGGGAGTTCTTTGTAAATTTGGTCGTTTCTGCAACCTCTGTAGCAATATCACACAACCCCTCAGCGTCTGAAGTTTCATTTCGTTTCATCCTCCTTTGTGAGTTCTCAGTGCCTGCTTCTTTTTTTGTCCAGCAGGCAGTTTATCGGGTATATGTGTGTATAGCGCGACAACACAAAACGAGCTGCCCTTCTTTGCACTGTGCGGAAAAAACTAACGCCTGTATCTTCCTGTGCGAGCTCTGATTTCACTTATTTTAGCAAGATGCTCGTTTCTTCCTATATGGGTCGGTGTCAACGAAACGTTTTCGCATTTGGAGGAGAACGTCAGTGATAGAAATTTCGTTAGAAGATCCCACCACGCGGCTGCTACGGTCGGAAGTTCCAATGTTGCCTTGGGCATCGATGTGTGTGATGTCCTTAGGTTAGTTAGGTTTAAGTAGTTCAAGTTTAGCTGATTGATCAACTCAGATGTCCCATAGCGCTCAGAGCCATTTGAACCATTTTTTGATTTATAAGGTCCCACCTCTACGAGAAAGGCGTTTTAATGACGTCCACCCCAAATCCTGTATCATGTACGTCACATTCTCTACCTTACCTCTCGATAGTGCAAAACGTGCTGCTTTCTTTAAAAATTCGCCATGTACTGTGTTAATCCTATCTGGTAAGGATCCCACACAGCGCAGCAGTATTCCAAAAGAGTGTGGACAAGTGAAATGCAGGCTGTCAGTTTAGTGGGTTTGTCACATCTTCTAAGTGTTCCGCCAACAAAGCCAGTCTTTGTTTCGGCTTCCCCACAATGTTATCTAGGTGTTATTTCCAATTTAAGTTGCTCGTAATTGTAATTGCTAGGTATTTAATCGAATTGACAGCCCTTAACACTCGTGGTCTTGCGGTACCATTCTCGCTTCTCGCGCACGGGGACCCCGGGTTCGATTCCCGGCGATTCAGGGATTTTACCTGCCTCGAGATGACTGGGTGTTGTTGTGTGGTCTTCATCATCATTCATCCCCATTACGGTCGGAGGAAGGCAATGGCAAACCACCTCCACTAGGAGCTTGCCTAGTACAGCGGTGCGGGTCTCCCGCATCTTCCCCTACGCTCCTCTGAGTATGGGACCTCATCATCATCAGATTTGTGAGATTTATCGTATACCCAAAATTTGTCGGATTTCTTTTAGTACCGCTGTGGATGACCTCGCACTTTTCTTTGTTTAGAGCCAATTACAACTTTTCGCACCATCCAGAAAGTCTCTCTAAATCATTTTGTAGTTGGAATTGATCGTCTGATGATTTTACTAGACGGAAGAGAGAGGAGATACGTAAGAGGAAGAAGATTTACTAAACTGACAGTTCCGTAGTATTCAAGCATGTTAGCACCTGCCTTCTTTGTAATTGGAATTATTACTCTACTGGCGATTAAAATTGCTACACCAAGAAGAAATGTAGTTGATAAACGGGTATTCAATGGACAAATATATTGTACTAAAAATAACGGCCTTGATACGTCTGAGCAGTGAGTCAAACAGAGCTTGGATGGCGTGCTCAGGTACAGCTGCCCATACAGCTTCAACACGATACCACAGTTCATCAAGAGTAGTGACTGGCGTATTGTGACGAGCCAGTTGCTCGGCCACCATTGACCAGACCTTTCCAGTTGGTGAGAGATCTGGAGAATGTGCTGGCCTGGGCAGCAGTCGAACATTTTCTGTATCCAGAAAGGCCCGAACAGGACCTGCAACATGCGGTAGTGCATTGACCTGCTGAAATGTAGGGTTTCGCAGGGACCGAATGAAGGGTAGAGCCACGGGTCGTAACACATCTGAAATGTAACGTTCACTGTTCAATGTGCCGTCAATGTGAACAAGAGGTGACCGAGACGTGTAACCAATGGCACGCCATACCATCACGCCGGGTGATAGGCCAGTATGGCGATTACGAATACACGCTTCCAATGCGCGTTCCCCGCGATATCGCCAAACACGGATGCGACCATCATGATGCTGTAAACAGAACCTGGATTCATCCGAAAAAATGACGTTTTGCCATTCGTGCACCCAGGTTCGTCGTCGAGTACAACATCGCGGGTGCTCCTGTCTGTGATGCAGCGTCAAGGGGAAACGGAGCCACGGTCTCCGAGCTGATAGTCCGTGCTGCTGCAAACGTCGTCGAACTGTTCGTGCAGGTGGTTGTTGTCTTGTAAACGTCCCTATCTGTTGAGTTAGGAACGTGGCTGCACGATCCGTTACAGCCATGCGGATAAGATACCTGTCATGTCGACTGCTACTGATACGAGGCCGTTGGGATCCAGCACGGCGTTCCGTATTGGCTTCCTAAACCCACCGTTTCCATATTCTGCCAACAGTCATTGGATCTCGACCAACGTGTGCAGTAATGTTGCGATACGATAAACGGCAGTCGCGATAGGCTACAATCCGACCTTTATCAAAGTCGCAAACGTGATGGTACGCATTTCTCCTCCTTACACGAGGCATCACAACAATGTTTCACCAGGTAACACCGGTCAACTGCTGTTTGTGTATGATAAATCGGTTGGAAACCTTCCTCATGTCAGCACGTTGTAGGTGTCGCCTCCGGCGCCAACGTTGTGTGAATGCTCTGAAAAGCTAATAATTTCCATTTCACAACCTCTTCTCCCTGTCGGTTAAATTTCGCGTCTGTAGCACGTCATCTTCGTGGTGTAGCAATTTTAATGGCCAGTAGTGTACATTCTGCTTTGAGAGTATTTCGCTTTATCGATGATCTTGAGAACTGTGTGTCTTCGCGTAAGACGTCCGCGACGTCCACCCTCGAGGCAACAAGTCGAAACTTTCCGCCTGTGAGTGTCCAGTTGACTCCAGGGTCCGCGCGATGTCCAGCGGGAAGGCCTGGAGAGCAGAGGAGAAAGTGCGTGTCTCCCAGGCGGTGCAGTGGCTGGTTTTGTGCACGCTCCGACCTCCCGTGGCACGCGGCACAGCCGGGACAATGGTCGCCCGGTCGCCCGCCGTCCAGCGGCACAATGCGCTGGAGAACCCCCGGCTGGACTCCAGGGCTGGAAGGGCCCTCCGCGTTGCGGTGTGTCCAGCGGGGGGCGTCGGCCGCGGGCGCAACAGCGGCCTGTGGCGGGAAGTCGGCTCGGGCAGGTACTCTGCTAACCATAAATCTCCTCGCCCCGTGTTCGGCGGTTCCCCGAACGAGGCGAGCGCCTGGACACTGACTCTTCCTGCCGACCCTTTGTCTGCGACTCGCTCCATTCAGTAGAAATCGTCCGCCTTTGAAAGACATTCCGAGATGCCCGTGGAGGCTTTGAAGTGTCCGTGCAAAGCGGCCAAAGTATTGGGGGTGCAGGCACGACCTATTGCGGAATGGTCCTCCGGGTACCTCTAGGTGCAACAGGGCTACTGTCACCTACAAACTCTCAGGAGACCTATGGTATCGACTAAGTAATTGTTGTCGATTTAAATGGTTCAAATGGCTCTAAGCACTATCAGTCCCCTAGACCTAGAACGACTTAAACCTAACTAACCTAAGAACATCACACACATCCATGCCCGTGGCAGTATTCGAACCTTCGACCGTAGCAGAAGCGCAGTTCCGGACTGAAGCGCCTAGGACCCCTCGGCCACAACGGTCGGCTGTCCGTTTAATTTCATCCCTATTTTCCAGCTGCAAACGTGACTTTATTCATTGCACTGGAAGTATGAACTAAGGCGCCACAGAAACTCGTGTAGGGATGCGTATTCAATTACAGAGATATGTAAAAAGGCAGGATACGACGCTGCAGTCGGCAACTCCTATATAACACAACAAGTGTCTGGCGCATTGGTTAGGTCGGTTACTGTTGCTACAATGGCAGGTATTCAGCTGTAAGGAGCTATGGTGTTGGGACAGCATCTCCGGGGTAGCGATGAAGTGGGGATATTCCCAGACGACCATTTCACCAGTGTGCGGTTTGTATCAGGAATCCGGTAAAACATCGTTATCTCCAACATCGCTGCGGCCAGAGAAAGATCCTCCAAGAACGGGACTAATAACGACTGAAGAGAATCTTAAATTAGGCTGAAGGCTCTAAGCCATACAAGTACAAACAACAAGGACAAACAAGAAAATGCAGAACACCCAAGAGCGCTCAGAAGTTCTGAGGGTCGGCCTGGAATTGAAACACTAACGCTCGCTTAACTGACAAGATAACCTCTACTTCACCCTACCAGCACGCAACAGGGAGTTCAAAGGAACAACGTAGAAGGTATTGGCGACCACACCCAATTATACATTGAGCTGTCATACTATAGACTGTGCTGGACAGCGACAACACGATGAGGAAAATACACTGCCTGAATTTACGTCAATGGCCAGGGCAGGTAACCGGAGTGTTAACGGCCACAAGGCAGAAGATGGCGCTGGTGCACTTCAATTCAAATAACTAAGTTCAGCTAAACTCCACCGGAGGGTGGCTACAAATTGCCAACTTGGAAACACACGTTGTTGCTCGTGGGAATCTCCCAACAGCCGACAAAGAACTGCAGATGACATAATGTGAACTGTTGTGACTTGCTGGTAGATTAAGTCAAAACTCAACTTTCATTACCAGGATCGGTGAGCCACGAACCTCGTAGCAATGGGAATCCCACCACTCACTGCGACACCGCAAACAGGCTACCAGCGGGGCCGGCCAAACTACGCGCCAGGGAGATTTCCTCGCTGCTCCACACCAACCGACCAACTGCCCAGGCCCAGAAACGGTGAAAGGTCCAAATATACATTGGCCGATGAGACGACCAACCAATGGTCGTCTCACTCCAAAGTGTTTCCGTCAGAAAATTCATGTGTCTCGCCAGATGTCAGCGAACACTGTCTGTCGGCGCCTCACCAGCGCTCCGTCCCCAACTCCACTGCTGCTGCGTCCCGACTGCACTGCTGGTCCATCTCCGACTGACTGCCAGACACACGAGGACCCAGAAATACTATCGATCGCTCCAGAGATGCTACGACAGTGTACTTACCGGTACGCGCTGCTGCTGCCACTCACGGTCAAGTAAGGCAGGAAGTTAATGACGAAAGTAAATGGAATAAGAAAACGAGGCGGCAGTACCGTTATAGAAGATGACAAACAATAAATGGTACAAACACGAGCCGTGCTTGGCTCAACCAGCTCTCTGCTTGGAACGCACCTCTATTACATATGCCATTTGAATCCATGACGTAAAGGCAAATTCATGAAACTACAGGGTCTGAAGTGGGAACATCCAGCGATGTCCCACAACAAATTCCGCATCTTTTACAACAGAAATTTGCAGAGAAAAAATGTGTTCTGTTACTTATTCAAAGCTCTTGGTACTGCCTGTTAGCATTCCGTCATCAACTGAAAAGAGAGATTACGATGATTAACTAAAAACCCCCAGCTGCCGACAGCTGAGGTTTTCACTTAATCATCATTTATCTCCAGGGAAAGCGGCACGGTCATCAACAGTAACTGTTCTTTCGAGAACAAGTTACTGTCTTCGTATATATGATATAGATTATATTTCATTAGATTAGATTTACTTTCATTCCAATTGATCCGTAGTGAGGACGTCCTCCAGGATGTGGAACATGTCAGAAAAATAATAATACATGACAAATATTTACAACTCAAACAAATAAGCTAATGTACCATTACACCGGTCCCAAGTGGAATGATCGTCATTTTTTAATGAACAATGTATGAAAGAATCATTTTACAAATACTAAAGCACTGAATTAAAAAGTTTTTTTATTTATTTATAAGGTAATAAACGTGTAATACAACTACTATAATACTTAATTACGATGAACAGATTACTGCAATGAAATGGTGCAGTAGTTAGATTGTACACACACACACACACACACACACACACACACACACACACACACACACACACACACTTACGTACATTGAACACATTACTGCACTCAAATACTCAAATTGTGCAGAAGTTTATATATACAGGGTGTTTCAAAAATGACCGGTATATTTGAAATGGCAATACAAACTAAACGAGCAGCGATAGAAATACACCGTTTGTTGCAATATGCTTGGGACAACAGTACATTTTCAGGCAGACAAACTTTCGAAATTACAGTAGTTACAATTGTCAACAACAGATGGCGCTGCGGTCTGGGAAACTCTATAGTACGATATTTTCCACATATCCACCATGCGTAGCAATAATATGGCGTAGTCTGTGAATGAAATTACCCGAAACCTTTGACAACGTGTCTGGCGGAATGGCTTCACATGCAGATGAGATGTACTGCTGCAGCTGTTCAATTGTTTCTGGATTCTGGCGGTACACTTGGTCTTTCAAGTGTCCCCACAGAAAGAAGTCACAGGGGTTCATGTCTAGCGAATAGGGAGGCCAATCCACGCCGCCTCCTGTATGTTTCGGATAGCCCAAAGCAATTACACGATCATCGAAATATTCATTCAGGAAATTAAAGTCGTCGGCCGTGCGATTTGGCCGGGCACCATCTTGCATAAACCACGAGGTGTTCGCAGTGTCGTCTAAGGCAGTTTGTACCACCACAAATTCACGAAGAATGTGCAGATAGCGTGATGCAGTAATCGTTTCGGATCTGAAAAATGGGCCAATGATTCCTTTGGAAGAAATGGCGGCCCAGACCAGTACTTTTTGAGGATGCAGGGACGATGGGACTGCAACATGGGGCTTTTCGGTTCCCCATATGCGCCAGTTCTGTTTATTGACGAAGCCGTCCAGGTAAAAACAAGCTTCGTCAGTAAACCAAATGCTGCCCACATGCATATCACCGTCATCAATCCTGTGCACTATATCGTTAGCGAATGTCTCTCGAGCAGCAATGGTAGCGGCACTGAGGGGTTGCCGCATTTGAATTTTGTATGGATAGAGGTGTAAACTCTGGTGCATGAGACGATACGTGGACGTTGGCGTCATTTGGACCGCATCTGCAACACGGCAAACGGAAACCCGAGGCCGCTGTTGGATCACCTGCTGCACTAGCTGCGCGTTGCCCTCTGTGGTTGCCGTACGCGGTCGCCCTACCTTTCCAGCACGTTCATCCGTCACGTTCCCAGTCCGTTGAAATTTTTCCAACAGATCCTTTATTGTATCGCTTTTCGGTCCTTTGGTTACATTAAACCTCCGTTGAAAACTTTGTCTCGTTGCAACAACACTGTTTTCTAGGCGGTGGAATTCCAACACCAGAAAAATCCTCTGTTCTAAGGAGTAAACCATGTTGTCCACAGCACACTTGCACGTTGTGAACAGCACACGCTTACAGCAGAAAGACGACGTACAGAATGGCGCACCCACAGACTGCGTTGTCTTCTATATCTTTCACATCACTTGCAGCGCCATCTGTTGTTGAAAATTGTAACAACTGTAATTTCGAAAGTTTGTCCGCCTGAAAATGTACTGTTGTCCCAAGCATATTGCAACAAACGGTGTATTTCTATCGCTGCTCGTTTAGTTTTTATTGCCGTTTCAAATATACCGGTCATTTTTGAAGCACCCTGTATAATCACAGTTGGTTTTACTGAGAAATTCATCAATTGAGCAGAAGAAGGAGTTGCCCACCAATAAATCCTTTAGGCTTCTCTTAAACTGAATTTCATTGGTTACTAAGCTTTTTTATGGCTGCTGGCAAGTTATTGAAAATTTGTGTTCCTGAATAATGCAACCTTTTTGTACAAGACTAAGTGACTTCAAATCCTTGTGAAGATTATTCTTATTTCTAGTATGGATTCCATGAATTTAGCTGTTGGTTTGAAGAAGTGATACATTTTTAATGACAAGTTTCATTAAGGAATAAATATATTGGGAAGAAGTAGTTAGTATCCCTAGTTCCCTAAACAGGCTTCTGCAGGGTGTTCTCGAGTTCACACCACATGTAACTTTTACTGCACGTTTTTGTGCCCGGATAACTTTAGCTTTGACTTGATGAAGTATCCCCAAAAACAATCCCATATATCATTATGGAATGAAAGTAAGCATAGTATGCCAGCTTTTTCATTTTTACGTCCCCTATGTCTGACACAGTTCGCATTGCGCCTTCGTCTCGCGAATGAATGAGACGTGTGACGGACCGACCTACACTGTTACACACTTGTTTCGCGCGAGAGTGTCACACCATACGGCCGTCCCGGCGACCACACGCACACACGCAGGCGCTACGCACGTCACCCTCTATTGTCTCCGCCGCGTCAAATACCTGACGTTCTATCCTTGCCCACTCCGTCCTACCTCCCCGCCGCTCACCAATAGCCCCTCTTCCTACTCCCCCACCCTCCTGTCCACCGGCAGAGCTTTTGACCCGCGACGAGGTTAAAAGTGTATTTGACAAGACTTCGGATCCAATTAGGCGTGATTTATGTGGGCTCCCAGCGGATGCCCCTTAATTGCGCGAGCAGAGCTGCTATCGCCGTTGCCGCCGCCTCCTCGCTAATTGGTTTTTGCCGGCGGTCGCAGGTGATTAGCAATTGTTTAGCGCCCTCGTATCTCGTGTGTGTGTGTGTGCGTGTGCGAGTGTGTGCGTATCTTTGTGTCTGCAAATCTGGACGGAGTCTTGGGAGGCCAAATTTGTCTCGGCTTATTACGTCGCTGAAATAGAACGCAGGCCCGATTGAGAACGCGTGCACTATTGTGTTCGTAGTTGCCAAATTCTGCTACTTCCGTCGTTTTATTGGGCTCGCTGTTTGTTTGAAACGCCTCAGAATTTCCTCCCTGTGTCCGGGCGGAAAGTCACTGACGGAATAAAAGAATCGCACCATCGAAAAGCAATTGTGGGTCATAAACAAAAGTTGGTACGCGTGTTTCTACAGCTGAAAGATTTCGAGCCAGTCGCATAAGCGTGGCACTAGAAGCGCCATTATGAGAATGTAAATCTGCTTTGCTTTAAATACACGCTGTATTGGTCGTGAGCGTCAGTTACCTTTGAGATGGGACGTAGTGAGTTGATTTTGTATGTCCATTTTTTTGGCAGCAGGTCTTTGGGACGACGGCCGTTTACTATTGTGACAAAATAAAATGAAACGCCTACAGCCGTCCTTACGGTTTCATTTATTTTGTTACAACCATTTTCGACCGTTCATTGCGCAATCTTCAGGCTGTAGTTGACACGGAAGGGGTGGATGGGATCCCTATATATATCGCATTAGCGATTAACCTCTTCAGACGTTATTGTCGAATGGCTAAACTTGGAATTTATACGTCAGAAGCGCTCTCATGCTACAGTGAAATATCTAGGAAGCGAGAGGAAATAACGGCAATTGAAGGGCCATAGTAGTGGTAACGAACTCTTGGAGAGAAAGGTTTCACTCACCAAAGCTGCGTTTTAATAGACTTACGGTCTAAAAAGTTAACTCATTACTAAATGTAGTCCAAAAATATAGTCCACACTAAAAGAGAAGTACAGTTAGCGTAATGTGGACTGTGTTTTAGGACTACGTTTAATATTGAGGCAGCTTCTTAGACGCTAAGTCTATTGTAAGACAGCTTTGGTTAGTGATGTCCTTCACTACAAGGGTCCTCGATCACTACAGCTCCACCTTGTCAACAACACTACCAGGTCCTATCAACTTCTCAAACCATCCTTTGATGCTCTTCGTATCCGGCGGATATCGACCATAGTCATTTCGAAAGTGTCGCTGGACTGCAATAGAAGACCGTGTTTTGCGAAACCACAAAAAAATATCGGGTTTCCTCCTTGCGTAGTCATCACTGTGACAACAATACTAGTAAATAACGCCACCTGTAATGAGAGAGAGAGAGAGAGAGAGAGAGAGAGAGAGATATCAGATGCTGTCAGAGCATATGTAGAAGTCTATTCGTAAAAACTTCAAGAGTTAAGCTACCAACTGCAATAAACCGCATAGCTGCATCCAGCATAGTTCCTTAGAAATACATTATTATAGTGAGGCCCTGAGAAGTATGAAAATTACCAAATTATCTGTTCAGTAAGTCACGACTGAAAAATACTAACACGAATTCCTCACAGAAGAACGGAAAAACTGGCAGACGCCAACCTCGGTGAAGAGATTAGAGCCCACACAGAAGCATACCGACAATCCTTCTTTCCACGTACAATACGAGACTGGAATAGAAGGGAGAACCGATAGAGGTACTCAGGGTACCCTCCGCCACACACCGTCAGGTGGCTTGCGGAGTATGGATGTAGATGTAGATGTAGAAGACCAGTTTTGGATTTCGGAGAAATGTAGGGGCCCGCTAGGCAGTACTGATCCTATGACTTCTTGTAGAACATAGATTAACAGAACGCAATCCTACTTTTATAGCATTTTCAGACGTAGAGAAAGCTTTTGTCAACGTTGACTGGAATATTCTCTTTGAAGTTCTACGGGTGCGGGGGTAAAAATACAGAAATCGGAAGCCTGTTTACAAAATCAAATGGTTCTGAGTACTATGAGACATAACATCTGAGGTCATCAGTCACCTAGACATAGAACTACTTAAACCTAACTAACCTAAGGACATCACACACATCCATGCCCGAGGCCGGATTCGAACCTGCGACCGTAGCAGCAGCGGTTTTCCGGACTCAAGCGCCTAGAACCGCGGCCGGCGAAGCCTGTTTACAATTTGTACACTAACCAGACGGCAGTTACGAGAGTCCAGGCATGAAAGGAATTGGTGGTTGAGAAGGCAGTATGCCTGTCCCCGATGTTATTCAATCTGTATACTGATCAAGCAGTAAAGGAAACAAAACAAAAGTCTGTAGTAAGAATTAAAGTCCAGGAAGAAGAAATTTAAAAAAAAAAACTGAGGTTGCCGATGACGTCGTAATTCTGTCAGAGACAGCAAATGACTTGAAAGAGCAGTTGAACGGAATCGACAGTGTCCTCAAACGAAGGTATAAATATCAACAAAAGCATAACGACGATAATGGAATGTAGTCTAATTAAATCAGATAATCCTGAGGGAATTAGGAAATGAGACAGTCAAAGTAGTAGACGAGTTGCGCTACTTGGCGAGCAAAATAACATAATGGTCATAGAGAGAATATAAAATGTAGACTGGCAATGACAAGGAAAGCATTTATGAAGAACAGAAATTTGACATGGAATATACATTTACGTGTTCTACAAGAGAATAGAAGCTTTTGAAACGTGGTGCCACAGACGAATGCTTAAGATTAGATGGGTAGATCACGTACCTAATGAGGAGAAGTGAATAGGAATAGGGAAAAAAGAAATTAGTGACACAACCTGACTAGAAGAAGTGATCGATTGATACGACACATTATGAGGCATCAAAGGATCTCCAGTTTATTACTGGAGGGAAGCGTAGAGGAAGGGGGGTAAAAAATCGTAGAGGGAGACGAAGAGATATAGTAAGCAGATTCAGAGGGATGTCCGTTGCAGTAGTAACTCCGAGATGAAGACGCTTGCACACGATGGAGTAGCATGGAGCTCTGCATCAAACCAATCTTCAGACTGAAGATAACAACATCAGTCAGGAAAAGACATTAAGTTCACACTATGTTATTCTTGAAAATAGCGCTAGGCGCTATCTACAATTTTTGTCTGCCAATCATGAAGTTAATTTTTAAAATAAAACACAGCCTTGCAAGGTACGTGATTTTATGTATCAATTAATGCAGTTCTTACTTAGTAACTGCAGAACTACTTGTGGGGTTGTTTTTACCTGTTGTCAGCTGATCAACTCACGGAAGTCGTCGTTAAGGTAGGCAATGCTAACCAACAATTTCTCTCTCTCCGCCGTCAATTACGGCTGTATGCTCAAGTTCAGACGCAATACAGTGAGATAAACGCTCTTTTTCCTTTCCTAACGCGCATCTGTGTATCGCAGACATCACACAGTTTCATTTCGTACGCCCCGGATACCTGCGCATCTGCGAGAAGTGTGTGTGACCGGCCGGACACGTGTAATTATTATTTGCGACGTGAAGAAAGAGGCAAGTAATTACTGTTGCCCTGTGTGGAACTGTAATTTCGCGATAACAATCTGGCGAGGCACTTACTTGAAACAAAACAAAAAATTGTGCACCGAGCCTTTTGACACGCTTTCGCAGGATGTGTGTATTTCCGGCTTTTAAACTCATTCCTGTAGTTCTATTTTAGTCAAGAATACGGTTGATAACCGGGAAAGGAAGTAAGCATGTTAAAGGGGTATTTATAGCAATGTGTGTGTTTGCAGTCGATCTCTGGCAAATGGCATACTTACAACTGAAACAACGCGATCATTCCACGTCATACAGAGATGAGTGCAGTTACCAGCTATTCGAGTGACATCAGTGGTTCAAATTGTGTATCATGTACAGTGCATTCGAAAGGCTAATACTTTTTCACAAACTCAAGACGTTGCCTAGACGGTGGTCAACAGCATGTACAAATTTTAAAATACACTCCTGGAAATGGAAAAAAGAACACATTGACACCGGTGTGTCAGACCCACCATACTTGCTCCGGACACTGCGAGAGGGCTGTACAAGCAATGATCACACGCACGGCACAGCGGACACACCAGGAACCGCGGTGTTGGCCGTCGAATGGCGCTAGCTGCGCAGCATTTGTGCACCGCCGCCGTCAGTGTCAGCCAGTTTGCCGTGGCATACGGAGCTCCATTGCAGTCTTTAACACTGGTAGCATGCCGCGACAGTGTGGACGTGAACCGTATGTGCAGTTGACGGACTTTGAGCGAGGGCGTATAGTGGGCATGCGGGAGGCCGGGTGGACGTACCGCCGAATTGCTCAACACGTGGGGCGTGAGGTCTCCACAGTACATCGATGTTGTCGCCAGTGGTCGGCGGAAGGTGCACGTGCCCGTCGACCTGGGACCGGACCGCAGCGACGCACGGATCCACGCCAAGACCGTAGGATCCTACGCAGTGCCGTAGGGGACCGCACCGCCACTTCCCAGCAAATTAGGGACACTGTTGCTCCTGGGGTATCGGCGAGGACCATTCGCAACCGTCTCCATGAAGCTGGGCTACGGTCCCGCACACCGTTAGGCCGTCTTCCGCTCACGCCCCAACATCGTGCAGCCCGCCTCCAGTGGTGTCGCGACAGGCGTGAATGGAGGGACGAATGGAGACCTGTCGTCTTCAGCGATGAGAGTCGCTTCTGCCTTGGTGCCAATGATGGTCGTATGCGTGTTTCGCGCAGTGCAGGTGAGCTCCACAATCAGGACTGCATACGACCGAGGCACACAGGGCCAACACCCGGCATCATGGTGTGGGGAGCGATCTCCTACACTGGCCGTACACCTCTGGTGATCGTCGAGGGGACACTGAATAGTGCACGGTACATCCAAACCGTCGCCGAACCCATCGTTCTACCATTCCTAGACCGGCAAGGGAACGTGCTGTTCCAAGAGGACAATGCACGTCCGCATGTATCCCGTGCCACCCAACGTGCTCTAGAAGGTGTAAGTCAACTACCCTGGCCAGCAAGATCTCCGGATCTGTTCCGCATTGAGCATGTTTGGGACTGGATGAAGCGTCGTCTCACGCGGTCTGCACGTCCAGCACGAACGCTGGTTCAACTGAGGCGCCAGGTGGAAATGGCATGGCAAGCCGTTCCACAGGACTACATCCAGCATCTCTACTATCGTCTCCATGGGAGAATAGCAGCCTGCATTGCTGCGAAAGGTGGATATACACTGTACTAGTGCCGACATTTTGCATGCTCTGTTGCTTGTGTCTATGTGCCTGTGGTTCTGTCAGTGTGATCATGTGATGTATCTGACCCCAGGAATGTGTCAATAAAGTTTCCCCTTCCTGGGACAATGAATTCACGGTGTTCTTATTTCAATTTCCAGGAGTGTATCATAACATCTGTGCTGTCATAATGCTACTTTATTTTACTGCCGGTTTCGGTTCTGAACCATGATCAACGGCAGGAAAATTATCACAGATCTATCACGTGTCATCCATGCTTTAAAATAAATAGCCACAGGAAACCATAACTGCCACGATAATATACACTGAAGCGCCAGAGAAACTGGTATAGGCATGCGTATTCTAAATTGGAAATTTGTGGTAAGGTTTTATGGAACCAAACTACTGCTACTAAGCCTACACAATACTTACTCTAACCTAAGCTAACTTAAGGACAAAACACACACACACACACACACACACACACACACACACACACACACACACCGATGTCCGAGGTAGGACTCGAACCTCCGGGGGGGGGACACATTGAACATCTGAACTGGCCGCCAAAGAATTTCCGGAAATAATTATTTTCGCATTATGTAAATTACTTTTATGTTGTTACAATTCTCGGTTTTACACTAAAGAGCCAAAGTAATTGCTATACCTGCCTTATATGGCATAGTGGCCCCGTTAGCACACTGAAACGCCGCAACAAGACGTGACATAGGCGCGACTAATGTCTGACGTAGTGCTGGAGGAAACTGACAACGTGAATCCTGCAGAGTTGTCCATAAATCTGTGAGGGTAAGAGCGGGTGGAGATCTCTTCTGAACAAGGCGACCCGATATGCCCAACAATGTCAGTGGCCAGCTCGAGCGTTTAAACTCAGAGGAGTGTTCCTGGCGCCACTTTGAAAGTCAGATTACGTTTAGCTAAAAATATTGTGTGTCTGTTTAGTGATGATCAGAGTCAGTAAAGAGATAAATGTCTGAATACGTTCAGTTTTGTTCAGCTGTCAGAAAATCATATAGCGTATTAGTTTACTCTCACAGTCATTCATAATTTTTCTACGGGATGTTTCAATAGATACCATCGAATATCAAACAGCATATATTCATGGAGTGCAACGTATAACATAGATCCCATCCAATGTGTACTTCTGACGAACATGTATGGTTTCTGCTTGTGACGCAATCTTGCTTCCTATCGGTCTTACTTCACGTGGAGCGGTGCCGAAATATTGTGGAAGTTACTTTGGGTCTCACGTGACAAAATGGCTTCTCAACAAGCAGTAGCAGGAAGTGACGTCACAAAACTTTTGAAGCACTACGTGAGTGTTAGCTAACTCGTACAATGGGCAGACGGCTTTAGGCCTTAAGTACGCCTCTGATGACAACCCTATAGGAAGAAAGTGCCAAGTGCCGTCTTCCTCCACCCTACCCTTCAGATCCTCCCCCCACCCCTCCCCCGACACCCTAACCATCCCACCCCCACCACACAACCTGTTACGGATGACAGTGCCGTGTTCCATACCAACACCTGTGGTTTCTTCCGGCAGTTGCGCCGGTGGGCTTAGCGCCAAGATCCGCGAGTGAGGGAACGATCCATTGGCGAAGAGACGGTGACGCGGTAAGCTTGAGGTATCCTTTATTTATAGAGGGACCGCTGGGAGAGGCTGTCGTCCGTGGAGCGGTGCCGAAATATTGTGGAAGTTACTTTGGGTCTCACGTGACAAAATGGCTTCTCAACGAGCAGTAGCAGGAAGTGACGTCACAAAACTTTTGAAGCACTACGTGAGTGTTAGCTAACTCGTACAATGGGCAGACAGCTTTAGGCCTTAAGTACGCCTCTGATGACAACCCTATAGGAAGAAAGTGCCAAGTGCCGTCTTGCTCCACCCTACCCTTCAGACCCTCCCCCCACCCCCCACCAATTCCCCGACACCCTAACCATCCCACCCCCACCACACAACCTCTTACGGATGACAGTGCCGTGTTCCATACCAACACCTGTGGTTTCTTCCGGCAGTTGCGTCGGTGGGCTTAGCGCCAAGATCCGCGAGTGAGGGAACGATCCATTGGCGAAGAGACGGTGACGCGGTAAGCTTGAGGTATCCTTTATTTAGAGAGGGACCGCCGGGAGAGGCTGTCGTCCGTTGTTTCCCCGGCCGGACGTCTCCATTCCAGACGCGTAAAACGCCGCCACGCGGGGAGGGAAATTTATGCCCCCCGATTTAAATAAGTTGTGTTTGGACTAAACGCCGACAGAATGCCTGATGGGCCACACAGGGAACGCCCGGCAGAGCGGCCCATTGTGTGAGTACGGCGAGCCGCCAATCCGGTGCCGGACAGCAAAAACCAGCCCGTCAGCAGTCACCTGGCGCTGACGGACGGCTCCATCGGGGCCCGAGGGCTGCCGCGAGACAGCTAGCTCTGCCAGCAGGCTCCGGCGGCCAGCTGCGTGTTGCCTTCCGAGGACGCCGGGCGACTGGGTTTGCCGATTGGCTGACGCTCATCACGTCGTAGGGCAACCCGATGACGCCTCCGAAGTCGACACCAGTCGGGCGCCATATTGGATTTCTTCGTATTGACAGGATGCCGTTTCAAGGCAACGGTGCAACGAAGACTGATCACAATTATGTCACTCTTGCTACGATTTGCTATCGGTATTCACGAGGCAGGACGCGCACCTGAAATGCTCCAAAACGCAGAGCATAAAAAGAGGGCTCTCACTGAAAAGTAAAAGCTCTTACGGAATTGATGGCATTTCCAGCAAGGTACTTAAAGCTTGTTCCCCCCACAGATAAGTAGGATTCTCAGCCACTCTTGGAGCAGGGTGTTTTCCCCGATAGACTGAAATATGCCATTGTAAAACCATTGCAAAAAAAGGGGGATACGTCGGATGTCAACAACTACCGCCCAGTCTCTCTTCTGACAGCTCTATCAAAATTTTTTGAAAAACTAATGCATTCAATAGTAGCCTCCCATATTTGTAAAAATAAAGTTGTAACAAAATGCCAGTTTGGTTTTCAGAAAGGCTTTTCAACAGAAAATGCTATATACGCTTTCACTGACCAATTATTAAATGCTCTGAATAACCGGACATCACGCATTGGTATTTTGTGTGATCTCTCAAAGGCCTTTGATCGTGTAAATCATGGAGTTCTTTTAGATACGCTAAATCATGGTTTGAGGGGGGCAGTGCACAGATGGTTTAATTCATAGTGGAAGAATGCAGAAAGTTGAAATAAGTTGTTCATGTAATGTTAAAACAGCTGATTCCTCAAACTGAAGGCTATCAAGTACGGGGACCCACAGGGTTCGGTCTTAGGTCCTCTACTGTTCTTGATATACATTGACTTATCATTCCACATTGATGAAGATGCAAAGTTAGTTCTTTTTGCTGATGATACAAGTATAGTAATAACATCCAAGAACTAAGTGATGTAATTGTAAAGGATGTTTTTCACAAAATTATTCATGGTTCTCTGCAAACGGACCCTCTTTAAATTTTGATAAAACACAGTATGTACAGTTCCGTACAGTAAATGACACAACTCCAGTAATAAATGTAGACTTTGAACAGTAGTCTGTAGCTAAGGTAGAATTTTCAAAATTTTTAGGTGTGTCCATTGATGAGAGGTTAAATTGGAAGCAACACATTGATGGTCTGCTGAAACGTCATAATCTCAGTAAATTACCTTACTATGACTACTTTCATTCACTGCTTTCGTATGGCATCATATTCTGGCCTAATTCATCGTTGAGTAGAAAAGTAGTCATTGCTCAAAAACGTGTAATCAGAATAATTGCTGGGGTCCACCCACGGTCATCCTGCAGATATCTATTGAAGGATCTAGGGATCCTCACAGTATATATATTCACTTATGAAATTTGTTGTTAATAATCCAGCCCAGTACAAAAGTAATAGCAGTGTGCATAGCTATAACACCAGGAGAAAGGATGATCTTCAACATGCAGGGTTAAATCTGACTTTGGCACAGAAAGGGGTAAATTATGCTGCCACAAAAGTCTTTGGTCACCTACCAAACAGCATCAAAAGCCTGACAGATAGCCAACTAACATTTAAAAATAAATTACAAGACTTTCTAGATGACAACTCCTTCTACTCATTAGCTGAATTTTTAGATATAAATTAAGGGGAAAAAAACTTAAACATTAGTGTCATGCTATGTTTTGTGTAATGTAATATCTTGTAGAGACATTTATTAACCTGACACGCTCCACATCATTACGAAGTGTCGTATTCATGATCTACGGAACAAGTATTAATCAAATCTAATCTTCTCATTGGTCATACCTAGGGTGCTTTGGAGATGAAAAGGTAGAATCAAGTGTTTTGGATAGTCTTTGGGCTAGGGACCATTGCTACACCCAACAGAAGAATCGTCTTAGTGTCACTATCCTGCAAATGCTACGTTACAGGGTTGGTCTTCTTGCATTTGATGTGGTCCACGGTAGGATTGATGGGACGCATAAACGCCGCATCAGTTCGTGCTTGGTTCCTCCCAAAAACCCGACAAAAGTGGTTTTTCTTACTACATTATACTGTCACCAGCGAACCGAAATCCAGTCGAGAGTCTAAGACTGCTATGCACCGAAAATAGGTTAAATTTTTTATATATATACCGAAGAGCCAAAAAAAACTCGTATAGAGGTATGTAAACAGGCAGAATACGGCGCTTCGGTCTGCGACGCCTATTCAAACAACCCCTTAGAAAAATTGTACATGACTGTGTTTAAAGTGACACACTGTATTTAAGCGTAACGCAATCTGACTTCCAATAATCCCTACGAAAGAATGGCCCTGACTAACAGTAACCTATAACTTACACGAATCACTTAACTCAAAAAAATCTTCGTTACTCAAACTACTGCAATACAGCGTGCGCCAATACTGGAAGCTGAATGAAAGGATCTAACTACTGAAAGCACTAACTACTGATAGGCATAGTTAGCAAAAGAAAGATTTTGATAGAAAACAAACAATGTATTTACCTTAATAGTGTTCAAAAGTCATATATACCTGTATAGTAGTTCATGTCATCCAGTGTTACAAAATTCAAAACAGCACCACTCTCTCCCCACATCCACCACTGCTGGCGGCTCACCTCCAACTGCGCAACGCTACGCGCTGTTAACGTCCAGCCGCCCAACACTACAATGGCGAGTATTACAACAATGCCAACCAGCCACAGACTGCACACAGCACAGCCAGTGATTTTCATACAGAGCGCTACGTGGCGTTACCAATAAGAAAACCTAAACAGCCTACTTACACTATGTAATACAAGTAAATGTCGAAGTTCTTAGATCGGTTACTACGGATACTCAAATGGTTCAATTGGCTCTAAGCACTACGGTACTTAACATCTGAGGTTATCAGTCCCCTAAAACTTAGAACTACATAAGACTAACTAACCTAAGGACGTCACACACATCCATGCCCGAGGCAGGATTCGAACCTGCGACTGCAACAGTAGCGCTGTTCCGGACTGAACCGCTCGGCCACCGCGGCCGGCACTACAGATACTACGGAAGGTTATCATGACTTACGAGAGTTTGAACGTGATGTTATAGTTGGCGCTCCAGTGATGGGGTACAGCATCTCCGAAGTACCGTGAATGTCAGGAATTCAGTTAAACATGAGATCTCCGACACTGCTGCGGGCCGAAAGAGATGCTGCAAGAAAGAGACCAAAGACGGCTCAAGAGTGTCGTTCATAGTCACAGAACTGCAGCCCTTCCGCAAGTGGCTGCAGATTTCAATTCTCGGCCATCAACAAGTGTCGGCGTGCAGATCATTCAAAGAAAGATCAACGATATGGACTTTAAAAGCTGAAGGCCCAGTCGTGTACTCTTGATAACGGCACGATACAAAGCCTCGTTCCTTCAACACAGTCATTAGACTGTTGATAACTGGAAACATGTTGCCCGATCGGAAGAGTCTCGTTTCAAACTATATCGAGTGGATGGACGTGTACGGGTACGGAGACAACCTTATGAATCCATGGACCCTGCATGTCAGCAGGGGACTGTTCAAGCTGGTGTAGGCTCTGTAATGGTGCGGGGCATGTGCAGTTGGAGTGATACAACTTTGACAGCTGACACATACGTAATAATCCTGTCTGATCACCTGCATCCATTTATATCCGTTGTGCATTCCGACGAACCTGGGCAATTCCAGAAAGACGAGACAACACCCCACACGTCCAGAGTTGCTACAGAGTTGCTCCAAGAACACTCATCGGAATTTAAACACTTCCCATGGTCCCTAGCACAAGGGCTATCCAAAACACTTGACTCTACCCTTTCAGCTCCAATAGAACCCGAGGTATGAGCAGCGGAAAATCACTTTTTTATGCGCGTCGTATTGGAACATAGATGCGCATCCTGTCGCCCAGACATCAACTTTATTGAGCATATCTGGAATGCCTTGCAATGTGCTGTTCAGAAGAGATCTCAACCCCCACGTACTCTCGCGATTTATGGACATTCCAGCAGGATTTATGGTGTCAATTGCCTCCAGCACTTCTACAGGCATCAGTCGAGTCCATGACACGTCGTGTCATGGCAGTTCTTCATGCTCGCGGGGGGCCTAACGATATTAGGGCCGGACGTTGGAGAGTGGCATTTAGTAGTAGACCCGGTGCCGGCGGTGAAGGGGGGGGGGGGGAGGGAGGGAGGGAGTGGAATGGGAAGAGCTTTAACATCAGAGACAATTGTTGTCAAAGACAAATACCTAAAAACGAGGACAATTTTAACAGAACAGAGATGATGAAATATATAATAATATAAACAGAACAGCTCTACAGAATCGACAGATGAAGTTTTATCTTTGACAGACGACAGTTCGATAGTTCATTTTCTCTTTGTCAATGATGATCTCTGCTAATCTCGCCACCCCTTTTCTTGGCACTTATCTCGCTCTCTGACGTCAGATCCGTTAGTCGGGATCCAGAGCAGCTTTGAAGATGCCAAACATGTCTCTGGACGAAACATCAGGAAATAGTTTCGTGGCCCACGACCACACAAGCCACAACATTCGTCAGCAGCTAAGACAATCATGTGGTGTGACTAGGAAGGACCGCTGAACGAAACCTGTACAGGGGCACTGTTTCAAACTCTGAACAAAACAGAAAAGTGGATATAAAATCCAACGAAACTGCAAAATATTGTACATGGCTGCACCGTTCAGAGACCGTGAATAGTTTCAATTGAAAGAAAAACAGCCCTCTCACTATTTTTAACAAATTACCCTGGTTTCAACAATGCTAGGAGTGTCCTCCTCAGAATTCTGAGGAAGACACTCCTAGCAGTGTTGAAACCAGGTTAATTTGTTAAAAATATTGACCGAGGGCTGTTTCTCTTTCAATTGTCCTACAAAACTGCGTTCTTTATAGATTCTTTGAGTTGCTGATTAGTAGTCCTATGTCGAAATCTCAAAATTCAAAATGGTGGAACTAAACTTACAGTTTTACGAGAGTCGAGTAAAACTACAGGTGCACCGTGAGGTCGTTGTTAACGAATCAGAAGTCGAAATTGCCGTATTGAAATGTGTTACTCGAAATTTTAAATTTTTCATTCGAAATCAGTCACTTTCGTCGCTTTTGTCGTTATCACTTTCAGAAGTGACGGTACCGAGTTGTCCACTGGGAGATGGTTCGAAAAGCAGAAATTTTTCCTCAGGTGGCATCTGTTTATCTCCATTGTCAATACCATATTCATCATTTTCGTGCAAAATACTTTCGGTTAGGCCGGGTATCGTTATTCCGAGCTTCCTGCGGTTCTTCAGACAGCCGACTAATCGGCACTGCAGCAGCTCAGATTATGGCATATCTGTACACCAAAACAATGTGGACGGATGTCAGCATCGGTCATTATTGCAGAATATTCAGAGTTCGGAGAAGGTGTACCCGTGTTTCGAAAAATATACATTTTTTCACCTCAGAGTTCTTGATAGATATGGTTTAGTTCTGGTATTCTATAAAATTTAAATAGTTCGGCAGCATTTCGCAACAAAAAAAAAAAAAATTACTCGCATAACTTAGACAAATTTTAATCTCAAAAATGTTTTGCTACTTTGTTAAAAAAATGTGATTATAATGCCGAATAGTTCCTGAATAATTCTATAGACAACCCTAACAACTTTTTGTGCAGATAATAGGCTATGAGATAATTGTCATAATGAGGGACCCATTTCTACCGCGTAGAAAAAATGACCGTCAGTTAAAAACATGCAAATATATTTACGCAAAACGTTTTAACTATACTATCGAGGAAGAAGGAGAGTCATATGCGAAAGTGGAGCGACGAAGCAGAAATTTTGTAGCCAAAGATTCCGGATAATGTTGGTAGTAGTTTAGTTTTTAGTCGATAAATATAGTTACAATGGTAAAAAGTGTAAAAGATACATTCTGGGGTGTTACGCATCTTATTTTTGTCCTGACAGCTAGGCAGGATCTCTGTCACATATTAAACAAGTCACACAAACAGTATCTAAAGAATTTCTCGCCGCCGGCTGGGTTGGCCGAGCGGTTCTAGGCGCTACAGTTTGGAAGCGCACGACCGCTACGGTCGCAGGTTCGAATCCTACCTCGGGCATGGATGTGTGTCATGTCCTTCGGTTAGTTAGGCTTAAGCAGTTCTAAGTTCTAGGGGACTGATAACCTCAGAAGTTAAGTCCCATAGTGCACGGAGCCATTTGAACATTTGAATTTCTCGCTGTCCGACTCCATTTTTACGGTTAGCTGTTGCGGCACGAGTCATATCGACTTGAGACTGTAATGTGACCGTAGCATTGGGCTTGTATGCCACAGTGCAGTCGATATAAGATTTCGCGGGACTAAAGTGGGAACCAACACTATTTTCTTTTCTATTCTGTCAAGGTGCTGAAGAGAGTTGGCCC
Source organism: Schistocerca gregaria (assembly GCF_023897955.1). NCBI lineage: Eukaryota > Metazoa > Arthropoda > Insecta > Orthoptera > Acrididae > Schistocerca > Schistocerca gregaria. Next base: position 158,422,363 of record NC_064929.1, on the reverse strand, counting down.
ACTTTGTGGCGTGGTGAAGCCTGAAATGCTCTCATCCGCCCTTCGGACTCAATCTGTGCTGAATGGCAGTCTCGTTTAGGCGACCATTCTCGTCTGATTAACAGCTGCCGACCTCCCCACCCAAATTACCCTCGGTGACGCCTTCAGCGCAACACTTGCCGTCTGCATCTAAGCCTCCTCTTTGCGAACTGTTTGATGTGCACAATGGAAATGAGCGTTTGGCGTCATTGGCCGGGAGGCCCCTTATGGGGCAGGTCCGGCCGCCTTGGTGCAGGTCTTATTACATTCGACGCCACATTGGGCGACCTGCGCGCCGGGTGGGGATGAAATGATGATGAAGACAACACAACACCCAGTCCCTGAGCGGAGAAAATCTCCGACCCAGCCGGCAATAGAACCCAGGTCCCTTAGGACGGCAGTCCGTCACGCTGACCATTCACCTATCGTGGCGGACGATGTGCACAATAGAAAATAATTTCCGTTTTGTAGTGTGTTAATAGGCCTATTTTGTACATGACCACTGGCCACCATCACATCATCTCACCATCAGCCATTTCATCCGGAAAATCTACCAAGTTTTGTGGCTATATACGAGGTCTGGAAAAATTGTAATTCCGAGCCAAAAGTGTGTTGGAGCGATATGCGGTTGCTTCCCTGCCCACTCCCGTGTTTCATGTGTAACTGCCGGAAGTTTCATTGTTGTATGTCTGTTAGTCTTTGGTCACACTGAAACGTCCACTTAGAAAAAAACTTTATGAATTACTGTGCTGATAAAACTCTTACGCTATTTGATTTTCAAATAGCTGAGCAAAACTGAACGTATTCAGACATTTCGCTCTTTACCTATTCTCATCAAGATTAAACTGACACACAATATTTTTAGCGCAACGCAATCTGACTTTCAACAATCGCTACAAAAGAATGGCCCTGTCTAACATTAACCTATACCTTTCACAAATCACTTACCTCACAAAAATCTTGGTTACTCGAACTACTGCAATACAGCGAGCGCCACTACTGCCAGCTAAATAAAAGATTCAAACTGCTGAAGGCACTAACTACTGATAGGCATAGTTAGCAAATGAAAGATTTTGATAGAGAAAAATCAATGTATTTACCTTAATAGTGTTCAAAAGTCATATATATCAGTCCATGATATCCAATATTACAAATTTACTGTCTCTGATGGACAAACGTCCAGATCGTCCGCTCTCAAAATTCCGCCATCTCTCTCCCCACATCCACCACTGCTGGCGGCTCACCTCCAACTGCGCAACGCAACGCGCTGTTAACAGCCAACTGCCCAACACTACAATGGCATATACTCCAACAGTGCAAACCAACCACAGCGTTCACACAGCACAGTCAGTGATTTTCATATAGAACGCTACGTGGCGTAACCACATAATAACCTAAACAGCCTACTTACAACACCTGTACTGAAGAGAACGTTGTATCGTACAGTTTGCGAATTTCGAGATGGCAGGTTTAGAGGAACAACGCGTCTGCATTAAATTTTGCGTGAAACTCAAACTCTTTACACAGACACACCAAATGATGCAGGAAGCCTACGGTGATGAGTGCGTAAGCAGTATTGGTGCTACGAATGGTTCAGAGAGCTTAAAAATGGTCGGACGGAAGTTAATGGTCGCCTTCGACGTCTACCGACGACGCTCGTGTCAGGAACGTCAACGAAACTGTACGTAGCAATCGAGGACTGACTGTCGGAGAGATTGCAGAAGAATGTAACATTTCAATTGGATCATGCCATGAAATTCTGACGTAGCATCTTGGGATGCATTGTGTTGCCGCCAAGCTCGTGTGGGGCGTGACACGTACGTACGCATCCTGTCTGGTCACCTGCATCCATTCATGTCCATTGGGCATTCCGACAGACTTGGGAATTTCCAGCAGGAGAATGTGACACCCCACCCGTCCAGAATTGCTCCAGAGTCGCTCCAGCATCATCGTTCCACGCTTAAACACTTCCGTTTGAGCATATCTGGGATGCCTTGCTAGTTGCTGTTCAGAAGAGATCTCCACACCCTTGTTCTCTTACGAATTTATGGTCAGCCATGCAGGATTCATGGTGTCAGTTACCTCCAGCATTCTGTTAATGTACATACCAACAACCCGAATATACGATTAGACAAAAATGGGACTGCTCTATCGAATAGGCACGTAACCATCTTAGAAATCATTTCGTTTATAAGGAGAAACAGTGACGCAGTGACGTCTTCCTACTAAGTATAGCATGATACACAAGATGAGCAGTATTTGTTTGGGATGACTCAAACTATAAATTTGCAAATATCTGCTGAAACACCAGAAAAATCCGCCTGACGATTCTTGGGAGGGACACCCTGTACACAATGTAGGGCGTTTCAAAAAGAATGTTACGAAACATAGGACGCGACGGCAAGGGAATGTGTGTTGTTTGAATGGACATGGCCCACAGTTTCAGAAAATCGCCGTTAGATGCCAGTGAATGCGTCTTCTTAGCTTGCAGTCAGTCGGAACTAAGATGGCATCCGCTCAACTGAAGGCGTTTTATATGATGCTCTTTGCAAAGTTATGTTAGCTGTAAGGAAAACCAACATGACGCGTACTTATGGGGACTCCAGAACGCTAATAACATTATTGAGCACGAAAGGCTCTCAGTCAAAGTGAACATTTCTTGTGCCATATCTCGTGAAAAAGTGTGGGACTGCAGACTCTTCTGTTTTCAGTGGAACAGTGACTGGTGAGAGCTATCTTCAAATGCAGCAGAATTGTTTTTTCCCCTCCACATTTCCGAGTGGATTCGAATAGGGTGGAGATCCACTACACTAGCTCCACAACGTACGCAAAGTTTCTCAGTGACACTTTGCCTCAACACTGGATAGGAGTCATGGATCCCTAGACATTGCTCTGCAATCTCAGCCTCCAAGATCGATAGATACGACCCCGTGCAATTTTTCCTGTGGGGATATGGGAAGGAAAGTGTGTTGATTTCCCTTTTACTGCGTGACATATAAGAAGTGAAAAACAGATTAACAGCAGCCATAACTTCCGTAAAAATAGAAACATTGCGTAAAGTTTATGACGGATTGACCTATCTACATCTACATCTACATCCATACTCAGCAAGCAATCTGACGGTGTGTGGCGGAGGGTAATTTGAGTACCTCTATCGGTTCTCCCTACTATTCCAGTCTCTAATTGTTCGTGGAAAGAAAGATTGTCGGTATGCCTCTGTGTGGGCTCTAATCTCTCTGATTTTATCCACCTGGTCTCTTCGCGAGATATATGTAGGAGGGAGCAATATAATGCTTAACTCCTCGGTGAAGGTATGTTCTCGAAACTTCAACAAAAGCCCGTACCGACCTACTGAGCGTCTTTCTTGCAGAGTCTACCTGCCGGAGTGGTCGTGCGGTTCTAGGCACTGCAGTCTGGAGCCGAGCGATCGCTGCGGTCGCAGGTTCGAATCCTGCCTCGGGCATGGATGTGTGTGATGTCCTTAGGTTAGTTAGGTTTAAGTAGTTCTAAGTTCTAGGCGACTTATGACCTCAGAAGTTAAGTCGCATAGTGCTCAGAGCCTCTTGCAGAGTCTTCCAGTGGAGTTTATCCATCATCTCCGTAACGCTTTCGCAATTACTGAATGATAATATAACGAAGCGCACTGCTCTCCGTTGGATCTTCTCTCTCTCTTCTATCTACCCTGTCTGGTAAGGATCCCACACCGGTGAGCAGTGGGTGAACAAGTGTACTGTAACCTATCCTCTAGATGCTGTTCGTGCTACTAATGGAGCACTTTAATAGCACAGCTAATAATGTAAGATTTTTTTATTTTGTATTTGATCCCTTGTTCGCAGAACGTTTTTATCAATAAATTTGGAGTTTTGAAATGGCATTCTTTTTTAAAAACCCTTTACTTCTGGCAAGATTAAATAAATAAACGCCTTTTCTCAGGTTGCTGAATTGGTCCGCCTCGCAGCGTGTCCTTCGTTAGCGTCAGGCGTGAGAATAGTACAACATACGATGTCAGCGTGTGGTGCAGTATAATGTCGGCGCAGGCAGGGGAACGTTAAAAGCAGGCGTGTAGCTGCGTTGCGAGTGCGTCACGGTGCGTGGTCGACGTAAATACCGCAATTACCTCAACTGTCCGCCAGCCAGTGAGCGGATACCTTACTCCCGAGCGCACGACAGGGAAACTAATGAAGCCACCTGAAGATGACAGCGAGCTGACGAAACGCGTCGCGGCACTTTTTATTTGCCCCTTTCTTTTTTTAAAATAATATTCGACAGAAGCGTTCTTCGCAGTATTCCAACGGCGTATTTGATGAATGCCACCCGATCGTCGTCTCCGCTGGAAAATGACGGGTGTGACAATCACCGAAACGACACGGTACATGGGCGGCATTACTCGGCACGCACAGCAGAAACGTTCACGCCTTTCTCGTGCCTTAGGTCTTCTCGATGCGGTGGTTGTATTGCGGCATTGAAACACGTTTATGTTTTTTAATTGAAAACAATCTTGGTTAACTTATCCTTTTACTAAAAACACGTTTCATTGTCGTGAGGCACCTTCACATTATTTCAAAATTTTCCTTTTACAACGTTTTGAAATCCACAAAACGGCATTGTGTTATACTGAAGTACGCGTCGAGTCAGAGATCTTGCTACAGCACCATTCTGGCGTGATGGTACACCTTTATTAAGGTCTTTGCAGGTTCATCTGATTCGAAGCTTGCTTCAGTTTAGCACAGATCCGTTTCACGGTTTTTAAAATGTTGTAAAATGAAAATTTTAAGATAATCTGAAATTGCCACAAGAAGACGAAACAATAAAAAATAAATAAATTGCAGCCAAGACTGTTTTTAATTGAAATATTCCAGATACGGTTGCTTTACGGGACTGCGTAATGGTGCAGGAGATGTTTTGTCACAGACCGCAGTGGCCGAGCGGTTCTAGGCGCTACAGTCTGGAACAGCGCGACCGCTACGGTCCCACTGTGCTCAGAGCCATGTGAATCATTTGATGTTTTGTCTTTCATTTTTGTTACTCCCTGCGAATCAAGGATATTTCTTTCCAGAAATGGTGACTGAAGCCAGTAATATTATCAACAGCATCAGGGAATCGGAGGCAAGTAGCGCTGTGAAAAACTTACGTAACCTATTCACGTTTAATAGATGTTTACGGCGGTTTTCGGAAATTAAGCAGTAAATATCTGTGTGGTTTCGCTGAGATGCCACAGTCATGAACTTTCCAGCTCAAAACAGAATGAATACTTTCAACATCTCGGCTTTTCCTGGTACTTGAATGTCTTTTCATATTTCTTATATCATTCATTTTTTTCATATAACCGCTTCAACGTTACAATTTTATTTATTTATTTACGCAGATCTTATTTGTTTCGCTTGGACGATTCCAGTTCTTATTCACTGGTACTGTAGTCGCCTCGCAGGATACCAATTGTTTTTGTTTTCTGAACTGCACAGTTTTAAATTTGTGAACGTTTAAAGTAAGTCGCCAGTCTTCGCACAACTTTGATAGCTTATCAAGATCTGACTGATTATTTGCGCCGCTTCATCTGCGATACGTCAGAGATTGCTATTAATATTGTATGCAAGGTAAACGTAAATTTAAATGTCGAGTAACTGGGGCCTCCCGTGCGGTAGACCGTTCGCCAGGTGCAAGTCTTTCGATTTGACACCATTTCGGCGACTTGGGATGAAATTATGATGATTAGGACAACACAACACCCAGTCCCTGAGTGGAGAAAATCTCCGACGCAGCCGAGAATCGAACCCGGGCCGTTAGGATTGACATTCTGACGCGCTGACCACTCAGCTACTGGGAGCGGAATATGCAAGGTCATTAATATACAACATGAGGAGGAGGAAGGGTCCCAACAATGTTTCCTGGAGCGCACATTAAGTTTCGTCTACATTTGACTATGACTCTGCATCGAAGATAAAACGCTGTCTCCTCCCTGCATGGAAGTCCTCAATCTTCACAAAATTTCGCTGGACACCCTCGTACCATCGTATTTCAGGTAGGCGTGATACCGTATCAAGCGCGTTTCGCAAGTCGAGAAATCCTGCATCAAACTGACTGCCTTGGACCATGGGTCTCAGAATGTCGTGTGAGTTGGCCCATTCAGTGCGGTTAGTGACAAACGTATTCTGCCCGCTCGGATGAAGGTGAGCTTACAGAAACGTTCAGAAGAGGTAGCTGCGCCCCGAGAGGAAGCGGAAAACATCAAAATTTTGCGCTGTATGTGTATGTGACTGGAGGTTCCGTCGCCGGCTATCCGACATCAGGGTCGGTCCGTGGTTCCAGTGGCTGCGCTGGAGACGCAACCGAGCCCTGGGGGCGGCGGCTGCGCAGCTGTGCTGGGACGGCCTCCCTCTGCAGGGGTGTCCATGCAACACGTGGCGCCACACGTGGCATCAAGTCTAGCACGAGGCACGTCTCTGTCGCCACCTTCACAAGCGGTGCAGTTTTAGAAGACGAGTTTCGCTATCGTTCGCATGTCAGGACTGAACTGACTATATTTATTTTTAAGTACTGTTTACTCTAACACATTTTCGCCCTTCCGACAACGTTTAACTCGAATGTTACATGATTATTCAATTTTTTCCCTTGTTTCTTCCTTTTTCTCTGTTCCTGTTTCCTTTGCTCTCTCCACACTTTTCTCGTTCTCTTTTCTTTTACTTCGAATTACGTGTTCATAATTTCCTTTCTGAATTTGTCTCTGAAATTCAGAAATGAAATTATGAACACCAAATTCGAAGTAAAACAAAAGAAGAAAACGTGTAAAATACAGAGAGAGCAAAGGAAACAGGAACAGAGAAAAAGGAGGAAACAAGGAAAAAAAATTGTCTCTAAGCTTTTGAAAACGTTGACTGGAAATACTCTCTTTCAAATTCTGAAGCTGGCAGGGGTAAAATATAGGGAGCGAAAAGCTACAATTTGTACAGAAAGCAGATGGCAGTTATAAGAGTCTAGGGACATGAAACGGAAGCAGTGGTTGGGAAGGAAGTGAGACAGGGTTGTAGCCTATCCCCGATGTTGTTCAATCTGTATATTGAGCAAGCAGTAAGGAAAACAAAACAAAAGTTCGGACGAGGTATTAAAATCCATGGAGAAGAAATAAAAACATTAATGTTCGCCGATGACGTTGTAACTCTGTCATAGACTGCAAAGGACTTCGAAGAGCAGTTGAACGGAATGGACAGTGTCTAGAAAGGAGGATATAAGATGAACATCAACACAAGCAAAACGAGGATAATGGAATGTAGTCGAATGAAGTCGGGTGATGCTGAGGGAATTAGATTAGGAAATGAGACGCTTAAAGTAGTAAAGGAGTTTTGCTATTTGGGGACCAAAGTAACTGATGATGGTAGAAGTAGGGAGGATATAAAATGTAGACTGGCAATGGCAAGGAAAGCGTTTCTGAAGAAGAGAAGTTTGTTAACATCGAGTATTGATTTAAGTGTCAGGAAGTCGTTTCTGAAAGTATTTGTATGGATTGTAGCCACGTATGGATGTGAAACATGGACGACAAGTAGCTTGGACAAGAAGAGAATAGAAGCTTTCGAAATGTGGTGCTACAGAAGGATGCTAAAGATTAGATGGGTAGATCACATAACTAATGAGGAGGTACTGAATAGGATGGGGGAGAAGAGGAGTTTGAGGCACAACTTGACTAGAAGAAGGGATCGGTTGGTAGGACATGTTCTGAGGCATCAAGGGATATCCAATTTAGTATTGGAGGGCAGCGTGGAGGGTAAAAATCGTAGAGGGAGACCAAGAGATGAATACACTAAGCAGATTCAGGAGGATGTAGGCTGCAGTACGTACTGGGAGATGAAGAAGCTCGCACAGGATAGAGTAGTATGGAGAGCTGCATCAAACCAGTCTCAGGACTGAGGACCACAACAATAATTTGTCTTTTTCATTTCCTTACTGATTCCTGCTTGTGTTAGGTCTTCTTCCATTTCTTGAAACCAATTTTTCCCCATTTTAATTTTTTTTATAGAGCTGTTTACTACATCAAAAATCTTCTTTGTCTGATGTCCATCCTACACATCTGTCCCTACAATGTTAGTCGGCGTTTTCTGATCTGATTGTTCATCCATATACGATCTCTGTCTACAGCTAAAAAATATTTTTTAGAGAATTTTTCATTGTACTTTTGTTTGTTTGTGTGATACCTCTGCTCCCGGATTTTTTTTATGGCAATAGTTATTATGAAGTCTGCCACCGAATTTGACTTCTATGCCAATCTCTTCGACTAAGAGTATCATTTGCACCATATATCATCAATTATGTGTTGGATATATTCAAAACTTTGTCTCCCCCTGCAGCTGTAGCCCTCTACGGCTCCATCTGGCACAGCGGAATTAATGCCGTGACGTCGTAACACGTCCTACCACTGTATCCCTACTTCTTATCAGTATTTTCCACATATCGATCGCAGGAAATGAAAACCTTGCAACTCCATTTTGCTAAATTTTGCAGGTGCACCAAAAACGGTTCCTTAAAATAAACAAAAAAAAAAACATTTCTACGTCTGTAATTCTATAGTAGAAATCTAGTTACTGACAGATTAGAGAAATCATGCATTTTCAAATCTCTTTGATTATGGAGTAACTGGTTACTCGAATAAAGAGTTTTCACAGACAGCTGGAGTTAACGAGGTTTTCATTCCCTATTATCCTAATCCTGCTTAAAACCTCGTCAGTTCTTAACATATCACTCCAACTGGTTTTCGACATTCGTCTGTAGCACCACAACTCAATTGTTCCTATTCTCTTCTGTTACGGTTCCCCCATACCATGTTTCACTACTGTATAGTGCTGTCCTCCAAACGTACGTTATCAGAAATTTCTTCCTCAAATTAGCGCTTATGTTTGATACTTCTGCTACTAATCTTCTTTTAGAGAGGAATACCCTCTTCTGCTTTTGTCTTCCTTTGCAGCTTCTCTCCTGTGATTTTTCGCTTCCAGCGTAGTACAATTCCTTCTCTTCTTTTACTTTGTCGTTCGCAGCATTGATGTTAAATTTGTTGCTATTGTGATTGTTGCTAGACATAATTGCTTTCATCTTTATTTGGTTTGCTTTCAATCCACATTCTTCGCCGATTACAATCTTCTCTCACTCAACATACTCCGTAATTCTTTTCGCTTTCACTTAGGGTAGCAATGTCATAAGCGAATCTTACGACCGATATCCATTCACCATTCACTTTAATCCGACACCTGAACCTTTCCTTTATTATTGTCGTTGTTTCTTTTGTGTGTTCAGATTTAACAATAGAGGATGATGATTGTATATCTTAAACCGTATTTATCCAAACTCTTCGTTCTTCATCTATCGTTCATTCACAATTCTTGTACATATTGTAGGTTGTATTACTCGTATTTGCGTACAGCTTATTCTAATTTTTCAGAGACTTTCGGACGTCTTTACCATTTTATTTTGTCGAACACTTTTACTAAGTCGGAAAATCTCATGTACGTGTCGAGATTTTTCTTACCACTTTCCTCCATCATCAAGAGCAATGTCAGAACTGCGTCTCAGGTCCCCCAACTTTACAAAAGTCAGAATGTTTTGTAACTGGTCCTCAGATTTCTTATCCATTTCTTCGTATATTGTTCTTGCTAGCGACATGGACGAATCAACAGTTAAGCTGATTGTGTGATAGAACTGTTGGCCTCGCTATCTTGGGGACATCCTGTTCAAATATCATTTTATAAGAGTATTATAATTTCCGTAAGGAAGAATGGAACGGTTGGTAGCAGTTGACGAAGGGGAAGATTATTTTGGGTTCCAGAGAGAATCGAGAAGCGCAAAGCCAATATTAACGCTTAGGAAATAGATTAGCTGAAAACGAAACCAATTTGCAGCATTGCCATATTTAGAAGCTTTTCGAAATTTCGGAATATTAAACTGCAACTGACTTCAAATTTAGTCCGGGATGTTAACACGACGGTGATCAATAACTTTACGCCATCACCTCTCTTCGCCTTGCCGGACACAGACTGGCAGTGAAAATTTTATCCACCGCCAGGACCCGGACCTGCATACCTCCTATTCGAAGGACCACCGTGCGGGCGTGCGTTTACAACCTTGCCCGCAGAGGCGGAAAGTTTGCAGCTAATTATCAGAAACGAAGAAGTGATACGCCGTTGGAAACTAGAAAAGAGAGCAGGGACAAAGAGGCGTGACATGAAGGAAAAATATTCATGAAAGGCGTTGGATGGAGATGCTATACAGGAGTTGGGAATTTAGAAATCGGAAGGTGACTTCGCTACGCTGAACCTTTACATGTGTGTGTGTGTGTGTGTGTGTGTGTGTGTGTGTGTGTGTGTATGTGTGTGTGTGTGTGTGTGTGTGCGTGTGCGCGCGCGCCTGCGTTAGAAAGCTGCGTTACTAATGCTGTAGCGTCAGCAGGCGACGGAGACAAACTGCATATCCAAGCTGCGCGCAGTTACGCCACGGAGGCAAGCGTGTAGCCGGACAAACGACGCGTTTTCTCGCAGTCCAGCCAGCACCGGAAACTCTCCGTTCTCTGCGTTCGCCGGAAACCATACGTCTTCCAAAGCTGCGCGCCCTCGCTGTTCTAGGTCGCGCGGCGTTTAATATTATTTAAATTGCGCCTGCTGCTTGCATCGCGAGTAATTCGATTACGTGCTTCTGAGAACCGTTACCTCGCTCCGCGTGTCTGCGTATATGTGTGTATTGTGAGCAGTTCGCAGAAAACAATGAGCGCTTGCTGCATTCTCCATATTTCCATGTGTAGTGGGAACGAAACCAGCGATATTTCACACAGGGTGATGTGAAGTTGAGACTAAGTTCTAAGTTGTAAGCAAGGCTCACTCTTGCGTAAACGTCTGAAAAAACCGATGCGGTGTAACTGGGAGATAAATTTTGGTCCTGAGTCATGTGGGTAAGATTTTGAGCAAGTACTAAAATATTTTTACTTGCATCTCCGACACAAGACATCTGTGGCGATCCACAGCTGTACGAAATAATCCGAAATTTATTCGTCGACGGCGAATTCCTTGATATCAGCTATAATAGGGAAATATGCACTTCCTATTAGTGACATTTGGAAATTTAAGCCACATCGGGACTATAACACGAATTTCTCACTTAACGGATGAAGTGGCTTTAACTACCGGGTAATCAAAAAGTCAGTATAAATTTGAAAACTGAATAAATCACTGAATAATGTAGATAGAGAGGTACAAATTGACACACATGCTTGGCATGACATGGGGTTTTATTAGAACCAGAAAAATACAAACGTTCAAAAAATTTCCGACAGATGGCGCTTCATCTGATCAGAATAGCAATAATTAGCATAACAAAGTAAGACAAAGCAAAGGTGATGTTCTTTACAGGAAATGCTCAATATGCCCACGATCATTCCTCAACAATAGCTGTAGTCAAGGATTAATGTTGTGAACAGCACTGTAAAGCATGTCCGGAGTTATGGTGAGGCATTGGCGTCGGATGTTGGTCGATCACGATACACTTGCGACTTTAGGTAACCCCAAAGTCAATAATCGCGCGGACTGAGGTCTGGGGACCTGGGAGGCCAAGCATGACGAAAGTGGCGGCTGAGCACACGATCATCACCAAACGACGTGCACAAGAGATCTTTCACGCGTCTAGCGATATGGGGTGGAGCGCCATCGTGCATAAACATCGTACGTTCCAGCAGGTGTTTATCAGCCAGGCTGGGGATGATGCGATTCTGTAACATTTCGGCGTACCTCTCACCCCTCACGGTAGCAGTTTTGCTGTCCAGCGCCGTCTGTCGGACATTTTCTGAACTTCGTTGTTTTTTTTGTTTTTTGTTTCAATAAAACCCCATGTCATTCCAAGCATGTGAGTCAAGTTTTACCTCTCATGTAGATAGAGATTCTGTGGTTTACAAAGTTTTCTAATTTATACTGACTTTTTGATCACCCTTTACTTCGGCTATCCGTGCACGCTTCGCAGGCCGATCCAAACCTCCCATGTCATATGACTACATCGACAGTCCACTGTATTCATTGCCTTATGCTCGCTAACGTTATAAATTACATTCCCACCCAGGGAGAATGAGACAACGACGAGTCGGGACCAATGTTATTATCGTCCTATGGACATTTAGGCTTGTCATAGTTGCTTGCACGTCTTAAAGATGTCGAAGAAATCGTAAAATTATCTCGTATAGCTGTGGATCGTCAACAATATCTATTCTTCCAGGTTTGTTTCAGTCCGGGGAGCGTGCACGCATAGACGAAGAGGTTAAACTGACCGCTCGAGTTAATTGCGAAATCCAGGTTCGAGACCTTGCCTGTTACGAACTTTCGTATGTCAGAAAGAGGTAGTACACCTGTACATAATACCACAGATGTCAAAGAATTCACAGTAGCCGAATAATTTCGAAGTAATAAAAATAATAAAAAATTACTAGAATCATTCGATACAATACCTACTTTATATTATTCATTGATGCCAAGGCATCAGACTTCAAAAAAAATGGTTCAAATGGCTCTGAGCACTATGGGACTTCTATAGTCATCAGTCCCCTAGAATTTAGAACTACTTAAGGCTAACTAACCTAAGGACATCACACACATCCATGCCCGAGGCAGGATTCGAACCTGCGACCGTAGCGGTCGCGCGGTTCCGCACTGTAGCGCCCAGAACCGCTCGGCCAATCCGTCCGGCTCTCACAGGGTTTGAACGAAGTCGTGTAGTAAGGTTACGGGAAGCTTTGCTTCTGTGATATTGTATAGGGACTGGGCAGGAATGTAGCCATTGAGCCATTGTACATGATCGGTGGCAGCGACGGTCACGGGAAAGTATGGCCACAAAAGCCCGCCCGGTTGGCCGTGCGGTCTAACGATTCGGAAGGAGCGCCTGGTCCCCGGCAGTATGGTGCATTGCCGTCCTACGGGCCAGGGTTCGATTCTCGGCTGGGTTGGGGAATTTTCTCCATTCAGTGACTGGGTGTTGTGCTGTCATAATCATCACTTCATCCCCACCCGGCGCGCAGGTCGCCTAATGTGGCGTCGAATGTAATAAGACCTGCACCAAGGCGGCCGGACCTGCCCCGCTAGGGGTCTCCCGGCCAATGACGCCAAACGGTCATTTCCATTTTCCATTAGAGCAGCAGTTGGCACCACGAACTGTTACAAATCGATTACTTGAAGGACAGCCCCGAACCAAACGCTTGTAGCGTGCATTTCACTGACTCCAAACCACTGCCATTTGCGGCTTTAGAGGTATCAAGCGAGAGCTCATTGGAGGCCGGAGTGGAGGTCTCTTGTGTTTTCTCATGAAACCTGGTTCTGAATCGGTACCAATGATAGCCGTGTGTTGGTTAGAAGGAGACCTGTTTAAGGCCTACAACCAACCTGTCTGCGCGCTAGACGCACCGAACCTGCATGTGGAGCTATGCTCAGGGGTGCGATTTCGTGTGACAGGAGCACAATCGATGCTATCCCACGTTCCCTGACAGCAAATTTGTACGTCAGTCTGGTGACTGTGCTGCTATTCAGGAACAGCATTCAAGGGGGTGTTTTCCAGCAGGATAACGCTCGCCCACATACCGCCGGTGTAACCCATCATGCCCTATAGAGTGTCGACATGTTGCTTTGGCCTGTTCGATCATGTCTCTAACCAAGCACTTACGGGACGTAATCGACGACAATTCCAGCGTCACCCACAACCAGCAGTAACCTTCCATGTAATGGCAGACCAAATGCAACAGGCATGGAATGCCATCCCAAAAACTGACAACTGACACCTGTACAACACAATGTGTGCGCGTATGCATGCTTGCATTCCACATCCCGACCGTTACACTGGTTATTAAGGTACCAACATTTCACTTTTGCGCATTTCACATCTCGCGCTTGTATTAACCTGTGACCTTGCAATGTTAATTACTTGCGTATGTTACATAGCCAAACATATTCCCAAAATTTCATTACTCTGCATTAATTATTCTTTGGTGTTGCGATTTTTTAAAGTCAAGGTATTGCTTACGTATGATATTCTGTAACGTCAGCAAATCGTACGAAACGCGTACTATTGTGATCATAAACCACGAGAACATTTTTAAAAAAGTTTTTTTCCTACTACCGATATCAAGCGACGGCTCGTTTTAACAATACGCTATAAGACCTTTAATGTAGGCTTTCAAATACGGTATACTTTTTCTGTCTTCTGCATTGTTGTTACATTATCGACAATGTACTCGCATAGTCCGCAAATATGAAGGAAGTAGATCATATTAGGAAAAAAAACACATTTATTAACTTATAACATACTGTTTGCAATAAACCACCGCTTCTATTTTTAAACAAATAGGGTCTGCTAGATTACGATAATATTCATTTCGTTCATTTTCTCGGGGTAACTAGCGTCTGCAGCAGTTGATTATCGTCATTCAGCAGTTCCTGCTCCACGCACAGCCATTCTCCATCAATATGGTCGAAAGACTAAATATGATCATATGTTGATCGACACCAGTCACCTTTTAGTAAACGTCTCTTTACGATGTAGATTAATTTCAGATGATTTGCATCTATCTTCGAGCGTCTGCCAGCTCAGTTTTTTCTTCCAGCATATCCGTGACGCTTTCCTACGATTCAGTAAATATGTGATCATTCGTGCCGCTTTTCTTTGTATACGTTAGTGCCCTTTAATGATCAGTTATTGATTCGCCAAAATTCATAACAACATTCCAAGCATGTTGGCATATTTAGACTGAATATAAAAATTCAGATCCCGCCACTGCTAAGTTTGGAACCTCAGGTAAAGAAGGAGATAGATTTTCGGATTTCAAATACTACCGTCAAATGACAAATTCCACCTCATGAACGTTCATGCATCGTGTATAAGTGATTTACACGGTAAGTATGTTTTTAGGGGGTCCGCCATTTGAAGAGAAATACCACATGGTATCAGAAGATGCGATACAAGCTCATGAAACGTTTTCAAAATATTAATCTGCAACCCAGCCCAAGTAAAGAAAATAAAGAAAAATGACCCATCTTTCAAAGCAGCTACACACACACACACACACACACACACACACACACACGGCTTGGTTTTTTTTGTGCTTACTACAAATTATAAACGGACGCTGAAACCCAAGCGTCAAGCGTAGGTACAGAAAAGGAAAACAGCGCAGGTAATTCATTAATCTTTCCCAGAGACAGCTACAGGCGAAGTTGTTCCGTTATTTAAGCTCGCTGACGACTACATCAAATCGTATCATCACGGGGAAAAATTATGACAGGCCAGAAAGAAGTCACAGGTTTACACGACAGTTTAATTCGACGCGAGTACTGCACAACAGGGTATCTTCCCACGCGAAGATTGATCTTGAGCGTAGTTACGGATAGACAACAAAATTGATAATGTCGGCTGATCCTGTTGTGAGTTAAGTTGTAAACGAGATAAAATTCATTCATATTGCACTATTACCAGGGTGCTAATATATCTCTAATTTTATTTTCACATGAAAGTCTGTACCTTAATCTACTTTTCTACATTATTTCCGCCAATATTCAGGCACTTGTCATAACGTTGTACCAGTTTTTGAATACCCTCCTCATAGAAGTCTGCCGCCTGATTTGTAAACCACTGCAATCACCACTGTTTTGACTTCGTCATCGTCTCGAAGACGCTGACCGCCCAGGTGTTTCTTTAAGTGCAGGAACACAAGGTAGTCACTGGGCGCAAGTTGATGATCTTAAGTTCCCCACCGAAAAGATGTGATGAGATCTTTGGTCTGTTTCGCCACATGCGGACGGGCATTGTCTCGTAGCAAAACGATGCCCTTGCTCTACTTCCATGGACTGTTGCTTTCATTCTGGTGTGACGTAGGCCACCCATGTTTCATCGCCAGTAACAATTTGGCCTAAGAAATCATCACCGTCGTTGTGGTACCGCTCAAGAAAAGTCAATGCACTGGCTAAACGTTTGGTTTTATGCACATTCGTCAACATGTTCGGTACCCAACGTGGCCACAATTTTCGGTAATTCAAGTTCTCGGTCACAACTCCATACAAACCACTACGAGAAACGTTAGGAAAGTCATCCCGCAAGGAGGAAGTCGTAAAGCGTCTGTTTCCTCTCACCTTATTGTCCACTTCCTGCACCAAACTTTCATTTACGACCGAAGGACGCCCACTCTGTTGTTCATCATGCACATTTGTGCGGCCATCTTTAAATGCTCTCACGCACTTTCTAACCATTCCATCACTCATAATGTTTTCTCCGTAAACTACACAGATCTCACGATCAATATCGATCGCTTTTAGGCGTTTAGCACTAAGAAGTATTATACCAGCCCGAACTTCACAGTCGGTGGGATTCACGATTATCGGAGGCATCTTAAACACTCAGTACACAACGTAAGCCGGCCAGAGTGGCCAAACGGTTCTAGGCGCTGCAGTCTGGAAGCGCGCAACCGCTACGGTCGCAGATTCGAATCCTGCCTTGGGCATGGATGTGTGTGATGTCCTTGTTAGTTAGGTTAAAGTAGTTCTAAGTTCTAGGGGACTGATGACCTCAGAAGTTAAGTCCCATAGTGCTCAGAGGCATTTTTGAACACAACGTAAACAAGGAAGAATCAGACTGTAGGGGTGCCAGTGAGTAGATTAAGGTACAGGCTTTCATGTGAAAATAAAATTATTGAGATATCTTAGCACGTCTTTATTTAATTTCAAAACGGTACTTACTTAAAGACTTGCCTCGTATTAAAATTTGTCCCAAAATATGTTACACATTTTGAATGGTAATAAAAATTACACAAAAGAAAACCAGCAAAGTATTTTATTTTGAATCTGAAATTATAGACAGTTTTGCCGTTCTGTCTTAAAAACCAAAAAGCCTCATATAGTTCCCCGTTATTGACTTGCCGTCTTGAAGTCTTCAGCCGAGTACTGTAATTATTGCCTATAATCTAACTGAAACATTCCTCACGGTGAACAGGTGTTTGGCAGGCATTCCTGTAGCATTTGCCCATTAAGTCTGTGGATAGTGGCGATATTTTTCATTCCACCTGGTTCAGTGTTGCCTTTTCAGATCAGCGATTACGTCTGAATATTTAGTGTCATTGATGACCAAATGGTCACGAGAAGATTCTTCGGTTGGTGAGTTTGGAGGGAAAAGTCTCGCAAAATTTTCTCGTGATCTCTATCGATGATTATTCTAACAGTTTTAACTTTGCAATGGCGCCAACGAGGACTGGTTTGTATTGCAATTTTTCTGTCAATTTTGATGGCTAAGAAACTTCTCTACTGGTAAGATATATCGCTGAATTGAAAAACTGACCATTACGATACTGTAGGCATGGAAATACAGCGGTCTTTATGGCAATGAAATGGCTTATAAACTTCCAAATGATATAACGAAGGGTGATAAAGAACGTAACTAGCTAACAATACTCAGCATCGTATCATCCCCTATGCTAATTCTCTGGTAATAAAACATCATAGGCGACAGTTCTTGCTCGTTTGTAGCCTTCGAGAAGTAGTAAACGTGAAGTACACGTTCAAAAAGCGTAATAGTACATCATCCGTCTCTTGAAGTAGAAATTGCTTATAGTGGATTTAGTGAATTAAAAAAGTTTTTGAATACTAAGCTTCATCTATATCTGAAACGGAAAAGTTTGCAGTTAATGTATATCAACAGTTGTGACTTACGGCAGTCACATATCAGGTATTAATGTGAAAATCATTCAATCGCTCAACAAACAATGTAGTGAAAGCAGAGATTCATCCAAGGAGTTTTTAAGAGATACAGATAAAATAGACAACAATGGCTAAAGGAACATACCGGAGTGGAACGTGTAATATTGAACGTAATTAAAATTGTATGCAGAAGAATGGAAAAGAAAATTGAGGATCTGTTAGATGACGATGAGTTTGGCTTTAAGAAAGGTAAAGGCAACAGAGAGGCAGTACTGATGTTGCCCATAATAAAGCAAAATACACGAAAATATAGGATTTATCGACCTGTAAAAAGCGTTCGATAGCGTAAAATGCTGCAACGTGTTCTAAATTATAAGTACAATAGTAGTAAACTATAGGTGAAGATGGGTAATATACAATACATTCAAAATCCAGGAGAGGTCAGTAATAATGGATAAACCAACAATAAAGTGTCAAGACCGGAATGTGGCGGAAACAACAGAAAGGTTTAGCACTGGGATTAAAATTCAGAGTGGAAGGATATCAATGGTTCGGTGACGATATCGCTGTCGTTAGTGAAATTGGTTCAAATGGCTCTGAGCACTATGGGACTTAACATCTATGGTCATCAGTCCCCTAGAACTTAGAACCACTTAAACCTAACTGACCTAAGGACATCACACAACACCCAGCCATCACGGGAATCGAACCCGGGCGTGGGAGGCGAGAACGCTACCCCACGACCACGAGATGAGGGCTAGTGAAATTAATGAACAACTGCAGGACATGTTGAATGGAATGAATAGTCTACTGATATAGCTTAAACTGACGAAAAGTGAAGGTAATGTGCAATAGCAGAAATGAGATTAGCCGTAAACTTAACATGGAAATTGATGACCCCGGAGCCAGAGATATCACAAGATGAATAGAAAGAGCTGAAAATTTGTTAGACTGACAAGAAGTGGGAAGGTGCACCGCAGAATTGGCATGCCGTATGAAAAATCACAAGAAGAAGAGAAGAGATGATAATACAAATGAAATAGGTGCAATGCCTTAGGTATTCGCCATTCAAGGTGAAAATGTAAGACTTCGAAACGTTATATTAGAACAAAAATGCCCTCGGTCACAAATATTAAGTCAAAATTGACCAGGTTTCGACGCTACTATGAGCATCGTCTTCAGAATTAAAGTAACTGTTCTAAAACATATTATGTATATAATACATTAATAAAATTAGAGCGAGTCTTGGTGCAACTTCTGTTCATTCAGGTACCAGCAGCCCTTAGCGGCTCGCCATCTCATTTACAACTATTCATGACTTCGCCTTTCCGGCTAAGATTTTTTAAAATGTGACTTGTAAGTACTGCATTTCTTTCCAGTCAGTACAAACTTTAATTTTATTAATGTATTATATACCTAATATGTTTTAGAACAGTTAGTTTAATTCTGAAGACGACGCTCATAGTAGCGTCGAAACCTGGTCAGTTTTTACTTGATATTTGTGACAAAGAGCTTTTTTGTTCTAATATAATTCTGACACGGTAACTGAACCTTAGCAGCTATGTTCAAAGTTTTACTTCGAAACGTTGCGAGCGTGTCAAAGAAACGGTACACGATTAAATCAATTCCGGAAAAATATAATGAGATACATAGCTTTGGTATTCGTTGTGTGAGGGAACTTGTGATAGCCATCCCTGGAGGTGGGACAAAGAATGTCATAACAACGCACGCAGACACACGCACTGGCGTATTCCAGTTCCTCTCCGCAGGCAGCTAAAAACCAGTTTGTCATCACCGTGTTTGTTAAACGAAGGCGACGTCTTAACTCGGAGCACTGCGCGCGTCAGGTTACACACACACGCACACACACACACATGCGGCGGGCTGCGACTCTTCTCTTTTGTGACCCTTCGTCACGTCGTCTATTCTCTCCTTTTCTCCCCACATTCGTTCCTCTTCCCCTTCCCTCATTCAAGTTACTTCTCTCTCTCCCTTTCTGCCGCAGCTCGTCTCCAACCTTGTCCAACCTGTGTTGCTGGTTAGTTTATCGGCTTGTTTTGGGGGCGCAGTAAGATGATGATGGTATAACAGGGAGTGGTGGGGGGGGGGGGATGGAAGGGGGAAAGTAGACTCACTCCTGCGTGGAGCCGACCTCTCGCCGGCCAGTGTTGATGAAACATTTAACATCGCCCTCTGGTTTCTTGCAAACACACAAGGCGTCCCCTTCGCCAGCTCAGTCCAAAGAAACGTGGCCCCTTCCAGTTGGTGCAGAGCCGGTTCTCAGAGCGTGAAAGGGTGCAGTCGAGTGAAGTCCCCAGCACCTGGGGCAGCTCCGTCCGACAGGCGAACCCTCGCCAACCGCGCTTAGTCCAGCTGGTAGGAGGGAGGTGCTCAAGGTGCCAAGTCAAGGGTGCAAAAAGCGGCCGCTGGACGGTGTCCGAACCCGCAAGCCACACCTCCACCTCCCTTCTGGCCTCCCCCTTGTCACCACTCATCATCCTTCCCCTCCCCCAACCCTCCCCACCATCCCAAACAACCCGACCAACCTCTCAGACAATCGCCACTCTCGCGAGGATAAACTGCCGCGGAGGCTCATCACCCGTGTTGGCAAATGCAGGCCGCTTTTAAATAATTGCGGGTATCTTGCTCCCCCTCTTTCTAGCGGCCTTGTCTCAGACACGAGGGGATAGGGTGGGAATTAGGCCTGCGCTATCAGGGACGGGAAGAGCCCTGGGAAGGGAGGAGTTTCTGTGTCTAGGACGGAGCTGCGTCACGCCTAAGTAGCCCTAAGCGTCGTATTTGGGTTAGTTGTGCTCTTCTCTTGTTGGTATGCAACCAGGTGGAAGTGTGGCCGTTGCCAGGCGCTTGTAAAACTACACTCGGTATGACTCCCAGCGCGACTTGTTCTCACCGCAGAGCCATCGTCAAACGGGATGCGGTTCAAAATTGTCCAAATGGCTCTGAGGACTATGGGACTTAACATCTGAGGTCATCAGTTCCCTAGAACATAGAGCTACTTTAACCTAACTAACCTAAGGACATCACACGCATCCATGCCCGAGGCAGGATTCGAACCTGCGACCGTCTGGTCGGGCGGTTCCAGACTGTAGCGCCTATAACCGCTCGGCCACCCCTGCTTCTTGATATTTCACGCTGAGGAACCTTTTCGTCACGCGAAACACAAAATAATTTCTGCGGTATTTCTGAGACATTCCACGTAAACCAGAACCAATAAGAAGCAAGAACGCTCCCTATATCACAAGCAGAACTTGCGAGACGCCATATTGTATCTGTCGTATTCAGTAGAAACTCGTAATCGGCGAGTTGAATAAAGGAGACAGCTGCGACTGCTGTGTTCTCCAGTGAAAAATTCCAACAGTCGAAGCGATCTTGTTTATTCAAATCACGGAATATTTAGGTTGTGGCTGCCCTGCATATAAAGTAGTGTGTACATATGCGGCGGTATAGTGTTATACCTTCCTACGTATGGATACAGAAACAGTCTGGAAAGCTTGTAACGGAGTTCAGGGTAGGTTGTACTGAGCCAGAGTAGGTTGTGCCGAGAAAATATTTCAGAAAAAAAAAATCAATGCGTTCCCCCTTTTTAGAGTTCATTACGTTTAAAGTTAGCCAGTCAGGCCGTTGATCGTACAAATTGAAGCTGTCCCACCGAGACCGTGTCGCCAAACGTATTTTTCGTTTGGTTTCCTAAAACCGAAGAAGAGAGAGGTACAAAAATTGGATATGGGACCGTAGTAAGGATCGAACCCTAGCCAAAGGCTTGTGCAGTATCGTTTGCTATCATCTACTCTTGGAGAAAAACTGACACTAATTGTATGTGGCGAGCCGCTTGGCTTTGCGTGCACAGTGCCTGGTTACCTAATTTCAGTCCTAAATAACTCGGAAACGGCGCAACATATCGAATTTTTTTTCTGAATAATTATTCCTCAGCACAGCGTACCCTGCAACTCCCTTACAAGCTTTCCAGACTGCTTCTGACCACCCTCTGTTTCTAAGCACCGGCACACTGAATGTCTCGAGAAGCCGCCGCTGTCGCTAAGATTTGCCGCAAAACAAAAAAAAGAAAAAACAGGAAATTTCATGTAAGTGGTTAAAGAATATTCACACTTAGTTATTTTCGCGTGTTACGAAATTAAGTCGTTTTAAAGCAAAGATACGGTGAATCTTTATGAAAATTCTTGTTAGGATTTGTTGTTGTTCAGTATCAGTTAATAACATTTCGGCGATTAACGCCTACAGAAGACCGTAACATCAGACGCAAGCTCACTCATTGCAGACCTTTAGCCTACAGTAGTTAGTAAAAAATAAAATAAAATAAAGGTTCAGCAGTGGAATTAAAATTCAATTTGAAAGGATGTCAGTGATACGCTTCACTGATGACATTGCTATCCTGAGAGATATGTTGAATGGAATGAACAGTCTAATGAGTACAGAATATGGATTGAGAGTAAATCGAAGAAAGGCGAAAGTAATGAGAAGTAGCAGAAATGAGAACAGCGAGAAAATTAACATGAGGATTGATGGTCACGAAGTAGATGAAGTTAAGGAATTCTTCTACCTAGGCAGCAAAATAGCCAATGACGGGTGGAGCGAGGAGGACATCAAAAGCGGAGTAGCAATGGCAAAAAAGGCAATCCTGGTCAAGGGAAATCTGCTAGTATCAACCGTAGGCCTTAATTTGAGGAGGAAATTACTGAGAATTTACGTTTTTAGCACAGCATTGTATAGTAGTGAAACACAGACTGTGGGGAAACCGTAACAGAATCGAAGCATTTGAGATGTGGTGCTACAGACGATCGTTGAAAATTAGGTGGACTGATAAGGCAAGCCATGTGGAGGTTCTGTGCAGAATCAGAGAGGGGAGAAATATGTGGAAAACATTAACAAGGATACGAGACAGCATGCTGGGACATCGGTTAAGACATGAGGGAATGACTTCTACGGTACTACAGGGAGCTGTAGAGGGCAAAAACTGTAGAGAAACACATCCTGCAAATAAGTGATGACGTAGGTTGCATGTGCTACTCTGAGATGAAGAGGTTGGCACAGGAGAGCAATTCGTGGCGGGGCGCATCAAACCAGTTAGAAAACTAATGACTGAAATAAATAAAGAAAGTTAGTAAGAGTGCCAACTTATGGAACAATAGATAGAGGGTTCGCGAAGCTGTCTATCAAATATTTTCTTCCCTTCCTCTACTTTTTTAGAAGGTTGTGAGACTTTCTAAGAAAGTTAATTGAATGTTTGATGTTACTGAAATATAATTGCACGGTCCTGTTGTCTGCCTTTCTTGTCCATCTTTCCTTTTTCGTCTTCTGACATATACGGATACTGAAGTCTTTATTTATGTATAGCACAGACAGAGCAACACGACAAACATATGGACAAGGGAGGAAATGTCATTTTACGCGTCTCCATTTTCGTGAACCATTAACCTTGTCGTCCCATGGGCAGGCGGCGCTGTGTCTCAAATGGTTCAAATGGCTCTGAACACTATGGGACTTAACATCTAAGGTCATCAGTCCCCTTGACTTAGAACTGCTTGAACCTAACTAACCTAAGGACAGCACACGCATCCATGTCCGAGGCAGGATTCGAACCAGCGACCGTAGCAGCAGCGAAGTTCCAGACTGACGCGCCTACAACCGCTCGGCCACAACGGTCGGCAGCTGTGTCTCGTGACGTTGGATTCGCCGTCCGTTTCTACATCAGCGTTACCTGGCCCGTCCCGTGTGACGACTGTTTAAACGCTACCGTATCTCCGTGTTGCTACGTCCGTATAGCAGTCACACGCGATTACACCGGCGCGACTATCGCACACAACGCTTCGCATGTACGAGCAGTGCGTGCAGGAAATCCTATTATGCCCGATAAAGTATTAAATATTCGCCGTCCATTTGTCACGTCAAGGCTCTGTAAAAATTCCAGCTTTCGACATTACCCACCACGCAGATGTAAATGATATACAAGGGGCATTCAATATATAATGCAGCACCTTTTTTCTGAAAGTTGGTTGGTTTTATTCAAGATTCTAAAAAACTCAAGTTATTCCCCAATCTTTCGGTTACAAAACATTTTTGGACATATCTCTGCAGCATCTCATGGCGTTCTTTCTCACGACAACGGGATGTGTTAGCGTGCTATGCACCATTGTTTTCAATCAAATTCGCAAAAATTTCTTCTCGATTAACTAATCTCTGTTGAAAATATGTAAACATGATTCTATATCGCTGATGCGACTCTGATGCGAGCGCTTGTTTCATCCGATTAGAGTTTATTCCTTTAGTCCTCTTCCTCTCTGGATGTGCTAGCAATACGCAAATTTTAACAGCTCCTGTAACAGCACACATTAATACATTCATAGATTCTTGGACTACTAACCTGATGGACAAGTCTCACTCATGCTGATGACAATGCAAGTCATTGAATAAATTTGAGGTAAAGTAAAATTCATTGTTACGTATCTGCAGATCATTCATTATTTTTAATAATCCGTAAATGTTTTTGCCTAAACACTGGAAAAAGGTAACGAATCTTTTGTGTGGTGCCCAGTTAATGACGTCCTTCGCTAATTCGAGACTGCTATTATAATAGTATTTAGTATTATTGTCCACGCACAACAGCGGCTTTCTATTTTGAAGATTGGATCTATAGTGCGATCCAGTTCGGTCCATATAACAGTTTGTGCATTAATTTCGTTGTTTCAGTATCCTGTACGGGGTGCTACAAAACCGTGAGTGAGTGACATAAGGCAGAATAAATTTTCTGATCATGTTCGGATCACAGAGGATTTTTTAAATAGTACTACAGATATAACACTTTTTTTGTACTAGTCTTGAACAATCCATCCTGTTCTCCATAAATGTGGAACACTTGCAGGATCGGGAAGTATTTTCTTTTGCATTCTGCTGTCACTTCGTGGCCGCCATATTGTAACTGGACAAGATATGTAGTATGAGGATCTTTGGTTGGCACGCTTAGACAACTGAAGTTCGACATTCAGATCAGATCATAGTTTAGACATAGATTATTGCTGAGACCAGAGATTACATTGGTGCCAACGATGACACTCCGTTCGCTGTGCCTTTGTTTCTGTCACAATCTATAACCACAAAGCAGAAGTATTTGTGTTTTTGAGCATTCAAAAACGCAAACAATTTTTTTTTTCCAGTAACTTTCATGGCTTCCAACATGCAACTTCTATTTGCCGTTGATATTACTAGAAAATAAATGTCTAAAAGCAGTATTAATACGTGTTATTTCGGCCTCTTGCTCAAAATGTACACTAAAAGTCACGACGTGACACACAGCTTTCAGTGATGTCGACATGCACACTCAGTAGATGTTCCGCAAATTGGTGTAGTCTGTGTGAATAGTACGGGGCTAAAGTCACTGTTTCTATACACTTCTGAGTGAGGAGACCACGTCTCTATTGAAATTTTTGATGCACATTCTAATGTCCACAGATTCCATGATGGTCAGTGATTGAGTCCCATTAGTCTGAACTGCCTAAGTGAGTGTTTTTTTTCTTTTCTTCCTTAAAAAATTGTACTTGTTTTAGTATCGAACGTTCAGTCCCTTATGGCTAAGAAATCACATCCGGATTCTCCACCGCCTGTAAATTTTACCGTAAAATTATAGATATGAGAGAACGTAACCAGGTTTGCCCAATAGCAACAGATACCTCTAAATTCATGATATTATAATCTCTGTCCTTTCACGTCTCTTAATTTCAGTATGGTGTTTTCTGTTCCGCGTCGCAATTTATACACTTTTATTTTTTATCTTTTCTTACATGTCCCTCTGTATACAGCTACATGTTAGCTCTCTTCTCTCATACATGTAAATGACTACGTTCGAGTACATCTCATGACGTGAGATGTTGTAATATTTGTAGATGAGATACGACTTAAACCTGTATTTCTGACATCTGTCAGGAGGTAATTTTTTTATAGTTCTTTTTTTTTCTGGACAGGTTGTCAAAGAGCCTTAGGGCTGTCTACTTCGCTGTTCCTCTTGTCAGCTACTACGCAGCTAAAACATCTTCAAACACAAGTAAAAAAAACATATTTCAATATTTGCATTACCCTTACCGACATTCTCTTCTCGAGAACCTCACAGGTTAATTTCAAACATGTTTCCAGGCTTCTACGTTAGCTGTGACACTACTTATCTCGTGCTATTTATCTCGATCTTCTGTTACCCGGCCGGGTTTTCACGATCTATACTGCGTGTTTCTTGGAAGCGTTCGGAATTCTTCGGTGTACGGCAATATTTTATCTTTCTATACTGTTTAATTCCGTCGTTGGCGGTGTGATTATACGAAGCACCTAACGTAATATAAAGAATTTTATCCATTATGGCTGTAAGGAAAGAAAGGAAGGGAAGCCCACGTGATAAATTGTCATCAGCTGCTGGACGTAATTCATGAAATTCTTTCCAAATGTACAGTTTTTTTCAAATTAATAATCCAGATATTTATTGTCATTAAAATAATCGATTTTCTTCCATAACAGACTGCTCTTCAAGTAAGTTCGGCTATGACCTTTTTCTAATTTTTAGTTGTTGCAACTTAATGGATGTTACGCCTACGGAATTACGAAAATGTTTCTCAAAACACCATTTCATTTCTACTTTCATAAAATAGCTCGTTGTAATTTTACGGCACAAAGCTCTTTTTTCCTCATTTTGGTTCAGTATTTGTTCACTGATTTACCGGTGTGATTTCCATCACTCTTCTATAGCATCACATCAAAAACCATTTTCTTCTTTAGTACTACCTGTGGTCCACGTTTCACTTCCACGAAAGGCTAACTCCAGATAAATACTTTGAACACCAATTTTCGAACCCTTAAGCTCATATTCGAAGTTAATAAATTTATTTGTTCTGGAAAGATTTTCTTGGGATTTTTCAAATGGCTCTGAGCACTGTGGGGCTTAACATCTGAGGTCATCAGAACTTAGAACTACTTAAACCTAACTAACCTAAGGACAACACACACATCCATGCCCGAGGCAGGATTCGAACCTGCGCCGTAGCGGTCGTGCGGTTCCAGATTGAAGCGCCTAGATCTTGTGATTGTCAGCCTGCATTTTGTGTACCTTCTGTTTCTGGCAACGTTAGTTATTTTGCTGCCCAGCCAGCTAGACGGATCTACGATTTACGTTGTCTCATTTCCTGATCTAATTATCTCAGCATCACCTGACTTAATTCGACTATTCCGTTACAGTTCTGCTCATCTCTTCCAAAACGGAGACCATCCTATTCAACTGATTTTCCTAGTCCTTCTGCCAGAATTGCAATGTCACAAACTCTTTTAAGTTTTTAATCCTTCACTGTGAGTTTTAGTTCATTTTCTAATTTCTCCTTAGATCCCCTATCTTTTTTTTCGTAATTCGGGAAGAATGACATAAAGTATAGGGTACAACACTGTAATGGTCCTTTTTGAGTTAGCTTTCTCAGCTAGTTTTTAGATAAACTTTTACTCACCATTCGTCGGATACCACGGTCCAAATAGGTTTAAATGTAAATTCCATGTCCGAAAGTACAGAGCGGACTTCATTTTTCAAGAGGAGAAATATGGAGCTACTGGAGAGCAACTAGTATTGTTTATTACCATTCCGAGTCCTTGACCCCTTCTGCCAGAATTACAATGTCGTGCGCAAATTCTAAAGGTTTTAATTCTACACTGTAATTTTTAGCTCATTTTCTATTTTTTTGTTACATCCCTTTCTGTTTTTCCGTAATTCAGTATGACTGTCATCAAGAACAGACTGCAACACTATATTGAGAACAGACTGCAACACTATATTGCTCCTCTCTCACCAACCTTTGCTAGTTCCACGTCTGTAGTCTGGTTTCTGTACAAGTTTCAGATAAAACCTTCGCTCACAGCCCGTCGGACACCACGGCGCATGTGTGTTTGAATGTATATTCTGTGTCCGAAAGCAAAGAGATGGCTCCATTTTTGAAGCGGATAAACATGGCGCTACTGTAAAGAAACTAGTACTGTTTATTACACTTGGATAAAGGCCAGCGAAACTCCAGTGTGGACTCTACGTAATGACTTACAAATGTTTGGCTTAGAACTAGATGAAAGGCCACGCTAATATAACGGTCACATTCAATTAGCAACACGCATTTAGCAGCTCTCCGGGAACGGGCTGGTCACGACAGTAAATTGTGAGACGGAGGTCTTCAGCTGCAAACCACAGTTGACCCTAAGAGGGGTGATGAGTCGCAATACCTTTAAAAAAACAGAAAAGAAAAGCCGTGAATTATACTCTGCAGCACCCCACGTGGTGGGGCAGACAGGGGTGGGTGCAGGGGGTTGGGGGTTGATAGGTCTAAGCCTGGGAATACGTGCAGCAGGGGTGAGCGGTGAGGGGTGGTGCGCTCAAAGGGTTGGCCATTGGCGACGCCATTCTGGCTTTTGACGGCTGCTGAATCGCGCGTGAAATCTCCAGGTGAATCGTCAGCCGCGCGACCACGACTCTCGCTTCTGGGAAGACATTTTACTTTGTAATGGTGGCAGGCGTGAGGCACTCGGCCGGCCATTGTGGCAGGCTTCGTCCACGGACGGCCCTTCTGACTTGGAGATAGCTGCTTGTCAACCAGCTCCCGATACATGTGTTAATACCTAAAGCTGCCGGTACAGCATCGCATCGACCCCAATGCCAAATGTCTAGCGGGAAAAAAAAGTAGCTCACACAGGATTTCCAGTTTATGCTCGTTTGCAGGCTTGAAGTGATAACACAACTTTAAGTGTGAAATTTTAGACTAGGCCTGTGGTGACAGCTACTAATGTTGAACGAAAACACAAATTTCTGTAACTAGCCATATACGAGGGTCATTCAATAATTAGAGACGAATTGGTCTGGGGAAAAAACTGTTAGGACAAGTTTGGTACTTTTATGGCTTTAAGTTGGTATTTCTGGGATGAGCGCTGATGAGCTGACGTATCAACATGGTTTTGTTTATAACCTCAATAATACATTTCAAGATGGGGAACCCACTTGAAACGTCCACATTAGTCGAACAACGTTCTTTTATTCGGTTTTTACTTGCTGAAGGCGAGAGAACAGTGAGTATATACTGTAGAATGTCTCAAGTTTACGGTGAAAGTTCTATGAATCGTACAAAAACATTCACCACGTTAGCTGGGTAGGGGCGCTGGCCCCGTTTCGAAGCCACCTGGCGGGGTGACGACGATGGTCGGTGTGCCTGCCAGCCTGGATGTGGTTGTTAGGCGGTTTTCCACATTCCCCGAGGTGAATACCGGGCTGGTCCCATGTCCCGCCCCAGTTACACGGCTCGCAGACACCTGAACAGCCGGTCAATGGTGGACGAGCGGTTCTAGGCGCTTCAGTCCGGAACCGCGCAACTACTATGGTCGCAGGTTCGAATCCTGCCTCGGGCATGGGTGTGTGTGATGTCCTTAGGTTAGTTAGGTTTAAGTAGTTCTCAGTTCTAGGGGACTGATGACCTCAGATGTTAAGCCCCATAGTGCTCAGAGCCATTTGAACCATTTTTAACACATGAACGCTTCGCATTCTTCCATGGACTGCACTAGCCGCAGACAGTTGAGGTACACTAATTCCGTCCCGGGGGGTACGGGGAGGTCCGGGAAGAGCATCCGGCCACCCCTTAATGTAACCTTGCCAAATCCGGTTGACCATGCCGACCCTGCGTGTCTGCGGGAAAAAGCCACAAGCGAAAAAAAGTTCTATGAATCTTGCAAAATATTACAAGTGGATAGAGCATTTCAGAAATGGCCGCGACTCAGTGACCGACGAACACATTTCTGGCCGACCAGTTTCTATTTCAACTCCCTCACTTGAAAGTCGAATTGATGACATTATTCGTGCCGACAGCCGTGTGACTGTGGAAGTGATACATGATAAAGTTCAAGATAGCATTAGTACAGTTCATAACATTATCTGCAACAAGCTCAAGCACCGCAAAACATGTGCAAGGTGAGTCCCAAACGACTAACGCGGCTACACAAGGAAACTAGGTTGAGAGAATGCACAGAGCTAAAGCAACGTTATGAAATAGGAGATGTGTACTTCCTCAACAAAATTTTAACTTGTGATGAAACTTGTGTTCTCTACTATGAGCCCGAATCAAAAAGACAAAGCATGGAATGGAAGCACACCAACAATACTGTCAAAAAAAAAAAAAAATGAAAACCCAAGTATCAGCTGGTAAAGTCATGTTGACGGTGTTTCAATATGGTAAAGGTCCAGTTTCTTGTGATTATCTCGACGAGCAGCGTACAATAAACAGGTAGTATTACTCGGATTTGCTTTCAAACAAGCCAGCCATGAGAGAGGGACGTCGTGGATCTCAGAGGAGAGATGTGATTTTCCAGCAAGACAACGCACGTCCTCATATTGCTCAACTAACCCTGAAACCGTCGACAAAATGGGCTGGGAAGTACTTCCGCATTCCCCTTCCTGTCCTGATTTAGCATCTAGTGATTACCATTTGTTTGGTGTACTGAAGGAGGCATTATGTGGGAAGAGGTTCCAGTGCAACAAGGACGTGAAAAATCTTGTGGGAAATTGGTTCAAACATCAAGATAAAGAGTTCCTTGCAGCTGGAATAAAAATGCTTGCAGTCCGTTGGCATAAATTTTCAAGGGGATTAGTTGAAAAAAAAGTATTGTTTTGTAAAAATAAAAGCTTTTTCTCCAGACCAGTTTATCTCTTTAGTTACTGATTGACCCTCGTATATGACATAATACTTCCCACTACGCCACCACCATTATGACGTGTATTATGTGTCAGTTAATAAGAGAAGTATTTATTGTACCTAAGACACTTTAGATAACACGTGGTACTGTCGCAGTAGAGGACAAAACCGCACCTCATAAGTATAAAACTCAATTTCCTCCTCTCTCTCTCTCTCTCTCTCTCTCTCTCTCTCTCTCTCTCACACACACACACACACACACACACACACACACACACACACACATCTATATATAATACCAGCTTAACACAATACCAGTAAATTCGTAGTTATACACTGTCCAGTCCCATTAAACTGTCCACTTGTCAAAAGTCTGAATAACCACCTTTGGCAGAGCGAGACGTCCAGGGAGTGTGTCAGTGACGTCCTTGAATACTGTATTCAATGAACTGTGTACAAAGCCAGACCAACAGGCATTACATGCATTGACCAAAAAATGATAGCGCATTTAGAATGGCTAGTTCTAGCTGAAATCTATATGTACCAATAAAAATTCCAAAGGACGACTGATAGCTGAACACTCGCATTTACAAATCAAAATAACGGTCGCTGCGTGCAACAGCCTCTGAATGGAGGGCAACCTGAAGCCGAGATTGTGTTTGTGTACGGCCATGCAGGTAGAAACGATCGGGAGGCAGCACAGCTAGGCCAAAACAAGCACTCTAGCAAGATACCAACGACCTCACACAACATGTCAAGCCCTTTATGGGGCGTTTTGTGGCCATGGATCCTTTCAGGCAGTGAAGAGGTGGACGGTGTGTACACCACACTTGGAGGACCGGGTTCCACAGGATATTAAGACGAATGGGAGTGCAAGTAACATGCCAACATGGTGTAAGCCATAGTACAATTATGTGTATCCTGCATGACAACCGCGTGTATTGCATCCTATGGAGGACACTTTGAACATTTGCTGCGATGCAGCTTTGTACTGTGTTCCGGGGTAATTTGTTGTCGTTCCACGCACATCTTCCGTTTCCAGAAACACGTTTATACGAGGGCGAGTCAAATGAAAACCTTAAATATTTATTAAAAATATTATTTATAGTGCAGAAGTGGTACAAAGCTGTATCACTTTTCAACATAATCTCCCGCACGCTCAATGCAAGTCCTCCAGCGTTTACAAAGTGCATAAATTCCTTTAGAAAAAAATTCTTTTGGTAGTCCGCGCAACCACTCAAGCACCGCGTGGCGTACCTCTTCATCAGAACGGTACTTCTTTCCTCCCATTGCGTCTTTGAGTGGTCCAAACATAGGGAAATCACTTGGGGGCAAGGTCTGGTGAGTATGGTGGATGAGGAAGACACTCAAAATGCATGTCTGTGATTGTTGCAAAAATTGTATGTCATGTTGCAAAAGGAAGCCTACTGGCAGCAATCCAAGTCGCTTTAATTTGATTGCAGGCCAAAGATCATTTTTTTAGGAGATCTGTGTATGACACACTGATGACAGTGGTCCATCTAAGCATGTAACGCTCCAAAATGACGCCTTTTTCGTCCCAAAAGAGAGTCAGGTTCAAATGGCTCTGAGCACTATGAGACTTAACATCTATGGCCATCAGTCCACTAGAACTTAGAACCACTTAAACCTAACTAATCTAAGGACATCACACAACACCCAGTTATCACGAGGCAGAGAAAATCCCTGACCCCGCAGGGAATCGAACCCGGGAACAAAAGAGAGTCAGCGTAACCTTGCCTGCTGATGGTTCTGTTCGACACTTCTTGGGTTTTGGTGATGAGGAATGGCGCCATTCCTTGCTCGCTATCTTCGTTTCCGGTTGTTGGAAGTGAACCCAGGTATCGTCCCCAGTAACGATTCTTGCAAGGAAACCATCACCTTCTCGTTGAAAGCGCCGAAGAAGTTCTTCACAAGCATCAACACGTCGTTCCCTCATTTCAGGAGTCAGCTGCCATGGCACCTATCTTGCAGATACTTTGTGAAACTGGAACACATCATGCACAATGTGGTGTGCTGACCCATGACTAATCTGTTAACATGCTGCAGTGTCATTCAGTATCACTCGGTAGTTTTCCTTCACTATGGCTTCAACTGCTGCAATGTTCTGTGGAGTCACAACTCGTTGTGCCTGACGTGGACGAGGAGCATCTTCCACTGAAGTCACACCATTTGCGAACTTCCTACTCCATTCGTAGACTTGCTGCTGTGACAAACATGCATCACCGTACTGAACCTTCTTTCGTCGATGAATTTCAATAGGTTTCACACCTTCAATACGCAAAAACCGAATAACAGAACGCTGTTCTTCCCTGGTGCAAGTCCCAAGTGGAGCGGCCATCTTTATACTGGTACTGCGACGGTATGTGTGCATCTGCACTGTGCTGCCACCTACAAGCCATTCTGCACGCTGTTTGTAGCACGCTTTCAACTTACAGGATAACGGCGCGAAATTTCAATATGTAAATACAAATTTAAAGATTTTCATTTGAGTCACCATCGTATTCAAACATTATGAATCACCTCGAAGGGAACGATCTATTGATACGTAGTCAGCATGGTTTCAGAAAACATCGTTCTTGTGCAGCTAGCTGTTTATTCGCACGAAGTAATGGCCGCTATCGACAGGAGATCTCAAGTTGATTCCGTATTTCTAGATTTCCGGAAAGCTTTTGACACTGTTCCTCACAAGCGACTTCTAATCAAGCTGCGGGCCTATGGGGTATCGTCTCAGTTGTGCGACTGGATCCGTGATTTCCTGTCATGAAGGTCGCAGTTCGTAGTAATAGACGACAAATCACCGAGTAAAACTGAAGTGATATCAGGTGTTCCCCAGGGAAGCGTCCTGCGACCTCTGCTGTTCCTAATCTATATAAATGACCTGGGTGACATTCTCAAGGCTGTCAATTCCACTAAGTACCTGGGTGTTAAAATTACGAATAACTTCAGTTGGAAAGACCAGATAGATAATATTGTGGGGAAGGCGAGCCAAAGGCTGCGTTTCATTTGCAAGACACTCAGAAGATGCAACAAGTCCACTAAAGAGACAGCTTACTCTACACTCGTTCGTCCTCTTGCTGCCCGGTGTGGGATCCTTACCAGGTGGGATTGACGGAGGACATCGAGAGGGTGCAGAAAAGGGCAGCTCGTTTTGTATTATCACCTAATAGGGGAGAGAGTGTGGCAGATATGATACGCGAGTTGGGATGGAAGTCATTAAAGCAAAGACGTTTTTCGTTACGGTGAGATCTATTTACGAAATTTGTCACCAACTTTCTGTTCCGAATGCGAAACTATTTTGTTGAGCCCAACCTACATAGATAGGAATGATCATCAAAATAAAATAAGAGAAACCAGAGCTCGAACAGAAAGGTTTGGCTGTTCGTTTTTCCCGCGCGCTGTTCGGGAGTGGAATGGTAGGGAGATAGTATGATTGTGGTTCGATGAACCCTCTGCCGAGCACTTAAATGTGAGTTGCAGAGTAATCATGTAGATGTAGATGTAGCTGTACCGATGTTGGCCATAGGTTCGCACGCTGTGCATTCCAATTCATGTTACACCGCGGCGACCTCCCCTCACGTCGTACGTCTCCCCGGCTAGAGAGCCCAGTCACAGCTGGAAATATCTGCGGCTGGGGTCGGCGATCAGTTGCGAGCGTTGTTGCGCCGCTGCCAAAGAATTCCTGGAGCGGCACGGACAGATCCTGCCGCCCCCGCTTGCGTGTGTGACAAGGACAAAGGCCGCCCAAGGACGGGCGACCGGGACGTCTCAATAGGGCCGCCATTCTGGACGCATTGTTCCGGGTATTGTCAGCGGCGTGTCGCCTTATTTATGTCCTGGGTGGTCAGTCGGAGCAAGCAGCTGGCCACCCTCACGGCTGGGTAGGTCAGAGCTGAGCGTCAAGCGGCGTCCAAACTCGCTCTACGTTTACATTTGGAGTACGTCGTGTTTGTAATTGTAGTTTAAAAGATAAAACTAAAAACAATTATCTACGTCCAGAATGAGATTTTCACTTTGCAGCGGAGTGTGCGCTGTTATGAAACTTCCTGGCAGATTAAAACTATGTGCCGGACCGAGATGCGAACTCGGGACCTTCGCCTTTCGCGGGCAAGTGCTCTACCGACTGAACTACCCAAGTGCGACTCACGACCCTTCCCCACAGTTTGAGTTCTGCCTATAAATCGTCTCCTACTGTGAAGCTGTAGGGGCGGATTGTCAGTCGTGCTTGGGTAACTCAGTTGGTAGAGCACTTGCTCACGAAATGCAAAGGTCCCAAGCTCGAGCCTCGGTCCAGCACACAGTTTTGATCTGCCAGGAACTTTGTCCGCATCTCGTGGTCGTGCGGTAGCGTTCTAGCTTCCCGCGCCCGGGTTCAATTCCCGGCGGGGTCAGGGATTTTCTCTGCCTCGTGATGACTGGGTGTTGTGTGATGTCCTTAGGTTAGTTAGGTTCAAGTAGTTCTAAGTTCTAGGGGACTGATGACCATAGATGTTAAGTCCCATAGTGCTCAGAACCATTTGAGCCTGCCTGGAAGTCTAATTATCTACGCCGTTCTCTCAATTTTCTCCCACATCGCTTTTCGAGGGCGTGCACCGTCGTCTTCAGATGAATTAACAGTATACATCACACTCTCGATTGCTAGATGTAGCCAGTTGTCCGTTTTCAGGTTCATTTCGCTACAGATAACGCACAATTAGTCCATCTAAACGTAATACGATACTGTGATTGCAATTTTTAAAGAGTAATAAAGGTTCTTACGAGATGTTCCAATAGAAATACAGGATGGTCCATTGATAGTGACCAGGCCAAATAACTCATGAAATAAGCATCAAACGAAAAAACCACAAAGAACGAAAGTCGTCTACCTCGAAGCGGGAAACCAGATGGCGCTATGGTTGGCCCGCTAGATGGCGCTGCCATGGGTCAAACGGATATCAACTGCGTTTTTTAAAAATAAACCCCCATTTTTTATTACATATTCGTGTAGTACGTCAAGAAATATGAATGTTTTAGTTGGACCACTTTTCTTGCTTAGTGACAGATGACGCTGTAATAGTCACAAACACATGGCTCACAATTTTAGACGAACAGTTGGTAACAGGTAGGTTTTTAAAATTAAAATACAGAACGTAGGTACGTTCGAACATTTTATTTCGGTTGTTCCAATGTGATACATGTGCCTTTGTGAACTTATCATTTCTAAGAACGCGTGCTGCTACAGCGTGATTATCTGTAAATACCACTAATGCAATAATGGTTGAAATGGCTCTGAGCACTATGCGACTTAACATCTGAGGTCATCAGTCCCCTAGACTTAGAACTACTTAAACCTAACTAACCTAAGGACATTACACACATCCATGTCCGAGGCATGATTCGAACCTGCGACCGTAGCGGTAACGCGGTTCCAGACTGAAGTGCTTAGAACCGCACGGCCACATCGGCCGGCCCACTAATGCAATAAATGCTCAAAATGATGTTCGTCAACCTCAATGCATTTGGCAAAACGTGTAACGACATTCCTCTCAACAGCGAGTAGTTCGCCCGAATCTATGCACCCAAATTGTGTGATAATGTAATTACATGTAAGTTCTAGTATAACATATTTGTCGAATAAATACCCGTGTATCATCTACATTTCTTCTTGGTGTAGAAATTTTAATGGCCAGTAGTGTATAAAAGCACGCCCTGCCATTTTAATGCGAGTAGCTGTGGTACATTTTTTTGGGGTGTTGCGCCTATAGACGTTTGCGTGTTCAATCCAGTGCAGAACTGCCGTCTAAATTGACCGTCACACACTTTACTGTGTATTCACTGCACTTTATCTTTAGATGCCTGAGTTGGAAAATTCGTCTTTCTTGGATTTTATTTGAGACTGCCTGTTACATAATTTATTGGTGCTGGAAAAAGCAGCTCTTACATTACATAGCCTCAATGAATCAGCTGTTTTCTGTGAAATACCACGAAAGTTCTAGTCTCTGTTTGATAGTTATTTTTCTTATTATTTTTGTCTCTAACCACCCCTTCATTGAACCTTTTGTACTTTTTTTTTCTATGAGTGCAGGCTGAGAACCATTTTCACCTGGTATCTGTTTACTCATCACGATTTAATTACTGAACGGTATTTTGTGTGGTCCGTGTAACGGCATGTAGATCCGTATTACACAGAGCATGTTCTGTATTAATTACACTTTTTATTCCATTCAACAGCCACTGCATTCCTGTCCCACTTACAACGTATACCGTTGTCATCAGCGAATCTTTATCACTGAAGGGTATCTGTTCCACGCACCATCCATGAATCAAATAAACCTTGCACCTACTGCCACTCAGTACAAATGGTTCAAATTGCTTGAGGACTATGGGCCTTTACATCGTAGGTCATCATTGCTTGAGGACTATGGGCCTTTACATCGTAGGTCATCAGTCCCCTAGAACTTAGAACTACTAAAACTTAGCTAACCCAAGGACATCACACACATCCATGCCCGAGGCAGGATTCGAACCTGCGACCGTAGCAGTCCCGCGGTTTCGGACTGCAGCGCCTAGAACCGCACGGCCACCGCGGGTTCCAGAGTGTAGATGCCGACGAAAAAATAAAAGAAAAAGAAGCCACATAAATCCTACACTGTCATTGTTTTTTGACCTACATTCAGGAGTTTCCACCTCACCTCACTGATTGCACTAAAAGGCGTTGACACGCTGTCATCTACTACGGCTCTGATACGACACACTGAAGGTTCCTCTCACCGGAGACGGTGCCGACAGTAGGTTCTCCGTCATCGTAGAGTTGCTTGTGTCTTATCTCCGACCGTCGGAGCTCTTCCGATGTATGCGACCGAGTAATGAAGTCTGCTACCCGCTACCAGGTGTGTTGCCTGCCACGGAAGAGTCTCTACTGATACGTCCAGTTGTCACGCAGTCAGAAAACGCTGTGAGTGTGTATGTGTGTGTGGGAGAGAGAGAGAGAGAGAGATAGAGAGAGAGAGAGAGAGAGAGAGAGAGAGATCACGCTCGTCGTCCTAATTAAGGGTGTATTCATCCAGATGTACCCTGCTTGAAAGCAACCGAGCCGTCAGCGAGGTCATTAAGGCGACGGGTTGGCTCATGATGTTTCCGACACTTCACCGCTGCAAATGCCATCGCAAGAAGACAGCGGAGAGGCGATGCGGAAAGGGTTTTGTGGTCAGTACTTCAGGGAGACATCATTCAAGTTCTGTATACAGAAGAATAGAAGGAACGGGAGACAGCAAAGTGCGAGGCCAGTTTTGGTTCCTGAGTACCGAGGGAACACGTGAAGCGGAACTGACCATACGACTTACGTTAGAAGATGAGTTGAAAAAAAGACAAAAGCACATTCACAGCATTTGTAGAGTCAGAAAACACTTTCGATAGCACAACGGAAAACTAGTCCAAAGATGCAAATTTTACTTTTTTTATTCAGTCGATGACTACTTTCGGGCCAAGACCCATTTTCGAATCATCGGAACATAGTCAAAACTGGCATTTCCGAAAATGTGAAAATGTCAAAAATGTGCAGCGAAACTGAACGGTCGTTGTGGAGACATTGTTGGTAGCCCTCTTCCCCCATCTCGGCTGTCATTTGCTCAGCAGTGGGATGTCTACTCGTCAGTACACACGTCCGCACCCGTCATTCAAAATGGTTCAAGTGGTTCAAAACGCTCTGAGCACTATGGGACTCAACTTCCCATCAGTCCCCTAGACATAGAACTATTTAAACCTAACTAACCTAGGGACATGACACACATCCATGCCCGGGCAGGATTCAAACCTGCGACCGCAGCGGTCTCGCGGTTCCAGACTGTAGCGCCTAGAACCGCTCGGCCACTCCGGCCGGCCCTATCGTTCACCCCTGTCATCTATGGCCCATGACACGCCAAAGTTGCCTCGGCTGCAGTTACGGATAGCGCCATTTTGGCGTGCACAGTATACTTTAAGGGGACCATACCCTGCCTGTCCAACCCATGTTAATTTAGGCAAGTATTTGACCCATTTCTGAAAAAATCATTTGATGCAGTACCTTAATATTTTTACTGTCTGTCACATCATGCTAATAGAATCAACTGTGTTAAAATCTAATTTATCCATTTTATAAGAAAAATAGTTTTTAAGAAATAGTTTTTTAAATTTATTAAC
Organism: Schistocerca gregaria; assembly: GCF_023897955.1. Taxonomy (NCBI): domain Eukaryota; kingdom Metazoa; phylum Arthropoda; class Insecta; order Orthoptera; family Acrididae; genus Schistocerca; species Schistocerca gregaria. The sequence goes on along the minus strand of NC_064929.1, from coordinate 158,383,773 downwards.
AAAATATATCAAATTTTTCTGCAGAAAATAGGTTTTGTGAACTTCCTAATGGGGGAATATTAATGGATGTAGTACCAATTCACTTTAAAGAAGAAACTTTCGAAATTTCTAACTTACAGTTAATTAAAACTGTCCTGCTGCATATTATAGCCCTTATTTGGCCTCTAGCAGGTGTTCCAGCTTCTTTTTCACCTTCCTGGATGTTAGTCTTGCTTTATTGGCCATATTAGAAGCAGACCTGTCTGCATCTGATATCCTCATTTTATCGCAGTGTTGCAGCCCAGTGATCATATTTTCACCAGGATTAATTCCCAACTTTTTCAGTAACCAACACTTTCCAATATTACCACAATTGAATGTAATAACAGCAACGTGAACGCCTAGTTTCATTGTATGCATGGCTACAAATACAGTTTTAGGAAGGCGGTTCCAAATTATGCTGCTGAAGCATTCATTTGGGTTCTGTGTCTACCCATGCAGAAATTTCCTTAGAAGGTCAGGATGAGCCAAGTCTCTGAAAATAGGTTTATTTGCTGTAATAACGGCGGCAGGAAGAGAATGTTGGGGAGAATAAAATTCTCCAGTTACCTGACCCCTACTGTATTTGCACCACGAATTTTCTCCTGATGGACACAATCCATAACATGGCTTATCATCAGCAGAGGACTTATGGAAGAATATGGCCCAAACATCTCTCTTCATTGCCTCCAGATTTTCTTTATTTCTCCTAATTGCCTGCCCATAGTATACCTGCAAGTTTTCTATTTCAGTTTTAGTTAACCGCCCCTGTCCGGTCAACAATTTTCCATCTTCTAATTGAAAGCATGTTGTTTACAAACAGCAGACACAAAAGAATATCTACCGTTCCATTCCAAGGATAGCCAACACACTCGGGAGTAAAAATACCGGGTGATCCAAAAGTCAGTATAAATTTGAAAACTTAATAAACCACGGAATAATGTAGATAGAGAGGTAAAAAATGACACCCATGCTTGGAATGACATGGGGTTTTATTAGAACCAAGAAAAAAGAAAGTATTGCTAGACGCATGAAAGATGTCTTGCACGCGTCGTTTGGTGATGATCGTTTGCTCAGCCGCCATTTTCGTCATGCTTGGCCTCCCAGGTCCCCAGACCTCAGCCCGTGCGATTATTGGCTTTGGGGTTACCTGAAGTCGCAAGTGTATCGTGATCGACCGACATCTCTAGGGATGCTGAAAGACAACATCCGACGCCAATGTCTCCGGTCATGGTTTACAGTGCTGTTCACAACATTATTCCTCGACTACAGCTATTGTTGAGGAACGATGGTGGACATATTAAGCATTTCCTGTAAAGAACATCATCTTTGCTTTATCTTACTTCGTTATGCTAATTATTGCTATTCTGATCAGATGAAGCGCCATCTGTCTGAAATTTTTTGAGCGTTTGTATTTTTTTGGTTCTAATAAAACACCATGTCATTCCAAGCATGTGTGTCAATTTGTACCTCTCTATCTACATTATTCTGTGATTTATTCAGTTTTCAAATTTATGCTGACTTTTTGAGCACCCGGTAAAACCCCTAATTTGCAATGTGGGGGGTATAAAGATCTAAAATGTATGCAGAAAAGTGGGTGACAGATAAGTGGGCGTGGCACAGTGGCACATACGCACACGTGGTAGGAAAATGCTCGAAAAAAATTTTTTTTCGCCAAATTGTTTTCATAGTACTTGAATAAAACCTTAATCTATCGAAATATGATGAACACCGATAATCGATTTTTTTCGACCTGAACCACGGTGTGGTCCTCTTAACCGCAGCGACAGGCTAACAGTGTAGAAAGCTAATGATCCTGCCCTTTTGTACGTTGGATAAATCGCTCCGCTTTCGCATTACTACGTCGACTGCACTGTTTTCCGCGTCCCCCCAAACACGTTTTATATACCCTCTCCTGCTAGTGACGGCACCTGTCGTCTGTGAGAGGTCACATTAATTTGACTGGATCGTTTAATTACGGCTTGCGCTTTTAGGTTGTGCTGAGCTCAAGTTTCGTTGTTTAACCTCTGCTCTGCTCTGTGGTTATGGAAAGCTGGGTTAAGATAGAGGCGGGTGTGTGTGTATTGCTTCACTTGGCAGACAGCGGAGTTCCTTAACGCGGCGCCTGGGACACGTGAGTGAGCGCCCCCACGATGTTTATTGGCCGACGGGCTCACGCCGTTCATCGATCGCGCTGGCCGCGTGTTCGTCTCCCTGTCCGTGCGTGGCTAGAGGCAAGAGCTGCCACTATCGTCTTCAAGGGACAAAGGAACACACGGAGAACCACCATGCCGAGGAATCGCGCAACTGCAGAACTGCTCATTTTGTGATGTGTCAGCAATGGCTAAAGTCTGAACGCATCGGCAGTATTTCCACCACTACATCTGCACCTACACTCTGTAAACCCTGCATATAGTGTGCGGTGGAGGGTACTTTGCGCAACGCTGTCAGATTCTCCCTTCCTGTTCTAAACACGACTGCTTTGCGGAAACAATTTTTGGTCTCGTCTCGAGTGTCTTTAAAACTCATGGTCTTTGCGCCAAACATACAGCGTGGTGCAGCTGTCCCTACCGCTGTGTTTCATGCAATCCGCAACGCCTTCAAATACCACGCACGAAATTTCCGTATTTTCTCGCTCGCTACACGCAAACTACACTACTGGCCATTAAAATTGCTACACCAAGAAGAATGCAGATGGTAAACGGGTAGTCACTGGACAGATATACTAGAACTGACATTTGATTACATTTCGACGCAATTTGGGTGCAAAGATCCTGAGAAATCAGTACACAGAACTACCACCTCTGGCCGTAATAACGGCCTTGATACGCCTGGGCATTGTCAAACAGAGCTTGGATGGCGTGTACAGCTACAGCTGCCCATGCAGCGTCAACACGATACCACAGTTAATCAAGAGTAGTGACTGGCGTATCGTGACGAGCCAGTTGCTCGGCCACCATTGACCAGACATTTCCAGTTGGTGAGAGATCTGGAGAATGTGCTGGCCAGGGCAGCAGTCGAACATTTTCTGTATCCAGAAAGGCCCGTACAGGACCTGCAACATGCGGTCGTGTGCTATCCTGCTGAAATGTTGGGTTTCGCAGGGATCGAATGAAGGGTAGAGCCACGGGTCGTAACACATCTGAAATGTAACGTCCATTGTTCAAAGTGCCGTCACTGCGAACTAGAGGTGACCGAGGCGTGTAACCAGTGGGACCCCATACTATCACGCCGGGTTATACGCTTCCAATGTGCTTTCACCTCGGCGTCACCAAACACTGATGCGACCATCATGATGCTGTAAATAGAACCTGGATTTATCCGAAAAAATGACGTTTCCCCATTCGTGCATCCATCTTCGTCGTTCAGTGCACCACCGCAGGCCCTCCTGTCTGTGATGCAGCGTCAAGGGTAACCGCAGCCATGATCTCCGCGCTGATAGTCCATGCTGCTGCAAACGTCGTCGAACTGTTCGTGCAGATGGTTGTTGTCTTGCAAACGTCCCCTTATGTTGATTCAGGGATCGAGACGTGGCTGCACGATCCGTTACAGCCATGAGGATAAGATGCCTGTCATCTCGACTGCTAGTGATACGAGGCCGTTGGGATCCAGCACGGTGTTCCGTATTAACCTCCTGAAACCACAGGTTCCATATTCTGCTAATAGTCATTTGATCTCGACCAACGCGAGCAGCAATCTCGCGATACGATGAACCGCAATCGCGATAGGCTACAATCCGACCTCTATCAAAGTCGGAAACGATATGGTACGCATTTCTCCTCCTGACTCGAGGCATCACAACAACTTTTCACCTGGAAACGCCGATCAACTGCTGTTTGTGTATGAGAAATCGGCTGGCAACTTTCGTCATGTCAGCACATTGTAGGTGTCGCCACAGGCGCCAACCTTGTGTGAATGCTCTGAAAAGCAAATCATTTGCATAACACAGCATCTTCTTCCTATCGGTTAAGTTTCGCTTCTGTAGCACGTCATCTTAATGGTGTAGCAATTTTAATAGCCAGTAGTGTATTATTTCAGAAAGAAGTACAAAAGAGACCTTCAGACACATTCTTTTAGTAACCCAAACCAGCTTAAATGTATCCCAGTATAAAATTGAACTACATTTAATTTCCTACAAAAAGGTCCTGTTAATTTTTTCTGTGGGACTAACAGTTTGCATGTAACGAGCGAGTGAATATGAAAATCTCGTGTGTAGTATTTGAAGACGCTGTGGGTTGCATAGAAACCGGTGAGTGGGGGGCAACTAAATCGCCCAATCACCTTGCATGTTGGAGAAAGTAGCATGTTTGTTGACTCTTTTAGTAACATATGCCCTGGCAATTTCTAACACTAAACCACATACCATGATGGACAACGCCTCTCTTGCATCATGTGCCACTGGAGTTAGCTGAGCGTCTCCAGTTTCTCTGCCAACCCTATCTAGTTCGGATCCGTGACTGATGAGCAACATTGAGGTACCGGTAATTCGCCACGGCGGTTCTTTAATGACTTGGTCGCGCATGTATTAAGGAGCTTGTAACGTATGACTACTTTGCAAATAAGTTAAGTTGTTAAACTTCACTGTAAATGTTAACAGCCAAACGGTTGCATGATAAAGATTTATTAAAATTCTTGACCACGGTTTCGGTATGTCTAAATATACCTTCATCAGAAGTAAAATACACTAAAATCACATCCTGCGGTGGAGATACATAAAACAATTGTGCCAAAGGCGTCGTCAGTAGTTGGCACAATTGTTTTATGTATCTCCACTGCAGGATGTGATTTTAGTGCTTGCCTTGTTATAACCAAAATAACGAAGTTTCCAGAATGAGATTTTCACTCTGCAGCGGAGTGTGCGTTGATACGAAAGTTCGTGGCAGATTAAAACTGTGTGTCGGACCGAGACTCGAACTCGGGACCTTTGCCTATCGTAGGCAAGTGCTTTTTTTTCCCAATCGTTGTGTTTGGCCCTTGCGGACGTCACATGACCTCCGGTCAAGTTAGTTTGTTGATCCTTCCATCCATTTTCTTTTTTGCAGAGGCCTACCAGCTCTCTGACCGAAAACGCTGAGCTACCCCCGTCCTCACGGCTTTACATCTGCCACCACCTAGCCTCCTACGTTCCAAATTTGCAGAAGCTCTCCTGCGAACCAAATAACGAAGCATTTAGCTCGAGAAAATGTGCGAAAACCGTGGCTCACCCCGGCCGGATATAACCGTCAGCGACAGTCGGCGCACGTCTTTGACGCGGACAGAGGGAGAGTGAGTCGGTGACGTCATTAAGATGGCGATAACAGCGGGCAGGCGGGCGTGTAATTGCCGTTCGCTGCGCCCCCCGCTGTGTCTTCGGCGGCTTTTTGTTGTCGCCTCTTCCTTCCTTCCTGTCGGCAGTGGCCCCATCATAATAATTACGGTGTCTGCCCGCGAGACCTAGAGCGCGCGGCGCGCCGATAGAGCCGGCTGATAGGGGGAGTCGGAAGTCGCGCACGCGGCTGGAGGCTCTTCCAGATAAGTCCGCTCCGGCGGCGGCAGGCGTGGCCACGGCGCTGGAGCCGTGCCCGCATTCCAGCCGGCGCGGCAGACACGCCTGCGCGACGCGTCGGCCACGCCCATCCAGTACACACGCCCTCGCCTCACCGCGCCTCTTTACCAATTACTCCGGCCTCACCGGGTGGCACGTACTGGCTTCCCTACCAGGTGCTCGCTGCACGGTGAATGCACTCCACGGTAACGAGAACGGCTTTAAGGTGCCGTCTGATTGGGGTACGATTAAGTCGGAGGGTGCCTTATGGGTCAGTTCGGGTACCACTTGTGTTTCTCATACACTCCAGGTAAAAATAAAGGTCGCAGCTGACACACACACACACACACACAGTGATTACGGTTACTGCCACACCACAAGTTGGGAAACGGCGCCAAATTTATAGTAGTTTCATGTCGAGTTGAGATTATAGCAAATGTTTTATTCGTATCTTACAGAAACTAGCAGTACGGCAATAAACAGCCTTTTAAACACGCCGCTAACGGCAATCAAGTAATTTATAGCAATATAACAATTAAAAAAATTTAAACAACATTAGTAAACAGGCTATTAAAGTAAATACAGAACTTTGTTGACAAGGTACGGTGAGGTAGTGAAGCTACCAACACCGCCATTAAAAAGAAACAGATCTCAGCAAACACGCGATTAATGGCCATAAAAGGAATTTACAAACTTGGAGGAATTTAAAATTTTTTTAAACAATAGTTTCCTGGAATATCATTAGAACATAACAGATATGACGGACCCGTGTAAGGGGGCCACAAAATCACCCACTCGGGGATGCTCAGACTAGACAGAATACTGACCAATTTAATTACGCCCGTAAACACAATTGCCACTCTCAGGCTGGTCACTGCACAGACTTTTAGCCAGCGATAACTTATTGTAAGATGGCCTAACTTGCTGACAAATTCAGAGCTAACCTCGCGCAAGGAACCATTACACTGTGGTGTCACCGCCAGACACCACACTTGCTAGATGGTAGCCTTTAAATCGGCCGCGGTCCGGTTGTATACGTCGGACCCGCGTGTCGCCACTATCAATGATTGCAGACCGAGCGCCGCCACACGGCAGGTTGAAACGTCCCCTTAGAACAATTTATACAAGACTGTGCTTAAACTGACACACAATATTTTTAGCGCAATGCCATCTGACTTTCAAAAATCTCTACGAAAAATGGCCCTGGCTAACATTAACCTATACGTTTGACAAATCGCTTACCTCACAAAAATCTTGGTTACTCGAACTACTGCAATACAGCGAGCGCCACTACTGCCAGCTAAATAAAAGATTCGAACTACTGAAGGCACTAACTACTGATAGGCATAGTTAGCAAATGAAAGATTTTGATAGAGAACAAACACTGTATTTACCTCAATAGTCATAATATATATAGCAGTTCATGACATCCATTCTTACAAATTTCAAAACTCCGCCAACTCTGTCCCTACATCAACCACTGCTGGCGGCTCACCTCCAACTGCGCAACGCTACGCGCCGCTAACAGCCAACTGCCCAACACTACAATGGCAGACAACAATGCAAACCAGCCACAGACTGCACACGGCACAGCCAGTGATTTTCATAGAGAGCGCTACTTGGCGGCGGCGTTACCAATAAAGAAAACAGCCTACTTACAAGGTCTAGAGAGACTTCCCAGCACTCGCCCAGTTGTACAGCCGACTTTGCTAGCGATGGTTCACTGACTTCTACGCTCTCATTTGCCGAGACGATAGTTAGCATAGCCTTCAGCTACGTTGTTTGCTACGACCTAGCAAGGCGCCATTATCAGTTGTTATTGATACTGTAAATCATGTACCGTCAAGAGCGACGTTAGTCATTAATGGATTGAAGTTAAGTATTCCACCAGCTACGTCCGTTTTTCTCAATTCTAATTCCCTTGTCATGTTCCAGACCTCACACCAGCCTGCGTGAGCTAAAACGCGTGCATTTCGGCCTCCTTTAGCAAAACGGTGTTGGCTCTCCTGCCAACCACAACATACACCACACAGTCCTGAATGAGCGACCACATGATCAACCAACAAGAAGCATGAATGTACTCATAATACACGACAGAATAGCGAAAAAATTAAACTGGCAAAACTACACCTCGCATCGGGCAGTAACGAGAGGAGGAGGAAAGGTCATTGTCTTAAATTACACCGGTGCCACAGACAGGAAATCCGGTCGCCGGAGGCCACAAGGGAGAAGAGACGCTGGTTACACAAAATTATTACTCACTGATTAGACCTTCCACGAACTTAGGCAATTATGCTCGAACAGGCAGTACACGACCTCCGATGGCAAGGATCCACACATCCGACCGCGCACGCGTCGCCAGCGTACCGAACACGCCACGGTCACGCGACTACACGCTCTGTCACCGGAGTTCACGTCTTCTCTGCCACGTTGACGGGTAGTGACCGCTCCTTCATGTTAGGTGTCTCCTTTCAAACTCCGGAGTTGAAACGGAGGATTTAAAGGTGCTTGTTAATCTCCCACCAAGGCGAAATGAACAGCAACTACTCGTGGGCCGATTCTGTATACAACCAACACGCGGGGAGCTCTTCCGTCAACTCGACCCGCTCGTTACACACAATCGACATACATCCCGTGGCGACTCGGTACAACCGACCACGTCTGCTTCGCGCTGAAGAGCCACAATGCCCTGCCGTGTCCACCACACTCTCTGCGCGGAACCCCCTTACTTCCGCGCCACCACACGAGGTAACAACCGGTCAAATATCTCACTTCCTCCATAGCAGTTTCCCGGAAGTAGGTATCGATAGCAGAGGGAAAAAGACAACCAAGCAGCCACTTAATGACAGACAACATATCAATCAAACATGTCGGGGAAAGGAAAGGGAAACCAATGCACTCGAAACACAAGGTGTAGCAAGAGTCGATACACGGCTCAGCAGCTTATTTCCTTCCCTATCCTTGACATAATCAGAGCTTCTGCCCCGTCTGTAATGACCTGGAAGTAAACTGGACGTCAAAACCAATTTTACTTCCTTCCTTTCTAACTATGCAATACTCCACCCGAATATTATGGTCCGATCCATCGAAACGCATAGTGGCCAAATGAATGACTCAGACAGAAAACTGCATTATTCTCAACAGTCGCAGTCCTGTTGGTGGCATCTTCTGTGGACGAAATATCCATACAACTGACTTTCCTGGTTTCAAAGATGCTGCTGAAACAGTATGCGATATGATCAAAGGGTCCTATATTCACACATTTCAAACATCTACTAGACATTCTGACATTGTAATTCTGTCAGAGGCAGCAAATGACTTGGAAGAGCAGTTGAACGGAATGGACAGTGTCTTGAAAGGAGGATATAAGATGAACATCAACAAAAGCAAAACGAGGATAATGGAATGTAGTCGAAATAAATAGGGTGATGCTGAGGGAATCAGATTAGGAAATGAGACACTTAAAGTAGTACAGAAGTTTTGCTATTTGGGGAGCGAAACAACTGATGATGGTCGAAGTAGAGAGGATATAAAATGTGGACTGGCAGTGGCAAGGAAAGCGTTTCTGAAGAAGAGAAATTTGTTAACATCGAATATAGATTTAAGTGTGAGGAAGTCGTTTCTGAAAGTATTTGCATGGAGTGTAGCCATGTATGGAAGTGAAACATGGACGATAACTACTTTGGACAAGAAGAGAATAGAAGCTTTCGAAATGTGGTGCTATAGAAGAATGCTGAAGATTAGATGGGTAGATCACATAACTAACGAGGAGGTATTGAATAGAACAGGAGAGAAGTTTGTGGCACAACTTGACTAGAAGAAGGGATCGGTTGGTAGGACATGTTCTTATGCATCAGGGGCTCACAAATTTAGTATTGGAGGGCAGCGTGGAGGGTAAAAATCGCAGATGGAGACCAAGTGATGAATACACTAAGCAGATTCAGAAGGATGTAGGTTGGAGTAGCTACTTGGAGATGAAGAAGCTTGCACAGGATAGAGTAGCATGGAGAGCTGCATCAAACCAGTCTCATGACTGAAAACAACAACAACACTAGACATTCCTACCCTAGAACAGAACAATGGAAAAAAATGTCAATGTATTCAAAATAAGAAAGAATACGACAGACATATGCCAAGTCGCACTTCATCTGGAAGACAGCCATGATTATGAGTTGCATAACAGTCGACAATATTCCATTATTCTATGAGGTTTCTCGACTGCAGGCGGATCATGTTGACTTCTCGCCACAATATTTCAGCTGGCAACCGTTCATCCATCTTCAGGTGCATAACCGACACTCACCTGAAGATCTCTGAACGTTTTCCAGCGTAAATATTGTGGCAAGAAGTCAACGTGATCCGTCTGCAATGGCGAAACCTCTTAGGATATTCACTACGCCGGGAAAATATCAAGAACCACAAACCTGCCATTTCTTCGACAGCACAGGGAATTTTGCAGTAAACTTCGCAACGCCTGATTCCAAGAACGCAGTTCTGCACAAAACAGTAGTAAATACTGAGGGATTTTTTCACGAATTTAACTTTTGTTATTTTCTTGTAATAAAATTTGAATGGAATGAGACATGGTTTTCCCTCGGCTACAGTTCTACTTCTAAAATATTACCGCTGTATTTCTGTACTTGTAAAATCACAATCTGTACTGATGGAATTTGTTGCAAAAACTTTCTTCCTAGCTCTTTGAACCAGCCAGTTTTTTTTGTGATTAGTTGGACAGCATAATTATATGGTAACCGAATCAGAATATCTTCTTAGTTTTTTTTTATACTGATAAGCTGTGTACGAAAATAAATGCATTGTTTTTTGATGCTCCTGACAAATGAGTTTTGGCAGTTAAAGCATTTTTCCATTTCCACTATTCGTATACGAGCTTATGTGTGATACTGCGGTTCTAAATTATTTCTGTTTGCTAATGAAGTGAATCATGTTGAGAACAAGAAGACAGTGCGTCAAATAGTGGAGTTGAAGACATAGGTGGTTACAAATTAAATGAAACTATATGGTTCCTTACACCTTTTAATGCCCCAAACAACTATGACGTACGAGGGTTGGAACTTAAAATAGTGGCAACTATTTATTCACAATACATACAGAGGAGTTACGCGTTTGCACCTGTTACTGTCCTTGAAAGTAGTCACCAGTGTTGTGTAGAACCCGTCGCCAGAGCTGTGGAAGGCTTAGTATACCGTCAGCAGAGCCTGTTCTGTTGATGATGCGAATGGAGCGGTCTACTGCCTGTCGAATCTCTGGAACAGCTCATAAGATAATCCTCGGAAGCAAAGTCGTATTACTGTAAGTTTTTGGAGCATTACCTACCACCAGCTTTTTGCGAAAGAAGCGGCGACACTTTCTGCCCAACCCACCCATCATTTTACACGACAATACGTTGGCGCATACAGCGCAAAGCTGTGGCTGATCTGTTCGGTCGACGGGACTGTGAAGTACTGTACTATCCACCATACTCGCTGGACCTGAGTCCTTGTGACTTCGATGTCGCATATCCACGTAGCAAACGCGTTTTCAAATAGTTGTAGCACGGAAAATAGACGTTTCCGTTTCCTATTCAGAATATTACGTACTCAGTCCAGTGTGGATCATGAGGACCCAGGTTCGATTCCCGGGCGGGTTGGCGATTTCCTGTGCCCACGGACTGGGTGTTTGTGTTGCCGTCATCATTTCATCATCATTCGTGACAGTGCCTTGATTGGGATGTGCACAAATTTGACTGTGTAAAAATTGGGACCTATTACGGGCGCTGATGACAGCGCAGTAGAGTGCCCTACCAAACCAATCGTCACCACCACCACTTCGTCACATCTACAAGCCCTAGAAGTTTTTAACGGGTAAGTTCAGAGCACCCTGCGTATAGAGATTGAAAACAGTATTCTTTGCTCCAGGGAGTCATTTTATAGGCAACCCGCATCTGGGGTCGCCCCCGTGGACCGGATTATCTGTTTAGTGTTACCAGTAAAGTGAAAATAAAAACAGTTACTATGACTACAGTTTCCCTTCACGAGACCAAACGTTGTAACGTGGATTGTGGCCAGAATCCTACCGTGTAAAAGTAACATCATTTGTTTTATACAGAGCCAGCGATAAGGAAACGTTTCGCACAACAATTTTCCCAGCTTGAGGTTTGCCCTCGCTTTTCAGGGCTCCACGCCGCCGATACCGACCCAACTGTGGCCAACGCGCTGAGGCTGGTCGGGCCGTGTCGTGATGAGCTTCGGCCGCAGCCAATAACGCGAATTCCCCAGCCGGGCTTGTCTGCCGCCATGACGTACGGTCGGGTGCCGCCCGTGGCGGGGAAGGAAACGCATTGCGTAGGTGGCGTATCGGCAGCGCCCCGTCCTTGCGTGCTTCTGCTGCCCCTGGGCTATTTGCTCCAGGAAGCGAAGACGCCGATAAAAACGTTGTTTATTGGCGGTCTCCAGTTTCATTTAATGGCGACTGCCGGGAGATACAGCAGCGGCTCTGGGCCAATATTTGTGGGTCGCTCTGGAGCAGGGCAGAAATTAAAACTGGGCTGTTCCGATACAGGAGAGGGTAGCACAACAGTAATGCCATACACGGCATACCTATCACCTATATGCATAAATAAGAGTATTCGTTTCTTTCTTTCTTTGTTTGTTTGTTTGTTCATAATTCATACAAAACCGTTACATGAACGCATGTTGTCTATTCTTTCAGACACCAAGCATTCTTATACACTGGTACAGGCGTGCGTATTTGAATACAGTGATGTGTAAACAGGCTGAATACGGCGTTGCGGTCGGTAATGCCTATGTAAGACAACAAGAGTCTGGCGCAGTTGTTAGATCGGTTATTGCTGCTACAATGGCAGGTTATCAAGATTTACGCTAGTTTGAACGTGGTGTTTTAGTGCGCGCACGAGCGATGGAACGTGGCATCTCCGAGGTAGAGATCAAGTGGGGATTTTTCCCGTACGACCATTTCACCAGTGTACCATGAATATTAGGAATCCGGTAAGACATTAAATCTCAGACTTCGATGAGGCCGGAAAAACAACCTGCAAGAATGGGACCAACGAAGGCGCACTCGTGTACTTTTCATGACTGCACAACACACAATTTTCCGACTCGCCTCGGCCCGTGAACACCGACAATGGACTGTTGATGACTGAAAACATGTTGCCTGGTCCGACGAGTCTCGTTTCAGAGCCGGCCGCTGTGGCCGAGCGTTTCTTGGCGCTACAGTCTGGTCTCAGGTTCCAATCCTGCCTCTGGTATGGATGTGTGCGATGTCCTTAGGTTAGTTAGGTTTAAGTAGTTCTAAGCTCTAGGGGACTGATGACCTCAGATATTAAGTCCCATAGTGCTCAGAGCCATCCCGTTCCACATTGTACCGAGTGGATGGACGTATACGGGTATGGAGGCAACCTCATAAATCCATGGAACCTGCATGTCAGCAGGGGCTGCTAAAGCTGGTGGAGGCTGTGTAATAGTGTGGGGCGCGTGCAGTTGCAGTGATATGGGACCCCTGAAACGTCTTGATACGACTCTTGACTGGTGACAAGTAAGCAAGCATCCTGCATCCATTCATGTCCATTATGCATTCTGAGGGACTTGGCAGTTCCAGCAGGACAATGCGACACCCTACACGTCCAGAATTGCTACAGATTGGCTTCAGGAACACTCTCCTGAGTGCAGAAACTTCCGCTGGCCAGACATGAACATTATTGAGCATATCTGGGATGCCTTGCAACATGCTGCTCAGAAGATATCTCGACCCTCTCGTCGTCTTACGGATTTATGGACCACCCTGAAGGTTTCATGGTGTCAGTCCGCCCCCGGTAGCTGAGTGATCAGCGCGACAGTCAATCCTAAGGGCCCGGGTTCGATTCCCGGCAGGGTCGGAGGTTTTCTCCGCTCAGGGACTGGGTGTTTTGTTGTCCTAATCATCATCATCATCATCATCATTCCATCGCCATCGACGCGCAAGTCCCCGAAGTGACGTCAAATCGAAAGACTTGCACCAGGCGAGCGGTCTACCCGACGGGAGGCCCTCGTCACACGCCATCATCAGTTCCCTCCAGCACTACTTCTGACATTGGTCAAGTCCATGTTACGGAGGCACTAGTGCGTGCTCAATGAGGCCCTACACGATATTATTAGGCAAGCGAATCAGTTTCTTTGGCTCTTCAGTGTAACTGATTCGATGAACTATGACTCCACCACCTTCAAAGAAAACGGGTAGAGTCACAAAATATTACTAAACGAACCAGAGATTACTCAGGACCGCCAACGATACCAGTAGCAAAGGTTACCGAAATTGTAGCATGACAAACAAAACTGATTGTAGCACACAATATCGCCGGTACGTCCGTCAAGAAAGCCATCGCATAATTATTGCTTTAAAGAAAAGGAATACTGTTTGAAAAATACATCAGATGACAAGTCGTACTTAGTAGGCTCTAACCAGCTGTTATTAGTCCAGGAACACGAGTGGAGCATTAATGATACTTACGATACTTATGATTTATATTAATTATAACGCTATTACCGACAGGTGGCGTGTGGTACATTAATATAAATGACGTGCATTCTGACAAGCAATTTTATGTGAGGCAGCATGTGAAAGTCGCTGAATTTGGACGGGTTACTATTGTAACCGAAGTATCAGGTACGTTCTGCTACATTTGATGTTGATTACATAGGATGAAAAAGATTTGCATTCGTGAAATAGTAAATAAGTATCATTATCGCTGCAGATCTGAAGATTGTTCTACATGAACTGAAACCGGTGGTATGAATAAACATTTTGCAATCAACACGGATTATAAGTAACATTGTAAAATCACTGATTGCGGCTATCCTATCAGATATTATGTCGGTTTTTGCAAAGAGTCAGAATGTGTGTAACGAAGTGGGACTGATCGAGGAAGACCCACTGACCCAATAAGACATCGTGTTGAACTTTGTGGGCGCATGTTACTAGCACTGTACTACACCTCAGAATTTTTCAGACACTATTATGGTTATATGGTTAACGGTTGTCTTTGGTGTGCTGATAAGGGGTTGACACGCTTGTGCCTTATGTCACTGCAGATATACAGGGTGTTACAAAAAGGCACGGCCAATCTTTCAGCAAACATTCCTCACACACAAAGAAAGAAAATATGTTATGTGTACATGTGTCCGGAAACGCTTACTTTCCCTGTTAGAGCTCATTTTATTACTTCTCTTCAAATCACATTAATCATGGAATGGAAACACACAGCAACAGAACGTACCAGCGTGACTTCAAACACTCCGTTACAGGAAATGTTCAAAATGTCCTCCGTTAGCGAGGATACATGCATCCACCCTTCGTCGCATGGAATCCCTGATGCGCTGACGCAGCCCTGGAGAATGGCGTATTGTATCACAGCCGTCCACAATACGAGCACGAAGAGTCTCTACATTTGGTACCGGGGTTGCGTAGACAAGAGCTTTCTAATGCCCTCAAAAATAATAGTCAAGAGGGTTGAGGTCAGGAGAGCGTGGAGGCCGTGGAATTGGTCCGCCTCTACCAATCCATCGGTCACCGAATCTGTTGTTGAGAAGCGTACGAACACTTCGACTGAAATGTGCAGGAGCTCCATCGTGCACGAACCACATGTTGTGTCGTAATTGTAAAGGCACATGTTCTAGCAGCACAGGTAGAGTATCCCGTATGAAATCGTGATAACGTGCTTCATTGAGCGTAGGTGGAAGAACACGGGGCCCAATCCAGACATTACCAACAATGCATGCCCAAACGTTCACAGAAAATCTGTGTTGATGACGATGACGTGATTGCACAATTGCGTGCGGATTCTCGTCAGCCCACACATGTTGATTGTGAAAATTTACAATTTGGTCTCGTTCAAATGAAGCCTCATCCGTAAAAACGTTTGCACTGAAGTGAGGATTGATACATTGTTGGATGAACCATTCGCAGAAGTGTACCCGTGGAGGCCAATCAGCTGCTGATAGTGCCTGCACACGCTGTACATGGTACGGAAACAACTGGTTCTCGCGTAGCACTCTCCATACAGTGACGTGGTCAACGTTACCTTGTGCAGCAGCAACGTCTCTGACGCTAACATTAGGGTTATCGTCAACTGGACGAAGAATTGCCTCGTCCATTGCAGGTGTCCTCGTCGTTCTAGATCTCCCCCAGTAGCGAGTCACAGGCTGGAATGTTCCGTGCTTACTAAAACGCCGATCAATTGTTTCCTGTCGGGACACCTTCGTTTTGGAAATCTGCCTCGATACAAACGCGCCGCGCCACGGCTATTGCCCCGTGCTAATCCATACATCTAATGGGCATCTGCCAACTCCGCATTTGCAAACATTGCACTGACTGCAAAACCACGTTCGCGATGAACACTAACCTGTTGATGCTACGTACTAATGTGCTTGATGCTGTAGATACTGTAGAGCAATGAGTCGCATGTCAACACAAGCACCGAAGTCAACATTACCTTCCTTCATTGGGCCAACTGGCGGTGACTCGAGGATGTACAGTACATACTGACGAAACTAAAATGAGCTCTGACATGGAAATTAAGCGTTTCCGGACACATGTCCACATAACATCTTTTCTTTATTTGTGAATGTTTCCTGAAAGTTTGTTCATACCTTTTTGTAACACCCTGTATACTTGTGTGGCTTCTCACAGATTGTGAGAGATTGATCTGTAGCGTAGCCTGAGTTCTAGGTTGGGTTGGAAAGGGACAGTTCAGTTCTGAGTGAAGCAGGCGAATGTGAAAGCAGAAAAAAAACTGCCTGTAGTCTCTTGGACTCCGCACAAATGTCAACACATTCTGCCTACGCTCAAATGTCGCTCCAGGCCGCTGCCACGAACTCGCTAGTGCTTGCACATTTGGCGGCGTTTGTGGACAGTGTGGCGGGACCTTTCGCGGCGAAAACAAGTCTGAGCAGCAACAGCAGCAGCAGGTCTGCCGGCCTGGGCTGAACAGCGCCGAGCGGAGCGGGAAGTGAGTCATAAATCAACGGCGCGGCTGTCGGGGAGGCGACTTTCGATCCGCGCAGTTGGCCGCCCTGGGCAGGGACGCCGGCTCTATAGCGTGATGCGCCGGCAAGCACGCGAGCCGGGTGCGCCGACTCGTGTGTGTCTGCAGGTGCGGCCGTGCTGTGTCCCGAGCGGTCGCAGTCTCGAGGACACTACCCTCTCTGGTGATGCCGTTATCGTGCTGGGTACATAAGGACACCCAAGTCGCCTCGAGGAACTGGTAATTCAAGTCACTTCCCATGCTGGAAATGACCAATATTACAAATTGTCAGCACTCTCCCTACAAGAAGTGGACGCCCATGCCAAAACTCCGACTGGAAAGGTCCAATTTTACAAATTGTGACCAACATCCCTGCAAGTAAGTCGGGCGATGCTGAGGGAATTAGATTAGGAAATGAGACAAAGTAGTAAAGGAGTTTTGCTATTTGGGGAGCAAAATAATTGATGATGGTCGAAGTAGAGAGGGTATAAAATGTAGACTGGCAATGGCAAGGAAAGCGTTTCTGAAGAAGAGAAATTTGTGAACATCGAGTATAGATTTTAGTGTCAGAAAGTCATGTCTGAAAGTATTTGAATGGAGTGTAGCCATGTATTGAAGTGAAACATGGACGATAAATTGTTTGGACAGGAAGAGAATCGAAGCTTTCGAAATGTGGTGCTAGAGAAGAATGCTGAAGATTAGACGGGTAGATCATATAACTAATGAGGTAATGAATAGAATTGGGGAGAAGAGGAGTTTGTGGCAGAACTTGACTAGAAGAAGGGACCGGTTGGTAGGACATGTTCTGAGGCATCAAGGGATCACAAATTTAGCATTGGAGGGCAGCGTGGACTGTAAAAATCGTAGAGGTAGACCAAGAGGTGAATACACTATGCAGATTCAGAAGGATGTAGGTTGCAGTAGGTACTGTGAGATGAAGAAACTTGCACAGGACAGGGTAGCATAGAGAGCTGCATCAAACCAGTCTCAGGACTGAAGACCACAACAACAACAATCCCTGCAACAAGTGAACGCCTTACCATAACTCCGACAGCCCTTGCTGGTTAATGGTGAAACGCCTAACACTCCAAATCGTGAGCGCATAGAATACTCCTGCACACTGTCCAAAGGCGGATGCAATGTCCTCACTGGGGATACGGAGGCTACCCTCGTTCTCTTGCTAGAAATATCAAATATTAGAAATTGTGGGCATTGGCCTTACAACCATTGATGAAACGCAGAGCTGGATCTACTCACTACCCAAAGGCTGAGGAAATGTCTTCCGTGGGGATCTAAAAATTACACTTCTTCTCTTTCTGGAAATAACGAACATTACGAACTGTGGACACCATCCCTACAATAAGTGGATGCCCCTGCCAGAAATCCGAGAGCCACTGCGGATTTACTGCGGAATTCGTAACACTCCAAATCATAAAATGCAGAGATGCATCTGCTCGAGGGCTGAAGGAATGTCTTCAGCAGAGACATGGAAGATATTACTTTCGAATACATTATGGGAGCGACAGTGATCAATGTATTCCTAATATTTACTATCAGAAACATTGATCACTATTTATTTATTGCGGTGACTGGTTTCCACCACTACTGTGGCCATTTTCAGACCAATGAGTAAGTGGTCGAAACCAGTCAGCATAGTAAATATATTGTGATCAAGACTGTTTTTGACAGTAAATACATGGAAGATATGTCTGTTCTGTTGCTGGAAATTACCAATATTTCAAACTGTGGGCACTATCTCTACAACAAGTGGATGTCCCACCCCATGAGTTTGACAGCCCCTGCCAGTTCATGGTGACATGTCTCACAGTCCAAATCGTGAAACCCATAGAGGCATCTACCCACTGCCCAAAGGCCATGTGAGTGCTGTCATGGACCTAGAACTTAACACTTCTCTTGTTGGAAGTGTCCAGTGTTACAAATTATGAGTAGCACCCCTACAGCAGTGAATGCCCCTGTCAGAAATCCAACCGTCTTTGCCAGTTCATAGTGTAACCTCTAGCACTGTAAACTGTGAAATGCATAGGTACATCTACTTACTGTCCAAAGGCTGAGGGAATGCCTTCATTGGGGATCTGGAAGTTATACCAGTTCACTTGCTGGAAATGTCCAACATTACAAATAGCGGGCACCATCCCTACATCAACTGGATGCCCATGCCAGAAATTCGACAGTGACACGTCTAACACGCTAAATCGTGCAACGTATAGGAACAACTGCTGACTGCCCAAAGGGTGAGGGAACGTCTTCGTCAATGATGCGGAACTTGTCTGCTAGGAATTTCCAATACAGCATCTGTCGGCTCCATTCGTACACAAACTAGATACCCATGACAAAAATCCGATAGCTTTTGCCAGTTCGTTTTGAAATGACCAATTTCCTCTATTTCTGACCTCACAGTTACATCCACTTATTCGCTTGCACACAGCCTGAAGGCTATTTGGACCAGCACAATGTCCGCCATTAGCGTGTGAGATGTTTATGGACCTGGAAAGCGTCAGTACCCCAATAAGGGAGCTTTAAAAAAGTGCACGTACGCCGTTTCCAATAATGGACGGAATGTGACAGCCAGGAACTTACAGCTGATCTGGGAACATCACATATTGTATCCCAAATTGTGGTCACTGCAGGTGGAATGTATCCCTTCCCGAGATATCGTTCACAGGTTTTGTGTAACAATAATCTGTCCATTGACAAGGTTCCCCATTTTCAGCCCATATTAACCGCTGCCGTGATCCTCCATCCCCCCCCCCCCCAATCCGTCTCTGTTGCGCCTAAATACTTTCACAGCGCGTCACGCGCCCAAAAAGTCACCAGGCGGCAACCAACCACGCGGTGATCAGTGACCAAAGAGTTTTGGCTTATCAGCGTATAATGGTCAGGCAAAACGACTGTCTTGTACTGTCGATGTTTGGAATTACTCGTATACTGTAGTGATTCCACGTTATTCTACATGCTCTCTGGAGTCTGGTGTCTCTTTCTAAACTGATGATTCTGGTCGAGAGGTAACTACAATTTCTGCTTCTTCTTTATAAGAAACATGTCAAATTGTAGTGCGGGTCCTCAAAAATTTTGCTGTGAATTTTCCGCCTAAAGAATCTCGTCATAATATTTGAGGGCAGTCGTTGATAATGTCTCGTGTAACTACTCCTTGGCATACTGGGTTCCTTCGGTAGTGTTAGTGAAGATAGCTAGATCAACAAGCTAGGTACTTAACATTGGTTCTCTGTCCTGTGTACTGATGTTGATGCAATCGAATCCCCCCCCCCCCCCCAATTTCTGATGATTGTCTACCACAACGTCAAACAGTAGAGACACACCTCTAACTTCTAGTACATATATCTTTAACATTTCGCGGCCCTGTCAGCAACTGTATAAATATTAAAATTAATTTTAATAATCAACAGCCTCAGTTGCACCTTTTACGTAGAATTTACCTAGGTTTCAGTCGGGATAACCCACCCTTCTTCAGAATAACAGTAACTAGCGTTTATCCATAGTGGACATCGTCAAGCTAAAACTACAAATCCATAAACTATGTTTAGACTATAAATCTTACATGGAACTGCATCGGCCCCACTTCTCGATCACGATAAGGCAGCCACGAGTACTGTACATATTTCAGAAGGTTCATATACGTAACGACGAAACTTCACTTGAGATCGTAATATCTATGAAAGTCTGACAGATTAGTTTCCAAGTCTTCCTGTCCACGGTGAACTCTTCTAAAGTGTACGAAATA
The DNA here is from genome assembly GCF_023897955.1 of Schistocerca gregaria. Classification (NCBI taxonomy): domain Eukaryota; kingdom Metazoa; phylum Arthropoda; class Insecta; order Orthoptera; family Acrididae; genus Schistocerca; species Schistocerca gregaria. Next base: position 158,363,454 of record NC_064929.1, on the reverse strand, counting down.
ATTTGAGTGTGAACAGAGTAATTCACTCGATTAAAGATTATTACTATTTGTATCAGTCGAAGTCTATTTCGCATGGTATAATTTTGTCACTTAGAGAAAGAAGTAAAATATTTGTCTGACTTCCATTAGAAAGTATGAAACGCGCCGTATTATACACTACTGGCCATTAATATTGCTACACCACGAAGATGAGGTGCTACAAACGTGAAATTTAACCGAGAGGAAAGATGATTCTGTGATATGCAAATGATAAGCTTTTCAGAGCATTCACACAAGGTTGCCGCCGGTGGCAACACCTACAACGTTCTCATAAACAAACAGCAGTTGACCGGCGTTGCCTGGTGAAACGTCGTTGTGATGCCTCGTGTAAGGAGGAGAAATGCGTACCATCACGCTTCCGGACTGTAACCTATCGCCATTGCAGTTTATCGTATCGCGACATTGCTGCTCGCTTTGGTCAAGATCCAATGACTGTTAGCAGAATATGGAATCGGTGGGTTCAGGAGGGTAATACGGAAGGCCGTGCTCGATCCCAACGGCCTCATATCACTAGCAGTCGAGATGACAGGCATGTTATCCGCATGGCTTAACGGATCGTGCAGCCACGTCTCGATCCTTAACAGATGGGGACGTTTGTAAGACAACAACCATCTGCACGAAAAGTTCGACGACGTTTGCAGCAGCATGGACTATCAGCTCGGAGACCGTGGCTGCGGTTACCCTTGAAGCTGCATCACAGACAGGAGCGTCTGCGATGGTGTACTCGACGACGAACCTGGGTGCACGAATGGCAAAATGTCAATTTTGAGGATGAATCCAGGTTCTGTTTACAGCATCATGATGGTAGCATCCGTGTTGGCGACATCGCGGTGAACGCACATTGGAAGCGTGTATTCGTCAGCGCCATACTGGCGTATCGTCGGGCGTGGTGGTATGGGGTGCCATTGGTTACACGTCTCGGTCACCTCTTGTTTGCATTGACGGCACTTTGAATAGTGGACGTTACATTTCAGATGTGTTACGACCCGTGGCTCTACCCTTTATTCGATCCCTGCGAAACCTTACATTTCAGCAGGATAATGCACGACCGCATGTTGCAGGTCCTGTGCGGGCCTTTCTGGATACAGAAAATGTTCGATTGCTGCCCTGGCCAGCACATTCTGCAGATATCTCACCAATTGAAAACATCTGGTCAATGGTGGCCGAGCAACTGGCTCGGCACAATACGCCAGTCACTGCTCTTGATGAACTGCGGTATCGTGTTGAAGCTGCATGGGCAGCTGTACCTATACACGCCATCCAAGCTGTTTGACTCAATGCCCAGGAGTATCAAGGCAGTTTTTACGGCCAGAGGTGGTTGTTCTGGGTACTGATATCTCAGGATCTTTGCACCCAAATTGCTTGAAAATGTAATCACATGTCAGTTCTAGTATAATATATTTGTCCAATGAATACCTGTTTATCATCTGCATTTCTCCCTGACCAGAAGTGTATAAATAAATTGTTTAAAAGTAATCGATCAGTTGTGCAAGGTAATTAGTCTGTGAAGTATGAGTGTGACTAGATAATTAGAATAAGAGCCGTGAATTTTTAATACAATTTTCTAGTTGATTCATCGGTTAAAGAACGAAACGCTACTCGCCGTACAGTCCGATCAACGGACCGCAGTGCCGTGAGTTCTATCTCAGGTTGCCTGCCTGCCAGGGGAACTGGTTACCGCTCAACACGGGAGACGGCGATTGCGTCTCAGCTTGTGCTCCTTTGCGTTTACCTACAGTTTTAGACACAGAAGGCGCTGGCCAGTTTTTGGGGCAGACCACGGACGTGAGCGGGTGTGAACGCCGCGTGGGAGGCTGTCATTTGTCACGGACGGCCGTCTGGGCCGGCCGGCTATCTCGCCGGCGACATCTAGGCTAGCACGAAGTATGCAGCCACACACGCGCAGAGGAGCTCTATCTGATGACCGCTCCGGGCTGCAGCGTGCATCCGGATACCCTCTCGTTCTTGATTCTCGGCGCTTCCTCAGTGGTTGCTCTGCCTTCCTACTACCTAACTCTCCACGATAATGGTCGAAACATCACATTCACAAGTAACTTTTACTTTAGTGTGTACACTGGCAGAAACAAATCGCTGTATCAAGCAGGAGTTGGTAGACGAAAGTTGGTAGGAATATTTCTACATCTGAAAGATGATGTCTGTTCCAGTTTCGCGCCAGTAGCATGACTGGCGCTAGCAGCGCCACTCTGAAGAAGCAAGTCAGGTTTGCTTTAAATACACGCTGTAACCGTCCAGAGCGTTACTTACATTTGAAATTGGACGCGGTGTGACGATTTTAAGGGGGACGTTCATGAAAAACACACACTATTTCAAAAATGCACCAAATCCACAGTTTTGGAAACACGGCAATGAAATTTTCTAGCACGCTTTACATGAAAGTAACATATTTAGATATAAAATCCTTTGATTATATATATTCAACTATTTTTGATGAAATTTGAAGTATTATTTTCAAAAAATAATGTATGTTCCTATTTCTCAGGATGTTGTACTCAATCCTATTGTTGGAATTATTAAGGTTATAGGAAGAATAATTCTTGATTTTTGAGACTTGATACGTCATAAATATTCGGTATATGATATAATTAGGGCCGAGAATCTAAAAAGTATCTAATAATAAAGTGTAATTGCAGTTAGTACAACTATAATAGTTATAATATTCAAGAGATTTCCACAAAAATTTCCCTGTTTCATCTCTTTATATGTTGTAAGCTTCTCTGATGAAGTTTTTGGAATAGGTCAAATAGCAGAAGTTTCATAACTTTTTAATTATAATTCCACAAGTACAGTTTTAAATTCATGCAAAATTCCAAGCACTTTGCCCCATTTCTCAGCTTGCAATCAGAGCTTCAAAATTTGCTCTTGAGACAACGTTTATTACTTTTACAGAAATATGTATACAAAATTTCATAATTATAACATTCATAGAATCTGAAGAAAAGGTAAATAAAATTAAAAAAAAAACTTTTCAGGTAACGCAATTTAAAGCTCAACCTAACATTTGTTCTTATATCACTTCTTCAGAAGACACCACATTTGTACTCCGGGTCGAATTTCCCTTCAGGGTTTCTCTTCTGGTTTCCTGTTCTGTCTTCATTCCTTTACCAGGTCTTCAGCTGCAGAGACGCGTTGTAAATGTACTTTTCTCAGGATGTCTTGAGTAAAATTTTCTAAACCAATTCTTTCTAATAGCTTCATCCTCCCGACGTTCCCATCATTCATACAATAACTGGATCATGAGTTGCAATTCTGGCAACTGTAGCAGATGCAAATGCTTTTTAGGGCATAGTTTCCATATGAGTGAATGTAGAGATTCATTTGGATTTTTGATTTCGCCATGAACACACTTCTTGAGAAGTGCAGGATCGGCCAAAGATGGTCTATAAAGCTGAAGGGTATGTATCACGGCCTTCTAGATGCATCCCGCACACGTTTGGTTGAAAGTTATACACAGAATTGTTGTTCACTGAGTTGGTATTGGAGTGCCGCATCAAAACGTGGGCGTGGCATGGAGGCCGCGTCACACTTTTAATTAATTTTGAGGCACTTCGGAAGCGATTTGAACATTGAAAATTTGGGAACTTACGTTCCATGAGTAGTACTAACAAATGAGAAAATAAATAGAAAATTGACATTTTTGGTCAATTTCATCAGCGTCCCTCCTTAATCAGGAATGCCTTTTAAGACGGCGAAGACGCCTTTATCAGCACCGCAATGAGTCTGAACGAAGTCATGTGGCAGAATCACGAGAAGCTGGATGTTCCTCCTGCGACACTGCAGATTTTTTTTTTTTTTTTGGGGAAAACAAACATAATGTCTGATGGGATAGCCGCAATCAGTGATTTTACAATATTACTGTTAATCCGTCTTGACTGCAAAATTTTTATTCATAATACCGGTTTCGGTATCTCTAGAACCATCTTCAGATCTGATATTTCGGTTACAGGAGTAACGCGTCCAAATACAGCAACTTTCACATCAAGCATGTGACCCAGCACGCTAGTTGAGGGCATGCAGTCATCGCGTCTGCGTGCTGGGTTCGTTGGACCTACATCTAGTGTGGAGTGCGATTTCTTTTGACACCAGGAGCGCTCTCGTGATTTCCTCACGTACCCCGACACAAAATTTGTACGACAGCCTGCTGGTTCTACCTGATGAGCTGCCATTCATGAACAGAATTCTACATCTACGTGATTACGCTGCAATTCACATTTAAGTGCTTGGCAGAGGGTTCATCGAACCGCAATCATACTAACTCCCTACCATTCTACTCCCGAACAGCGCACGGGAAAAACGAACACCGAAACCTTTCTGTTCGAGCTCTGATTTATCTTATTTTATTCTGATGATCATTCCTACCTATGTAGGTTGGGCTCAACAAAATATTTTCGCATTCAGAAGAGAAAGTTGGTGATTGAAATTTCGTAAATAGATTTTTTTTTTTTGCACCCTTTCGATGTCCTCCGCCAATCCCATCTGGTAAGGATCCCACACCGAGCAGCAATATTCTAACAGAGGACGAACGAGTGTAGGGTAAGCTGTGTCTTTAGTGGACTTGTTGCATCTTCTGAGTGTCCTGCCAATGAAACGCAACCATTGGCTCGCCTTTCCCACAATATTATCTATGTGGTCTTTCCAACTGAAGTTGTTCGTAATTTTAACACCCAGGTACTTAGTTGAATTGACAGCCTTGAGAATTGTACTATTTATCAAGTAATCGAATTCCAACGGATTTCTTTTGGAACTCATGTGGATCACCTCACACTTTTCGTTATTTAGCGTCAACTGCCACCTGACACACCATACAGCAATCTTTTCTAAATCGCTTTGAAGCTGATACTGGTCTTCGGATGACCTTACTATACGGTAAATTACAGCATCATCTGCGAACAGTCTAAGAGAACTGCTCAGATTGTCACCCAGGTCATTTATATAGATCAGGAACAGCAGAGGTCGCTGGACGCTTCCCTGGGGAACACCTGATATCACTTCAGTTTTACTCGATGATTTGATGTCTATTACTGCGAATTGCGACCTTCCTGGCAGGAAATCACGAATCCAGTCGCACAACTGAGACGATACCCCATAGGCCCGCAGCTTGATTAGAAGTCGCTTGTGGGGAACGGTGTCAAAAGCTTTCTGGAAATCTAGAAATACGGAATCAACTTGAGATCCCCTGTCGATAGCGGCGATGTTTTCTGAAGCCATGCTGATTACGTGTCAATAGATCGTTCCCTTCGAGGTGATTCATAATGTTTGAATACAGTATATGCTCCAAAACCCTACTGCAAACCGACGTCAATGATAGTCTGTAGTTCTAAGGGGTGTTCCGCCGGCATGTTGTGGCCCAGCGATTCTAGGCGCTTCAGTCCGGAACCGCGCCGCTGCTGCGGTCGCAGGTTCGAATCCTGCCTCAGGCATGGTTGTGTGTGATGTCCTTAGTTTAGTTAGGTTTGAGTAGTTCTATGATCTAGGGTACTGATGACCTCACATGTTAAATCCCATAGTGCTTAGACCCATTTCAACCATCCATAGAAAGTAAGAGGAGCAATATGTAACATCATTATGCCATTCCAACGTCAGATTAAAAATTAGCGGAATAAAACTACACTCCTGGAAATTGAAATACGAACACCGTGAATTCATTGTCCCAGGAAGGGGAAACTTTATTGACACATTCCTGGGGTCAGATACATCACATGATCACACTGACAGAACCACAGGCACATAGACACAGGCAACAGAGCATGCACAATGTCGGCACTAGTACAGTGTATATCCACCTTTCGCAGCAATGCAGGCTGCTATTCTCCCATGGAGACGATCGTAGAGATGCTGGATGTAGTCCTGTGGAACGGCTTGCCATGCCATTTCCACCTGGCGCCTCAGTTGGACCAGCGTTCATGCTGGACGTGGACACCGCGTGAGACGACGCTTCATCCAGTCCCAAACATGCTCAATGGGGGACAGATCCGGAGATCTTGCTGGCCAGGGTAGTTGACTTACACCTTCTAGAGCACGTTGGGTGGCACGGGATACACGCGGACGTGCATTGTCCTGTTGGAACAGCAAGTTCCCTTGCCGGTCTAGGAATGGTAGAACGATGGGTTCGATGACGGTTTGAATGAACCGTGCACTATTCAGTGTCCCCTCGACGATCACCAGAGGTGTATGGCCAGTGTAGGAGATCGCTCCCCACACCATGATGCCGGGTGTTGGCCCTGTGTGCCTCGGTCGTATGCAGTCCTCATTGTGGCGCTCACCTGCACGGCGCCAAACACGTATACGACCATCATGGGCACCAAGGCAGAAGCGACGACGACACGTCTCCATTCGTCCCTCCATTCACGCCTGTCGCGACACCACTGGAGGCGGGCTGCACGATGTTGGGGCGTGAGCGGAAGACGGCCTAACGGTGTGCGGGACCGTAGCCCATCTTCATGGAGACGGTTGCGAATGGTCCTCGCCGATACCCCAGGAGCAACAGTGTCCCTAATTTGCTGGGAAGTGGCGGTGCGGTCCCCTACGGCACTGCGTAGGATCCTACGGTCTTGGCGTGCATCCGTGCGTCGCTGCGGTCCGGTTCCAGGTCGACGGGCACGTGCACCTGCAGCCGACCACTGGCGACAACATCGATGTACTGTGGAGACCTCACGCCCCGCGTGTTGAGCAATTCGGCGGTACGTCCACCCGGCCTCCCGCATGCCCACTATACGCCCTCGCTCAAAGTCCGTCAACTGCACATACGATTCACGTCCACGCTGTCGCGGCATGCTACCAGTGTTAAAGACTGCGATGGAGCTCCGTATGCCACGGCAAACTGGCTGACACTGACGGCGGCGGTGCACAAATGCTGCGCAGCTAGCGCCATTCGACGGCCAACACCGCGGTTCCTGGTGTGTCCGCTGTGCCGTGCGTGTGATCATTGCTTGTACAGTCCTCTCGCAGTGTCCGGAGCAAGTATGGTGGGTCTGACACACCGGTGTCAATGTGTTCTTTTTTCCATTTCCAGGAGTGTATTTACATGTTGAATATAATTAGACTTTGTTAAGCGAAGTCATCACCAGGATCTAATGAACTGGGTGTACAAGCACAAAGTAACAAAATTGTATAGCAGACAGGTAGCTAATAAGTGTTCCGACTATAACCAGCTTAATTATCGGTTTTTATAACTCTGTTCAACGTGTTAACGTCGCCACAGATAGTCGTATTTAGGTCATCATATGTTCGATATGCGTGCCATCTTTGGCGATGATATGGCGTGGAGGAAAAACGAAATTCTGCATGACCCGCTGAAGTGTCGCAATATCGATGCTGTCGAAGATCTCATGAATCTGTTCAATTCAGCAATGGTTTTGGGGTCGTTGTAGTACACCTTATCTGTAATATATTCCCACAAAAAGGAGTCGATATGTTCAGATCCGGTGATAATGGCAGCCAATCGAGGCCCATGCCAGTGGCCTCTGAGAACCCCAGAGCCAGAATGCGGTCCTCAAACTGCTCTGCAAGGACACCACTCTCCTGCTTCGATGGGGTCGAGCACCGTCTTGCATGAACCACATCTTGTCGAAATCAGGTTCAATTTGGACAGTGGCCGAAATCACCTCCCAAAACCTTCACGTACCGTCTCGCTCCCCACGCCCGGGTTTCCGTGTTCGATTCCCGGTGGGGTCAGGGATTTTGTCTGCCTCGTGATGTCCTTAGAACTACTTGAACCTAACTAACCTAAGTTCTAGGGGACTGATGACCATAGATGTTAAGTCCCATAGTGCTCAGAGCCATTTGAACCATTTTCACGTACCGTTCAGTAGTCACCATGCCATCAAGGAATATCGCACCGATTATTCCGTGACTGGATACTGCACACCACACAGTCACACGTTGGGAGTGGAGAGACTTCTCGATCGCGAAATGAGGATTCTCAGTCCCCTAAATGAGCGAATTTCGCTTACTGACGAACCCATCCAAATGGAAGTTGGCTTCGTCGCTAAGCAACACCATACATGCACGTACCAATTACCATCCTGCCCCGCGCCCAACCGTGTGGTTTTAACGTCCTAAAGCAAACCGCTTAAAAGTTATGAAGATTTTATTTCATACAGTTCCATAATAGGCACACTGTGAGAGTCTCATCCGTGGTGCTTACACAAATAAACATTTACAAAGAAGTTTTTAGATGCAGTTGACAGAGATAGTGCTAAAAGTCTTCCACAGTGTATAAGATGCTTTTGAACACAGAGAGTATTTATCATAACAATCTGGAACATAATTTGCTTAAATCTATTTTGTAATGGTGCTTATCTCTAAGTGTTACTGGTTTTATTTAAGTAGACTGTCAAAGCATCTGAAAAACTTCACTGATTATCTTTAAAGTTTTTCAAAAAATGGCTCTGAGCACTATGGTACTTAACATCTGTGGTCATCAGTCCCCTATAACTTAGAACTACTTAAACCTAACTAACCTCAAGACATTACACACATCCATGCCCGAGGTAAAGTTTTTCGTTTAACATTTTATCTTCATATTGTCTTTAACCTAATAAAAATGAACATTATCACAGTCTTTACATGTGTAGTGAACATGAAATGAAAATATACTACGGAAGTGTTTCTTTAGTGGTCAAAGACGAACAGCTTAGGTAGTACGCTCCACATTACATCATTACGCGGAGTAGTAATATAAAATAAAGAAGTTTTTATAGGCAAATGGCGTAAATATTAAAACAAAGTTGCGGTGAAGGCTTTTTACGACTTTTCGATCGTCAACTTTCTCCTCCGAATTCGAAAATATTTGTTGACTCTCACTTACATACGGATAAATTATGTGATAAAAGATAAAAAAAAAAGCCAAAGACTTACGTGTTCACTTTACCCACGTACTATCCGAAAGTGGAATATGGTTCAAATGGGTCTGAGCACTATGGGACTTAACATCTTAGGTCACCAGTACCCTATAACTTAGAAGTACTTAAACCTGACTAAGCTAAGTACATCACACACATCCATGCCCGAGGCAGGATTCGAACCTGCGGTCGCGTGGTTCCAAACTGAAGCGCATTGAACGGCCGGCGAAAGTGGGATATCGAGAAACAGTCTGAAAGTGTTGCTATGAAGCCACTGCCAATCACTTAAGAGTGAATCGCATAGTAGTTCCGTAGGTTGGAACCCAAATCTGTCTATTCAACGAAATAAGTTTACTGGTCCAAATACACACAGAGGCAAACGCACAGAACATACACACGTCCAAAGCTTTCCACTCGTATCAAGCGCATGATTAATCTGTACCCAAAGTAACTCAGCTACAGTTAAACCCCCGCATCGCATTACACGCTTAATAAAAGATAATGTCTTTTTGAGAACGTTTGCTCACAGACGTAATCAATTACGCTGCTACGTGTCTTCTGGGGCATAACCCCCTTCCCCTTCCAGCACCCCCCCCCCCTACTCTCCTGTCAGACGTTTCATATACTACCCCCTCCCTCCCCCCGCCCCCCCCCCCCTAATCTCACCCCTCCCTAAGGCACACTCCCCGCCAGAGTTCCGGAATGCCATCCTATTCGCCATTTCCTACCCAGCATCGCAAACGCGTTGTTGAACAGGCCTCTCGCGTAGTCCCCGGCGGAGAAGGCGCCTTTTGTCCCCCCGATCGGTGCAAACACGCTCGACTAGTCGATATTGATCGCACTCTATTAATTTCGATAGGTCGAGACGGATGGCCGGGTAATCCCTCACGTCACGGTAGGCCACCGCACCGCATTTTCTCCTCCTTTGTTATTCTCCTTCGCCCGCCCTGTCTCACCTCTTCTGAAAAAAAGCGTTTTTTAATTTTATTGACACGGTAGCCTGTTTACGGTAGGAGCCGGCGTGTCGGTTGCAACACAGGCCCAGTCATACTTCCTGGAAGCTCCTAATACTGCCCGCCATTGTTCGAGAACACTGCGCTTCTCGAATTACACACCATTAACCTTTTTCTCCAGCTTATCATTTTTTTTAAACAGATCAACTACTTTCACAGATGTACAGATGATCAAAATTCCGTTCTCTAGAGGTTCGAGAACTATTCCTTTTTTATCATTTACAAAGATTTTCGGGAACTCAGGATTTTAAATGTTGTGTTGGCAGAAGAGCCAACACCGTGTTACTAGAGGAGGCTGAAATGTACGCGTTTTATCTCACGCAGGCTGGCGTGAGGAGAGAAGGATTATACTAACGTGAGGTCTGGAACATTACAAGGAATTAGAATTTAGAAATCCGACGTAATTAGTTTGCTACTTAACTTTAATCCATTAATTATGAACCGCGCTCTTGACGGTACATGATTCACAATATTATCTCTTCAGATTATAGTAACTGAATATGGCGCCTTGCTAGGTCGTAGCAAGTGACGTAGCTGAAGGCTATGCTAAACTGTCGTCTCTGCAAATGAGAGCGTATGAAGACAGTGAACCATCGGTAGCAAAGTCGGCTGTACAACTGGGGCGAGTGCTAGGGAGTCTTTCTAGACTAGACCTGCCGTGTGGCGGCGCTCGGTCTGCAATCACTGATAGTGGCGACACGCGGGTCCGACGTACACTAACGAACCGCGGCCGATTTAAAGGCTACCACCTAGCAAGTGTGGTGTCTGGCGGTGACACCACATTAAACATGGCTGGAACAGCAACTGTTGAAATTCTCCACGGTAAATGATGACAGCCAAAACAGTTGCAGGATAAAGATTTATTAAAATTCTTGACTAAGGTTGCGGCAAATATGAATATACCTTCATCAGAAGTAAAATATCCTGAACAAGAAGACACTTTCATTAGCAAAAACTTAGCATTGAAATGAGAGAGAAAAAGCTCTATAGCTTAGTAACCGTAAAATTACCAGAGTATTACAGGCACAAAAGCTTTTAGTCACTTACTAAAATTACATCCTGCAATGGAGATTAATAAAGCAGTTGTGCCAAAGGCGTCGTCAGTAGTTAAGACATCATCTCCATTTATACAACATCATTATGGACACAAGGTGGATGCAAACGTACTTCGCCTATGAACTATCGCGACGAGAGTGTGAAAGCCCTAGGGTAGATAGTTTTGCCGAGAGAGGGCACTTATGGTTTGTGCGATACACATGCGCAACAAAAATTTATTATAAGTTGCGCTAATTCAAACCTTCTGTCATAATAATAAAACATACGAGGACCATTTAAAAACATCTATTTAAAATAGAAAATATGAAACCGATTTACCTGTGTCTAGTGCCAAACAGATGAAGCTTGCGCTACGGAACACATCTAACGAGAGAGGGCACACGTGTAATGCGCGAGAAACTCGCGTAACTTAGGCGGTGAAATACATAGCGAAAACAACCAAAATGTTAAAGTAAAACGAAACCATCTGTCGTTGTGAATAAAAACATAAGTCAATTAACCACACATACACATCGAAAATCACTAACGGCAGACATTAAAAATCCGTAAATATCATTTCCGATGCTAAGTTTTTGCTAATGAAAGTATCTTCTTGTTCAGGATATTTTACTTCTGATGAAGGTATATTTACATATACCGAAACCTTGGTCAACAATTTTATTAAATCTTTATCGTGTAACTGTTTTGGCTGTCATCATTTACCGTGAAAGATTCTCGGGAACAGCATGTAATACACCATCCCAATCAGTATGCAAAGAACTTAAATTACAAACAAAGGTGGTACATCTTAGATACGAAGTAGGTGCATTGCCCGGCGTTGATGGAGACGATTTATATTTGCACACGAATAGATTCACCTGTGGCTTGTTGATACTCATAGTGAACACAAGCCACGTGGGAAACTGCAATAGCTTTACATGTAACTTAGCTTCGATCTCTTTTATGGTCCACGATGTAGTTAGTTTTATTTGTATTATATCCACGACTTGCCTTACCGTTTGTATAACATCTCGGATATTAATAGTAAAAACAACTGTGAAACACAGAATAAATTGTCGTCTAGGGTATATGTCATACGTAACAACTACTAATCAGTAAATAAAAGTTTGCAATCATGTTTGTGTCTTCCGCTCGTCCTGCGACCTATTGACGTGTGATGGTACTATCCTCAAGATGCGCATTGCCGCTGTAATTTATTCTCGCGACAGCAATTAGTCAGTCCACCACGATGTATTTCGCTTGTTGCGTATTTAATTTTCTTTATCGTTTCGTCTGAACGTAAAAATTTGAAGTAAATCGCCCAAGAACTTTTACAGATTTTTGGTGACAACCTTTCCCCTTGACATATTACATACACATACGTCAGATTAGGAAATCTTATGTATACAGTGATCGTCCTGTCTTGAAGATAAAGTGTAGTAGTAGAAGAAGCTTCATTCATCCGTAGATCTCTTTTTACGAGAATATAGAACATGTCAAAGTATTTACAAATTTAGATGAATTTAAAATAAACTACTTCGTATACACATACATTTACAGACTTCTAGTTAGAGACAATCATTAGACCTACTCCTGGTATAAAACGATTTTTTTTTACAAATTACTTATTAAATAATGTAATGCTGGACACTCTTCTTTAATTACTCTTGGTTCAAATCGTTCTGACCACTACGGGACTTAACATCTGAGGTCATCAGTCCCCTAGAACTTAGAACTACTTAAACCCAACTAACTTAAGGACATCACACACATCCATGCCCGAGGCAGGATTCGAACCTGCGACCGTGGTGGTTGCGCGGTTCGACTGTAGCCCCTAGAACCGCTCGGCCACTCCGGCCGGCAATTACTCTTGCACTGTGTCATAATCGTTGGGAATAAATAATTACAAACAAGAAATGTTCTGCTTTCCTTTTTCTGTCTAGGTTTCAGGTCATAGTCTAACGTAGAGTTCGTTATGTGATGACTGAAATACATTTCCTCATCTTTTTAATCGTCTATTAATATCAGCTCAGTTGTTCACGACACAACTTCTTCAGACAAGTGGCACAAACGACACACACCGGAAGAGTTGAAAGTATCTTTGAGGCAGTAAGTTAATCACTAACTGAATGACACAGTACATATACAAGTCACAAGCTAAACACACTCTCACAAATGGCGCTCAACGCCCACATTTACAGTCTCACATTTGTGCAATTCTAAAATTCCGAACAGTTGATCGCTGTTTCTTTCATTATGACTGTATTACCCTCCCTTATAAGTTGCTGAAGTTTTTCTGCGGTAGAGAGAAAGCAGACACATTCTGTTAACAGGTGTTCCATCTTTGCTTCAATTGTTAATGTTCCCTCTTGGGTCTTGCATCTTCTGCACATTATTCGTTTTCTCCTATCTATTATTAGTTTTACGAACAGAGGGAGTACGTCGCTATTGTGAGTCCTGTAAGTCCAGTGGTAGCAAATTTCTTTACAGAAATATTTGAAGAATGGAAAACGGGAGATGCAAGCAAAAATCGGAATATGTGGTTCTGTTACGTGAATATTACGTTTACTTTGTGGTAAGAAGGCACAGATGAATTAGGTCGTTTCCATGAACAGCTCAATGAATTTAATATGAACATTGTGTTCACTATTACATTCATTTCACGTTCTAGTATTAGTAGCTGGAACACCAGAGTTTACCGAAAACTCACGCATGCGGTCAGTTACACACACCGGTGTCCAAATACCCACCCACGGGAAAAGGAAGGTGTTACAAAATGTTAACGGACAGACCGAGGAAAATCTGTGAATCGGAGTTGCTTGTCGCGGAATTGAAATATTGCACCAATGCGTTGCTGAGCAATCGGCATTCGCCCGCTAAGCATAAAGACATCATACTGACGTACAGCCTGCGGTCTTCCTGCCTTTCACAAAAGAACAGTCGAATAACGACTAGAAAGCCGGCCGCTGTGGTCGAGCGGTTCTAGGCGCCTCAGTCAGGAATCATGCGGCTGCTACGATCGCAGGTTCGAATCCTGCCTCGGGCATGGATGTGTGTGATGTCCTTAGGTTAGTTAGGTTTAAGTCCAGGGGACTGATGACCTTAGTTGTCAAGTCCCATAGTGCTTAGAGCCATTTGAACCATCCGACCACGCCAAAATACGCCGAAATATTTTGATAAGTGTAAAGATAACAATAGCAGTTGTAGTAAAGTAACAGATGCAATGAACAAACGCATTACGGCTCGCGGGTTCGCGGCCCTTTCGCCATTATGCTAGACTCGGTCTGGCAGCACGTACTGTAGTTCACGGCCCGCCGCCACGCCAGTTGCTACTCTCTCTCCCCCCCCCCCCCCCTCACGGCCGCCATTGTAGAGTACCCTTTCTCTGTGCGTGGCAGACACGTACGCACAAAGCGCCTTCCGTACGCAGCACGCACGCCGCACACGACTCGCGCTGCCTACCCCCGATTGATTCAAAGCCGAGTTAACGAAAACCTTTAGCGACCTCCCGAGCCGCCGGCACCACAATGCGGCAGTCATTAATTACAATGATAAATCGAGTCCGCGCTCTGTATAAATGTACCCGACTACACTGGTACTCCCCTAAACTATTTCTTTTTTTTCTTTTTTTTTTTAATTTAATAAAAGGACCACGAGGGGGAGAACTGGCCGTCTAGTCTTTGATACGGTTCCTTTTTATTTTCATTTACTATTTTTTTTAAACTCCCCATTCCACATCGCGACAGAATTACAGCAATAGCTGGCTATAATACAGCCATAATACCCTACCCGACACAAGTATAGGCCACACATTGCAGAGACTGCAAGCTTACTGGGTTCGGAGGAGGGGAAACACTATTTACGCAGACCAAATGCCGGATTAAGTAGATGACCACTATTAAAAGTTTCGGCACTAGGCTTCGCGCATTCTCCTTCGTAGTAATCTTCGGCTGTGGTAAAAACAAATGGTTCAAATGGCTCTGAGCACTATGGGGCTTAACTTCTAAGGTCATCAGTCCTCTAGAACTTCGAACTACTTAAACCTAACTAACCTACGGACATCACACACATTCGTGCCCGAGACAGGATTCGAACCTGCTACAGTAGTGATCGTGCGGTTCCAGACTGTAGCGCCTAGAACCGCTCGGCCACCCCGGCCGGCTTCGGCTGTGTAACCAAAATACATGGTGAACATTAATAAAACCGACAAACTGCATGTATGGATTCCTGCCTTGGAATGAAGGAAAAAGGGTCCTATGAACATGTGTTGGGAAATGTAAGCAGTGCGTGCAACGACAATATATCGTCCCAAAACACAGTACAGAACTGCAACGTATCCATGTCACAACAAATGTTCAAAGTGGCCTCCATGGGATTGCAAATGAAAAGTGTAACAGCGGTTGCACATAATCGTACTTTGACTTACACATTGTAGGAGGGCTACTTGCCTGTAACTTGTACTAGGGTTCGTCTCAGTATCCTGTAGAAACCTGTTCTCCAAATCTGATGTACACACAGCCCGCCGCTTCCATCTCTCTGAAAGGATCCATGATCACACAAACACCCAAAAAATTCTTGAAACGTTGTGTGACATGGTTGGTGTCTGTGGAGGTACTTATTTTGTTATAGCCGTGCTGCCTCTCTACCGTTTCCACCTGATTGGCCGTATACAAACACCACCTCGGCTTTCACCAACTGCGACATGGCAGCGTATACAAACAGTGATCCAATACTGTCAAATGTTTTTTATTCCAGTCTTATTATTTAGACGATGACCGGTTTCAGTCCGTAATGACCATAAAAAAAATGGTTCAAACGGCTCTAAGCACTATGGGACTTAACATCTATGGTCATCAGTCCCCCAGAACTTAGAACTACTTAAACCTAAGGACACCACACACATCCATGCCCGAGGCAGGATTCGAACCTGCGACCGAAGCGGTCGCGCGGTTCCAGACTGTAGCGCCTAGAACCGCTCGACCACTTCGGCCGGCTAATGACCATCCTCAGATCTTTTTTACACCATGTACTAAAGTGATAAGGTCACAATGGCATCGTCAAAACATATAATCAGCATAGCATCGTCATATAGATCTAAAATATGGTGTAGAATAGGCCGTAAAGTTGCCTATTCTACACCTTATTTTAGATCTATATGACGATGCTATGCTGATTATATGTTTTGACGATGCCATTATGGCCTTATCACTTCAGGACATGGTGTAAAAAAAGTTCTGAGGATGGTCATTACGGACTGAAACCGGTCATCGTCTAAAGAATTCATATTGTGATCAAAGACTGGAATAAAAAAACATTTACCACCTCGGCTTCTTCTACACGCGAATACCGGACCGTTCTGTTGCTTACTGTATGCATCGTCGATCACACAGCCTGCAGCACACAACACAAGGAACACACGGCAGGTGAGCAGAGTAACTTTCATTTTTCAGTGCCATCTACCGATGCGACGATGCATTTCCTGACGCATGTTCACAGGACCCCTTTTCCTTCATTTTAAGACAGGAGTCCGTATATGCAGTTTGTTGGTATTGTTAAAGTTCGTCTATAGAGAGCGGATGGAGTTGCTCAGATTAAAGAGTGTCTCGATAAATGCGTCGTGTTGGTGGAGCAAGAAACTTTGTATCATGTGCATGGATTCATGACGCCAAAACAAGGTACATTTATTTACATTTACATTTATTTGTTACTAGCTTAGCGCTCGCTCCTTCGCATCGCTTAGGCTCTGTGGTCTGCATGGATTTTTTATTTTCGTTATCAGGTTTTTATGTTCTCAAATTAGGGAAAACTTCTAATTTTCTCACGGTACTTAAAGGAATAAAGCACGTTGTTTCCCGAATCTGCTTCTTACCAAAGAGCTATGCTGGCAGCTGGAGTCCAAGGTTTCAGTTAATAACGCCTAATGCGTCCTTGCCGTGATATTCCCATTGAAACTTTCATGACGTAACGTGTGGTTCCTTGTATCTAACCGAAAAGCATTAAATATTTTTCAATATAAGGAAAATATTTTCTCATAAATTTTCACCCCATTTTAATTTCCAGAAATAATGAAACATGTATTTTCTTTGTTTCCGACTGTTAGGAGTTCCTGTGTGATGGTCTCGATAGATGTGTGCCTATTACACATTACGACCAACTGTCGGCGGACTCTGTCAGTCAACAGAGGAGGAAGGGCCTGTACGCTTTTGTGCTGTACGTGTCCCTTCACGTTTACACTTCACTATCACATCAGAAACAGTGGACCTAGGGATGTTTAGGAGTGTGGAAATCTCGCGTGCAGACGTATGACGCAAGTGACACCCAATCACGTTCGGGGTCCGTGAGTTCCGCGGAGCGCCCCATTCTGCTCTCTCACGATATCTAATGACTACTGAGGTCGCTGATATGGAGTACTTGACAGTAGGGGTGGCAGCACAATGCACCTAATTTGAAAAACGTATATTTTTGTTTTGAGGGTGTCCGGATACTTTTGATCGAATAGTGTATCTGATGATTGATAGTTTTTCTTTTTATTTATAAAGATGTTCTGATATATAGATCCTTGTGTCGCCCACTTTCTGAAGCACAGGTTGTAAGTTCGGATTTTTCGCAAATTGGATCTGACAGCCAAAATGCATAGCCTCGCGGTATCCGATCCGCTAGCTGTTGCCATGCGCCCAGCTCTCGGGCCGCTTTCACTCCATTACTTTAATTAATGAGCGTCGGCCTGCAACCGCCATATGGCGAACGCCGTCCGCTGCCGCTACGTGTGTGCGTATGTAGATACACGCATGTGTGTGGTCGCTGGGTTGCGCGGTGGCATTTGCATCGCGATAAATGTGTTTTTAAGCGACCGGCACTGCTGGCGTCAGCTGCGAAGTCTCAATGCAATTAGGGATCTGGGAAAAAATAAAACAGAACGCACAGTATGTGGAGCGGTGCGCTGAGGGTTCTTGTGCCACCGAACCACAATACTGGGTGTGGCAGTTATAGCTGCTACCTTTAGATTGATACTAATGATGACATTATCTGATTGTCAATGCACAATGTGTTGTTACTTGTCACACATAAACATGTTTTATAGCCAAGCTACCGGCTGTCCGAATGCAGATACACGGTTTACGGTTTATTCCTGCATAGATCAGCAATTTAAAGAAAAAAAAGAGACGTAACCTGAAGTATCTACCTACATACAGAGTGTGCCCAAAGAATATCGACAAGCTTTAGGTACAGGTTGCTTATCCCAAAACAAGGGAAAATAGTAAATATGACCTCTAACGTGAATATCTTAGAAGCTATGAGCACTTGTTCATCCTTTGTACTATGAAATAGATCTACATCAAAGTCTTTGCTCTGCACGTTTTGGGAGGAGGTAGTGTGGCCAAACTAAGAAAAAAATGACCAGCAAACATGGGGTCTAAATTGCATACTTTACGGGGTACGAGCATCTGTTCATCTTTGCTACAATGAAACACCTCTCTTCTGCTGAATAAGTAGTCATACCTCTTAAGATATGCATTTTATGGCCCATATTTACCAGTTCTTTTCCCTTCTTTTGATGTAAGTAATCTCTCCATAAAGCTTGTTCGTGTTTTGTGGGACAGCCTGTGTACATAACTTATAAAGATCTCCAACGCCGATTCTGTCTGTGTGTTTTGGCAAACCTCAGAACTTTGTTATACATGTTCTGAGGCATCAAGGGTTCACAAATTTAGTATTGAAGGGCAGCGTGGAGGGTAAAAATCGTAGAGGGAGACCCAGAGATGAATATACTAAGCAGATTCAGAAGGATGTAGGTTGCAGTAAGTACTGGGAGATGAAGAAGCTTGCACAGGATAGAGTAGCATGGAGAGCTGCATCAAACCAGTCTCAGGACTGAAGTCCACAACAACAACAGGACCTACTATAGGCAGTTTGATACGATTATCACTAGTAGATAACAGATTCACGAGGTAAGTTTGTGTATACAACATGTTTCAAATAGACTTTTACAAATTTTGACAAGTTCCTTACAAGAAAAAAAGAAAAAAAAATCATATAAACATGTATGCGAAGATCCTTCGTTTTCGAGTTATTAATGAAAGCTTACCGTTTATTTGATTGTGGCTCATCTACACACAAACTCACAATAAAAGCTCGAAAGGCCCTCCTCATGCTTTCTAATATGTATGCACTCATCGAATAATGGACTCTCGCACCCTATCAAATGTTCCCTGATTGTTTCGAATGGTGTCGCTGCCTTCATGACATGTCGATGAAGTGTTTCTGGGTTTGGGTAGTCTGCTGCGTAGACGAAAAGTTAAGGTTCCCACAGAGACAATAGTCCACAAGACCGAAGTGGGGGGAAAGGGTAGGGCATAGAACGGTTCCTCCTCTACCGATCCATACTTCGACAGAAACCAGCCAGTCCATCTCCAATACGGAAACTGAAGTATGAGACTTAACATCTGAGGTCATCAGTTCCCTAGAACCACTTAAACCTAACTAACGTAAGGACATCACACACATCCATGCCCAAGGCAGGATTCGAACCTGCGACCGTAGCTATCTCGCGGTTCCAGACTGAAGCACCTAGAACCGCTCGGCCACAGAGGCTGGCGGAAACTGGTGGTGGCGCTTGAACACGCATAAACCACGTGAGTCGTCTTCTTTGCAGGGGCGCATATTCTAGTACGTCTTGGAGGGTGTTGTGGATGAAGTCATAATAGACAGCAGCTGTAAGGCTCGCTGGGAAAACGTATATCCCCACCAGACAGTCAGCTACAATTCCAGTCCACACAGCAAACTTAAACTGGTACTGATGTCTCGCCTATACTGTACTTTGGGCAAATTGATGCTGCTGTCTAGTCTATTCTTTAGTTTGTGGACTACAATTGGCCCATGGGTGTCGGTTATGGAAATTTGTTATTCCATCTGTTCCAAACGTTACCTTGTCTGTAAACGTAACTGAAAATAGTAACAGCACATTGGCAGTATGTGCAACAAATCATCGAAAATTGTTCTTCTGTGGTCGGCAATTGGCAGACATACGGCCGTGCACTCATTGAAGATGATACATACACATGAGCTGCTGGTGGAGTATCCTTTGTAGTGAACTTGTGACATAACCACAAATGGGGGCCACTCGTCTCAGGTTGATATCTGGCTCTGCTGGTCAGGCATATGAGTAATATGTGGTTTTCTTCGATCAGTTGTCTGTGCTGCTATGGATCTTGTCTCGGCAACATGCTGATACACAGCACCAAATGTTGGATGACACGGCTGTCTTCGGTATGTAAACACTGTCTCATACTGCCAAGCAGCCTCGAGTCCATTACCATTTGCACAGCCATACAAATCATGCCTGCTCACAAAATGAATTCATTGCTATGACAGAATGAAGCACTTTTAGATAACACACCACATGTACCAATGGACACGTTGAAGCGGAAAGATGTAAACAAGTCTCTCTACTAACACATTGCGATCCAGGATACAATGAATCAACTGGTGGTGTAGATTAGTGAAGTATTAGGAATGTACCACGGAAGCTGCTGAGTGTCAACTTTTATTAAAAACTCAAAAAACGAAGGATTTTCGGATATACGCTTATCCAGACATTTTTTCACGTTTTGGTATAAGGAATTTGTCCCCAAATTTTGTAAAAGTATTTTTGAAACACCCTGTATAGTTTCTAAATATTTCGTGAAAGTTGCGTGAACCATGACAAATCCTCTGCCACTGTGAAATCTATGACATTGCCATCTTGTGGTGATGGGTCTAAGGTTGCTTGACTGCACCAAGAGGTCAGTGTGAGCTATGGCCCCAGGGCAGAGAGCGGAAGCTACCACAACTTGCTACATGACCTGCAATATAGGATGGGTCTGATGTTAAGCTGGTAAGAACCGATTTTTTGGTATAGCATTAATGTTCAAAGGGGCGGAAGTGAGGGAAAATGTTACAAAAAAATGTAGCTTGCATCTGACTGCCATTGGAGTCGGTCAACAGGGCAAGTGGCCATAGCCTGCAATGGGTTGTGGACCAGGTAGCACTGTAGCTCATCTCTCCCACCATTGCCACAAACGTCACTCCAAACACCTGCTGAATATAGAATAGGTAAAATTCGTGCCTCCTAACTACATTCCCCATGTGCACTGCTTAAATCATTCATGTGAAAGTGGTGATATGCAGTTAGCTAATACTGTTCTCTGATTTTTAATCACATCTCTATGCGACCCATAAACAGAATTACCACGCCCCACAAGTGATCTGGTCACAGAAGCGGGAGCTAAACCCGTGTAGTATATTACTCTTCTCTCCTTATAGCTCACTTCTATTTTTCTCACAATTTCAAACATCTTGCAAGATTTTATGTTGTCGAACATTTTCTCCAGGTCGGCGAATCCTGTGAATGCGTCTTGATGTTTCTTAAGCCTTGCTTCCATTATCTTTCACGTCAGAAATGTCTCTCCGAAAATCAAACTGGTTGTCATCTAATAGACCCCCAATTTTCTTTTCGATTCTTCTCTACATCTCCTACACCCCCTGAAAGATCGTCGGTTTCGTTTTGTTCCATCCAGAACGTATTTTTTGTTTTCACCTGCAGAAACGATCAACCGTCATGTCTTCGCTTTCCCCAAGAATAGCCGTCGGAATGCGCGTCTTACAGTTCCTCTTTTGGCAGATGTACGCATAATCTCAGCGTGAGTTAGACCGCCGTGTGTCTCAGTCGTCCCGAGTGTAACGCCATCTGGTTACTGGTGTGTGCCCTCCGCAATAGCGCAGGCTCCCCTAACCCCCCTGTGTGCTGGGTCATTAATTAGCATAGGAGCAGCTGTCGGCGCTAATGACAGCTATACACTAGCCGCGTAACCCAACACTCTGGTCTCACGGACCTGTTAGAGGGCATATAGGCGTTTGCTCTTAAGTTTCACACAGTAGTACTAATAACACGAAGATTCGCATACATTCAGGTACTGAACTATTGTGAAGGGAGAGGATTCTTCGAAACACACGATGCCTGGTAGTTAAGAAGAAAGAAACGAGTGTGGAAAAGCAAACATGTATACCTGCCTTGCGACTGGTCCCGGCGGAGGTTCGAGTCCTCCCTCGGGCATGGAAGTGTGTGTTTGTCCTTAGGATAATTTAAGTTAAGTAGTGTGTAAGCTTAGGGACTGATGACCTTAGCAGTCAAGTCCCATAAGATTTCACACACATTTGAACATACCTGCCAAATATACGGAGGCGCGATTCGATAGATGAGATGTACATTTAAAAACAAACAAATGGTACACTGAAACTTGCTGGCAGATTAAAATTGTGTGCCGG
Source organism: Schistocerca gregaria (assembly GCF_023897955.1). Taxonomy (NCBI): domain Eukaryota; kingdom Metazoa; phylum Arthropoda; class Insecta; order Orthoptera; family Acrididae; genus Schistocerca; species Schistocerca gregaria. The sequence goes on along the minus strand of NC_064929.1, from coordinate 158,341,202 downwards.
ACCGAGACTCGAACTCGGGACCCTTCCTTTTGCGAGCAAGTGCTCTACCAACTGAGCTACCCAAGCACGACTCACGCCCCGTCTTTGCCCGCGAAAGGCAAAGGTCACGAGTTCGAGTCTCGGCCCGGCAAACTGTTTTAATCTGACAGGAAGTTTCATATCAGCGCACACTCCGCTGCAGAGTGAAAATCTCATTCTGGAATGCTTATAAAGTTTTGGTAAAGTGTTGCCTCACTCTATTATGGTGATACCCTATACGATACAATAAGCTTTCCCTCGAAATTCGATAGTCTCTTGCGTCCTAGCTTCGACCTAGTGAAAGATAGTTATTCCCGCCGCACTGAATACATCTGGTTTCCGTAAAAAGCTCAATAACGAACTTCGTTTTTTCTAAGAAAGAAAGTGTATAAAAATAAAAGTAGATTATTGCTTTCAATATGATCATTCTTTTCGGGCTCGATGTATATCTTGCCTGTAATGATACTGCAGTATATGAAAAGTTATAGCACTGTATGCGGTAAGAAGATAAATTACAGCTCTTACACTTGCCACTAGGAACACGTTAGCTCTTCAACGCTGCACAAAGACTGACGCATGGTATATAAAGGAACAGCAGGTTATCAAATGTCGAAGGTCGAAACGTAAACAACTTTTGTAAAGCAATCTCTTCCGTCACTGGAAGTACAGTGCAGATATAGATGGGGAGGCGAGGTGAAAGTAATAATAAAAAATAGATAAAGGGAGTGTTAGAACTGCCGACAATTTTGCTTTGACACTTTTGCAGGCAGCGCCGACAAACACTGGGGCACTGGCAAGACGGCTACAACAAAAGCTGTCGCCGGAAGTGACGTCGTAACAAAAGAGGGATTCTTGTTGTCGCCCGTTCTCCGCCTCCGGTATTTCCAGTGAAACACAAAACTAAGGTTTTCAATTTTTTTTAATCCTTGTTTTGAGTAGGGGCTTGGAACGGGCTGCCAGCAACTTCGGCCTCCCCGCTACCGCGGTCCCGACGTAATTATGTGTCGAGCTGTCGGAGGGCGTATATTGTTTTCGCTGTTGGCAGCACTGCCGCAGGGGTGGGGACAGAGTCTGTCCCGCGGACAGCCGGCCGTTTCTCTTGCCTGTCTCGGCGTTCCGTCGGCACCGGAGCTGCGCGGTGGGGAGCCAGTCCTACCAACTTGTCAATAACTTCACTAACCATGTTACCTCCCGTCGGAGTTTCGCGGTACATGTTCAGCCTTCTAGCAGGCATGGTGAAGGGATCATGATTTCCCTTCCCCCTTCCCCCTCCCCCCCCACCCCCTGTCCCCTCTAAAGAAATTTTTATTAGTAAAAAAAAAAAATCGACGGAGCATGATGGAGTTACCCAGATGGGACGGAAATCAGAAGAGGTCATGTAGATGTACAGACGAATAAATGATTAAAATTTCAGAAAAAAGGACAGTTTATTCAGGAGAAAGAGCTTCACAAAGTGAGCAAGTCAATAACGCATTGGTTCACCGCTGGCCCTTATGCAAGGAACTATTCGATTGGCATTGGTTGCTGGAGTTGTATGATGACCTTCTGAGGGATGTCGTGCCAAATTCTGGCTGACTGGCGTGTTAGACCGTCGAAATCACGAGGTGATTGGAAGGTCCTACCCATAATGCTCCAGATGTTCTCATTAGGCAAGAGACCCTGCGACTTCGCTGGTCGAAAGGGTTTGTGACGTAGAAACTCTCGCCATGTGCGGTAGGCCGTTATCTTGCTGAAATATCAGCCCAGATGGCTTGCCATGAAGGGCAACAAAACAGGGTGTAGAGTATCGCCGTCGAATCACTGTGCTGTCTAGGTGACGCGGATGACAGCGAAAGGGTTCCTGCTATGAAAATAAGTGGCATCCCACGGCTGTTGGTCAGACCATATGGCATGCGACAGTCAGATGGTATCCCACCGCAGGTGACGCGGATAACTGCTAAAGGGGTCCTGCTATGAAAATAAGTGGCATCCCACTGCTGTTGGTCAGACCATATGGCATGAGACAGTCAAATGGTATCCCACCGCAGGTGACGCGGATAACTGCTAAAGGGGTCCTGCTATGAAAATAAATGGCATCCCACTGCTGTTGGTCAGACCATATTGCATGCGACAGTCAGATGGTATCCCACCGCAGGTGACGCGGATAACTGCTAAAGGGGTCCTGCTATGAACATAAATGGCATCCCACTGCTGTTGGTCAGACCATATGGCATGCGACAGTCAGATGGTATCCCACTGCAGGTGATGCGGATAACTGCTAAAGGGGTCCTGCTATGAAAATAAATGGCATCCCACTGCTGTTGGTCAGACCATATGGCATGCGACAGTCAGATGGTATCCCACCGCAGGTGACGCGGATAACTGCTAAAGGGGTCCTGCTATGAAAATAAATGGCATCCCACTGCTGTTGGTCAGACCATATGGAATGCGACAGTCAAATGGTATCCCACCACAGGTGACGCGGATAACTGCTAAAGGGGTCCTGCTATGAAAATAAATGGCATCCCACTGCTGTTGGTCAGACCATATGGCATGCGACAGTCAAATGGTATCCCACCGCAGGTGACGCGGATAACTGCTAAAGGGGTCCTGCTATGAAAATAAATGGCATCCCACTGCTGTTGGTCAGACCATATGGCATGCGACAGTCAAATGGTATCCCACCGCAGGTGACGCGGATAACTGCTAAAGGGGTCCTGCTATGAAAATAAATGGCATCCCACTGCTGTTGGTCAGACCATATGGCATGCGACAGTCAGATGGTATCCCACCGCTGTCTGGGGCCGGAGAAGATGCGTCTTGGGCCTGGAATCTCACTGACTGAAGTAGACCTGTCTTCAGTGATGAGTCCAGCTTCGAACTGAGCCCAGGTGACCAGTAGAAAAGGAATCATATAGCGGAATTTTTAAGGCAATAATTGCTACGTTTCAAGAGTCGTAGTTTCAGCCACTCTTGGTTCGGCACCTTATTTACTTAACAGCGTCGTACAGTTACTCATGTCACATCATACAGGAATAGGAGATGTAGTGCAAAAAAAAAAAAAAGACCTGCGTGCATAGAGTTTAGACAGTAGACATAATCATCATGTGCCATCAACTCTATATTGCAGAAATAGTGAGAATTGCTGTAAATTGCGTCTGTTGCCGTAAAAAAAAAGTGAAGGACTGTTGATTTGTGGAATGGATATCTGTGGATGGCAGCATCTTGTACTGTAGGAACATTCACAATCAGCAGAATCAAGCTACAACATCGATAAAACATTTGCGGATTTTGTGCCGTGTCATTTCAGGGCAAGACGTCGAGCTTTTGCTTCCATAGTCTTCGTCAGGAGCAACTGACTCTCTGAAGTTTCGCTGTTGAGGCCTTATATAGTCGCCGGCCGCGGTGGTCTCGCGGTTCTAGGATCGCAGTCCGGAACCGTGCGACTGCTACGGTCGCAGGTTCGAATCCTGCCTCGGGCATCGATGTGTGTGATGTCCTTAGGTTAGTTAGGTTTAAGTAGATCTAAGTCTAGGGAACTGATGACCTCACATGTTAAGTCCCATAGTGCTTAGAGCCATTTGAACCATTTGAACCTTATATAGTCCACAGACGACTTCTAATTGGTCGGTAATAACGTCATGCTGTCGCACATGGTAGTAACGTCTACGCTGGTGGCGCCATCGCTCCCGCTGTAGCGTAAACCTTGCGACGAATATCTCTGCCTTTTCTCTGCATGCAGAGCTCGCTTCCATGCACAGGTAAGATTAAACCATCTGAAGTTCCTCTCAGGTACTCCTTTCATTACAAAATCCCAGTATGTAGGAGACTGGAACAAAACTTTTGTGTCGTTAAACAGAATTTTGTGTTTGTTTCTGAGGCTATGCTCAGCAACTGCAGATTCCTCCAGTTACCGATTTTCAATACGCCGTTGATGTTACGCACAGCGGTCAGAAAAGGTACGAAGTGACCGATGTAACTGCTTCCTCACTCACAATGAATGTTATAAATCCCAGTGATCTTGAGGCAGAGACTGTCCTTAAAAGGGCGTAGCATCTCCCTTATCTTCTTTGGAGGTTGTAAAATAGGTCTCACATCTCATCTTCGCAGGACTATCCCTATTGTGCTGGATGTAGCACCGCAGAAAGGAATGAATACATTCATAATTTTGATTTGCAGCTCCTTGTATTGGCCTTGTTTGCAGTTAAAATTGTTGGATGTGAGGTCCGCCCGTTGTGCAAAACACAGTTTTTCTCAGTACCCAAACATGTTTCGGCACCATTGTGCCATCATCAGTGGGTTTTCGTTTTTATTTATTCTGCAATGTGAACATTTCTGTTAAACAGTTATAAAATTATGTGCATTTTTAGTTCAAAACAAGAGATCGTTTCTTTTTGTCAGTACCTTTACATTTGGTGTGCATGAACTTCCTGGATCACTTTTGTGTTAATTACTACAAGTAGCTTATCGTCTGCAACCAAACGATGTTGATGAGACAGTTTTTTGCTGGGTGTTAACTTGTCTTCTAGATTGTAATATAGTTTTTCGCGATGTTTTCGCGCCTATTTTCGGTTTTACTTATTTTTTCGTATGGCATACACTTCTATTCTCCAGGAATGAATACAATCGTTGACTCGTCACGTCAGTTTTCAACGTTTTCGAGAGTGTCCTTCTATTGGAGAAGCCCGACGTCACATCACATGACCCATAGCCATTATTTTGCAAGACGTACTTCAGATGATTAATTTCGGGATCCAAGTGGTCCTCGTCAAAAACAGTTTTTGCTCTGTGTACCAGTGTAAGAGAAACTGATATTTTCTGGACCGGATGATGAAAATTCTGGACACTAAGTCAGTGTGCGTCGTCTTGATGTACACGTCTCGACCAGAGATATTCGTCGCAGTGCTTACACTACTGCGGGACCTGTGGCGCCACCAGCGCAGACGTTGACGCAATCTGCGTAGCATTACGTAACTGCCTTCTATGGGATATATAAGGCCACAATAGCGGCAGTTTTGATTGTCGCTGGCCGCGGTGGCAGACCGGTTCTAGGCGATACAGTCTGGAACCGCGCGACCGCTACGGTCGAAGTTTCGAATCCTGCCTCGGGCATGGCTGTGTGTGATGTCCTTAGGTTAGTTAGGTTTAAGTAGTTCTAAGTTTTAGGGCACTGATGACCTCAGAAGTTAAGTCCCGTAGTGCTCAGAGCCATTTGAACCATTTTTGATCGTCAGTTGCTCCTGACGACGGTGGTGGTGGTTCAAATGGCTCGAAGCACTATGGGACTTAATATCTGAGGTCATCAGTCCCCTAGACTTAGAACTACTTAAATGTAACCACCCTAAGGGCATGACACACATCCATGCCCAAGGCAGGATTCGAACCTGCGACCGTAGCAGCAGCGCGGTTCTGGAGTGAGGCGCCTAGAAGTGCTCGATCACCCCGGTCGGCGATGATGGTTGGTACTCGTCGAAAGCTGGATGTTTTAGATAGAGCTGATGAGGCAAGAAATCGGAGAATTTTCCGCTCAACAGTGCCGTCGAGGAAGATTCTCACGCCGTAACAGCATATAAATAAGTGACCGAAAAAAGAAAATTTTCTTTCCGAATATCAGGACAGGTGCTAAGAGGACGAAAGATCGGCTCCTAATAAGGTGTGGTAGTTGCGTACTTTCGTACACCGCATTCCTTTGCAGTATAGGTAAGAATAGAGAAATGAAATATCGTGACTCATGGCTTCCCTTCTCTAATTTACGTCTCCCGCACCGCGTAAATGCTGCAGGATTTTTGTAATCTCCAGTGATGCATGTAACCGGGTCGGGTAGCTAACAGAATGTCGTCCTCTAAATCTTCACCAACATTCCTCCTGCTCTCTGGCGCAAGTCTGAGAAAATCGAACGAGCATTCCACGAAAAACAGAACTCTTGAGTAAACCAGTAGCGGATTAGTAACGAGAACGCCGTGGTATTCTAGTTGGTCTCCAACCATGTCATAATATGACCAAAATGCATGAATTTCTTTAATTTCCAACAACTTTTGGTCCTTAAACTACCAGTTTCGGTGAGCGATGACCATCTTCAGGTCTGATGTAAACTAGACCACAGTTCTGACACTGTCATATTGTCTCTATTGGTAGTGAAACTGCCAGAACCCTGGCCTAGTTTACATCATATTTTAAACATACGCGACGATGCTATTCTGATTCTACATGTACGTGAATACTCTGCTATGGACAATAAACTGCCTGGCAGAGGGTTCAGTGGACCACTTTGAAACTGTCTCTCTACCGTTCCACTTTCGAAAGGCTCGAGGGAGAAACGGGCACTTAAATTTTTCTGTGCGAGCCCTTATTTCTCTTATTTTATCCTTATGATGATGATTTCTCCCCATGTAGGTGAGTGCCATCGGAGTGTTTTCTAAATCGGAGGAGAAAACTGGTGATTGAAGTTTCATGATAAGATCCCGTCACAACGAAAAAGGCCTTTGTTTTAATGATTGCGACTCCAGTTCACATATCATGCCTGTGACACTATCTCCCCTATTTCGCGATAATACGAAACGAGCTGCCCTTCTTTCTACTTTTTCGATGTTAGCCGTCAGTCCCACCTGACGATGCGGAACCCACACCGCACAGCAATATTCCAGAACAGGGTGGACAAGAGTGGTGCAAGGAATCTCTGTAGTAGACATGTTGCACCTTCTAAGTGTTCTAACAGTGAATCGCAGTCTTTGGTTTGTTACACCCACAATATTATCTATATGATCGTTCCAGTTTAGGTTATTTGTAATTGTATTCATCCCTAAGTATTTAGTTTAATTTACAGCGTAATCGAAATTTAGCTGATTTCTTCTAGTACTCATGTGAATAACTTCACACTTTCCCTTATTCAGGGTCAACTGCCACTTTTCGCACCGTACAGATATATTATTTAAATGATTTTGCAAGTCGTTTTGATCATATGATGACTTTACAAGATAGCATCATCTGCAAACAATCCAAGACGGCTACTCAGATTGTCTCCTACGTCGTTAATATAGATCAGGAACAATAAAGGGCCTATAACACTTCCTTGGGGAACGCCGGATATTACTTCTGTTTTACTCGATGTCTTTCCGTCTGTTACTACGAACTGTGACCTTTCTGACAGGAAATCACGAATCCAGTACCACAACTGAGGCAATACTACGCAGGCACGCAGTTTGGTTAGAAGACGCTTGTGAGGAATGGTGTTGAGGGCGTTCTAGAAATCTAGAAGTATGGAATCAATTTGACATCCACTGTCGATAACACTTACTACTTCATGAGTATATGCTGGTGTACTTTGTGACAAACCCATTCTGACATGTTATAAAACAGATCTTAAGATGGTCATTGTTGACTCAAACCGGTAGGACCAGAAGTTTTGCGATCACCGGCGGAAATAAAAGAAATTCTTTCTACATTTCGGGGACCACTCTTTCATTCCGCGACCATGGAATGGAACACAGCTTGGAGTGCATGTGTGTGGTTTAGAAGAGCTCCAGGACGAGTTCACCATACTCTCCTGGCCTCACAATCGAAAATCTGTGGAAGCACCTCGATGGGCTGTTCAAGCCGTGGATCCTCAATCAAGAAACCTAGCTCACTGGAACTGGTACGGCTCCACGTCTTCGTCGGTCTTCGTCGGTCTTCGTCGGCTCATACACAAACAGCAGTTGACTTGCGTTGCCTGGTGAAACGTTGTTGTGATGCCTCGTGTGAGGAGGAGAAATGCGTACCATCAAGTTGCCGACTTTGTTAAAGGTCGGATTGTAGCGTGTCGCGATTGCGGTTTATAGTATCGCGACATTGCTGCTCGCGTTGGCCGAGATCCAATGACGGTAAGCAGAATATGGAACCGGTGGGTTCAGGAGGGTAATACGAAACGTCGCGGTTGATCCCAACGGCCTTGCATCACTAGCAGTCGAGATGACAGGCATCTTATCAGAGTGGCTGTAACGGATCGTGCAGCCACGTCTCCATCGCTGCTTCAACTGATAGAGACGTTTGCAAGACAACAACCATCTGCACGAACAGTTCGACGACGTTTGCAGCAGCATGGACTATCAGCTCGGAGACCTTGGTTGCGGTTACCCTTGACGCTGCATCACAGACAGGAGCGCCTGCGATGGTGTACTCGAAGACGAACCTGGGTGCACGAATGGCAAAATGTCACTTTTTTCTCGGATGAATCCAGGTTCTGTTTTGAGCATCATGATGGTCGCACCCTTGTTTGGCGACATCGCGGTGAACGCACATTGGAAGCTGTATTGGTCATCGCCATACTAGGTATCACCCAGCTTGATGGTATGGGGTGCCATTGGTAACACGTCTCGGTCACCTCTTGTTCGTATTGACGGCCCTTTGAACAGTGGACGTTACATTACAGATGTCTTACGACCCGTGGCTGTACCCTTCATTCTGTCCCTGCGAAACCCTACATTTCAGCACGATAATGCACGACATGTTGCAGGTTCTGTATGGGCCTTTCTAGATACAGAATATGTTCGACTGCTGCCCTGGCCAACACATTCACATATCTCTCACCAATTGAAAACGTCTGGTCAATGGTTGCCGAGCAACTGGCTCGTCACAATACGCCAGTCACTACTCTTGATGAACTGTGGTATCGTGTTGAAGCTGCATGGGTAGCTGTACATGTATACGACATCCGAGCTCTGTTTGACTCAATGCCCAGGCGCATCAAGGCAGTTATTACGGCCAGAGGTGGGTACTGATTTCTCAGGACCTATGCACCCAAACTGCGTGAAAATGTAATCACATGTCAGTTCTAGTATAATACATTTGTCCAATGAATACCCGTTTATCTGCATTTCTTCTTGGTGTAGCAATTGTAATGGCCAGTAGTGTATTGCGGTAGCCGAGTGAATCGACCCGTACCTTGCTGACGTGCACACGACAAAGCACGAAAACGTCGTCACACTCTGTCTGTAGACAGCGAACCTTTGTGTGACGGCGCGGTCTCCAAATATGACGATCGCTCAGCGGGAGCATTAATCCGCGACGCGTCACCTCGCGGTGTATTTTTCGTACCGGCGACTTTTGTACACAACAGCAGACGCGCTCTTCCGGCGCGCCTATCTTGGGCCTCATTTCCCAGAAATCTGTCTCCGGCCTGTGCAACCAACCACAGCTCTTCCGCAACATTCTCTGCCCCCCCCCCCCCCACTCCACCATCACATCCCACCCAGTGCCACGTGTAACAGCACATCTGAGGGCGTTGGCTCTTCAGTGATGTCGTGAAAGACCGGAAATTAGAAAACGACATCGTCCAAACTTCTCGTGCATGTTTACAATCCGCATCGACTGTATTATACCACGTAAAACGGCAAGAATCCGAATATAAGGGTTCATGAAAGTTGTTCCCTCATGGTATTGTATTGTACCGTATGTTAACCGGGGACCTAGAAACTACGGAGAGCCTCCGTCCCCGCCGCAGCCGCAGCGGTCCACAACCCCACGACGACTACCGCAGTCCACTTCACACCTCCGCCGCCCCACACTGAACCCAGAGTTACTGTGCGGTTCGGCTCCCGGTGGGTCCCCCAGGGAACGTCTCACACCAGACGAGTGTAGCCCCTATATTTGCGTGGTAGAGTAATGGTGGTGTACGCGTACGTGGAGAACTTGTTTGCGCAGCAATCGCCGACATAGTGTAGCTGAGGCGGAATAAAGGGAACCAGCCTGCATTTGCCGAGGCAGATGGAAAACGGCCTAAAAACCATCCACAGACTGGCCGGCCCACCGGACCTCGACACAGGTTCGCCGGGCGGATTCGTGCCCGGGACCAGGCGCTCCTTCCCGCTCGGAATGCCGTGCGTTAGACCTAACGGCCAACCGGCCGGGTTGGTCCCTCATTATAACATTTTCTCTTGAAAGACAAAGATGCCGAGTTCTATTCTTCATACAGAGCATTGTTCTCCAAAAAAAATTTCACGTCTGCGTGGTGCTGAGATATCGCTGTGGTCAGCAAGATCCTCCACATCTGTCCCGGGAACAAGACGTGTGGTAGCAGCTTGGACGTCAACGCCGGCCCAGTGCTGTTATCCTAGCCACTGATTCCAGTTACAGTCACTCCAGGCGACACAACGCCCTTATTCCAGCCTTGTCGACCGAAACAGTCTGTACATCTAGGCTAGAGGAGGTACAACTTCACAGAGCAGGATCACACCGCCAATTTCTTTCTGCACTGAGGCGAAATAAGTCATGGGATGGCGATATGCACACGTCTGGATGGCGGCAGTACAGCTGTAAGTAGGCTGTTTAGGTTTTTATGTTGGAAACGTCACGTAGCGCTCTGTACGAAAATCACTGGCTGTGATATGTGTAGTCTGAGGCTGGTTGTCTTTGATGGAATATTCGCTACTGTAGTGTTGGGCAGCTGGATGTGAACAGCGCGTAGCGTTGCGCAGTTGGAGGTGAGCCGGCAGCAGTGGTGGATGTGGGGAGAGAGATGGCAGAATTTTGAGAGCGGACGATCTGGAGGTGCGTCCATCAGAAAGAGTAAATTTGCAATATTGGATATCATGTACGACTTTTGACCGCTATTAAGGTAAGATCATTGTTTGTTCTCTATCAAAATCTTCCATTTCCTAACTATGCATATCAGTAGTTAATGCCTTCAATAGTTCGAATATTTTATTCAGCTGGCAGTATTGGCGCACGCTGTGTTGCAGTAGTTCCAGTAACGAAGATTTTTGTGAGGTGAGTGATTCATGAAAGGTATAGGTTATTTTTAGTCAAGGCCATTCTTTTGTAGGGTTGTTGAAAGTCAGATTGCGTTGCGCTAAAAAAATCTTGTGTGTGAATTTAGTGATGATCAGAATAGGTATAGAGAGAAATGTCCGAGTACTTTCAGTTTTGCTCAGCTGTTTGAAAATCAAATAACGTAAGGGGTTTACCAGCACGTAATTGATAATTTTTTTCTAAAGGGACGTTTCATAGCGTACACAATTTATAAAAGGGCAGTGCATTGGCGGAGCTATCATTTATACTCAGGTGATTCATCTGAAAACGTTTCGGACGAATTATGGGCGAACGACGGGAATGAATAGACTTTGGACGCGCAATGGTAGTTGGAGATTGACGTACAGTACATACGATTTCGGAAATGATTAGGAAATTCAGTATTCCGAGATCCGCGGTGTCAAGAGCGTGCCAAGAATATGAAATTTCAGCTATTAGTTTTCACAACAGACAACGCAGTGGGAGACGGTCGACTTGGAGCAGGAGAGGCACCACAGGACATTTTACTTTACACTGTCTGTACTTCTACAAAGAAATTCATGAAACTTTGTTAGCATGACCACTAAGGATTCAGAATTCACACTCACAGCAGAGGAAGTTCAAAAACATAACAAAACATTTTTTTTTTACATGTGAAATTTCATCATTTTTTCACTTGGTATTCACTGCATTTGTTGCTGGAGGTACACTTTTCTTCATAAGTAAGAGATTCTTCGATGAATTTTGCACAGCATACAAACCATACTTACAGATGTATGAAACTCTAGAATTTCCCAAATCTGTTAAAAACTGTGGTAAAAATTGAGATAATTAACTAAAAATTCGAGTTTTCCTTAAACACGAAGTTTAAAACGTAAGATCACATTCATTTTCGCATAGATTAAATAAATTCTAGATTTTCGTACACCTGTAAGTATGGTTTGTAAGCTGTGTAAAATTCATCGAAGAATCTCTCTTACTTCTGAAGAAAAGTGGAACTATAGCAACAAATGCAGCCAACGGTAAGAGAAAAAAATTATGAAATTTCACATTTAAAAAAGATTATTTTTTCGTGTTTTTGAACTTCCACTGCTATGAGTGTGAATCCTGAATCCTACCTGGTCATGCTGACAAAGTTTTATGAATTTGTTTGTAAAAGTATGGACAGTGCAAATTAAAATATCCTGTGGTGCCATTCCTTCTCGAAGTCGGCCCGTTTGACGTCATACACCCCTTTACGATCAAGAGAACCGCTGATCTAACAAACGAGCAACACTGTGCGAAATAACAACAGGAATCAGTATGAGACATACGACGAAAGTATCCATTTGGACAGTGTGCCGAAATGCGGCGTTAAAGGGCTATGACAGCAGACGACAGACGCGAGAGCCCTTACGAACGTCGCTGGGGCTTGTGACTGTCTGTTGGATGGCTGAAAAATTGTGACCTGGTCAGATACGTCCCGATTTCAGTTGGTAAGATCTGATGGTAGACTTACAGTGTGGCGCAGACTCCACGAAGCCATGGACCCCAAGTTGTTTAACAAGGCACTGTGGAGGTGGCAGTCAGTCCATACTGCTGTGGGCTGTGTTCACATGGAATGGACTGGGTCCTCTGGTCCAACTGAACTTACCATTGATTGCAGGCCATTTGCATCCATTCGTGGACTTCGTGTTCCCAAATAAGGATGAAATTTTTTAGGATGACGAAGCACCATGTCACCATGTAAGTCTGCAGGTTTTCGTGGCCGTTGTCACTGAAGTTAAAATCTTATCTTATGTTTCTTCTAAAATGTTCGACGTTTCGACCAGTCTGCTGGGATCTTCCTCAGGATCTTGTAGTGTCCAATACTGCTAGAACACTGTTTAGAAGAAACATGACTCGGCTTAATAACCCAGAAGATTTTAACTCCACCATGTCACCAGTTTGAAGAACAGACTGGATAATTCGGCGAATGGTTTAGCCAACCGGATCATCAGTCATATCTAACATTGATAGGGCAGAATCGAGGGGTTAGTTCATGCACGAAGTTCTCCAACGGCAACACTTTCGCCATTATGGATTGCTATAAGGGCGGCATGGTTCAATATTTCTGCAGGGAACTTGCTTAGCTGAGTGTTAACGTGCTTGCCTACCATGCAACAGGATCGGGTTCGATTCCCGGCCCCACTGGATATCATCTGCACATCATCATCACCGACACGCAAGTCTCCCAATGTGGCGTCTCTTGAAATAACACTTGCACACGGCGGCCGAACATTTCCGGACTGAAGCGCCTAGAACTGCTCTGCCACAGCGGCCGGCTACTTCCAACTATTTCTTGAGTTCATGCCGCGTCGAGTTGTAGCACTATGCCTGACCAAATGTGGTCCGACACTATATTAGAAGGTATCCCATTACTCTCATACTCTCAGTATAAATTTGAATTCTTTTCGTAACTGAAATAACATCACACACTTTACATTTCCCCCTGCTCCTCTGGGTGCGTCATATGTTTTGTCTTGTCAGGCAGTTGTGTAATACCCGGAATTGTATGTGCGCAGCATCCGTATATGGTCGGCTGATACGTAATGTCAGGGTCACTACGTAGAGTGCATCGTTTCACACACGCTATAGTTAAAATACGCTGGCTCTATGAATAACTTACGAGAATGTAAGCTGTGTGGCCAGACTCCATTGTATGCCAGCCACTGCCTAGGGGTTGCATTCACCGAATCGCATCGGAACAGGCGCGTGGCTTGAGGCATCCGACGCTCTCAAACATCTCGTCTGTCGGTCTTCAGACGGGATCGCACCTTTGGCCTCGAAAGCAAAGCGTGCCGGCAGATGGGCACGAAGCCAGGAGTCGGGCGTGGCAGCCGGGGTTAAACTCGCAATCCAGTGGGTCTGAGCGCACCGACCTACGTCATACTCAGAGAGCGCGCCAGGCAGACATTGTTCACGAGCCTGTGTACGTGTTTTCCCGACACAACATACCCAGTACGGTTCCTGTTCCACGAGCATACCCCCCCCCCCTTGTTTCTATCTGGAGCTTATCGTCTCGCGGCCGCGTTCTCGCTTTCCGAGCACGGGGTCCCAGGTTCGATTCCCTCATCATTTCACCATTCATGAAAGTGGCGAGATTGGGCTGAGCGAAGGTTGGGTATTTGTACTGGCGCTAATGGCCACGCAGTTGAGCGCCCCATACACCAAACATCATCATCGTTTCTAACAAGGAGAGGTCCCCAGAAGTGGAATCGACTTTCAGAAACAATCTCTACAGTGATGAATGTTACCGTCCGAGGAATCGTGCGATGCAGTCATTCATTGTAGCGGGGCCCCGTTTGCAAGTAATCGACGAAAAACCATTTCGTAATTTCTGGAGATGCTCTATAAGTTTAAAAATGATAATGTACGAACCGCTAGCATAGCGTAGTGGTTAAGGTACTCATCTCAAGTCGGTTTGAATCTTGTTAGGCGCTTTTAAACTTTTTAAGTCTTTTTCGAAATGTGTCTTATCGTTTTTTTAATTCAGGTAATTGGTTTAAATGCTATTTTTTCTACTCGTCTGGCACGTCATATTAATCATTATATTAAATACAATAACCACTCTCATTTTTTATCCTTGTTCATATGATTTTGTTAAAATATTATGAAAAGGAAAGTATTTACTAACGATATAGCGGCGATGCTGAGTTGCAGATAGGCACAAAAAAAAGACTGTTTAGAAATAAAGCTTTCGGCCCGTAGAGCCTTCAACACAAACACACACACACACACACACACACACACACACACACACACACACACACACACACACACACACACGTGACTGCAGTCTAAGGCTACTGTAGCGACCAAGCCGGCCGCTGTGGCAGAGCGGTTCTAGGTTCTTCAGTCCAAAAACGCGCTGCTGCTACGGTCGCAGGTTCGAATCCTGCCTCGGGCATGGATGTGTGTCTTGTCCTTAGGTTGGTTAGGTTTAAGTAGTTGTAAGTCTAGGGGACTGATGACCGCAGATGTTAAGTGCCATAGTGCTCAGAGCCATTTGAACCATTTTGAACTTTTCATAGAAATTTTCATTAACTTCGGTGTTTTTATTTCCCAGTATCAAACGCTTAGTCTCTGTCGTCGTTCTCTCCATTGCTAGAAAAATATACTCTGCTGCACTTACGTACTAACGTCGATTGTAGCTCAAATTTACAAAATGTATCACAACGAATTAGCCCACGGTCACAAATACTAAGTCAAAATTGACCAGGATTCGACGCTACTATGAGCGGATTTGTGGGCGTGTGCGGTGGCAGGTATTGCGACCTCCCAATCGCAATGCAGCCAACCACAAAAAATGGTTCAAATGGCTCTGAGCACTATGCATCTTATTAACTTCTAAGGTTATCAGTCGTGTAGAACTTAGAACTAATTAAACCTAACTAAGCTAAGGACATCACACACATCCATGCCCGAGGCAGCATTCAAACCTGCGACCGTAGTGATCGAACGGTTCAAGACTGCAGCGGCTAGAACCGCTCTGCCACAACGGCCGGCGTAGCCGACCACACGCGAGCTGTCAAGTGACATTTTCCACCGGCCCGAATGTAGTTATGATGCCATTCCTCAAAGATACCGCATGCTGTCGGTGGGTGTGGTGTATCCGAAGTTTGTCGGCGGGGCTGGCTCGCCGGCCCGTGTTCCGGCATTGGCTGGAGTCCACCCAGACATCCACGTGCAGCGCTGGAGGTACCCCCTGGCCTCGCCTCGCCTCTCCTCGGCGCGAGCCGCCAGGAGACGGGGGGCGGTATGCGCGCCCCGGGTTAAGCGCCGGCTGCCCGCTCGCCAGGAATGCGAGCCGAGACACGGGACGGCAGCTCCGGTTGCCAGGCAACCATCAATCACGGTCCGTCTCGCAGGCGGCCGACCGCCTCCTCCGGAGAATATTCACACTGGCGGCGGCCCATTGTGCACGGCCTCGCCGCCTCGACGCCTCTGCAGCCCGCATTAACACCTGTGTCCGGCGCGATGCAGACGTCTGTCCGCCTGGCACCGGAACGAAAGCCGATGAAATGAACGCTCGTCCTAAACTGTGTCGCACCGAGGTGACGGCGGTGCAGGGGGTCGCGCTCGTCCCAGAACGACAGCTACACTACTGGCCATTAAAATGCTGCACCAAGAAGAAATGCAGATGATAAACGAGTGTTCATTGGACAAATATATTATGCTAGAACTGGCATGCGATTACATTTTCACACAATTTAGGTGCATACATCCTCAGAAATCAGTACCCAGAAGAACCACCTCTGGCCGTAATAACGGCCTTGATATGCCTGGGCATTGAGTCAAACAGAGCTTGGATGGCGTGTACAGGTACAGCTTCAACACGATACCACAGTTCATCATGAGTAGTGACTGGCGTATTGTGACGAGCCAGTTGCTCGGCCACCATTGACCAGCCGTTTTCATGATCTGGAGAATGTGCTGGCCAGGGCAGCAGTCGAACATTTTCTGTATCCAGAAAGGTCCGTAAGACCTGCAACATAGGGTCGTGCATTATCCTGCTGGAATGTAGCGTTTCGCACGGATCGAATGAAGGGTACAGCCACGGGTCGTAACCCATCTCAATTGTAACGGCCACTGTTCAATGTGCCGTCAATGCGAACAAAAGCTGACCGACACGTGTAACCAATGGCACCTCATACCATCACCCCGGGTGATACGCCAGTATGGCGATGACGAATACACGCTTCCAATGTGCGACCATCACGATGCTGTGAACAGACCCTGGATTTATCCGAAATTGCCATTCGTGCACCCAGGTTCGTCGTTGAGTACACCATCGCAGCCGCTCCTGTCTGTGATGCAGCGTCAAGGGTAACCGCAGCCTTGGTCTCCGAGCTGATAGTCCATGCTGCTGCAAACGTCGTCGAACTGTTAGCGCAGATGGATGTTGTCTTGCAAACGTCCTCGTCTGTTGACTCGGGGATCGAGACGTGGCTGCACGATCCGTTACAGCCATGCGGATAAGATGCCTGTCATCTCGACTGCTAGTGATACGAGGCCGTTGGGATCCATCACGGCGTTCCGTATTACCCTCCTGAACCCACCGATTCCATATTCTGCTAACAGTCATTGGATCTCGACCAACGCGAGTAGCAATGTCGCGATACGATAAACCTCAATCGCGATCGGCTACAATCCGACCTTTATCAAAGTCTGAAACTTGATGGAACGCATTCCTCCTCCTTGCACGAGGCATCACAACAACGTGTCCAGGGCAACGCCGGTCAACTGCTATTTGTGTATGAGAAATCGGTTGCAAACGCTCCTTACGCCAGCACGTTGTAGGTGTCGCCACAGGCGCTAACCTTGTGTGAACGCACTGAACGTCTAATCATTTCCATAACACAGCATCTTCTTCCTGTCGATTAAATTTCACGTCTGTAGCACGTCTTCTTCGTGGTGTAGCAATTTTAACTGCCAGTAGTGTAGAGAAACAGGCAAACATCGAAAATGGATCTGGCGATAGTGTTCTTGAAGAGATGGTCGCGGGAAATTTTGGGGCCATTAAAATTCAACCACAACATGCCAGCGATTTCCCAGAAGGTGCGTCAGTGTTGCTTTCGACGACGTCAGTTTTGCAGCCATGTCTGAGGAAAGAATTTCAAGCCTTTGCTGTAAAGAATTAGGTTTCACAATATTATTTTATTTAATTTACTCAATTATTCCATTTCAGGAGATCGATTGCACTTAAATTAACGATTTTTTGTTGTTGATGTTTTTCCTCTTCCGCTTCCAGTAACTCGTGAGATCACACTTTGTGACACACGAAGGGGCCGTTCTCCGACATGCTGTGTTTGACCAGCCACCAGTCGCCCTAGTATACTACCCCTCATAACGTCATCATTATACGTTCTTTGAGCCGCTTTCAACACAGAGTCTCCACTAGAGCGTCTGAAAACGTCTGCACGCTTAGTCGCCGCACCCTACTCGGACATGCACCAATACACCTGCGGATGGAGACTGCTGCCAGCGCCACCGTGCAACGACCGCAGGTTAAATCCACCGCATGGTCATACCCCAAGGTGATTTAAACCTGCAAACCGCCCACCAGGGCGTTGTTTCACCATGTGTCAGCAGTATTGTTAATTTATGAGCATGAGATTAGTTTCGAAACCTTGGTCTTCGCGGTGGCTACACAAATTGGTGATACGGTAAGTATGTAACAGAACAACGTCAGGTAACCAGGAAGTTAAAAAAAAAAATTACCCCCGCCCCAAACTTTTTTACGCTGAACTTAGCTCGGAGCAAACTTGCACTGCTTCGGTTCGCTAGCGCTGCAAACGGCTACTTTCTACTGCGCCTGTCTCCGTACAACTTCTCACAAACTCGGCCGTAAACATTCGCGTCGACGCTGCGGCGGTAATCTGCACGTTACATCTAAATACCGTTAATTACAACCCGGTGCGCGCTATAAATCATGACGAAAGCTCCCGCCAGCAAAGCGATGGCTCCTAAGACGCCCCTGGGGGGCAAAAAAGAGAGCAGGTAGGGGAAAAAAAAATACAAAGGAAACAGCTTGGTTCCTGGGCATCGGGAAATATTGCGTCGCTGAAATGCAGAGATAACGCAGCCTGGACACATCGCATCAACAACATAGTGCCTTACAAATGAACACCGGCACTAGCGGGCGGTACTCACTGATTAATGACTCCGCGGACGGCGCCGTCAATGTCTGCGTGAGTGACGCGTCGGCATCGCATGGGGCAGGAGGGAGTGGGGAAGGGGGGGGAGGGGGGGAGACGGGGGGAATTAAACGGCCGAGGTCTTTCACGGCGAAAGGAACAATTAATGGAGTAAAAAGGCGGAAGAAAGCAGCACAGGCAAGAGATGCGAGTCGCCTGATAAAGAATAACTTTATACGGGGGGGGGGGGGGGGGAGAGGGGGGGGGTGCATTCGGACACGGACAACCGCATAGCAGCAACATCTGGTGCTGTTCAAAAAAAAAAAAAAAAAAAGTCAGAGCCAATCTCGCGAACTGTTGTTCTCAGCAAATGATTGACAGTCGCGCAGCGTTCGCCAGTTATTTTCTCTTTAGCGACAGAGAGGGAACGAAGTCTGCTGTCGGTGAGTGACAGAGATGTGGGGGGGGGGGGGGGCGAGAGGGAGGGGAGGGTGGAATAGTGGTCAGGGATAGCGCAAATGCAGTTCAGCGGGAAGACAAATGGATGAAAGTACGCGGGGAGCGGGAAATAAAATATTAAAAAACAAGTATCTCGCAGCGCTATCTGACGTCGCCTCGTATTCACCGGGAGCAGATCAATCATTCCGGTGTCTGGAGTTCTGGAGTGCACGAACGCTGTCTGCTGGAAGCCGCATCTGGCACGCCGATCTGGACACACACACACACACACACACACACACACACACACACACACACATTTACTGTTGGTTGGTACTGGACAAAGTACAGACTGCGTGCTGTACCGAGTATTGCCGTATTCACAATAGAAAGGATTGGACAATGCTGACTGCCGTAGTCTATTTGAAATTCTGCTGTTATCAGGAGTAAAAAAGAAAAACCAGGAAAAAGTTTATCTGCAACTTGGACCGGAAACCGGACTGTTGCAGTCGAAGAACATGAAAAGCAGACAGTGCTTGAGAAAGGAATTGGATAGCATTGTAGCTCGTTCCACTTCCACTCATCCACCCCCCGCACCTCCCCCAATTTTACAGTCTGTAAATGGAGAATGCAGTAAAAGATGACAAGGAGAAATTTGCAAAAGGAATTACTAGTTCGCGGAGGAAAAATTGGAAGGTTAATGTCTGCAGATGACACTAATTCTGTCACAGTGACTTGGAAGTTCGGCTTAACGGAGTGAGTAACCTCTTGAAACGAGACTATTAATTGCAGCTTCGCAAAAGCAAATCAAGTACTGTTAAGGTTGTGCAATTAGCATGTCCGTTGGGAAGTGGATTAGGAAATGTGGCACCAATGAAGGATACGTTTTCTGAATAAAAACCTCCATTACTTGCTGCACTCTATTTTATTTCTCCCAGAAGCGTTTCGCCTTCTCCGCTTTAAGGCATCATCATAGGATAGTTCTTCGCTAAGAATTTTACAAGGTACGGAAGAATTCGCACACTCGGATTTCGCAGCGCGAGCCGTCATATAGTGGTATTAGAAAAATGGCTGTCACAACATTTCGTCCTGCGCACATTTTCGGCAGTAAATGGACGTTAAAGGTTGGCAATCTGGCAACACTGTAACCACAGCTTATGAGGCAACAGACCGCGAAACCCTCTTTAAAACCATGAAAGAATTCGGAATCGATGGAAAGACTCGGAGAAAATCATAGAACGCACACTTACAACAACAAATTCCAAAGTAAAATTCTTGGGTAAGATTTCAGAACCCTTTGAAATTAGAACGGGAGTACGGCAGGGGGATGGACTAACTCCGATTCTTGTCAGTATTGCTCTAGGAAAGATCATCAGAGAATGGGAACCCATTGTAAAAGATGTCGGCGTAAAAAATAGTTCAAATGGGTCTGAGCTCTATGGGACTCAATATCTGAGGTCATCAGTCCCCTAGAACAGAACTACTTAAACCTAACCAACCTAAGGACACCACACACATCCAGGCCCGAGGCTGGATTCGAAACTGCGACCGTAGCGGCCGCGCGGTTCCAGACTGAAGCGCCTAGAACCTCTCGGCCAAACCGGCCGGCAAATTGGTATCAGAAAAGAAAACCGTAGTAAAGTAAAATTACTTGCTTTCGCGGACGACATTGCGATTATCACAAACAACAGGACAGAAGCGATTCACGAAGTTGAAAAACTACATGAAATTGCATAGAAAACTGGATTGAAAATTTCGTACGAAAAAACTCAGTAAATGGAAAGACGGCCAGAATATAAGTCCCCGCTAAACACGGAACACGGTAATATCACACAGATCAACGACTTTAAATATCTTGGCGAAACCATACAGTCACAGGACTACACAGAATCGCCAATGAACAAGGGATCAGCCAAGATGCGAAAGGCATATAAATTAACAGGGGCCTACTACAATAAGAAATCCATTTCGACAGACGCAAAATTGAGTCATTACAAAACATACACAGCTGAAACAATAGTAAATGGCGGTCACTTCAAAATCAGGGACATAGAAAACAGGAACGATAAATTCTTAGGAAGACTTACGGAGCATCGACAAAAACGGCATTTGGATGAAGAGACCTGAGGACGAACTCTATCAACAGACCAACACAATAAACGAAGAAATCACGAAACGCCTAGCAAAGTTCTACACACATTGTAGGTGTGTCTATTTAGGTTTTTATGTTGGTAACGCCACGTAGCGCTCTGTATGAAAATCACTGTCTGTGCTGTGTGAAGTCTCTGGCTGGTTTGCATTGTTGGAATATTTGCTATTGTAGTGTTGGGCAGTTGGATGTGAACAGCGCGTAGCGTTGCGCAGTTGGAGGTGAAGCCGCCAGCAGTGGTAGATGTGGGGAGAGAGATGGCAGAGTTTTGAGAGCGGACGATCTGGACGTGTGTCCGTCAGAAAAACGAAATTTGCAAGACTGGATGACATGAACTGCTATATATATCACTTTTGAACACTATTAAGGTAAATACATGGTTTGTTCTGTATCAAAATCTTTCATTTGTAAATTATGCCTATCAGTAGTTAGAGCCTTCAGTAGTTTGAATGTTTTATTTAGCTGGCAGTAGTGGCGCTCGCTGTATTGCAGTAGTCCGAGTAATGAAGATTTTTTTTTTGAGGTAAGTGATTCATGAAAGGTATAGGTTATTGTCAGTCAGGGCCGTTCTTTTGTAGGGATTATTCAAAGTCAGATTGCGTCGCGCTAAAAATATTGTGTGACAGTTTAGTGTTGATCAGAATAGGTAAAGAGAGGAATGTCTAAGTACGTCCAGTTCTGCTCAGCTGTTTGAAACGCAAAT
This sequence comes from Schistocerca gregaria, assembly GCF_023897955.1. Lineage (NCBI taxonomy): Eukaryota > Metazoa > Arthropoda > Insecta > Orthoptera > Acrididae > Schistocerca > Schistocerca gregaria. The sequence goes on along the minus strand of NC_064929.1, from coordinate 158,319,493 downwards.
AGCGTAAGGGGTTTTCCAGCACTGTCATTTTAAAATTTTTCTAAGGGAATGTTTCAAAATCTACCGGATGGAGAACACCGGAACAGCAAAGGAGCTACTCGGCGTCATAACGAAGAGTAAATACAGCACGGTGTAGTTAAAAGAGGTCGAGAGGAACATGCCACAGGTCAACATAGAAAATCTCGAAGACTGCAACGAGTGCTGAATAAAGTCATGAATGTAAAGTTCGAGCAAAGAACAACGCAACAACCTGGTAAGAAGTGGACAGACGAACGGAAGAGAGAACATTCCGAGTACCATTCAATATTCGTAGTCACAGACTTGTGTATGAAGCCCTGAAAAATAAAGTTCGAATAAAAGAATGGCGACAAAGAGAGTGGAAATAGCCCAAGCAGTAAGTGGGGATCTTCCGAGAATGTTAGAGGCAATAACAGTAGACAAGGATGTCACTTAATGTGGCTGTAGGTTAGCGAACTTTTAATGCTATGCCTTCTAACCATTTAATGATTTGGTAATGGGTACAGCTTAGAGGTGATAAGGGCATCTGGTATGGTGCCGCAATACAGCACATCGTGTGTGGCCTTTTGGCGGCCTGTTACTCGCTTGCAAACGGCAGCTATTGTAGTTCCTGCAACGGTCGACATTAATCGGCGTGTCGGTGGTAGCAGCGGGAAGAATGCGCTTGTCAGCGTTTCATACGGGCTGTGTCAGCTGCGAGTGTGGCGATAAGGTCGGTGGCAAGATGTAATAAAGGAGGAGGCAAAATGATTTGCATGTAGACGCGGGCTACTGGTTACAGGCACCTTGTAAATGAAGTGTACAGTGACAAATTTAACTGCTAACAGGTGCCTCAACGAATAGAATATTTAGACTTAACACCACTATGGCTCCAACAGAAGGTTCAGTGCGAAGGTTTCCAATTTTCTCCTGTCGGGATCAGTTTCTTTCTCTGCACTTCCGCACTCCGAGTTAGCGAACCATCTGTGTGCGTTGTCCAGTGAAGGTAATTTTCGCCCAAGAACATTGTATTGCCACAGACCATTCCATGAATTACGACGACACGAAAATTTCGGCCCATACATCAAACTTTTGGAGGTCGATTATCAATGAATGTGTGGAAATAAGATTGTCTGACAACGAGACTCTCATCAATCGAAATAGCTAAACTCTGCTTGGAATCCTGTTATAGAGAAACTTCGTAGTCAACGCAGTTATTTGCATAAAGATGAGAATCGACCTGATATCGATACGCCAAGCTTTCACCGTGGAGGGTGCTAGGCGCAGCTCACGGAGTTGTTATGAACGCGCACGCTGAGCCGTGCATGCGCAATGTCAGCTCAGTACGGCTTTAAATAGCGGAGCTCAGCACGTACTCGCCAGTACTGCTACAGTGGTACTCACCTGAATATGGCCAGAAGACTCTGCCCCAAAATACCGTGGCAGGACGTTACTGATATCCGGCAGTTCTCCTGTGGTTTTATGGAACAATCTGTACGCTGGGAAAGTAAACATCACACATTGGGAACACATTGTGCATCATAACAACGAAAATTTGTATCTTGGAATCCAGCAGAGCACTTCAAAAAAATGGTTCAAATGGTTCTAAGCACTATGGGACTTAACATATGAGGTCATCAGTCCTCTAGACTTCGAACTACCTTCAACCTAACTAATGTAAGGGCATCACACACATCCATGCCAGAGGCAGGATTCGAACCTGCGACCATAGCAGCAGCTTGGTTCCAGACTGAAGCGGCTGGAACCACTCGACCACAGCGGCCGGCCTGCGAACTTCTTAGATCCGCATTACAGCTGATACCGGCATTTTAGTTCTGAATAACCGGTATTTTTATTTTTCACTGGTAGCCGTGTATAAAATTGATACATTAATTTGCTATATGAGTAGTGCTATAAAGTTATGTCTTTAAATAAAGCGTTTTTTTAACGAGTTTGGTAGGAAGTTCTGTAGTTTCTGAAACACTGGTATCGTGATTGAATGATATTTTTTTCTGATGAAAGGTATCATTACAAAGAGAGTTTTCATGAAGTTACCAGACAATAAATATTGACCAATGGATTAATTCATTATTGAAACTATAAATATTATCATGTATGTGATCGTGGCAAATGTTGTATTTTGCTTACTGTTTATTTTTCATTCGAGTTTTTTGAGAGAACGTCTGTGGTTTTGTAAGTAGGAAATCAGCTGTGAAGTAAAGGTGTATATTTGACTGAAAACGGGTTTTTCATTCGAAATAATTAAAGAAAAAGAACACTACAAATTTTACACAGAAGCTTATTATTTGTCATTTCTATGAAGTTATGAAAGAGAAAGTTATGGCAAATTTAATAATTCATCCACAGTTTACTATAAAAGTGGAAAGTAGTTAATCTTCAGCCCGTCAACATAATATTCACTTTACCTGTTTGTAGCCCGTGGAAATCGACAACTTAAGACGATAAATAGATTTCCATCCTTAGTTTCCACCATTACTCACTGAATAATCGTTATGCCGTATAGTCCTCGATTTTTGAGCATAGTTTTAAAAAACTTGTCAATAGAAGGACAATGGTGAATCTTTTGTAGTAATCATCCAATTATTACTTTTCGAGAAAATCGAATTGTGGATGGACTAAGTTTTCATCTATCGCCTAGTTCATATGATAGTTTGATTCTGTGTATCTTGAAAGGTATAGTGCAAAAGTGTGAAGGAGCCCTGGAATTTCAATGAACCGAAAGTCGGTTAGTTCAGAAATCTGTTATTTTGAGCGCTTTTGACAGTCAGATTAAACTGGAGACGGAAAAAACCGGTATTACCGAAAACCGGTTGTTTCAGCGATAACCGCCATCCCTAGTCGCAACGAACCATTTGACTGGTCAAATGTACTGCCCCATCTCCATCGTCCGTTTCACTCATTTACTTTTTTGCCCCCATCAGTCTTATGACTGGTTCTATACGACCCACCACGAATTCCTCTCGTGTACCCGCTCGTCATTTCAGAGTAGCACTTGAACACCGTGACGTAGCAAGGGGAGTGCGGTCCGCAATGGGTACCATGTCCCATGTCCTAGGGGTTCTGTAACATGATTTGTAAGGATATTTTTTTTGACACCGTGTGGTATGGATATAGCAGTGTGACTACTACAAGGATAAGACAGCGCTGGTACCAAGACTGGACTCCATTCAGGAGTTTAAGCAAGCATTTGTGAACTTAATCTTAATGCAGTATTTTCCTAAGGCAGTATTTCTACCCAGTTCAAACAACTGCTTTTGCAGCAGATGCATTGTGTGTGACATTTTTGCGACCTCAGAAAGTATGTAGGTCTATACTCACCTTCTACTCAGAGATAAACGATCCTTCAGAAAAACGTTGCAGTAGTAGATAAAGAGGCTTTTAGATACACTCGCTATGAAACTGTTGAGCCTGTTTTTTAGCACTTCAAATAGATACCGCTGAGAAACTGTCTGATTCTTCGGAAACTACAGTGAACAAAGGAGGTGCTCATACTGTAGGTTTCATTGTGTGATTTCTCACTTTTTCTGTCCACTATTATCTTAGATGACGTCGACCGTGATCAAAAAGCACGTTTGTTTGTATGACCATCTTGCGCAGCAGCTGTTTCCGTCTTCAGCGTACTCCAGTTTGATGAAAGAGAATTACGGCAGACGCGTTTCATTTTTATTTATACAGTATCTTCCGTGGTTATTCTCCAAATTGGATACACACGTTTGTACGTTTTAGGTTGTTATAGGTTAAAAAGAGCGTTTCGTTTATAAAGTTGTTGTGCAAGTTACTTAGTGTTTCTTTATACAGGGTGTAAATTTTAAGTTGACAAACCAGAACAACTCGAAAAATAAGCTTCACACGAAAAAATGGGTAGAATCCAGTTTATTTTCGAGTGGGATATCTGCTGGTGCTATATTTAGCCCGCCACCGCAGCCCTTTGGCGGTGGGGCTGGAGGCAGCTTTAAAATTTCAAATGGGAACCCACATTTTTTATTGCAGTATCATATTGTACATAAAAAAAGTAAATACAATTTGTCTTAAACATAAGTTTTGATTCTTGGTAGTTGGCTCTGCAATTCAAGAAAATCGTTGTTCTCATTTTTGTGTGGGAAATGGTTACGTATAAATAAAAAAATTTATTTACTTCGTGAATTTTGATTCACTAAAACTCTCCCTCTCACCGCATAGTGTGGGGTTTGAGAGAGAGGAATTAGAGTTTTACAAATGTTGACCCAAATATTAATTTTTTCCGCATATTCGGATAAGTTTTGTTTGTTTCTCGGTCATGAGGCCACACAACATTTAATTGTCAAACAAATCATCTGGCTAGCTAAGTAAGTAGTTTTAGTGAATCAAAATTTACGAAGTACCTCACAAAAAGTTTCCTTACTCAAATCACTGCAATACCACGAGCGCCAATATTGTCAGCTAAATAAAAGATTCTGATTACTGATGGCACTAAATACTGATATGCGTAGTTAGCAAATGAAAGATTTTGATAGAGAAAAAACAATGTATTTACCTTAATGTTCATAAGTCAGTTCATGATATCTATCTTTACAAATTCCCTTTTTCTGCCGGACACACGTCCAGATCGTCCGCTTATAGCAACCTCTAAAAACTCTCTCTCTCTCTCTCTCTCTCTCTCCCTTCCTCCCTCCCTCCCTCCCTCTCTCTCCTCCCTCCTCCCACATCCAACACTGCTGGCGGCTCACCACCAACAGCGAAACGCTCCGCGCTGTTCACATCCAACTGCTCAACAGTACCGAAGCGAATATTCCAACAATGCCAAAGAGCCACAGACTGCACACGGCACAGCCAGTGATTTTCATACAGAGCGCTACGTGGCGTGAACAACATCAAAACCTAAACAGCCCACTTAGAAATTCACCACTATTTCAGACGTTAGTGGAGGCCATGCCAGGTCGTGTTGCCAGAGTTCTGCGTGCTCACCCGGATCCTACACGGTATTAGGCAGGTGTACCACTATCTCTGGCTCCTTCTTGTATTATTACAGCTCACACTGGATCTCTACGAGCAGGTGCACTGCAATTATAGCTGCCTGCTACATGCATACGTTTTTCAGAACTCGTATTCCGGGAAAGTCTAAAATCATGTTGCTCTTGTTGTTGTGGTCTTCACTCCTGAGACTGGTTTGATGCAGCTCTCCATGCTACTCTATCCTGTGCAAACTTCATCTCCTCGTACCTACTACACCTACATCCTTCTGAATCAGTTTAGTGTATTCATCTCTTGGTCTCCCTCTACGACTTTTGCCATCTGCGCTGCCCTCCAACACTAAATCGGTGATACCTTGATGCCGCAGAACATGTCCTACCAACCGGTCCTTCATCTCGTCAAGCTGTGCCACAAACTCCTGTTCTACCCAATTCTATTCAATACTTCCTCATTAGTTACGTGATCTACCCATGTAATCTTCAGCATCCTTCTGTAGCACCAAATTTCGAAAGTTTCTATTCTCTTCTTGTCCAAACTACTCATATACTAAGATGGTATCTGCTCTTTCGGACAGGCGTGCCAGAGATAAATCCCTGCAGACGCGCTATCATTTGTGTCCTCGGTGGCTCAGATGGATACAGCATCTGCCATGTAAGCAGGAGATCCCGGGTTCGAGTCCCTGTCGGGGCAAACATTTTCATTTGTCCCCTTTGATGTACGTGAACGCCTGTAGCTAAGGGTGGTCATTTCATTGTAACCTCTCACTATTTATCGCCCTTGTTTCACTTCTATACATGGCTACACTCCATACAAATACTTTCAGAAATGACTTCCTGACACATCTATACTCGATGTTAACAAATTTTTCTTCTTCAGAAACGCTTTCCTTAACATTGCCAGTGTACATTTTATATGCTCTCTACTTCTACCATCATCAGTTATTTTGCTTCCCAAATAGCAAAACCTCCTTTACTACTTTAAGTGTCTCATTTCCTAATCTAATTCCCTCAGCACCACACAACTCGACTACATTCCATTATCCTCATTTTGCTTTTGTTGGTGTTCGTCTTATATCCTCCTTTCCAGACACTACCCATTCCGTTCAACTGCTCTCCCAAGTCCTTTGCTGTCTACGTATTTTGTCGGGGAACCGAAATAGTCACTAACGCTGCTGGAGCATTTCTTCCCTCGAGCGAGCTACTTGTCGCTGGAGGAGGATTTCTTTCACCCCGGACAGGCAGAAGCCGGCCGAGTTGGCAAACAGGCTGATGGCGCCTGATCCGCGACGCTCCCGGGACGCCCTCTATATTTACGCGGCGACTCATCCCCTGGGAGACAGGGAGCTGCGACAGCAGAGTGCTGCTCCGGGTACCTCGACGTGTTGTGAGATGCGTCCGTCCTGCGGGCAGACAGCGACGCACCCGCGCTATAAATGTGGCCGACACACAACACGGCCACTTGGCGAGCGCGTGGGTTGTCGACACGCGTCCCGGCTTGTCTTCCTCCGTGGCGCCCCCCTTCGTGCTATTGTACAGGGTGGCGCAGGGAAACGGGAAATTTCGAAATAACGTCATCTCCATGAATAAATTCATGAAACTAGTGATCTATTAACAAAAGTGAGTGTATTCAGTGTGTCTTTACAATTAAAATGTCCAAAAGTGTCTCTCTACTTTTTAAAGATGACATCGGAAAGATCTACATCTACATTTATACTCCGCAAGCCACCCAGCGGTGTGTGGCGGAGGGCACTTTACGTGCCACTGTCATTACCTCCCTTTTCTGTTCGAGTCGCGTATGGTTCGCGGGAAGAACGACTGTCTGAAAGCCTCTGTGCGCGCGAATCTCTCTACATTCGTGATCTCCTCGGGAGGTATAAGTAGGGGGAAGCAATATATTAGATACCTCATCCAGAAACGCACCTTCTCGAAACCTGGCGAGCAAGCTACACCGCGATGCACGGCGCCTCTCTTGCAGAGTCTGCCACTTGAGTTTGCTAAACGTCTCCGGAACGCCATCATGGTTACCAAATAACCCTGTGACGAAACGCGCCGCTCTTCTTTGGATCTTCTCTATCTCCTCCGTCAACCCGATCTGGTACGGATCCCACACTGATGAGCAATACTCAAGTATAGGTCGAACGAGTGTTTTGTAAGCCACCTCCTTCGCTGATGGACTACACTTTCTAAGGACTCTCCCAAGGAATCTCAGCCTGGTACCCGCCTTACCAACAATTAATTTTATATGATCAATTCCACTTCAAATCGTTCCGCATGCATACTCCCAGATAATTTACAGAAGTAACTGCTACTAGTGTTTCTTCCGCTATCATACAATCATACAATAAATGATCCTTCTTTCTATGTATTCGCAATACATTACGTCTATGTTAAGTGTCAGTTGCCACTCCCTGCACCAAGTGCCTATCCGCTGCAGATCTTCCTGCATTTCACTGCAATTTTCTAATGCTGCAACTTCTCTGTATACTACAGCATCATCGGCGAAAAGCCGCATGGAACTTCCAACACTATCTACTAGGACATTTATATATATATTGTGAAAAGCAATGATCCTATAACACTCCCCTGTGGCACGCGAGAGGTTACATTAACGTCTGTAGACGTCTCTCAATTGATAACAACATGCTGTGTTCTGTTTGCTAAAAACTCCTCAATCCAGCCACACAGCTGGTATGATATTCCGTAGGCTCTTACTTTGTTTATCAGGCGACAGTGCGGAACTGTATCGAACGCTTACGGAAGTCAAGGAAAATAGCGTCTACCTGGGAGCCTGTATCTAATATTTTCTGGGTCTCATGAACAAATAAAGCGAGTTGGGTCTTACACGATCGCTGTTTCCGGAATCCATGTTGATTCCTACAGAGTAGATTCTGGGTTTCCAAAAACGACATGGTACTCCAGCAAAAAATATGTTCTAAAATTCTACAACAGATCGACGTCAGAGATGTAGGTCTATAGTTTTGCGCATCTGCTCGACGACCCTTCTTGAAGACTGGGACTACCTGTGCTCTTTTCCAATCATTTGGAACCTTCCGTTCCTCTAGAGACTTGAGGTACACGGCTGTTGGATGTGCTCCCATTCGGCGTTCACACTCTAACAGTCTGTTGTGAAAACTCTGGAATGCGCTGTGTAGCAAATCTAGGGGAATGGCAGTGATTTTGTTTTCGGTGTTCTCCTTCAGTTCGTGGATTGTTGCAGGACGTGTACGGTACACCTTGCCCTTAAGATATCCCCACAGGAAGAAGTCGCACACACTAAGATCAGGGGATCTCGCAGGCCATGCAATGTCACCGTTATGTGAAATAATGCGTCTACCAAACAATTGATGAACTGCTGCCATCGATTGTCGAACAGTGTGTGACGTGGCTCCGTCCTGCTGAAACCACATGTTTTCGACGTTAAGATTAAGCTCGTACAGTCTCGGTGTAAATAATGTTTGAAGCATTTCAACATATCGAGCGGATGTTTACTGTCACTGCGCTACCATCCTCACGTCCAAAACAAAAAAAAGGGCCAATAACACCATGACATGATACAGCACACCATATTGTGACCTTGGCGCTATGTAGTGGTCGCTGGTGAAACTCGATACTATTGTCCTGTGCCCAATAACGAAAATTCTGTTTGTTCACGAATCCGTTCAGGTGGAAATGGGCTTCGTCTGATATCCATAAGTTACCAAGGAAATTCGCGTCTTCGTTGATTTTAGCCAATATATGGATACTAAACTCTATACGTGACGCTGGCTCTCGTTCATGTAAGTGTTGAACAATCTGCAACTTACAGGGATGGAAGTCCAATTCGTGCAGTAATTCTTTGTAAGCTTCGTCGCTTAATCCCTAGCGAAGATGCATGCTGTTGAACGGAGCGGCGAGGACTTCTCTCGATTGCAGCTCTAGCAGCTGCAATGTTCTCTGGGGTACGTACCGTTGGAATGCCACCTGGAGGTTTCTTTTTCAAGGCAGATCCTGTTTCTTCAAAATTACGCACCCACGTTGTAATCGCATGCGCAGACGCGACACGTCCGTGAGGTCCAAGCTGGTAATGCTGAAGCAATGTTCTCTGCGCGGCAGTCGGACTGTCACCATTTTCGTAAAACGCTCTCACAGCTACTGCACGTTCCGCACCAGTCCAGTTCTCCGTGATTACTAAATGGCAATGCGTTCACATCGATTGTGCAAAGTTTCGAACAACTGCCGGCGCTACAGTGCTGCCAACTGTAACGTTCAAAATTTCCCGTTCCCCTGCGCCACCTTGTATTGCCATTACTGAGGACACAGCTCCTGCTTACTACAGCTACAGTGCTGCCAACTGTAACGTTCAAAATTTCCCGTTCCCCTGCGCCACCTTGTATTGCCATTACTGAGGACGCAGCTCCTGCTTACTACAGCTACAGTGCTGCCAACTGTAACGTTCAAAATTCCCCGTTCCCTTGCGCCACCTTGTATTGCCATTACTGAGGACGCAGCTCCTGCTTACTACAGCTACAGTGCTGCCAACTGTAACGTTCAAAATTTCCCGTTCCCCTGCGCCACCTTGTATTACCATTACTGAGGACGCAGCTCCTGCTTACTCCATCCGCCGATAGGAGATACAGGTGTAGGCACTGCCTGAAAAAATGAAGTGATCCCTATGGCACTGACGCTCGGGAGTCCCCACTGAGCGACTTTTAACTGATCCATTGGTGGGATTGAGAAGTTGCATCTCCGTAACCCCACAAGAAACGTTCCCATTTTACGTAACAGCTTGTAAAATGAGTTGGCAAAAGTCAAAGGATGTGCCCAATGTAGTGCAGTAGCTCGACATGGTAGGGACTCAACAAATCGTTGGCAGTCCCCTGCAGAAATACTGAGCCATGCTGTCCTTGAACCTTGGTGCTACTCAATTGTTTAGAAAACAAAAATTACAATCTCACCACAGTTTTTTAAAGAAAATAGAAAGCCCGACACCACTGGTGATGGACAAGACTGTACTTACAATGAGATTTTCAATCTGCAGCGGAGTGTGCGCTGATATGAAACTTAGCGGCAGATTAAAACTGTGTGCCAGACCGAGACTCCAACTCGGGACCTTTGACTTTCGCGGGCAAGTGCTCTACCATCTGAGCTACCCAAGCACGACTCACGCCCCGTCCTCACAGCTTTACTTCTGCCAGTGCCTCACCTCTTGCCTTCCAAATATTACAGTAGCTCTCCTGCGAACCTTGCAGAACTAGCACTCCTGAAAGAAAGGATATTGCGGAGACATGGCTTAGCCACAGCCTGGGGATGTTTCCAGAATGAGATTTTCACTCTGCACACATGCGATGCTACCCGACAGTACTTGTAACGTATTTTCTGTAATATACTGTGCCCAAAAGCCATTCTGGAAACATCCCGCAGGCTTTGGCTAAGTTGCCAGGAAGTTTCATTTAAGAGATCGTTTGGATTGTATCGAAATGAACTCAGCTTGCATACCCTCTGTGCACGCGCCATAGTAGTAATCTGATGATATACCAGCTTCCTCTCGCTTTTTATGTTGTGGCATGACAAAAAAAAAAAAAATGTCGGTACCGCAGTACGGGGAGAAATGATCCTTCATAATGGGTTTGTATCAACAACGAAGATACGAGGAAGGGCCAGATGAAACCTGAGAAATTGGGCGCCTGTTTTTTTTCCCCCCCCTGAGTTTATCGGTGACACAAGAAGAGGCACCGTTACGTCACCGCCCGTTTTGCCTGTGAAAGCGGGAAAAAAATAGACGCCGCCCACGACGGGCCCGGACAGACAAACAAGCGCTGCGAGGGCACTTAGCGACACTTGTCGTGTGGGAGGCGCGGCCCCAGCCCCGGCGTCGCAGGCACCTGTCTGGGTTCGTCAGCGCCCTCTCCCGGCTGCAGCTGTTCGCCTCCGTCCGCTCACACGGCAGCTGCAGCCGCATCCGTCTTCCACAAAACTAAGGCCCGGAGCGCAGACGCCTCGCACGACTTAGCTTTGCCGAGCCAGACTGATCATCCTGTGACAGCAAAAATACACAGTCCTGGGTAGGAAGGCCTCCTTCGGCTTATAGCAAATTTTGGGTGTTCCACAGGGGTGTGTTCTAGGACCACTATTATTCACATTACACACTGAGGTGACAGTCATGCGGTAGCTGGCTCTGAGCACTATGCGACTTAACTTCGGAGGTCATCAGTAGCCTAGAACTTAGAACTAATTAAACCTAACTAACCTAAGTCGAAACAAGGCCCCAGGAGGAGACAACCTTCCATTAGAACTACTGAGAGCCTTGGGAGAGCCAGTCCTCACAAAACTCTACCATCTGGTGAGCAAGATGTATGAGACAGCCCAAATTCCCTCAGACTTCAAGAAGAATATAATAGTTCCAATCCCAAAGAAAGAAGGTGTTGACAGATTTGAAAATTACCGAACTATTAGTTTAATAAGTCACAGCTGCAAAATACTAACGCGATTCCTTGCAGGTGAATGGAAAAACTGGTAGAAACCGACCTCTGGGAAGATGTTTGGATTCTGGAGAAATATTGGAGCACGGGAGGCAATACTGGCCCTACAACTTTATTCGCACGAAATAATGGCCGCTATCGACAGGGGATCTCAAGTTGATTCCGTATTTCTCGATTTCCGGAAAGTTTTCTGACACCGTTCCTCACAAGCGACTTCTAATCAAGCTTCGGGCCTATGGGGTATCGTCTGGCTACTGGATTCGTGATTTCCTGTCAGGAAGGTCGCAGTTCGTAGCAATAGATGGCAAATCATCGAGTAAAACTGAAGCGATACCAGGTGTTCCCCAGGGAAGCGTCCTAGGACCTCTACTGTTCCTGATCTATGTAAATTACCTGGGTGACAATCTGCGCAGTTCTCTTAGGTTGTTCGAAGATGATGCTGGAATTTACCGTCTAGTAAGGTCATCCGAAGTATCAGTTGCAAAGCGATTTAGAAAAAAATGCTGTATGGTGTGGCAGTTGACGCTAAATAACGAAAAGTGTGAAGTGATCCACATGAGTTACAAAAGAAATCCGTTGGAATTCGATTACTCGATAAATAGTAAAATTCTCAAGGCTGTCAATTCAACTAAGTACCTGGGTGTTAAAATTACGAACAACTTCAGTTGGAAGGACCACATAGATAATATTGTGGGGAAGGCGAACCAAAGGTTGCGTTTCATTGGCAGGACACTTAGAAGATGCAACAAGTCCACTAAAGAGACAGCTTACACTACACTCGTTCGTCCTCTGTTAGAATATTGCTGCACGGTGTGGGATCCTTACCAGGTGGGATTGACGGAGGACATCGAAAGGGTACAAAAAAGGGGCAGCTCGTTTTGTATTATCGCGTTATAGGGGAGAGAGTGTGGCAGATATGATACACGAGTTGGGATGGAAGTCATTACAGCATAGACGTTTTTCGTCGCGGCGAGACTTTTTTACGAAATTTCAATCACCAACTTTCTCTTCCGAATGCGAAAATATTTTGTTGAGCCCAACCTACATAGGTAGGAATGATCATCAGAATAAAATAAGAGAAATCAGAGCTCGAACAGAAAGGTTTAGGTGCTCGTTGTCACGCTCGATTTTCAGGAGTTGAATGGTAGAGAAATAGTATGATTGTGGTTCGATGAACCCTCTGCCAAGCACTTAAGTGTGGATTGCTGAGTAATCATATAGATGTAGACGTAGAAAGATTAAAGAAATGCAAACCTACGTTTCTAGCATTTGTAGAGAAAGCTTTTGACTGTGTTGACTGGAATACTCCCTTTCAAATTCTGAAGGTGGCAGGGGTAAAATACAGGGAGCGAAAGGCTATTTACAATTTGTACAGAAATCAAATGGCAGTAATAAGAGTCGTGGGGCATGAAAGGGAAGCAGTGGTTGGGAAGGGAGTGAGGCAGAGTTGTAGCGTTTCCCCGATGCTATTCTATCTGTATATTGAGTAAGCAGTAAAGGAAACAGATGAAAAGTTTGGAGTAAGTATTAAAATGCATGGAGAAGAAATAAAAACTTCGCCGATGACATTGTAATTCTGTCAGAGACAGCAAATGACTTGGAAGAGCAGTTGAACGGAATGGATAGTGTCTTGAAAAGATGATATAAAATGAACATCAACAAAAGCAAAACGAGGATAATGGAATGTAGTCGGGTGATGTTGAGGGTATTAGATTAGGAAATGAGACACTTAAAGTAGTAAAGGAGTTTTGCTATTTGGGGAGCAAAATAACTGATGGTGGTCGCAGTAGAGAGGATATAAGATGTAGACTGGCTATGGCAAGGAAAGCCTCTCCGAAGAAGAGAAAGTTGTTAACATAGAGTATAGATTTAAGTGTCAGGAAGTCGTTTGTGAAAGTATTTGTATGGAGTGTAGCCATGTATGGAAGTGAAACATGGACGATAAATAGTTTGGACAAGAAGAGAATAGAAGCTTTAGAAATGTGGTGCTACAGAAGAATGTTGAAGATTAGGTGGATAGATCACATAACTAATGAGGAGGTATTGAATAAGATTGGGGAGAAGAGAAGTTTGTGGCACAACTTGACTAGAAGAAGGGATCGGTTGGTAGGACATGTTCTGAGCCATCAAGGGATCACCAATTTAGTACTGGAGGGCAGCGTGGAGGGTAAAAATCGTAGACCAAGAGATGAGTACGCTAAGCAGATTCGGAAGGATGTAGGCTGCAGTAGGTACTCGGAGATGAACAAGTTTGCACAGGATAGAGTAGCAGGGAGAGCTGCATCAATCCAGTCTCAGGACCGAAAACAACAACAAAAACAACAACCACCTAAGTACATCACACACATCGATGCCCGAGGCAGGATTCAAACCTGCGACCGTAGCGGTCGCTCGTCTCCTAGAACCGTACGGCCACTCCGGCTGGCATGCGGTAGCCAGATGCATATATGCAGATGGCGGTAGTATTGTGTACACAAGTCATACAAGCGCAGTGCATTGGAAGAGCTCTCGTTTGAACTCAGGCGAGTCAAGCACAACGTTCCCGACGTGATTATGGCAGACATACAGGGATTAACAGGCTTTCAGCGCGGAATGGTACTTGGAGCTGGACGCATGGGGCAATCCACTTAAGAAATCGTTGAGGAATCCAATATTCCGAGATGCACAGTATCAAAGGCGTGCCGAGAGTACCACGTTTCAAGTAATACCTCTCCACAGACAACGCAGTGGCTGACGGCCTTCACTTAACGACCGATAGCAGCGGCGTTTGCGTAGAGTTGTTAGTCATAACAGACGAGCTACACAGCGTAAAATAATGGCATAAATCAATTTGGGACGTACGACCAACGTATCCGTTAGGAAAATGAGGTGAAATAGGGCGTTAGGGGGGGTAGGACGTCAAACGGGCCGACTTGGAGCAGGAGAGGCATAGCAGGACATGTTAATTTTCACTGTCTATACTTATACAAATAAATTTACAAAACTTTGTCAGCATGACCAGGAAGAAGTCTGAATTTACACTCACAGCAGTGGAAGTTCCAAAACATAAAAAATGAATTTTTTTTACGTGTGAAATTTCATGATCTTTTTTTCGCTTACTTATGGCAGCATTTGTTGCTATAGGTACACATTTCTTCATAAGTAAGAGAGATTCTTCGATGAATTTTGCACAGCATACAAACTATGCTCAAAGGTGTATGAAACTCTAGAATTTTACAAATCTGTTAAAAACTATGGTAAAATTGAGGTAAGTAACTAGAAAATGTGTTTTTTCTAAACATGAACTTTGAAATACAACAGCTCATTCGCTGTTTCATAAATTTAATAAATTCTAGAGTTTCATATAGGTGTAAGTATGGTTTGTATGCTGTGCAAAATTCATCGAAGAATCTCTCTAACTTATGAAGAAAAGTGTACCTATAGCAACAAATGCAGCCATTAGTAAGTGAAAGAATGATGAAACTTCACACGTAATTTTTTTTATGTTTGCGATCTTCCACTGCAATGAGTGTGAATCCTGAATACTTCTGGTGATGCTGACAAAGTTTTATGAATTTATTTGTAAAAGTATAGACAGTGGAAATTAGAATCGACTGTGATGCCTCTCGTGCTCCAAGTACTATCCCCCTTAATGAGCAGGTCGAAACTAGAGCAAAATATCAATAAATGACAATAAAACGAAAAGAATGGGATATGATGCCAAAATCTAAATTGGAAATAATTAGATTTAATAGCAGTCCAGGTGGAAAGTATTGTCATTCCTAAGATACTGAACAACTGTGGACGTTTGTAAACGGCTTTCCGTTGGTTTGTAACCACGTGTCTGCAGCCATTGTACATATGGATATCCCCACGACAGAATAGCGCAACACGCTGCTAGAGCAGCTGAAGCAAACGACGCAGCCCATTGATAAAGTGTGGAGGAGCAGTGGCATTTTGTAGCGGAATTTTACAGCGCCATGAAAATGGTTCAAATGGCCCTGTGCAGTGTGGGACTTAAACTTCTGAAGTCATCAGTCCCCTAGAACTTAGTACTTTACCTAACAAACCTAAGGACATCACACACATCCATGCCCGAGGCAGGATTCGAACCTGCGACCGTAGCGGTCACGCGGTTCCAGACTGAAGCGCCTATAACCGTACGGCCACGCCGGCCGGCGTGTGTGTGTGTGTGTGTGTGTGTGTGTGTGTGTGTGTGTGTGTGTGTGTGTGTGTGTTACTGACGTCATCAGTAAGACGAAGCGCTCAAGCGGTGTGCCGTCTCGCGTCAGGCTGACTGCCTCGTCGGAGCGACCGTGGAGGCGCGCGACGTCGCCATGGAGACGGTGGGCGGAGGCTGCCGTGGGGGCGGCGGGGGCGGCGGTGGTGGGAATTACCTGAGCCGATGGCCGCCTGCAGATAGCGCCTTGCTGGCCTCTTTGGCGGCCGGGGATCGCCGCTGTCCATCGGCGGTCGCGCTGTGCGGTCCATTGTGGTCGCCCGGACGGGCCGACAACAGGTGTTCCGGGCTGGAGCCCCGCCTCGACAGATCCGTCAGGCCCAGATGCTATCGCCGCCGGCCCAGATGGGATGAGGCACGCTTGCTGATGCGATGCGTCCGCCGCTCCCAACCCCCTCTCTCTGGCTGACGTTCTACTGTCGAGATATGTCCGCGCAGTTCTTCCGACTCCTGCAGTGAGATCGTTGAGGATAACTAGCGGATTCACGTTCCAGTGATAGTTCCTTTGTAAGTAGACGTCTCACAGTTACACTGTCGTCGACGTCATAGTTGTTGCACCCTTCAGTCCGAAGATTTTCCCAGACGCGGCTCCCCACGAAAGTCTGTACTGCGCAAGTCGCTTCACATCTACAGGGTGTTACAAAAAGGTACAGCCAAACTATCAGGAAACATTCCTCGCACACGAATAAAGAAAAGATGTCATGTGGACATGTGTCCGGAAACGCTTTATTTCCATGTTAGAGGTCATTTTAGTTTCGCCAGTATGTACTGTACTTCCTCGATTCACCGCCAGCTGGCCCAATCGAATTGTGTGTGTGTGTGTGGGGGGTGGGGGGGGTGGGGGGGGGCGGTGTCGGGGTGTGGGGGTGTGGGTGGGGAGGGGGGGGGGGTGGGGGGGTGTGTCTAGGGGGGGGAGGGTCTGAACTGTGTTTGGGTATTTGGGATTCCAGAAAACTATGCAATACGGACGACGGTCATTGCTGATAGAACTGTTTGTTGGTAATTTTTTTTTTCACGCTTGTTTAACGATTCAAGATAACCGGTTCCCGTAATACCCAATTTTCCGTTTTTTATTTCTATTATTTCCTGAAATAAACGTTATGAATCAAACAAACACTGCAAAATTTTGACTCTCTCCAATTTTCAACATACGTAGAATCAAAATATTCAATTGAATTAGACCAATAAAAAAAAACTTAGCCCGTTCACTTTTCGTCGCTTTTCTCGGAAAGTTAAAAGTGACTGAATGCCACAAATAACTACAAGTACCTTCTTATTGACTCTGAATTTTCGAAACTCTGGGCAAAAAATCTCTTTGTAATCGGGGTTCGTACCACTATATGAACATGACGAGTAGTCAGTGCTAAAAGATGAAAACCTAGATTGAAGAATTATTTTCGTTATTAACTTGTCCGTTCACAAGGATTACAAACAGATGATGCCATATTATCTACACACAGCCAGCAGATGAGTTGCTTTCTATTTTTATTTTATGCTATGCACTGTTGTTAAGTTTCTAATTAATTACTGTTTACCATAATTCCCTTCATCCGTTATTATTTTATAGAAATTGCCGACAAATCTTAACCAAACATTGTACTTCACTGTTACGTCACTTCATAAACAGACGTAGCTGAAATTATAGTACCCACTCATACAGCGTGAAAAGTATTTAAACCGACAAACTCTAAGAGGTGGTAGGGGACATAAAAACAAATGCTTTTCCCTAACGTCATTTTTTCCTATGAGGATTATTTAAACCGTTGGAGGCCTTATTACGCTCTTCAATAGTTAGAGGGCGTATTACGCCTTTCAGTTGTAGGCAACTGCTGTCCACCAGTGAAGTAGTGCGTTGTCTGTGTTTGCTAATGGATCGATACAGCTGGATTGAGTACACTGATATGGTTGGTGCGTACTACGTAGCGCACCACAACGGACGAGCTGCACAGCGGGTTTATCAAGAGTAGTATCCTAATCGCCGTATCCCGCATCATACGACCTTTGCAGCTGCGTACCAACGTCTGCGTGAGACCGGGCCATTTTGCAGATTAGCTGGAAAGGGACGCCGTCGTACGGTAAGAACACTGCACCTTGAGGAAGCTGTCTTCAATCACCACTTGTGCAATTGCACGTAACATGGGGACGAATCACACGAATGTAAGAACAGTCCTTCGTTACGTCCATGTCAGTTACAGCGTGTCCACAACCTGGAACCAGTTGAACATCCACCCAGAGCACAGTTTTCGCAGTGGTACCTGGAACAGTGTGAAATGCATCCTACATTTGCATTCTCTGTGTTGTTTCGGGGGTGATGGAGTCTTCAACATGCACAATTCGCATGTTTGGAGTAAGGATAACCCACATGCCACAGTTACTAGCGCTCATCAAGTGCGTTTCTTCGTTAATGTGTGGGTCGGTGTTGTTGGAGACTGTTTAATTGGGTCGTATCTGCTACCTACTTGTTGTAGCTTGGTCATTAAAAAAAATGGGAAAGTGTTTGTTGGTTTAATTAATTTGCCGCCAGAGAAATCTTCCCCTACCGGTTTAAATAGTCCTCATAGGATAAAATGACATTAGGGAAAAATATTGGTTTTGATGTCCCCTACAACCTCCCAGAGTTTTTCGGTTTAAATACTTTTCACCCTGTATGTGTCCGCAGCTTGTCTAGTGTCTCCCAGTGACGCAAGAAGGCGTGACACAGTGTCTGGTTGACGTGTTCCGGGACGCTCGCCTTCCGCGTGCCACACACGAAGAGAGAACAGGCGGGAGTAATGCCAAGAGACGCCCGTCAACGACCGAGCCGTCCGAAGCCGGTATTAATGTGGGGGCGTGGGCAGCACATCGCTCACACGGCCGCCACGTGTTTCGCGCTTTATTCGCCTCCCCTCCAAACTCACTACCGCCCTCCCACAATACCCCGCTCCTCTCCCCCACACTGTCGCCTGTTGATCACTTGATTCCGCTGCCCATCGGGTCAGGCAGAGACACTTTGGTCTCTGTGGTTGCGGCTTCGTCTTATTTCATGGGGCGACATCGTCGTCGTCACGCTGACGGGATCACCGCTCTGTTTCGTCACAGCAAACTCTCGGGATGGCAAGGCTGTCGCTTACGTCATTTCTTACAACACTCACTGACACGTGTGCTAGTTTACTGCCTCAAATCTTAAAGATCTATCATCTTTCAACCGACGAGAATTAAAAAACAAAAAACTATACTCCGTCCGAATAGGCCTTGGAAGACCCAACGGTACCGACCGGCCGCCGTGTCATCCTCAGCCCACAGGCGTCACTGGATGGAGATGCGGAGGGGCACGTGGTCAGCTTACGAGACCGGAGCCGCTACTTCTCAATCAAGTAGCTCTTCACAGATTAAAACTGTTTGCCGGACCGAGACATGAAAAAAAAAGTGTGTGAAATCTTATGGGACTTCACTGCTAAGGTCATCAGTCCCTAAGCTTACACACTACTTAACCTAAATTATCCCAAGGGCAAAGAAACACATCCATGCCCGAGTAAGGACTCGAACCTCCGCCGGGACCAGCCGCACAGCCCATGACTGCAGCGCCTCAGACCGCTCGCCTAATCCCACCCGCCACCGAGACTCGAACTCGGGAGTGTCGGTTCGGCACACAGTTTTAATCTGCCAGTAAGTTTCATGTCAGCGCACTCTCCGCTGAAGAGTGAAAATCTCATTCAAGTAACTCCTCAGTTTACCTCACAAGGGCTGAGTGTACCCCGCTTGCCAGCAGCGCTCGGCAGACCGGATGGTCACCCATCCAAGTGCTAGCCCAGCCCGACAGCGCTTAACTTCGGTGATCTGACGGGAACCGGTGTTACCACTGCAGCAATGCCGTTGGCCAACCGACAAGAACTATTGATAAGTAATTCATTATACAAAAACTGTTTCTACTCTCAAATCGTCTTCAGCTGTCTTCAGACTATATATATAACAGGTTGCACGGCAATATTGCCCACTTGCATAGCTGGGTGGCGGCCATGCGGTGAACTAGGTTCGATTTCCGGTACTGCCAGGTATTTTTCTTTGGAGTGAGGACTGGTATTGGGAGAACTCAGCGTCGTGATGCCAATTGAGGGGCTAAAAACAAACACAGTCCGTACAAGCCTTGAAGACCCAACGGTACAGACCGGCCGCTGTTTCATCCTCAAGCTTCAGGCATCCCTGGATGTGAATATGGAGAGGCATCACCCTTCTGGTCATTGTCAGGTTTCGTGACCGGTGCCGCTACTTCTCAGTCAAGTTGGACCTCAATTGGCAAGACTGGATGCCCAATTTAGGAGCTACTCGACTGGTTACTAGCGGTTCCAAGATGGCCAAACTCAACAGCGACCGGGAGAGCGATGTGCTGACTGTGTGCTCCTCCATACCGCATCCAATAACGCCGTTGGCACAAGATGAGACAGTGTACGGTCGAAACCCATTAGCCCGTCTATAACCAGAATACATAACTGTGACGTCAGATGAATCCATCCAGCGTCAATAGTAAAATACTTTACACAATATGTAGACAGCTTCAACAGTAAATGTTGGGACCCGATTGTAATCTGCTGTGTGGAAAAAATAGAAATATTGAAACACTCAGAGACCGACCGAGATGGCACAATGGTCAACACACTGGACTCGCGTATGGGAGGACGATGGTTCAAATCCGTGCTCAGCCATCATGAATCGGGTTTCCGTGATTTGCCTAAATCGCACGATTGGCAAAACGTCATTTTTTCCGGATGAAACCAGGTTCTGTTTACAGCATCATGATGGTCGAATCCGCGTTTGGCGACATCGCGGTGAACGCACATTGGAAGCGTGTATTCGTCATCGCCATACTGGCGTAACACCCGGCGTGATGGTATGAGGTGCCATTGGTTGCACGTCTCGGCCACCTCTTGTTCGCATTGACGTTGCTCTGAATAGTGGACGTTACATTTCAGATGTGTTACGACCCATGGCTCTACCCTTCATTCGATCCCTGCGAAACCTTACATTTCAGCAGGATAATGCATGACCGAATGTTGCAGGTCCTGTACGGGTCTTTCTGGATACAGAAAATGTTCGACTGCTGCCCTGGCCAGCACCTTCTCCAGATCTCTCACCAATTGAAAACGTCTGGTCAATGGTGGCCGAGCAACTGGCTCTTCACAATACGCCAGTCACTACTCTTGATGAACTGTGAGATCGTGTTGAAGCTGCACGGGCAGCTGTACCTGTACGTCATCCAAGCTCTGTTTGACTCAATGCCCAGGCGTATCAAGGCCGTTGTTGTGGACAGAGATGGTTGTTCTGGGTACTGATTTCTCAAGATCTCTGCACCCAAATTGCGTGAAAATGTAATCACATGTGAGTTCTAGTATAATATATTTTTCCAGTGAGTACCAGATTATCAGCTGCGTTTCTTCTTCGTGTAGCAATTTTAATGGCCTGTACTGTAATTTGTATCTGGTACAAACTGCCTGCATACGAACAGACGCAGACAATTTAACAGAGTTTCGCAGTTGCAATGTAATGATCACTTATATAGTTTTGTCGACAGAAAATTCTTCGATCTCATTGTGGAGACTTGGAAGCTCTACCTGAGGAAGGCAATGTAGACGCCCTTTACAATTTTAAGGTAAAATGATTCGTCATCGAAACAGGAATCATCTTTTAGGTCAATCAGATACGTCTGCACGCGCACAGGGAGCTTCCAGCTGAAACGGCAACGAACAGCTCGAAAAGAGATT